>NC_064831.1:82458651-83094420 GCF_024166365.1 Elephas maximus indicus | reverse complement strand
AATAAAACCAGTATCTAATACCTAATGGGGTAGGGTTTAGATGTCAAAACTCCACTCCTCTCTTTACTAACTTGTGAGTTACTGTACACATACTGAAGAGATGATGCTTTTGATCTAGGATTCCATCGTCAGAAAGACTAACTACATCATTTACATATTTCACATATAAGTTTCAAGCTCATAATATGGAGGCTAAGAGAATTTTTCCACTGTAACAATCGCTAGTTTATACTTCCTTTTTAATGAAAATGGCTTGCTCTAAATAACCAATTCCCAAAGGCAATGTTAAAGCTTCTATGAAAACATGATGAGTAACAGCTACCTCTTAAAATCTCCCAAAACTGTACACCCAGAAGTTAAGAACATAAAATTGAACTTGGAGGTCTTTAAATTCTACTTCGGTAAATTTGTTCCAAAACACTGGAACATTATAAATTTACTCGTTCATTGAAATGCAAGCGATTTCATCATATGGATTCGGTTTAAGAAAGATTCCTCTAAGTAAACAAGGTCACTGCCTCTACTTCTCTGCAAGTTTGTCCCATTTTTAATAAACAAAAAAAGCCCACTGCTGTCGAGTCGATTCTGACTCATAACAACCCTCTATAGGGCAGAGAAGAACTGCCCTGTAGAGTTTCCAAGGAGCGCCTGGTGGATTCGAACTGCCAATCTTTTGGTTAGCAGCCATAGCATTCAACCACTACACCACCAGGGTTTCCATTTTTAATAGCAAAGAAAAATGTGGGGAATGGGAGAGAGTAAACGAAAAAGGAATTATTAATGATTCTTAATTTCAAAAATGAGTGGCTCTAATACAGCTACTATCATTATCGATGTCATTTATATTATTTTAAAACTCAAACACTTGTTAGAAAACCAAAGTGACAAAAAAAGTACAAAACTACAATCTAGAGAACAAGTTAATTCTTCCCATCATGTATTTAAGGCTCTTAGTGTTTATAACTTGATTTCCATCTTCTTTGTATTGCTCTTTAAATTTTATAACATTTATGCAAGAAAGTTCTAAAAAGTAAATTCATGTATTTTGCCTTATTACCAAAAAAAGCTTGAATCCTGAATAAAATGTGCATTAACAAATCTGGGTCCTAAATAAAGATGGTCCTAAAAACTAACTACATGATTATTTGAAAACAATCAGCCAGCTCTTAATCGCCAAGAACAAGGTCAACTGCAGTAACTAAGAAATCATCTTCTTTAAGGTTTTACAAATCCAATCATCCCAATTGTTCTTATTCATTTAAAACTTAACTACATGTGCATGTTAAGAGATTGAGAGTTATAGTTTATCACCTTTAATTTTTATTGAGTCAAAGTTTTGGCTTTCAGGCATACCTAAAAATTAATATTTAAAGCATTAAAACTTATGTTTTAATAATCAACTTCACTATTTTTTTCAATTAAATCTAAATACCAGATTTACATTTAATGCATTTATACAACAAATCAAAAATTATTTATTGAGCACCCATTATGTGCAACGCAATTAGTCTCTTCAAAAAAGAATCAATTAGACACGAGGCTAATAATTGTACTATATTAGGAAAGTTGTCATCTCTGCCCTCACGTACCCCCCACTAAAAAACAAACACAAAAAGAATTTCACTATTTTGTAGGCCCTATTAGCCTACGGGCATTATTATTATGCCTTTTATACATGGAAGCTGAAAATGTAGTAAAAAATAAAAAATTATCCTCTAGAATTGAGATTCCCAAATGTAATTCAAAAGAATTATTCTTATAAAACAGCTAGCATGTAATTCTATACCATACCTAAAAAGTTACATTAATAAATGCTTTTGGAGAATTCGTCCAAATTCATTTACATAGCCTTCTCATCAACTGTCTTCCACAATTTCAGTCGAAAGTTAGAAAAATTAGTCCACAGTAGTGGTAACCAAGTCTTCTAATATCAAAGCCCAGCCCTCATGTCAATCAGGCTGAAGGATTTTTTGTTAGGGTTTTAAGTTTAAGAAAACTTCACAATTACTTAATTAAAAGAAATGACTAATTACTACACTAAAATTCACTAAAAAGTATGTTCAATTACCAAAAGAGAAAGCAAGGGCTTCTGAGTTCTACAAAGGTAGGGAAAAGTTGACAAGAAGGGTGGATATAAGACAAAGGTTGGCAAGCTTTCCTTAAAGGACCAGACAGTAAATATTTTAGTCTTTGTGGCCATTTGGTACAACTCCTCTCAACTCTGCCACTGTAATGGCAAAGTAGCCACAGACAACACCTAAGCAAATAGGCATGGCTGTATTCCAATAAAACTTTATTTACAAAAATAGGAAGTAGTTTGCCAACACCCAGTTAGATCTAGGATCAAGTGTTAGGAGCATGTTCACATGTGGGTTTATCTGCATTTCAACTTTGCCAGAGTTTAAAAATGAAGGCAGAAAATAACAAGTTAAAGTAAACTAATAAGCAAAATTTTAATAATAAGCTTTACAACCAAACTAATGTTGATTTATCTTTGTACTGTTTGAGCTTTACTAAATTCCTTTGTATTTTTACAATTTTGACTCAATTACTCAGAATGTTCAGTCATATCTGAAACTAAAAAACATTAAAAAAGTAAATTAAACTTACTAAATGCTTCCAACGTCTACTAGTTTGTACAGGTCCTTTAGAGAATTCAGTCCCAGGATTCACGTTTCTGTAGACAGCAAAAATATAATTTTATGTATAGAAAAAGACAAAAATAGATTAAATGCCATGATTTATACCAAAATATCTTATATTGACCACTCACTGGCAGACCAAGATATATTTATAAACAATAGTCCAAACAGAAGATCACTGTATATCACTCCTAACAATTCACAACTACTTCGTCTATTAGTCTTTCATCTAATCTACTTTCAAGACTTCTAAAGAAAACTCCTATTACTTGCCTTCAAGACATTTTTTCCCCATTCCTTAATTCTGCACTATTTCACATTACCCAGTGCTGTATCTCACATTATTTGTACTTTAATCAAGTTTTCTAAAATAAGATACCATAAAGGAACCTTAGGCAACATTTCAAACTATTTTTACTGATTATTGTATTGATCTATAAAACTAAAGCATGAATCAGTTCCAATCCTTCCAGAAATACATACCTGTTACTAAAAATAATATATCCACACTTTTCAATACTAGGGCTTAAATACTCCATAAACTAAACATGGAAAGTAGTGTTTCCTACATCCTTCATTCAAATACAGGTATTTACTTTATCAGTAACCCCTGCTCCCAAGAATGATACAACATTGACAGTAATATGCAGACTTACCAAAAAAAAGCTGCTTAAAAGTTCAATGAAAATGTACTGATTGAAGGTTTTTAAGAGGCTAAAGAGCACAACAAATTTAGAATTTATTAAAATTATGCCACCCAAATGCTATTCCTCGACTGGGTTTCAAATTATAGAGCAATTCCCTGATTATCTCACCATATCTAAATTCCTTTAAGCATTCTGATAATCATAATCAAGAAATGGCAAAGATATGCTTCAAAACTGCCTGTAAGAATATAGTAAGGTGCTAAAATATCTTCCCAGCAAGTTAGCAAACCAAACAATTTTAAAAGAAACATAGATTTTTTTAATTTATTTTTATACTTCCATATTAAATCTGACCATATGAGAGAATTTTGTGAACAAAGACAAATCTTACATCAACCAAGTAAAATAAACGGATTTAGTCCCTAAGAGCAGAGAACGGTGGAACTGACTTGTGAAATTTTCATGAAGAAAATGTCTAAGGTAATCCCTCACACTGATGTAACAATATGATACTTATTAATAACGTGGCACAATCAGTTCAAACCCACCTAGAGGCACCTGGGAAGAAAGGCCTAGAGGTCTGCTCCTGAAAGAACTCTATGGAGTGTAGTTGTCCAATGACATACACGGGTCGTCGTTAAGTCAGATCTACCTGACAGTAACTGGTTTGGTTTTTGGTAGCAATGTAAGTACGTGCCTCTGGGTTCTGACTCCACCAGGAAGAGAAAAAGGACTTGAATCTCACTTTGC
Source organism: Elephas maximus indicus (assembly GCF_024166365.1). Classification (NCBI taxonomy): domain Eukaryota; kingdom Metazoa; phylum Chordata; class Mammalia; order Proboscidea; family Elephantidae; genus Elephas; species Elephas maximus. Next base: position 83,090,381 of record NC_064831.1, on the reverse strand, counting down.
ACCACCACAGAAATTACTGACACCAATATCATCTATCATTTCATAGCCTCTCCTTCCCAAAAGGTGACAGTTTGAAACAGTACTTTGGCTTCACTGGGAGGGGGGTGTACGAAGGGGACTAATTTTCAGCTTAAACTGTCAACAAAAATGAGTATTTTGCTCATATTCCTACCTATACATAATCTTTGGCAAAACTGCTTTCTGACTTAATAATAAACTGTAGAAATAACCATCTTTCTTGCTGGTCCATTTACAATAAAAAAAACCAAGAAGCACTTCAGTCAATTCTTGTATTATCATTACTGGCCTGTTTGCTTTTTAGCGTACTTGGTTTTGTTATGTTTTAAAATCCTTATAACAGTATTTTTATTAAAAATAAAATCTGAGAGCATTATGAAATATAAATCTACAAAAATAAGGTAGTGAAAAAGTCATTGACATTAATAAGAAACCTAAGCTATACTCACAAACCATTAAAGTTACACAAAATGTAACTAGTTTGATATTCTAAAATGATTACTATGTCATAAATAGTAAAGATATAATTGCTTCTTTGGGAGATACTCATCTCAAACAAATGACTTAGTTTCAAAGGATAAAGGAATGTTTTCCAAAGCACAGACCTCCCTAGCTTTACATTATGTGTAAACCAAAACTTAATCAAATTATTGTAGAAAACATACTATTTGCATGTTATCCACGCAATTAAGTCACATACATTATCCTTCATTTGTAATAAGAGGTTCAAATGTATTGAAAGTTAAATTGTAAAAGTCACTTCATTCAAAAGTTTGCACTGAACCACTCAATCTAGAAGGGGAAGGTAGCTGATAAAATGAGGACATTTATCTTTAAATGTAGAAATTTCCTAAAGGAAACTGAATACATCAGGCTTGCAAAATATAAAACCACTTGTTTACAAATCTTGATGGACAACTGCAAATGTTAGATAAAAATACTTTAAACTTTTTTTAGATTTTTTTTTTTATTGGTTAGAAAAAATGCAAACAATGCTTTTATTGCAATTTCTGTATCTTAATTTTTGTTTAAAGTCTATTTCGTACTTTAACTGCTTTATTAAGATAAATTTTGTAACATGTGAATTTATATTATCTTTTACTATTTTGGAATGCCTAAGAATCCGTAAGTCTGGTATAATACCTTGATCCGTCTTATATTATTTCAAGAGTTTCACCATAGAAACATATCTGAATTGTGATGCAAAAATTACACAGACCACTCTCCAGTTCATATAAAAGAATCAGGTACCCCTTAGAATTTTTTTCCTCCCAATTTAAGAGCTGAAAGGGATTTAAGACATTGGAAATCCCTTACACAAATTAGGAGACTAAAGTCTAAAAAAAAAAAAAAAAAAGTCTAGAGAGCATAAAATGTCATGATTACTAATTTAAATCAGAACCTAGGTCTCCTGACTTTCTATTATATCACACATCTCTCATTCAGGTAGAAGATGGAGCTATCCTCAATTTCTCCCCTTAAACCTCTCTTCATGAATGAGGAGAACAAGTATGTTAATTGGTTATTTATACCCCAAATTTCAAAATAATCAAGAAACAATTCTGTACAAACTCAACTTGAAAGAAAATTTATATTTGAAATTATTTATTTCATACTCTGGACTGTGTCATAGATTATTTAAACCTTTTCATTAACTGTGGGAATAGCTTCTTTCATTTCTTCAGCACTTCGGGCAATTTTTTAAAAAACATGTAGCTACTACCAGAATGACAAAATGCAATCCAAACCAATTACCAACTCGGTCACGTGATTTTCATAATTCAAGAATTAGCTCAAAATTTTAAAAAAACTTAAGTATTTGTGACTTTGGTTCTTAAGCATAAAAATGTGAGGTAAACTAAGTAATAATTAACCTTTCTCATGAAACTGTCATCTAAAATAACATGGTATCTACATTTACGTTTGTCCTCATTTGCTAGCCAATCAATTTTGTCCATTAGAACTTTTGTCCATTACACAAGTTTGGCTCAAGTAGTATTTTAAATATCATATATCAGGAATGCTGTATTCTATTAAGAGTGTGGATTAATATAGAAGTGATTATATATCATTCAGAAGATTTTTACTAAAATTACTCATTCTGGGGTAAAAAAGAAAAATCTTCACGTAACATTTCTAACCTTCTTTAGCCTTTTATTTTTCCTTTTTCATGAATCATATACCTTTGGTAGGCCACTATAAATTCATTGCCAATGTATACTTACACTTATATTACGCACCACATAGATTTGTTTTAAGGGCCTCAATTCTCAATTTTTATGACAGTGCCACCCCAAACACACCCGAATGCCAACCTGATACGCTATCATTTGTATACCCAAACCCATTGCCGTCGAGTTGATTTTGACTCAGAGCAACCCTATGGGACAGAACAGTACTGCCCCATAGGGTTTCGTACAGGAAACCCTAATCTTGGCATTTTGAAAAGCATGGGATGATGGATGTTTCGACTTTGCGTATCTTTAAAACACTATAGATAGCTGAAAAGCCTAACATTTAATTTTCTTTTGCACACTAAAACACAATTTGATCACACTGTAAAAGGGTTAAAAAGAAAAATATAAGCCAAATCAAAGGCGAAAAAATATTCCCTTTTTCACCTATTTAATCAATGCAATAAGCCAACACAGATTGATGAGATTTTCACTTTAGTTTCCACATAAATTTAAAGAAAGAAGGTAAACTTGTCCTCCTCTTAATTAGTTGTTTGGCTATTTTTTAAATTTCCCAATATATTCCTTATTACATATTTCCTCTGCCCAAACAGTAAATACAGCTTGAAGTAAATTTCTACATTCAGCGTTAAGAATAAAGAGTATTTCTTTAAAAATATCTATGAACATATTTTCTTATTCACGTTATCTAGCTTTAAGAAATCAAAAAATTGTATAGTAGGCATATTGGGCACAAGTCCTATTTTCCTTTTATGCTTTACAATTACGAAGCTATAGTCTTTTTAGACGCATTATTCTGGTTTCCAGAAAGATAGCTCATTTTTGTACCTGTTTGAAAACAAACTCATGAAAACCGATAAAATGAATATTCTGAACCTATTAAATTACTACGACATAAATGTTTTAAGATTTTGAAATCCAAGTCTTTTAGGAAGTTTTAATGCAAAACTTCTAGGCCCATTTTCTCTACCATCAAAAAAAAAAAGGCTAACAAAGTGTATTTCGGGTTGTAAAGACATGATTCTAACATCTACTACAGATTTAACCATAATCCTGATGCACCATTTTATGAGGAAGTATGGGATGCCTGTTTCGATAAAAATGGCATACACTGACTGTTTTAATACAGAGGTGTTTTGACGTAAAGTAGAAGCATCTGATAGGCTTTTTCTCATTTTTATAACTAAAGAGTCTACAGTTTACGTCTCTTTTGTAAACTTTAGTGATATTTTCCTATACAAATGTTGGTTAAAAATATTTACTTACCCGCTAAATAAAATATAGACTTTTCCAAATACTTCCTTTTCCTCAAAGATACAACTCTCCATCTGTTTTCAAAATGGCATACCTATTGGAAAAAAACATTACTCTAAACAATCGATGAGGCAATCAATAACAAGCAGGGATAAGTGTTTTAAAACTTTGTTATATGAAAAAAAAAACTCTTAAAATGTTCTTCTCTAAAATCTATTAGTTTGAACAGCAATTAGTGCAAAATTTCCAATAAATATTGAAATGACTAAAATCGTTTGTATGGTATATCAGAGCTGAAAGAAAGCGTACCTTTGGTTCACAATTTTCCTCAAAATATAATTGGTCTTTTCTTATTCCCAAAATTAAACAAAAGCTTAAAGGACCTTCAGTATTTTAAACTGTTCAAAGGGTATATTAAGTTACAATGACTATGTACATATACTTTCATTCAATGAAAAGGTATAAAGGCTTTGTAAAATTACTTCAGGTATTTACTCGTACTATTTTATAAAAATCAGAGAAAAATGTTCATTGGCTGAGAAACAAATTATCAAAGAACAAAATAAAAAGTTGATAAGCTTATTTTTATATCAAAGTAATAAAAAATTACTCAATCTTACCTCAAAAGAGCAGTACTTGTTCAGAACCATCCACATCCAAGTTAGTTTTAATCTTGTAAGTTACCTTAAAAAAAAGAAAAGATGATATCAATGTTGTGATTTTTAAGCATCTCTTGGCCAAAGTTCCAGTGTGATTAAACAATGATATTCCAAACACAAGATCTGTGGACAAATTTTTAAGTGGTAGCTAATCAACACTCTACTTCAGGTTGCAGTTATTTCTTAATATCAGTCTTTTGTTTCCCTCATCTTTTGGATGCATGGACAAACACTAGAGATTAAAGCTCTGAGATAAAAAAGAATTACAGTAAATTCAAATCTCTGGAGAGACTTGAGATTATGACCTTGTTTTTATTTTCTTTCCTCTTTTGATGCTGGACAATACATAAAAACAAAGGGATAATTTAACCATTTTTAAAGACTGAAACAACCTCAGGATTTCCTTCACCATCTAGAAATACCTTTTACAATTAGGAGCAATCAAAAATTAACTCCTCCAAGAGAAAAGACTGAAGTTAAAATGGCCACTGGTTACTTTAAATTTTAAACCACAAGTTATTTGATCTCACCAAATAGGATATTAGCTTTGTCTTTAAAGCAAGCCTAAAACTTGTAGTATCTGTGACCTTTATTCAATTTCAAACCAGGGTCTGGCACATCTTCAGTCTCTCCCCTCCCCCATTTACCATGTAAAAAGACCTTATGAGGTTAAACTGTGAGCAATTATTATGCATTTCACTATTCAAAAAGATCTGCGAAAAACCTAGATTCAAAATATGCATTTAAAACCACTTTCAGTGTTCAAATTTTCAAAAATGTTGACTTGAAAAACCAAAATTGACCAACAACAGAATCTGAAAAATCAAGATATGCGCAACTGATGTATCATGTAGTACTATGCGAAAAGCCATTCGGAAAATAAAACAATTTTACTGTCAAAAAATACCCTCAGAAACATGGTGGAATAAACCAGCATCTTTGGTTTTAGAAATACTACCTAAGCATGCTCAGTACTATTTTTACGTAGATCTGCACAACATAAGAGCTACCACAGAATGAAGACAAATATATTCTAAAATACACAATGGTTTCCGGATTTCTGGTTTGTTCTTCATTAAACTTTAACTCTTCCTCAATTTTTTGACTCCACAGACTATAAATACAGAACGCTGCCCATTTTTTGAAACCAATATGTATTTTTAAAATATTGCTCCGTTTTAAGCACATCTACCTCAATTTTTACACATGCAACAAATGCAACAAACATGGCTCCTCTTCATCGCCCATGACCGAGATCAGCCCGACTTTAGTATTTACACTACAAGTAAGTAACTTCACCGAGACATTGGACGTCAGAATGATTTCTTTGTAGAAGTTCTGACGACTACGGCTTCTGATAATATACAATATTTAAAAATAAAACAGAAAGATCAACTTAAACTTTTAGAAGTCTGGAAACTGACCTAAGTACGCTCGAACATTTAGGTGTGAAGTTACAGATAACGGCTCCTTATGCTCTTTAAAAAAGTACCAAACAGTATAGTCAATCGTTATTCAAAAAACAGGATGGCAAACGGTCTCGTCGTAATTGCTCGGTAGGATAAACTATCTTAATCAAACGTCATCGTCTAGCACCGTAATTATCAAATCCATTTCCATTAAACAGCCTTGACAATATAGCAAACTTGTCTTCGGAATTTCTGAAATACCAGAGGCACTCCTTCAACTTGCATTTTTAAAAGGTAACCTTAACGTCACGAAGGTTTAATAATAAACACAAACACCTTCGTATCTGTAACACCGCAGCCCGTCAAAATTGGTTTTGAAAGAGTTAAAAGCCAACACCCAAAAGGGGAAAAAAAAAAGCCAAGTTTTATTTTTGTTTAAACGTATTCAGGGTTCCATTGTTCTTTTAAATTCGACCATGAAGATAAGTTCCCACCTCACCGGAAAGAGCTTAAAAAGCTCCCCCACTGGAGAACCTGGAGGCGAATTTTTCCCCCTGAATATCAAAATAACTCACCCGGACAGAGAGGGGCTCTCCTCGCGCGGTTCCCTGCGGTCTCCCGCCTGCCATCGCCCGCCGCCGCCCCTCTCCCCGCGCGGGTCCCGATCCCCGCACCGAGGCCGCCCACCGCCCACCCCGACCGCGGGCTCGGCAGCCAGGCCCCGCGCGCCCCCCGCCCCCGAGGCCGGCGACCCCCGCCTGCGGTGCTGAGGAGCAGCCCGCCCGGCGAAGCCGCCGCGCGAGGCCCGGCCCGCCGCCCCCTCCTGCTCGCGCGCTCAAGGACATCTTGTTTTTCCTCCCAAGGACAAAGGACAATAAAAGGCGCCGAGGAGCCACTCACCAGTTCCGAACGCGGCCGACGGCCCCTCCTTGCCACCTGCACCCGAGTGTCCGGCCCGGGCTGCCCCCCCGAGCCTTCCGCCCGCCCCGGGCCGAGAGGACGAGGCCCCGGGGAGCCTCCGCGGCCGCTGCCGCAGCGAGACTTTCGGCTTCGCTGGCCCGGCCGCCCCGGGAAGCCCTACCGCGGGATCCGCCGCCGGCGTGCGGCCCGCCTCGTCTCAGCCGAGCCCGCCCTCTTCACGAGGGCCTGCGAGCGGCCCGGGGGCAGCTCCCCGCCGGTCAGCGGACCCCACGGCCGCGGCGGAGCGCCTGACAGCTCGAGGTGCTGCTGCCTCTCCGGCCATCTTGTGCCGTGTGTGTGGTGTCTCTCTCCCGTCTCCTCTCTCGGCTTTACTCCCTCCTCCTCCTCCCCCCGCCCCACACACCACACAACATGGCCTCTTCGCTGCAGCGGTGGCTGCGGCGGCGGCAGGAGCTCGGGCGCGCTCCAGCCCGGTCCCCTCCCCCACCGTCCCCGCCTCCCGCCCGCATCCACGGGCCCCCAGAGCGCACGCGCGCCACCGCCCGCCCGCCGCGGCTATTGGGTCTGCGAGCTTCCTCCCATACCTTCCCGAAAGTGGCCTCACGCATCCTCGCTGGCGTCTTCCTCCCGCCCAACAACAGATATTTCAACGCTATTGGCTAATTCTGATCCCGCCCCTAACTCCTCCACAACGACAGGTTGTCCTTAATGTCAGTCACCACCCGTGGGTGTTTCTGGTTTTCTTGCCTGGCCCCGGCCTGCGATTGGCGGGTGGGGGAACGTTTGCGTTTGGAGCAGAGGTGTTGCTTTGCGCCCCGCAGTGCGGACCCTTCTGGGCAGGCAGCGAGGGCCCCAACGGTTGCTAGGCCAGGCCGGAATTAGCATAGTGCCCGAGAGGTTAGGGCTTCGCCTTTGGAAAAAGCTCAGTGTTGGGTGTTTCTGAGTTAAAATATTTGTCTTCTTTGGGGAAAAAAAAAAGGGAAATTGACAGGATGATGGGGAAACAAGATGCAGGTCCATACACATCAGGCAAGCAGCCATATCTACTCAGCTGTCATACTCCTCAAATTTTTTCTTTTAAAACACCAGGCCTTAACTTCAAGGTTACAGAGTCAGGGCCAGTGGTTTCACTACCAACGCATCCCCGTAGCCCAGTATCCGAATTGTGATACCATTTATTTGAGGGTTTGTCTAAGTTGCCCGTTGCCCTTTTATGTGACACAGTGTGTTCAGTGTTCAATGCCCTGGAGCCTTAATGATTCAGTATTTCAGAATCCTGGTTGGCCCGGATTCCACTCTCTTAGGGCAGTGTTTGTTAAAATTGTAATTTGAACCTGAACAATCAGCTTCTACCTGACAATCAGGCCGAACAAACTTCATTTCCTTTAAGCAAATCTCACTTCTTTTCATTACCTCTTCCTACTTCCAGGAAACCCTGGTGTAGTGGTTAAGTGTTACGGCTGCTAACCAAAGGGTCAGGGTCGGCAGTTCAAATCTGCCAGGCACTCCTTGGAATATCTATCGGGCAGTTCTACTCTGTCCTGTAGGGTCGCTATGAGTCGGCATCGACTCGACGGCACTGGGTTTTTTGTTTTGTTTTGTTTTGTTTTGTTTCTACTTCCATGTGGAAGTAACTCTAGGCAGAATACAGGAATAAATGAAGCCTAAACTTCACTGAAATGAATGAAAAAAGCAAAAAAGGAAGTTCTTTCCCACTACTAGTACTCTAGAAATCTTTCCTCTTGGCAAGGGATTGATGTGGGGCTAGGGCGAGGGAAAGGAGCACCAGATGTTCTCAGGGTTTTTTTGTTTGTTTGTTTTTCTTGTGTACAAGTTTTTATTTGAACACCTCTTTTCGATTCTCTGGGGTACACCTAGGAGAGGAATTGCTGGGTCATGTGGTAATTCCATGTTTAACTTTTTTGTTTGTTTTTTGCTTCTTTTATTCTTTTAATTGTGTTTTAGGTGAAAGTTGACAGAGCAAGTTAGTTTCTCATTAAACAATACATACAGTGTTTTGTGACATTGGTTGCCAACCCTTCGATGTGGCAACACTCTCCCCTTCTCCAACCCAGGTTCCCCATTTCCCTTCATCCAGCTTTCATCTCCCCTCCTGCCTTCTTGTCCTTGCCCCTGGCCTGGTGTGCCCATTTCCTCTTGTTTATACATGGTTGAACTACGTGTGTTTTTGTTTTATAAAAACAAAAAAAAAAACAAAATCATTGCCATCAAGGCGATTCCAACTCTCAGGGACCCTACAGGACAGGGTAGAACTGCCCCATAGGACTTGCCAAGGAGCGCGTGGTGGATTTGAACTGCCAGCCTTTTAGGTTAGCAGCCATAGCTCTTAACCACTGTGCCAGCAGGGTTTCCATCTGTTTTATAGACCTGTCTTTGGTTGGAAACGTTGGTGGCGTAGTAGTTAAGAACTACAGCTGCTAATCAAAATATCAGCAGTTTAAATCTGCCAAGCCCTCCTTGGAAACTCTACAGAGCAGTTCTACTCTGTCCTATAGGGTCGCTATGAGTCAGAATTGACTTGATGGCAACGGGTTTTGTTTTTTGTTTTATTATAAGTCAGAATAGACTCCAAGGCACTGGGTTAGGGTTTTTTTTGTTGTTGTTGTTGTTGTTATCTTTGCTTGAAGGGTGAACTTCAAGAATGACTTCAGTACTGAGTTAAAAGGGTGTCTGGGGACCATACTCTCTGTGTTTCGCCAGTCCGTGTCAGACTAGTAAGTCTGGTCTTTTTTGTGAGTTTGAATTTTGTTCTACATTTTTCTCCCGCTCAGTCTGGGACCCTCTATTATGATCTCCGTCAGAGCAGTCAGTGATGGTAACCAGGCACCGTCTTGTTGTTCTGGACTCAGTCCGGTGGAGGCTGTGGTAGTTGTGGTCCATTAATCCTTTGGACTAATCTTTCCCTTATATCTTTGGTTTTCTTTATGTTCCTTTGCTCCAACAATATTCTTACTTTTAACTGATTTTTTAATTTGTTTTAATAAGGTAAGGGACTTGAGAGGGAGGTGAGCCACTCTTAAGGTCTGTTGAGACTCTGCACCTGGGATAAATCAGGTATTGGATATATCTGGGGCGTAGGAACTAGTTCAAAGTCCCTGGATGGTGCAAAGGGTTAATGTATTTGCTGCTAACCAAAGGTTGGAGGTTTGAGTCTTCGCAGAGGCACTTCGAAGCCCTAGTGGTACAGTGAATAAGAGCTTGGCTGTTAACCAAAATGTCAGCAGTTCAAACCCACCAGCCACGCCTTGGAAACCCTATGGGGCAGTTCTACTCTCTTTAGAGGCACCTTGGAAAAAAGTTCTGGTAATCTACTTCTAAAAAATCAGCCACTGAAAATGCTATGGAGCACGGTTCTAGTCTGACACTCTAGTTGCCGTGAGTCAGAATCAACTGCATGGCAACCGGTTGGTTAGTTGGTTGGTTGGAGGAACTGGTTCTGGTGGTTTCTTTTCAAAATGACACGATTGTTAATCAACTTGGCTCAATATGGAATTAGCTACCTAGGGCGGAGCTAGAACTAGAACCTCAGTCTCTTGACTTTTTATAGTTTCCATTGGACTCCTCCCTTGGGATCTTATTATGCAACCCGGCCACCTTCCTAATTTGAGCTTAAAATGGGCACACAAAAAGAATGCTTCTTTAACAGAAATTGAATTTTCTCTGTTTGATTTCCAAGCGACCGTCCCCCACACAGTCTAGCTTTGAACAATGCGGATATGCAACAAGGCTGTTTTCTCTGAAATAACCCCACCCAGAAGCCTTTCCTCATTCTTCCTGGTATGTTCTTGCTGTGCTGTTGTTCACTCCCTTTTCCCTTTCCTCTCCTTCCACTACCTGAAATTCACATGATTCTGCCTTTCCGGATTCATCACCAAGTACTTCTGTGCCAGAAAAACAGGCCTGAACAGGCCTTTATTAATGATAAAATAATGGCTGGCTCAGATTTTAGAGGCATTTACAGACATCGTTCTAAATCCTCAATGTGGATTAACTCAATTGATCACACAGCATCCCAAGAGCAACTATTATTATCCCTATGTTGCAAATTAGGAAACTAAGGAACAAGGAGTTAGGTAACTTGCTGGAAGTCACGCTGCTACAAAGTATTGGAGCCAGAAATGAGTCCAGATCTGGAGCCTTGGTGGCTCATGGAAACTCTCGTTGGCACAATGGTTAAGAGCTACGGCTGCTAACCATAAGGTTGGCAGTTCGAATCCACCAGGAGCTCCTTGGAAACTCTATGAGGCAGTTCTACTCTGTCCTATAGGGTCACGAGTTGGAATCGACTCGATGGCAACAGGTTTGGTTTTTTCATTCGGTGGTCCAGTGGTTAGGCATTCAGCTGCTAACCAAATGGTCAGCAGTTCCAGTCCATCAGCTGCTCCTTGGAAACCATATGGGGCAGTTCTTCCCTGTCCTATAGGGTCATTCTGAGTCAGAATCAACCCGATGACAATGGGTTTGGTTTGGTTTTTTGGAATCTGGCTCTAAGGCTCATCTATGTACGTGCAGTCATGAAGTCTGCCCCCTTCCTGAGTAGGTTCAATTAGATCTTGTGCTGTGTGGAGCAGCCAGATTCGCCAACTCCTACTTCCCCCACTTCATTGAAATGCTCCACCTTCAGAATCAGGCCTCCCTCCAATGGAGAAATGTCTGACTCAATTCCCAGACCTGGGCCCTACTCAACCCCTTTGCTATTAATGTCCTGGCACACCACCTGGTAGCTGTCTAACTCTCTTGCATCACTCCCTCTTTGTGTTGTGGTTTTTCTGTGCTGTCAAGTCAATTCAGACTCATAGCGACCCAATATGACAGATTAGAGCCACCCCATAGGGTTTCCTAGGCTGTAAGTCTTTATGGGAACAGATCACTAGCCCTTTTTTCCCATAGAGCCACTGGTGGGTTCGAACTTCTGACCTTTTGGTTAACAGCCAAGCATTTGACCATTGCACCACCAGGGGTCCTCTCTCTTTGATTGTACCCAACTCATAGAGACCCTATAGGATGGAGTAGAACTGCACATAGCGTTTCCAAGGCTGTAACTTTGCAGAAGCAGAAACCAAAAAAAAAAAAAAAACCCATTGCCATGGAGTCAATTCTGACTCATAGTGACCCTACAGGACAGAGCAGTACTGCCCCATAAAGTCTCCAAGGAACACCTGGTAGATTTGAACTGCCAACCTTTTGGTTAAGCAGCTGTAGCACATAACCACTACTCCACCAGGGTTTCCTACGGAAGCAGACTGCCACATTTTTCTCCCTCAGAGCAGCTGGTGGGTTCCAACCGCCAGCCTTTCAGTTGGCACCCAATGGCTTAACCACTGCGCCACCTGGGCTTCTTCACTTGTGTGGAGTGACTCCCTTTTATGAAGACATACCTCGGGCAGCTTATACGTAACAGCTCTTTTCTCCCAAGCTTACATCACAGGAAACCTCCTCTTCAGAGAAAGCCCTGTCTGCCACACTGAAACTTTGTTCTCTATCATAAATGACAGGCATGATTTCTTTTATCTTTTTTTTCTATAAAAACTATAGCATGTTTTTTTGGTTAAAAGCTCAGGCTACTAACCAAAAGGTCGGCAGTTTGAATCTACCAGCCGCTCCTTGGAAACCCTATGGAGCAGTTTTACTCTGTCCTATAAGGTCGCCGTGAGTCAGAAATCAATGCAACCAAAACCGGTTTGGTGTTTTTGGTATAGCATGTTTTTAGCCATGCCTCAAAACTAGACTAGCTCTTGGTCCTAAATTAAAAGCATCTGACACCTGGCAGACCACATCCTACCCCTGCCACGGTTCTTTTTCATGCTAAGCGACCTGCCAATTGAACCGAGAGGCAATCCCTCCCTCCCCCCAGTCACGGTTGGCTCCTCTTTCTGCTGTTTGTTCACAGGAGAAAATCAAGAGCCCAGTTCTTAGCTTTGGCTCACTTAGAGGAAAGGCCTCTCCGTGCTCCGTGTAGTTTTGTTCCTAGTTAATTGTGTCCAGAAGAAAACCTGGGTGGGCAGAGAATATTTTTGGAAGGATACAAGGACTTGTTCACACTAGACACCTCAGAGGAGGGGAACTGGGGAGCTGGAGAATAAGGGTAGAAACAGCACTTTTCACTCTATACCCCATCCTGACTTTTGAATTTTGAAACATGTGAATGTGTTTGCTTTTTTAATGAAGAAAATAAGTAAAGAAAAAACTGAACTCAAATAATCAGCTGCACTTAAAGCTTACACTATTGGAGAGAAAAAAAACCAAAGCCAAACTGATTGCTCACTCATAGTGACCCCTATAGGACAGAGTAGAACTGCCCCATAGTGTCTCCAAGGAGCTGCTGGTGGGTTCAAACCATGGACCTTTTGGTTAGCAGCCAAGCACTTTAACCACTGTGCCACCAGGACTCCTTGGTGATGTGGATACCTGGCATATAAATATCATGGGAGAAGGGCAGTGGGCAGCAGCTTCCATTCTAAATGCAATGAGTCTTCCTACAGCTCTGCAGAAGAGGCCTTCTCTGCCTCTGTGAAGCTTCACAGGTTTGTTTTCCCCCTTCTGCTGTCCTCTGCTCTGGTAGCAATTAAAAGAGAAGAAGAGATGCCAGCAGGGTCTGCTTTTCTCCCAGCTTCCCTTCCCCCATGCCCCCCTTTGCTCTGGGGAGTCTCCCTTATTTGGTCAGCCCCAGTTCATCTTGGAGGCTGAGTACGAACCCACGATGACAGTCCAAGTCAGAGACAGGGTTTCCAAGTCCGTGCTCCTCCAGGCTCCTGCAGTTCTGATCCTGCTCTTCGCAGTTCCTCCCGCTCCTCAGACTCTGCCTGACTTGCACACAGGCTGTCTTATTCTCGGTATACACCCTGCTCCTTCTTCACACGTGGCTGTCTTTCTCCTCAAGTACACCATGCAAAGCATTGAAGCTCATTTGATACTCACGGTAGTGTTTCCAAACACGTTTATTGAGCTTCTTGTTATGTGCCGGGCAGTGTTTTAGGGGCTGGGGCTACAGCATGGGTAAGAGAGTGTGGGTACTTGTCCTCATGGAGCTTACATTCTAAAAGAGTAAACAAATAAACACACACACACACAAAAAAACGTTGCCATCGAATCGATTTCAACTTACAGCAACCCTATAGGACAGAGTAGAACTGCCCCACAGGGTTTCCAAGGAGCCCCTAGTGGATTCGAACTGCTGACCTTTTGGTTAGCAGCCGTAGCTCTTAACCACTACACCACCAGAGTTTCCTCTAAAGAAGTAAAAACCATAAACGAACACATAAGTAAACAAGAAAATTCCAGGTAGTGATAAGTGCTATACTGATGGCAGCTTAATTTCGGTTGAGTGGTCAACCTCTCAAAGGGGGTGATATGTTTTAAATTGAGCAGGACACAAACAGGGCGGCCATGTGTATATCTGCAGGACGGTTCCAGGTAAAACAGCAGATGATAAACATGCAAATAATTGACCATTTTGCTCCCTCCCAAAACTCCACTAAACAGACTTTCTTTTCTATTTCTCTTCTCTCTTTTTAGTTTTACTTTTTTATAGAATGTTAACACACTGCTTGATAGAGATAACACTATAAAGATTCAATCTTGCAACTACCACTCTTTATTAGTTTTTACTTTATTGTAGTAAAATATATATAACATAAAAGTTGCCATTTTAACCATTTTTTAGTGTATAATCCAGTGGCATTAATTACATTCCCAATGCTGGGCAACCGTCACCATCTATGTCCAAAACTTTTTCATCACCCAGTCTTTCCTTTTTTGTTGTTTCTTTTTTTTTTTCTAAGTCATAAAGCCGTAAGGAAATGAGAAAAGGAGAGGAGACAAGAACATTTTAGAAGGCAAGAAATACATGAATGAGTGGTAACTTAACAGATCTGAGAAAACTGAGATTTACACTGGAGAATCTTCAAAAGGCTCAGGAACTGCCAGCACCAGGGACCACTGACAGTGAGGGTGGTGGAGGAGGCTAAAATAAGGAGGTTGGAGGGAAAGCATTTGGGAAGCAGTCAGATCCGTGATTCCAGCAAAAGACTGTAGGCTTATCCTCCTCAGATAGCTCTGGTCTGGGGGATGCCAGGCACATTGAGGGCATAGTACCACACTGAAAATAGGGGTATCAGAGGCCATAGGCACAGTAAATGTGGAGACTCTGACCATCTTGCCCCATTTGGCTCTCAGATGGCTGGCAGAGTGACCTTCACCTTCCAGGTAGGAGAGTGGAATGGAAAACTCTTCTCTGTGGAATCTGATCAGCCTAAGAGGAGAAACCCAAAGAGTCTGACACTGGTGAGTGGAGAGGGAGGTCTCCCAAAAAATAGCCCAATCAGATCACCCTTCAGTGAAGCTCAAGATCAATGAATCAGAAACCGTTTGTGTACCACTTCGAATCTTCTCAGTCTCACCTCTAATTGCACCCACATTATGTCCCCCCCAAAAATGTGTGTACAAATTTGACTGGGCCATGATTCCCGGTATTGTGCAATTTTCCTATACGTTGTAAATCCTCCATGATGTTAATGAGGGAGAATGGGTAGCAGTTGTGTTAGTAAGGCAGGACTCAATCTAGAAGGTTGGATTGTGTCTTGAGGCAATCTCTTCAGATAATGAAAGAGAGAAACAAGCAGAGAGACAGGGTGACCTCATACCACCACAAAAGCAGTGCTGGCAACAGAGCACGTCCTTTGGACCCAGGGTCCCTGCACAGAGAAGCTTCTAGTCCAGGGGAAGACTGATGAGAAAACTGACGGAGAGAGAAAGACTTCCCTTGGAGCCGATGCCCTGAATTTGAACTTTTAGCCTACCTTACTCTGAGGAAATAAACTTTTCTTTGTTGAAGCCATCCACATGTGTTTTTTTTATAGCACCACTAGATGACTAAGACAAGAGGGTCTCTCAAAAAATAGCCCAATCAGATCACCCTTCGGTGAAGCTCAAGGTCAATGAATCAGAAACCTTTTGTGTACTGCTTCTAATCCTCTCAGTGTTACCTCTTACCGCACGCACAGCAGCAGCCACCTGCCTCATAGAGTTCCATACAGCTTTGCAGGGTGAATGAAGTCTCGCCTCAGGCCTGAAAGTTGAGTTCTGTCCCCAAACTTCTCTAACATCAGCTGGGTCTGCCAAACTGCTCAGTATCTAGGCATGCAACCCAAAAATTCAGGGAAGATGATGTCTCTGAGTTACCCGTGACCAATGGTAGATAAAGCCAATGGATGAATGCTTCCCTCTTTCATCCCCTGAGAGGGCAGTTTTGAGACACATTTTGTGAGACTCCTCAGAATATTCCACAGGATGGAGCACCAGTTACCTATGGTAACTGGCGGACTCGTTAACACATCCTTGTATTGCCTTTCTCTCCTTCCTTTTTCACTCCCCCTGTCCCTCACTCCTGCTTCCTTGGATCACTCCTTAAATAAACTACCTCCATGCAAGTCTGTCTTGGGCTCTGCCTTTGGGGAAAACTCAGTTAAGACACCCAACCAGGCCCAATCTTACACATAGAGCTTCTAACCAGCTTTTTGGAAACTCTTAATAATGAGCAAACTAAGGCTGCAGACATCTAAAGAAAGCCTTTCTGGAGAACAGTGGGGAGGTGGAGCCAAAATGGCAGAATAGGCAGACACTTCTGGCGAATCCTCTTACAATAAAGACCCGAAAAAAACAACTGAAATGAGTATATTTATGACAAGCTAGGAGCCCTGAACATCAAAGGCAAGCTTAGAAAACTAACTGAGGGGCTAGGGGAGAAAGAGACTGTTCAGAAACAGAGAGGAGTTACCGGATCTGAATCACGGGGAGCCCTCAGGCACCATTGCCAGGAACGGTGGCAGCGGGCTGGTACTAGCGATCAGTCCCAGTTTCCTCAGGCAGAGGCAGCCAGCCACACAGCCTTCTCACACCTCCAGAACCAGAGAAGAGCGGCACTCTGCAAAAGCTAAGTACTTGCGTATATTTTACTGTGCCCCCCACCCCCAAGCCAGCTTCAGTGGCTGAATTCCCTGGGCCTGAGATAGGCTCTGTTGAGCACCTAGAGCCACCTTCCTGGCCTTGGAGAAGGAATAAATTTGCAATTGGGGGAAAAGATAATTTGCCAGCTCCACTAACCAGGGGAGCTCAGGACAGAAGCGGCTTCTGTCCAGGCATAGATGGTCCGTGGACTTTGAGTACCTTTCCACTATGCATGGGCCTGTGTGGGCCTATTTTCAGGAGAATAGGCCCTTGTTGGCAGACTCCAACCATTTCAGCTACACAGCAGAGAGGCGGGTATTTGATGTTTGACATTGCTTTGCCTATTAAATAGGGTCCTCACCTACCCACATCAGGGTCCTAAGGACTGGTGGCTCCACTCAGGTCACCCAGGCACCCGCGACGGGGTCCAAGGATAACTTGTACCTCCCAGTCCTTACAATCAAAAACATTGGGTGCCCATGGTCTGTCTGCAGAACTCGCCCACCTGTACACTCTAGGGAACAGGACACGTTTTCTTCAGAGACATGTGGGGGACGATTCTCAGCCCCCTGCCTTGTTCAGAGCATGACCAGATACTGGTACCTACCCCAGTCACCCCTGACCCTCTAAGACTGTAAGACAGAGCCTGTACCACACACTTGATGATCAGCTACCTAGACACCTCAGCTGCATTCATACAAGAAAAATGGATGGACTCCTAGACTGATATACCTGATAACAGCTCTAGCCAAGTGGGGACAGGACGTCAGAGCTCCAAAGATGAAAATAATCAAGCCAGCTCACTCAAGCAACCCATTTGGGCATATCAGAACAAAACAAAGCAAGAAGCTATGACACAGTAAGCAAACATAAAATAAACTAATACAATAACTTATAGATAACTTGGAAACAATAGTCAGTATCAAGTCACATAGAGAAACAGACCATGATCGCCTCAACAAGCTCTCAAAACAAAGAATCAAGGGATCTTCCAGGTGAAAGTGCATTCCTGGAATTACCAGAGGCAGAATACAAAAGATTAATATACAGAACCCTTCAAGACATCAGGAAGGAAATGAGGCAATATGCAGAACAAGCAAAGGAACACACAGATAAAGCAATTGAAGAAATTAAAAAGCTTATTCAGGAACATAATGAAAAATTCAATAAGCTGGAAAAATCCATAGACAGACAGCAATCAGAAATTCAGAAGACTAACGATAAAATTACAGAAGCAGAAAACTCATAGAAAGTCAAAGGAGCAGAATTGAGCAAGTGGAAGGCCGAATTTCTGAACTTGAAGATAAAGCACTTGGCACTAATATATTTGAAGAAAAATTGGATAAAAGAATTAAAAAAACTAAAGAAGTCTTCAGAATCACGTGGGACTCTATCAAGAGAAATAACCTACAAGTGATTGGAATACCAGAACAGGGAGGGATAACAGAAAGTACAGAGAGAATTGTCAAAGATTTGTTGGCAGAAAACTTCCATGATATCGTGAAAGATGAGAAGATATCTATCGAAGATGCTCATCGAACGCCACATAAGGCAGATTTTAAAAGAAAGTCACCAAGACATATTATAATCAAACTTGCCAAAATCAAAAATAAAGAGAACAGTGGAATGCAGACCACAAATTCTCGTAAAAAGACCAAACTTAGTGGTCTGAGACTAGAAGGACCCAGGAGGTCATGGTCCCCAGACCTTCTGTTAGCCCAAGACAGGAACCATTCCCAAAGACAACTCTTCAGACAGAGATTGGACTGGACTATAAGATAGAAAATGATACTGGTGAGAAGTGAGCCTCTTGGATCAAGTAGACACATGAGATTATGTGGGCAGCTTCTGTCTGGAGGGGAGATGTAAAGGCTGAGGGGGACAGAAGCTGGCTGAATGGACATGAAAATACAGGGTGGAGAGAAGGAGTGTGCTGTCTCATTAGGGGGAGAGCAACTAGGAGTATATAGCAAGGTGTATATAAGGTTTTGTATGAGAGACTGGCTTGATTTGTAAACTTTCACTTAAAGCACAATAAAAATTTTAAAAAGAAGGATACCCTTTCACTTAGAAGATAAGGACCAAAACAGAGAAAAAGGTAACTTAGTTGGAGGAAACAGAGATCATGCAGAGAGAGGACATTAAAAAAAAATTTTTTTTTAATTACCATTAGTGTTTTCAAAAGGAAAAAAGATGATGTAACAAGAAAGGAGTGCTGTAAAAAAGAAACTGTTTGAAGAATCAAAAAGAACCCCTGAGGAGTAAAACATTATGGCAGAAATGGAAAACTCAGCAGAAGGACTGATAAACTTGGAGAAAACTCACAGAAAACAAAGCAAAAAAAGACAGAGATGGACAATCAGGGAGAAAAATAGAGAAAAAGCCATATAGGTTAAACATCTGAATTATAGGAGCTCTGAAAAAAGAAAACAAAGATAATAAATGGGAAAGAATCATCAACTGAACAATTCAAGAAAATTTCACAGAATTGAAAGACATTACTTACAAGTTTAAAAAGCTAATCAGGTAATGAGACCAAACCAAACCTGTTGCCACTGAGTTAATTTCGACTCATAGTGACCCTATAGGACTGAGAAGAACTGCTCTACAGGGCTTCCAGAGACTGGTGGATTGGAACTTCCAACCTTTTGGTTAACAGCCAAGCTCTTAACCACTGCGTCACCAGGGCTCCAGTTGATGACAAGACCAGCAGATGAATATAGAGGCACACCAAGGACCATCATTGATCTACTCCTAGGCCATGGTAAGATTAGAAGCAGATAAAAACAGGGCAGCATACTCCCCTGGCCATATTCCTGCCAGTTGTTCAGTGCCTGCCTCATGCTATAGTCCTGCCAATGCCATAAATGTGCTGCACCCATGATTCACTCATGGCATTACCTAGAAGAGGTTCTGGTAAGTTCTCAGGAAAACCAAAGTCAGACTATAACTCAGAGGCTATTCTCTTTGTCTTCTCCTTGGAGCCTTCATCTAACTGTGGCCATGTTACCCTTACCTGATTCAGCTAGGTATGTGTTTACTACTCTGTTTGTCAAAATTAATAACAGTTTAGACATACCTATATAAGTGATTTAAAAAAAAGTTATAAAGAAAAGCAAGGGAGTGATTAACTCAAAGATCAGGAGAGTGGAAACCTCAAGAAGTAGGGGCACAATCATGGAGGGGCGCCCCAGGGGCATCAAATATTCTGTTAACAGTTTCTTTCTTAAGCTTCTGGTTTCTTTATTATTCTTTACGTATATATTTACCTTATATATTCTTCAGTATGTAAGATCATTTCATATTCAAAAGTTCTTAAATGTTAAAGTGATCATTTAAAAATTAATAATCCAAAGAGGAAGGAAAAGTTAGTACAAAGAACCAAACCAAAGCAAGGTAGGAACAAACCTGTCATATGAAATAGTCTCTAAGGAAGAACAGTCCTATGAGGTAGGTAAACTAGGAATTGTTGCAAGTGTGAAAATCCCCAATTTTGCACAAGGTGACTTTCTGTTCATTGTTCTTCCCTTCTTCTCACATTAGTCCAAAGCAGTTCACCATACAATATTAAGGTGAAAGTCAGGAGGGTCAATTGGAGGACGAAGAAGGAAGAGAGCACCATGAGCAATAAAGGACTCAGGCTTGTAAGAAGTTGCAGTGGCACCAAGTGAAGGATCCCAGGATTTAATTCCTTCTGTAGGTTCTCTCCGTTAAAGAATATAGAAAAAAAAAAAAATAGGTATTAATTAGCAATGTTCCCATTGCAAATGATAGAAACTATGTTGTATTAGTTATATACTGCTATGTAACAAGCCACCTCAAAACTTAATGGCTTAAAACAATAATGAACATTTATTATCTCACACAGTTTCTATGGATCAGGAATTCTGACTCAGGCAGCGGCAGATTATGCAATATGCAAAGTAAGCACTGCTTTACATTTTTTCACCATGTCTTAGTCATATAGTGCTGCTATAACAGAAATACAAGTGGATGGCTTTAACAAAAAGAAATTTATTTTCTTACAGTCTAGTTGGCTAGAAGTCCAAATTTAGGGTGTCAGCTCCAGAGGAAGGCTTTCTCTCTCTGTCAGCTATAGCGGAAGGTCCTTGTCATCCATCTGCCTTTGGTCTGGGAGCATCTCAGCACAGGAACCTCAGGTCCAAAGGACGTGCTCTGCTCCCGGCGCTGCTTTCTTGGTGGTATGAGGTCCCCCTGTCTCCCTGCTCCCTTCTCACTTTTACATCTCAAAGAGATTGGCTTAAGACACTATCTAATCCTGTATAGCTCATCAGTACAACTGCCGCTAAACCATCTCATTTCATCGTAGTGATAGGATTTACAATACATAGGGGAATCATATAAAATTGTGGACAATCACACAATACTGGGACTCATGGCTGAGCTAAGTTGACCGATATTTTTGGGGGACACAATTCAATCCATTACACACTACATCAAATATTCTGCTTCTAGGTATGGCTGGCAACTGTCTCCCTCCCAAACCCACAGTGCCTTCTTATAGAATCAAAGCCTTTTTTCAAATCTACAATCGCTGATGGGGATGGTTGTCCCAATAAGCAAGGTAAGCACAGGCTTACCTTGTGCTTACATACTAGTCTGTAGTGAACAATTTTTCAAGGGTTTCTCTACACCAAAAATGTAAGACTTTTCACCACAGATGATCTGGTAAACAAGCAAGTACCACGCTTACCTTGCCTATTGGATAATCAGCCCCTGATCAGGGTTTCTCATGTTTCAGTAAAGATGTCAGCCAGGACTTCGGTCATCTGAAGGCTTGACTGGAGCTGAAGGATCCACTTCCAAGATGGCTCACTCGCACAGCTGTTGGCAGAAGGCCTTAGTTCCTTGCCACATGGGCTTCTCCATAGGGCTGTTTGAGTGTCCTCACATCTGGCTTCTCCCCAAGTGAGCAATCCAAGAAAGAGCAAAGGTGGAAGTGGGAAGCCACAATGTCTTTTATGACCTTACCTCAGAAGTCACACACCATCATTTCCTCAATATCCTATTGGTTGCACAGGTTAAGTATTCAGATAAGGGCATGAATACCAGAAGGGAAGCACAATTGGCGGTATCTTGAAGATTGGCTACCACACCAACCCAAAAGGCCTTGAGAACTAAAGGGAACCAATTGGTTCATCTCAGTGAAAAGTCCCAGAATAAAGCAGGCTTCCAGGCTTGGCTGGATCCAAAGGCACAGATAAGTCATCAAGACTCTCTCTCCATCTCTCAGTCCTGCACTCTTCTCTGTTGGCTTCTTACAGGAAAACCTCTCACATTTGGTGGGCTGATGGCAACCGGGAACTCAAGGCTTGTTCCTAAACCTTCCATTCACCACAGCACAAAAAAAGCCTTCATTGTTTTGAATGATTGTCTCAACCTAAGTCACATGCCCATGCCTGCAGCAGTCACCGGCTAGCTAAGCCTCTCATCACCTGATGTTCTGATATGGGCTAACCCCACACAAACCACACAACCTGATAGGGAGGAAAGAGGGTGCCCCAAAAGAAAATCAAGTAGGTGTTACCAAAAGAAGGAGTGGATTTGGGGCAAGCAATCCAAGAGATGTTCATTATATAAGACATTGTACACACACTGTCTTACTTCCCTAATTTGCGTGGCCAAAATGACAGGGAACAGAGACCATTGGGCCATGTATTTTGAATGTTGTGAACACTAAGCTAATCTGTCCAAGTTTACTTGCCCACAGTTATAAGTTTTATCGAGAGTTTTACTACCATCTTTTTACTACCATCTTTCTTAGTTCTGTGGCAGCATGTGAAAAGCTGACTTAAATCTCCATATAATTTGGAATTTGATTTTCTTAGAGCACTAGCGCATGATTATTTTTGTGCCACACATGCCTTTGAGATTCTAATGAAATTTTCAGAAAAATGCACATTCTACATACGCAGTTTTTCATATAATGTAGGGGGTTCATGGGCCCCCTTGCAATCTATTCAGACACTTCAGGCAAAAGTACATGTCTTCCTGTGTACAGTCTTAGCAATTGAACTCCATCTTGAAGCTAGACTACTTTTCACTAGCACACCTGTTCTCAGAAACACCCTTTCTCTTTTACTCAGAAAAGTCTAATTTTATTAAACTTGCAAGCAGAGTGTAAGGGAACTTGTGCTTCCAACCAAGATGGGGTATCAGGGACAAGATTTACACTTCCACCTGGATCAAATTTAAAAATGGGAAAATACAAGAAACATGCATTTTAAGACATTTGACATCATTTCTTGAGAAACAGGAAATAAATGAAGTAAGCACTAGTACTGCCCCAGCTCATTGCCTGGGGGGTGTGTCCATGCTTTAGTGCTGGGATGGTGAACCTAGGCAGAGCCCAGTGAGATCCCTGAACTGAGGAACTGGATCTGGAAGTCCAGGAAGGGCAAGGTGGATAGAGTTACCAGGGCAGTGTACTGGAGAGGAAAGAGCATGAGTTATAAAAGAAAAAAAAAAGATAAATTCACTTAAAAACTAAAGAAATTAATAATTTCAACAAAAATTAAAACTCTGTTTCTTCAAAACTGTTAAGAAAATGAAAAGATTAGCCACATTTGATTGGGACAAAATATTTGCAAATCATGTACCTGATAAAGGGCTTGTATTTAGAATACATCAAAAACTTTCAACACTGAATAATAAGTAAAGAGCCCAATTTTTCTTAAGGGTGCAAAAGATCAAAAAGAAGATATACAGATGGCAAGTAAGCTCATAAAAGATGCTTAACACCATTGGTGATTAGGGAATTGCAAATTTAAACCACACTGAGATACCTCCTCATACATATTAGAATGTTGAGAATTTAAATGGCAATACCAAGTGTTGGTGAGGATGTGGAGTAACTGGAATGCTCAGACCTTGTTGGTAAGAATGCAAAATGGTACACCACTTTGGAAAGTATGGCAGTCTCTTACAGTTAAACATAATTACCGTATGACTCAGTAATCCCACTCCTAGACATTTACACAAACTGGAATACTACTCAGCAATAATAATAATATATTTTCAAAGTAAAGAATATCACCCCTGAGTACTGTGCTCCTTTAAAAGAAATCACCTATATGAGGAAAGATTAGCCCAAAGAACTAATGGACTGCAACTACCACGGCCTCCACCAAACTGAGTCCAGTACAACTAGATGGTGCCCAGGAACCACCACTAACTGCTCTGACAAGGATCACATTAGAGGGTCCCAGACAGAGCTGGAGAAAAATGTAGAACAAAATTCTAACTCACAAAAAAAGACCAGACTTACCAGCCTGACAGAGACTGGAGAAACCCCGAGAGTACGACCCCCGGGCACGCTTTAAGCTCAGTAATAAAGTCACTCCTCAAGTTCACCCTTCATCCAAAGATTAGACAGGCCCATGAAACAAAACGAGACTAAAGGAGCACACCAGCCCAGGGGCAAGGACTAAAAGGCAGGAGGGGATACAAAAGCTGGTGATAGGGAACCCAAGGTTGAGAAGGGAGAGTGGTGACGTGTTGTGTGGTTGTTAACCAGTGTCGTACAACAATATGTGTACTGATTAATGAGGAGCTCATTTGTTCTGTAAACCATCATCTAAAGTACAATTAAAAACAAAAAATCTATATGAGGCCAAATGGTCAGCAATTACTTTACACAAAGATGTGAATGTTCATGCATTGTGAAGGATGTAACCAATGTCACTGAACAATTGGTGTAGAAATTGTTGAATAGGAACCTAAACTACTGTGTTTCACAGAAAACAAAATATTAAAAAAAGAAAAGAATGAACTATTAATACACACAACATGGATGAATTTGAAAATAATTTTTCTGAGTGAAAGGAGATAGACAAAAGAGTATATACCATATGATTCAGTTTATATAAAATTCTAGAAAATGCAAACTTATAGAAAACACATCAGTACTTTGGTTGCCTGGGGGTTGGGTGGGAAGTGGTTGCCTAAGGATGGAAAGGAGAGGTGGATTCCAAGGGGCATGAGAAATCTTGGGGGTAATGAATATGCTATCTTAATTACAGTGATGATTTCACAGATGTATAAGTATGGCAAAACTCGCCATATTAAACACTTTACACAAGTGTAGTTTATTGTGTCAGTTTGTGTTGTTGGTAGCGGCCATCAATCCTGACTCACGGCGACACCATGTGTTGCAGAGTAGAACTGTTCCATAAGGCTTTCAAGGCACCTCTGGGTGGGTTTGGACTGCCAGGCTTTCTGCCAGTAGTAGAGTACTTAACAGTTTGTGCCACAAGCTGTTGCTGTTTTTTGTTTGTTTTTGTTTTTAATCCTATTAGGTTTGCTTATTTTTTTGATTGCGCATCCTGATAAGGCTGTACCCTGAAAGCATTTATTCTTATTTCATTCAGTTTTTTCAGCACACATATATTTTATTTTTAAATATTTTCAATTTTTTAATCATAAGCACCCGGCTCAAAATTCAAAAGGCACAAAAGGGTACACAGTGAAAAGTCTCCCACCTCTCTTCCCATCTACCAAGTACCCCTCCCTGAAGGTAATTAATGTAACTAGTTTCCTAAGTGTCCTTCCTGAGATACTCCATATTTTATTTTAAGGCACACAGTGTGAAGATTCAGTAGAATGTGGTTGTAGTTTATCTATTAGCCCAAAGACCTCAAGATCAAGGGCACGTCCAGTATCAGACAAACAGTACAATCCTTGGAAAGCCATGCCATTAGGCAGCACACCCCTTCACCTGCAACTGATTAACTGTCAATCTCAGTGTTTCTCTCCTTGACCTTTCCACTGCACCTAACGCTGGCTACTCACCTCTTGTAGTACCTGGGCCTTCCTGCCATTGAACAGTCCTTGCCTTCTTCTGACCTCTCCAACCATTTCTTATTCAGTGATCTTGCTGGTTGCCAATTTATTCCAGGGCTTCGAACCAGTTCAAACTGATTCAATCATGGCCAGTGAGGTGAAGCCAGAACAGACTCAAATTTTTACAATTTGGGTGATCCAGAACAATAACCAAAATGGTCAAAATTATGGGTAGAAGCCCTGAAATGGGAGACTCACAAGGGGCATAGCGAACCCTTTCAGGAACCTGATGTGTGAAATTAGATTACTGGCAGGACTATGGAGACCGACACACATTCAAAGCAGGCACTCAGCCGCCATCTTTGAGCAGGGCACTGCTGTTTCCGAATCTGCTCAAGATCTGACAGCAAGAGATTTGGTTGCTATGCAACTGTTAAGCTGCCCTTGTTTTCTAAAAGGGAGATTAGGTTTCTAGCAGGCCTTCTACTCGTAATTTTTCCCGTTCTGGTTATCATTCCAGTTCATCCAAATTTTAAAAATTTGGGTCTGCTCAGGTTTTCGCTTCCTTGGCCATGACTGAACTGGGAAGAACCAGTTGGAAGCCCTAATTTATTCTCCGACTCTCTAAATGAAAATAGCCCCGAAGCACTGTCCTTGATGGGCCCCCTGGAAAGGCTTACCCATTTACAACAAAAGCATCCTCGCTAAGGACACTTTCAAGTCCTAAGACTGATGCTCTGCTGGCTTAATGCAGTAGCAACTCTGGCCTCAGCAAGACTGACGTGATCCCTCTCCTCTGACCCTGTCTGGCACCTGACTGCCTCCCACTTTTACAAAGCCCTCTCCATTCCCATCAATTGTGCCCTGCAAGCAATAAAATTAAAAAAAAAAGAAAAGGACTGGTGGAACAACTTATACAAAGACACAAACACACACATATACAAAAACAAATCCGCTGCCATCGATTCAATTCCGACTCATAACAACCCTATAGGAAAGAGTAGAACTGCCCCATAGGGTTTCCAAGGCTGTAAATATTTATGGAAGCAGGCTGCAGCATCTTTCTCCCACAAAAGACACAAAGTGCATGAAAAAAGTGGCAACTCCATTCATCTTTGCTAACCGACCTCTGGCTTTCCGAAAATTAAGCAGCAACAGGCTCTAGGAAGGTGAGCTCTTCTGAAACCACAGGGAATTAAACACAATTGTGATTTTGCCAGAACCGGTTTAAGGAGAGACATGTGACTTGTTTTTAGCAAATGAGACATATGGGGAAGTCACCACTGGGCCTTCAGGAAAAGACTTCCCTCTCTGATGAAAAGACACGTGGGCGGAGAAATCCCCTTTCCTTCTTTTAGATGTGTTTGTGGGCGGACATGAAGCCTGGAGCTGGGGAAGAGTGTGAGGCCGCATCCAGCATGCATAGAATGCACTGAAAGATTAAAGCACCTATGTCCTCCATGACTTCTTGTGCAGCTGAATTATCAACTCTGTCTGCCACTGGACTTCTTGTTATATGAGTAATAAATGTCTTTATGGGGAAAAAAAAATTGTGCCCTGTACATATTTCCAGCTACCTCAAGCTTGCTCAATATGCAGAACCAGTTCATCCAAACTATCCCATTTCTCTTGTCCAAAGGGATTGCTTTCCCTCCTTAGAATTTCTACTAGTTAATGACTATGCTATTCAGTATGTAATTGGCTCTTATCATAAGTTACTTATTGGGTGGTGGAAAGACTGGCAGTTCAAGTACACCCAGAGGCACCTCAAAAGAAAGACCTGGCGATCTATTTCTGAAAAATCAGTCATTGAAAACCCTATGGAGCACAGTTCTATTCTGACACACATGGGGTCGTCATGAGTTGGAGTTGACAGCAACCGGGTGCTATTTTTATTTTTTTACCCTAAGTTATTATTTATCTATTTGGGTACATGAATCATGTCTCCCTAAGTAGACCATGGCTTTACTGGAAGTAGAGAACTTCACTTAGATTTTATTTTGTCTACCACAGCACAGTTGTGAATGCTCAAGTAACAGCTGACTGAAGATTTGCTATATTAAAATTACTCAACAGGACATAAAATACCCACCAGCTGTAAATCAAATTCCATTAAATAGGAGAACTTGATGTTGAATGGGCTTCACCATGATTTAGACAAAGTAAATCATCACAATTTAATATACTTTTTATGTAAATATAAAAAAAAATATTTAAAATATAGGGCTCCTTAAAAGTAGGACACACCCTGAATGTCAGTGGTCAAAAATAGATCTTGCCCCTGGCACTCTGATAGAATCTCTGGAACGCTGGCATGTTATACAACATCCTCTGCCCAGCCAACTGGAAGAAGCTCCCTCCTGAAAACTCCTTGGTACTTTACTTGGGCTCTTGCCATTTTCAATTTGCAGTAGAGTGCTTCACTTAAATGTGCTTTCTCCTTACGATGAGTCCCTGGGTGGTGCAAATAGTTAATGGGCTGGGCTGCTAACCAAAAGGTTGGGGATTCAAGTCCACCCAGAGGCACCTCAGAAGAAAAATCAGCCATTTAACGCTCTATGGAGCACAGTTCTACTCTGACACACACATACATACTCCTGCGCCCTCTGGTCACCATGAGTCAGCAATTGCTTTGGTTTTGTTTTTTCTATACACACTTATCAAAACACCCTCCCATATTTTGGACCAAGAAAAAAGTTGATAAAAGCTCTACTATCAAAAAAGCATGACTATATACTTGGGTTACATCTAGCTCAATTGGCACAACATAATTTATAAAGAAAATGTTCTACACCCTACTCTGGTGAGTAGCATCTGGGGTCTAAAAGCTTGTGAGCAGTCATCTAAGATACTCCACTGGTCCCACTCTGTCTAGAGCAAGGGAGAATGAAGAAAACCAAGGACACAACGGAAAGATTAGGCCAAAGGACTAATGGACCACAACTATCACAGCCTCCACGAGACAGAGTCCAGCACACTCGATGGTGCCTGGCTACTACCACCAACTGTTTTGACTGGGATCACAATAGACGGTCCCTGACAGAGCTGGAGAAAAACGTAGAACAAAATTCTAACTCACACACACACACACACCTACACAAAGACCAGAACTACTGTCTGAGAGAGATTGGAAAAACCCCGAGAGTTTGGCCCCCAACACCCTTTTAGCTCAGTGATAAAGTCACTCCTGAGCTTCATCCTTCAGGCAAGGATTAGACAGGCCCATAAAACAAAACCAGACTAAATGCGCACACCAGCCCAGGGGCAAGGTTGTGAAGGCAGGAGAGGACAGAGCTGGTAATAGGGAATCCAGGGTTGAGAAGGGAAGAGTGTTGACCCGCCATGGGTTTGGCAATCAATGTCACAAAACAATATGTGTATTAATTGTTTAATGAGAAACTAATTTGCTCTGTAAACCCTCAGCTAAAGCACAACAAAAGATAAAATGAAATAGTTGATATAAAAAATAAAACAAAAATAAATACATAAATCCATTAAAAAAAAAAAGCATGACTGTATAGAAAGGCCCACGTTGCCCCATCTGTTTGCATACCCTTGTCAATCCTCATAAAGCTACCCGATGGGAGGTGCAATGGCTCAGAAGGCCTGGGAATCACAGGCCAAATGGGAAAGACTGTTTTCCTTGCACCATAACACTGGGTCATAAAACAGCCTATCTTTATTTAAAATTTTGATATTTAGTTCATCATGCATATGCTGACACTCATTTTGACTGTTTAAAACGTTATTTATCTTAGTCTAACGTGACTAGCTTGAATGTAAAATCAGATGTATTACGGTGATTTGAAGAAAAGTAAAGAACCTATTCAAATGGAAAATTGCTGATCTTGCCACCTCGGACCTTTCTGACCCACCAGATCAGGCAGCAAAGTGATTGACATATTCAACTATTTTCTGATTTAGCTATTTGACTCATATACCAAATAATCACTATGATTATGTTTTTCATTTAAAAGATCTGTTAAAAAATGCTTAATGATGTAATTCTGTTTTGACTTGAAGTCAAAGTTTTTACTCCTGTAATTCATCATGGGTATCAAAGAGGAAATTGGATTCAATACCTGAAATGTCACTAAAAAAAAATTTACCTTGATTACTGAGTTTCTGGCGCCCCTTAAATTTTGTACTCAAGGCAAGTGCCTCACTTGCCTCACCTAGTCCCAGCTTTGATAGTGTATATATCTGCCATCAAGTCGATTTCGACTTATAGCGACCCTATAGGACAGAGTAGAACTGCCCCATAGAGTCTCCAAGGAGCGCTCGGTAGATTCAAACTGTCAATCTTCTGGTTAGCAGCCATAGCACTTAACCACTATGCCACCAGGGTTTCCAGTGTGTATACAGAATTTGGGAAAAAGGACACCAATAACCAAAAGGCCTTGGTTCTGATGTCAGCTGTCATTTATAAGCTTTAAGACTTGGGCACCCTGGGCCTCACCCTCACAACTTCCTCTGTCATAGAGTTTTGCATGATTATATCTGTTCCCTCTTCTTTTCGGGGCTGCTAAATATGAAGGAAGGAGGCCTGGTGGCACAGTGGTTAAAGTGCTCATCTGCCAACTGAAAAGTTGACAGTTCGAACGCATCAGCTGCGCCGAGAGAAGAAGATGTGGCAGTCTGCTTCCATAAAGATTAAGGTTTTGGAAACCCTATGGGCAGTTTTACTCTGCCTACAGGGTCGCTATGAGATGGAATTGACTCCAAGGCAATAGGTTTGGTTTTCGGTTAACTATGAAGGTCAAATGAGATAACGTAGACACATAAAACAACTTTTGTGCTACACACCAAAAGTTGACCATCATTGGCAATAGTTTATCTTCAGGCTTGCTCTGCGAGCAAGGATTAGCAAATCCTGCTTGATCTGTGAGCTCCTAGATCGGCTGGAGTGGTGTTCTTACAAAGCCCCACATACCCAGATCTTAGACCTGCTGGCCTTGGCGTAAGTCTGTGCTGGCAGAGTGGTCAGGATCACCGCTTCTGCTACTCTAGGACACGGAAAGAGAATATAATCCCCCATCTCTCTCCATATCCATTGCAAAGGTTTTTTGTTGTTTTAATTTTTTTATGATTATAACCTTAGATGAAAGATACAGAACAAACTAGCTTCTCATTAAACAATTAGTACACATTGTTTTGTGACATTGGTTACCAACACAACAACATATCAATAATCTCCGTTCTCCACCTTGGGTTCCCATTTCCAGCTTTCCTGTCCCCTCCTGCCTTCTAGTCCTTGCCCCTGGGCAAGTGCGTCCCCTTAATCTCATTTTGTTTTATGGGCCTGTCTAATCCTTGGCTGAAGAGTGAATCTCAGGAGCGATTTCATTACTGAGCTAAAAGTGTGTCTGGGGGCCATACTCCCAGGGTTTCTCCAGTCTCTGGCAGACCAGTAAGCCTAGTCTCCTTTTTTGAGTTAGAATTTTGTTCTACATTTTTCTCCAGCTCTGTCCAGGACACTCTATTGTGATCCCTGTCAGAGCAGTCAGGGGTGGCAGCCGGACACCATCTAGTTGTCCTGGACCCAGTCTGGCAGAGGCGATGGTAGTCATGGTTCACCAGTCCCCTGCTCCAATCTTTCCCCTGTGTCCCTGGCCTTCTTCATTCTCCCTTGCTCCAGAAGGCCCTGTAAGACCAATGGAGTAGCTTAGATGGCTGCTTAGAAGTTTTTAAGATCCCAGACGCTACACACCAAAGTAAAATGTAGAACATTTACTTTATAAACTATGTTATGCCAATTGAGCTAGATGTTCCCCGAGACCATGGTCCCCACAGCCCCCAGCCCAGCATTTCAGTCCCTCAGGGAGTCTGGATGTGTCCATGGACCCTCCATGACCCTGCCCTGGACAAGCTATGCTAGCTTCTCCAGTATCCCTTTACAAAGGTTTTATGATTAGTGAACCCAGCTGGTCTATTTTAGGCCTAGTCTAGTATTTCCAGACTGTAGGCTGACGCACAGAAAATAATCATAACTTCGAGTGGGCTAATACCTTCATTTATCTGTGATATTGTCATTACGTTTTATAAAATTATTATACTTAAGATTTTTTGACTTTATATGTATTATATTATTTTGCTAGTACTGCTGTAACAGAAATACCCCAAGTGGGTGACACTAAAGGACAGAAATCTGTTCTCTCACAGTTCAGGAGGACAGAAGTCCAATTTCAGGGCACTAGCTCTAGCAGGGAAACCCTGGTGGCATAGTGGTTAAGTGCTACGGATACTAACCAAAGGGTCAGCAGTTCGAATCTGCCAGGCGCTCCTTGGAAACTCTATGGGGCAGTTCTACTCTGTCCTATAGGGTCGCTACAAATCAGAATTGACTTGACAGCCCTGGGTTTGGTTTGGTTTTGGGGTAGTTCTAGGGGAAGACTGTCTATCGGCTCTGGGGGGAAATACGTGTCTCAGCTCCTCAGGTGTTCCTCAGTTCCTTGGTGATCTTCAAGTGATATCTATCATTCCCCTGCTTGTGCTTCCCGTCTCTGTTTCTGTGCTGCTCCTTATAACTCAGAAGCGATTAGGTTTAGGACGCATCCTACAAAGATTGTGGCCTTAATAACGAACAAAGAAAATTCTGTTCCAAAACGGGGTTACATACACAGGTACAGAGGTTAGAATTCCAACATATATTTTTGGGAGACACAATCAGTCCTGTGTGTGTGTGTGTGTGTGTATAAACGGTTGCTGTTGAGTAGATTCTGACTCATAGCCACCTTATAGGACAGAGTAGAACTGCGCCATAGAGTTTCCAAGACGCAGCTGTTGGATTCGAACTGCTGACCTTTTGTTTGGCAGCCATAGATCTCAACCACTGCGCCACCAGCGCTCCATACATATGTATAGGAGTTCCTATAGTGTAGGTTGTGGACAATAATGAAGGTTTCTCCAGAAGTTTTCTGGTAGCACTTATTTATCTGTTTCTTCTGTGAATAGGTAACGTATTTGTGAAATCTCATCAAAAACAATGTTATTCTTGCTATTTATTTTCGGTATTTTCTTTTACTGTAGCAATTAAGGCCAGTTATGGTAACAAAAGAATAAATAAAAAGTTGAGGATCAACAAAAAAGAAGACGACTCTCAATGAGATGGGTTGACACAGTGGCTGCAAAAATGGGATCAAACATAGCAAGGCATGGATTGAGAGGACGGCACAGGACCGGGCAACTTTTCGTCCTATTATACTTAAGGTTGCTATGAGTTGGAACTGACTGGAAGGCAACTAATAACAACAAAAATGTGGTAAACAGTTTACTTTGGGGGAGGAGGGTCTGTTTTTTCTTGTTTGCTTTACCTTAAGTAACCAAAGGCTTTTTAAAGTTTATAAACCAGAGTTCCAAAGCACCCCTTAATATTGGGAGAGAGTTGTCAAATTGCATACCATATATTTGCAAAACTTAATGTAATTCTTTGAAACTCTCCCGTTTTGGTATTTTTTTAACCCTAGAATTTTTGTTATTGCTGCTTTTTAAAGCAAGTGTGCTGTACATTAAGAAATGAAAGGGGATCTATAAGGTAACATGTGCTTTGTGTAGGTGGCTTTGTGATTATGTCCCCAAATACTTGTGTCAGTCTCACCGCCACATGCACATTTAAAACAGACTACATGCTCCAGCATGAGGCCAGCCTTGTTCCACACGGTCCTGTTCAAGCCTAAAGTTGTCATTCCTTGCCTCTTCCTTCCAGGGTTCTGAGAGTACTTTGTACATATCACTGCTCCCACTTATCTCATTGTATGGTAATTGTCAGTTCACCTGATTTTCCTTTGGGGAAACTATCCTTGATTGATGACTTTCTGAACAGACCATCCGGGTCCCCACCCGCTACACACACAGGAATCAAGCTTAGCCACTCACTTACCCTATCCCTCACTTGCTCTTTCATCCAGTTGAATCTTATTATGCATTTGATGTCTGTAGGATCTGTACTGATGACACCTCTGTCTCAGATTGAATTATGTCCCCCTGAAAATGTGTGTATCAACTTGGTTAGGCCATGATTCCCAGTATTGTGTGGTTGTCCGTTTTGTGATTGCAATTTTATGTTGAGAAGATTAGAGCGGGACTATAACACCACCCTTACTCAGGTCACCTCCCTGATCCAAGGTAAAGGGCGTTTCCCTGGGCTGTTACCTGTACCACCTTTTATCTCTCAAAAGATACACGGAAAAGAAAGCAAGCAGAGAGTTTGGGACCTCATGCCACCAAGAAGGCAGCACCAGGAGCAGAGTGCATCCTTTGCACCCAGGGTCCCTGCGCCTGAGAAGCTCCTCAACCAGGGGAAGGTTAAGAACTAGGACCTTCCTCCGGAGCTGACAAAGACAAAAAGCCTTCCCCTGGAGCTGACACCCTGAATTTGAACTTATAACCTACTAGACTGTGCGAAAATAAATTTCTCTTTGTTAAAGGCATCCACTTGTGGTATCTCTGTTATAGCAGCACTAGATAACCAAGACAACTTCTTTAATTTGTATTCTCTCAATTTTTTATGTATAACTCTATCAAGGGGTTTTTCAACAATGTAGAACATTTCAAAGAACCAGGCTTGACTTTGTTAGTTTTCTCTATTATTTGTTTGTTTTCTATTTCATTGCTTGCTGCTGTCATCCTTATTATTTCCTTCCTTCTTAGGTTTACCTTAGGTTTACATTGCTCTTAAGGTGAAGCCTTAGGTCATTAATTTTAGTCCTTTCTTCTTTTTTAACATAAGCATTTGAAACCATAAAATTCCCTCTAAGGACTGTCTTAAGTGCATCCCACAATTTTTGATATGCTGTATTCATTAGTATTTTTAATTTCATTTTGATTACTTCTTTGACCTATGGATTATTTAGAAGTTTGTTGCTTAATTTTGAAATATTAGGGGCTTTCCTAGATATCTCATTGTTGATTTCTGATTTAATTTCATTGTGATTATAGAACATATCCTGTATTATTTCAGTCACTTTAAAGTCATTCATGCTTTATGGTCCAACATGTGTCTATTTTGGTGACTGTATCACGTGTATACCCAAAAACAAACCCATTGCTGCCAAGTGGATTCCAACTCATACCAACCGCATAAGACAGAGTAGAACTGCCCATGAGGTTTCCAAGGCTGTAATCTTCACAGAAGCAGACTGCCACATCTTTCTTTTTCGGAGTGGCTCGTGGGTTCAAACTACTGACCTTTCAGTTAGCAACCAAGTGCTTAACCACTGCACCACCAGGGCTCCTTGTTGTGTGTATTATGTTCAATAAATACACAATTAGGTCAAAATGGTTGATATTATTGTTCAGATCATGGATGTCATTGCTGATTTTTTTTTTTAATCTAGTTATTCTATCAGTTGCTGGGAAAGGGTGTTTAAAAAAAAAATCTCCAACTATGATTGTGGAATTGTCTAATTTTCCCTGACAGTGTTTATTTCATGTGTTTTCAGGATTGCTTATTAAGGACATACACTTTTATGATTATGTTTTCCTGATGAATTGACCCTTTTATCGTTATAGATATTCATCTTTATATTTAGTAATTCTTTTTGTCTTGAAATCTGTTGCCATGTTGGAAACTACCTCAATATAATGGTAGACTCTAAGTACTCTACCACGCAAACAATCCCAGAGGTTACAGAACAAAAAGGCTCACAGATCAAACTAAAATGCTTGGATCATACGCTTTATTAAAATAAATTTAAGACACATAGTGAGAAGCAAGGGTAAAGAGACGAGGTAAGTTAATATACTTAGGATAGGGTATAAGTTGGGTGGAAAGCCCATTCTGCATAAGAACTAGGTACACAATGTTCACATGACCTGTCTCCCTCTGTTGTATCTCCTTCCCCACTGATGGTGAGGTTTCAAGGACCAGAGTTGCGATTAGAGCAAAGAGGCCCACAGATGGAAGGTACCATGGACCAATAACACATACTTGCTCATCAGAGAAACACAGGGACAAGTGTGTCTGGCTGTAGCTTGCCAATTACTAGTCTGCTGAACCATATGGCTGTTTTTTGTGTTTCTTGCACAGATAACATGGGCTAGAATGTGTGCCACAAATTGGTGGCCAAATTAAGGCCTTATGAAATTAAATGCTCAAGTATATTTGGTGTATCTTGAATATTTAGTTCCCCCTATAGCTCTTGCAGAAACCCTGGTGGCGTAGTGGTTAAGTGCTACGGCTGCTAAACAAGAGGTCGGCAGTTCAAATCCACCAGGCACTCCTTGGAAACTCTATGGTGCAGTTCTACTCTATCCTATAGGGTGGCTATGAGTCAGAATTGACTCAACGGCAGTGTGTTTGGCTTTTTGGTTTATAGGTCTTGCGGAAACCTGGTGGAGTAGTGGTTAAGAGCTAAGGCTGTTAACCGAAAGGTCGACAGTTCAAATCCACCAGGCTCTCCTTGGAAACCCTATGTGGCACTTCTACTCTGTCATATAGGGTCACTACGAGTCAGAATCAACTCAACAGCAAAGGGTCTGGTTCGGTTTTAGAGCTCTTGCATATTTAGTGCATAATGAATATTTAGTACCCACGTAGCTGATATTTCCATTCTTTCTATGCTTGACATATATGTGCTATACTTACTAACTTATCTGTACTTAGTATATCTTAAAAATGCTTTGCCTGCTTTACAAACTTACTCATGATCTATAATAGGATATTCTCAAAATAAATGCAAAAACAAACAAACAAACCATGCAGTATAACATCCTGGATTGGATACTGGAACAGTAAAAGGAAATCAGTAAAAAAGCTGGTGAAATCTGAATAAAGTCTGGAATTTGTTATAGGCCTATTTAACAACTACCCCACCATCCTTCAGATAGTTGTTTTTTGTATTTTGTCCAGAGTTTATCTGTGAGAGGGCCAGTCTGTTAGGAGCTTACTCTGCCATAGTGGAAGTGGAACTCCCTCTCAGTTAAATTTTGAGCAGAGTATCTAAAAGACTGAAAAGAGGTGCAACTGATTCATTCCAGAAATAAATCCCTGAGGAGATGGTCCCCTAAGACCCCCAGAGCCACTTGTTATTGTTTGGAGCCTTTGAGTGGTTTCTGACTCATAGCAACGCCATGTGACAGCATAGAACTCCCCCACAGGGTTTTCTTGGCTGGAACCTTATCAGAAGCAGATCACCTGGTCCTTCTCCTGCAGAGCCCCAGGGTGGGTTGGAACTGCCAACTTTTTAGTTAGCAGCCAGGGCTTAACCATTGAACCACCTAGCTCTTGTCTATTTGGAATCTGGCCCTTCAGACTTCCCTTTGACCAGCTTCCTCATAGCCTACCAATAAAATTCCCTTTTCTGATTTCTAACCAGAGCAGGTTTCTGCTGCATTTAACCAAAGATTATGCTATCATGATTATCCACACAATTAGACTTCGGGCACTTTGTGGGCAGGCCACGGCCCCTCAGCCTTGCTGCTTTCCACTGCTGCAGTACTGAGAACACAACACAAGTAGGTGGTAAGAACCTTGCTCTGAAGAATCTGCCACCCAGGCAAGGTGACAAGATTTGACTTTATAACAGGATTGTGGCTAATACAAAGAAGATTAAGTATCTAAATTCAGGGCTAAATAATAAAGGTTCCTCAGAATTGAAGAGATTTGAGTGAGTGGAAATGGCATGGGGGATTTGGTTGGAGAAGGGAACCTCTCCTGAGCTATGAGGAGCTGGGTGGGCAGAAGTAGATTCTTCCTAAGGAATAACAGAACTGTGATCAGTCCCCCACACATGCTTTTGAAAAGTCTTACTTTTTAAAGTTAATATGTCGATATAGTAGTTCTTCAAACTGGGAGAAACAGAAGACACATCAGTGTTGCCTGTTAGTGCTCGGCTACTAACCAAAAGATGGATGGTTCGAACTCACCCAGGGTGCCTCAGAAGAAAGGCCTGGTCATCTACTTCTGAAAGTTCAAAGCCATGAAAACCCAGTTTTTACTCTGCAACACATAGGGTCTGCATGAGTCGGAATGGACTAAACAGCAACTGTTTTTTTTTTTGTTTGTTTAGTCTGGGTCAGGTAGAGAAATGATTGCTCCCCCAGCGATAAGGGGCACAGGACTCCATCTGCCCCCTCCCTGATGTCAGAATCTGCCCTCACCTCTGGACAGGCAGAGGGAACACCTCTCACCTCACGTTCCCTTCTCGTCCTAGCTTCCGGATCTCCTCCCCTCCCCCACCACAGTCCAAAACTTGCCGTTCTCTCTTCCCCGTCTTTTTCCTAGCTTCTTCCAGGCATTGTCGATAAACTCGGTGCCCCGCCTCTCCCACTAGGTGTTCCTCAGCAATTCTAAGCAACGATGAGAATGACAGCCTTGTTTTACTTTTTCCCTTACCAGTAAAAGAGAAAACGCCCAAAGCAAAAAGGAGGAAGAAAATAGGTACCCCCAAGTTAGCTAATAAACTCCCTTTTTTTTTTTAAGCTAGCAAATTATATAATAGACAACTAGCTTCACTTCGCAGCAAGACAACTGTATTTCATACTGAGCAGGGTATAAGGCATTTAAAATGAACAAAACTAAGAAAGGGGAATCAGCTTACATAACCTGCAGCCTCGGACTTCCTGTCTTTGGGGGTCAGGATACATTGCGTGTGTGGTGGTACGACCGCATTTAAGGGTGAAGTTTGTCGGCATTATACAGCAACATTAGACGTTTTCTTAAATTATGAAAAAAGAAGGAAAGGGTAAAATTCTAGCAGCTAATACTTTTCCAGTGTATTCAGAAATGAGAAAATACTTAAAGCCCAGGGTTTACGGAAAGGGCTGGCGGGAAGATTGTAGTAGCTCAGTGATGAGGCCCGAGAGAGGAAATGGAGAGCTTGAAGTTTGGATAGAAAAGCTGCAAGGTTAGGTAAGAATTACACCTCCCAGCAGGCCCTGCCTTGCTGCTGTACTGAAATTCCACTGGGCTGCTATCTTAACTCCTTCATCACCAAAAACTCGAATTCAGTCAGTTTATTCAAATAAATGATAATGGAGAAAAGGATCTGCTTTAACACAGTTGTACCCAACTACCATATAAAATAAAGCTTAGAAAAGAGCTCTTAAAGCCTTTCTCTTCAACCTCATTACGGAACCACTGAGGAAACCTGGTGTTCTGTTTGTTCAAATGTTTAGTTGTAAATACTAAAGATACAGACCAGGAGAGCAGTTTCAGGTACTTGTTCTCCGGCTGAATAAAAATACCCTTGTCTCCAAGGAGGTTCCTGAGTGTCGCAAATGGTTTGCTCTTGGCTACTAACTGACAAGTGAGCCATTTGAACCCACTCAGGGGCACCTCAGAAGAAAGGCCTGGGAGAACTACTTCCATAGAGATTACAGCCAAGAAAATCCTTTGGAGCTCAGTTCTACTATGTAACACATGAGGTAGCCAGGAATTCTACTATGAATCGGAATCAATTTGGCAACAGGTTTGGTTTTTTTGGTTTAGACTGTAATGGCTTTGGGGTTTTTTTTTTTTTTTTTTGGTCTCCAGGGAGGAAGTAAAAGAGAGCCCTGGAAACAAGAAAGTCCTGTTTGGTCTTTGTTTCTGACAGCAGAGGTGGGTTTTTAAATACCTGAGGAGGAAGTAGAATAAAAGAAGTACTGGTGGGGATTGTGCATTTCCCCATAGGACTAAAGTTGTGCTGCTGAGAATAAATGGCCTGGGATGAGGAAAAAAATCTTTAGAAGAGGCAACAGATCAATGAAGAGTCAAAAAGATGGATGTCCCTTAAAAAACTAAAAATAGAACCACCATATGACCCAGCAATTCCACTCCTAGGTATATGCCCAAAAGACTTGAAAGCAGAGACTCAAAAAAGATTTGTACACCAATGTTCAAAGCAGCACTAATTCACAATAGCCAAAAGATGGGAACAATTTAAATGCCCATCAACAGATGAATGGATAAACAAAATGAGGTACGTACATAAAATGGAATACTACTCTACCAGCAGGAGAAATGAAGTCTTTGATACATACTACAGTATGGATGGAGCTGGAATACATTATGCTGAGTGATATAAGCCAATCACAGAATGACAAATATTGTAAGACCTCACTCATATAAAAAGACAAAAGGCAAATGCATAGAGACCAAAGTTTATTAGTTACCAGGGGCAGGAGGGAGGGAGGAAAGGGGGGTTAATAGTGATGGAAAAATCAAATTGATTAACGGTAGGGTTGTACAGCCGATTATTTTAATTGCTGTCAATAAGTTGTACATCTGATTGAATTGGGAAAAGTTGTGTGATAGATATATTTACCACGAAAAAAAAAAAGTGGCTGCTGAGATAGTTTATGGACAACCAGACACCTCATGGGATTTGGTTCCTTGGTTCAGAGGTTAAGGGTCATGGTTCCATAGGACACCCCAGTTAATTGGCCTAATAATGTGCTTAGTGCCTCTGTTCTACCTCCTAGTTCATTGAGCAGTGCCTAGAGTCTTAAAAGTTTGCAATCAGCCATCCAAGGCACAACAATTGGTCCCTATTAGCCTGGAGCAACAGAGGAAGAAGTACAGTCAAGAACAGGAGGAGGATATGGAATGTATAGCGTCATGGATTGAATTATATCCCCCCAAAAATGTGTATCAGCTTGGTTAGGCCATGATTCCCAGTAGTCTGTAGTGCTCCTCCACTTTATGATTGTAGTTTTATGTTAAGAGGATTAGGGTGGGATTGTAACACCACCCTTATTCAGGTCACTGCCCTTATCCAATGAGGAGGGAGTTTCCCTCAAGAGATAAAAGGAAAGGGAAGCAAGCAGAGAGTTGGGGACCTCATACCACCAAGAAAGCAGCACCAGGAGCAGAGCGTGTCCTTTTGACCCAGGGTCCCTGCACCTGAGAAGCTCCTTGACCATGGGAAGATTGAGGACAAGGACCTTCTTCCAGAGCTGACACAGAGAGAAAGCCTTCCCCTGGCGCTGACACCCTGAATTTGGACTTTTAGCCTACTTTACTGTGAGGAAATAAATTTCCCTTTGTTAAAGCCATCCACTTGTGGTATTTCTGTTACAGCAGCACTAGATGACTAAGGTGTATGGCTAAACGCCTCCGTGAACAATTGCCTCCTTTGCTATGAGACCAGAAGACCTGATTGGTGTCTAGCTACCATCACTGAACATTTAGTCAAAGATTCCATAGAAGAATCCAGATCAAAAGGGGGAAAATGTAGAAAAGAATTTCAAATTTTCATGGATTCTAGATTTTCTGGAGCCATGGAGACTGGATGAACCCCTAAAACTATTGCCCTGAGATAATCTTTAAACCTTAAACCAAAACTATCCCCTGCAGTCAGTTTAAAACCAAAAAATAGTTTAGCTTAACTAGTAAGAAAGGCCTGCCTTGAGCACTATACTCTTTTAAGAACTATCTATATGGGATCAAATTGATAACAGCAACCCAAAAGATTAGATAGGAACCTTAGGGAGCAGTGAGTTTATGTTAACTGAGGAGGAACAACTTAGAAAAAGAGGATGAGAATGATTGCACAACTTGAATGTAATCAATGTCACTAAATTGTACATGTAGAAACTTTTGAATTGGTGTGTGTTTTGCTGTGTATATTCTCAACAACAAAATAAATAAAATTTAGAAAACAAATGAATGAGAAAACTTTCATATAAGGATAGGGAACAATTTCCAAGATACAGGTTTTTAACGGAAAAAAGCAAGGTGCAGAACTGTGCGTGTAGTTTGCTGTTATTTTATGTTTTTAAACTATTATACATTTGCATAGAATATTTCTGAAGTAATAACAGTCAACTAGTAAAAACGCCCTGGTGGCATAGTAGTTCAGAGCTTGGCTGGTAACCAAAACGTTGTCATTCGAATCCACCAGCTGCTTTTTGGAAACCCTATGGGGCAGTTCTACTGTGTCCTATAGGGTTGCTGTGAGTCGGGATTGACTCTACGGCAACAGGTAGGTTTTGGTTTTTAGTAACAATGGTTGCCTTTGAGTTGCTGGAGGACCCAGGGGTACGAGAGACTTTATTTTTACAGTTTATATTTTTGTAACTCTTGTAGTTCTTATGATATTTTTTCCTATTAAATTTTGTACAAAGTATATAATTAGCTGTTCAAAAACAAATTAAAAAATTTGATTTAAAAAAAAAAAAGGGTGTTTCAAGCTAGTAAGAATCTGAACGGTCCAGGGCTGAGGATAAAAGTGGATCCCTCACACTTGGGAGGGAGAACACGCTCCCGTGACTGGAAGAACCTGGGGTCACTCCAAAGGCTTGGATTTGGGAAACTTGGCTCCCACATGAAATTGGGCGATTGAACATCTGTGGTACTATTTTGTGAGCATTAATGCTGTCTATGAGCCACAATCATAGAAACAGTGACGTGACAGTCATAATCTCTTTCCAGATGGCAACTGGACTCTCTGTGTAGATTATGTTTCCAGGATTGAGTTAAAGGGTCAAGCAAATCAAAGTACAGAGCAATTCTACTCTGCTTTCATTGAGTTGAAATCAACTCAATAAAAACTAACAACGACAATAACAACTGATTAAAATTGGCTTTCAATAGGGTTGCCCAATTTAGCAAGTAAAATTACAAGATGTCAAAGTAGAACATTTTTCCCCAAAGGTTAGTGAAGATGCATGAGAAAAGTCCATCTGAAACACACTAAAAAATATATATGCCAACACTGCTTTGTGTGAAATTATGTCTGCTAATTAAGAGTTCATGAAGCGCTTCAGGATTTTATGGTTCGTTTAGTCATTACTGAGAACATTAATTATGACTATGCCCAAGATTTGGAAGTACCTGTAAGTGGAGAGTTCTAGTTAGCAAAGGACTGGCTTTAATCCTATGATGTTCCTATTTTTCACTGAGTCTGGTAGGGTATGTTATTAGCCCAATGTGGGAACCATGGGAACATGACTGTATGCAGCTAAGGGCTGAGATAATCTTAAGCCAAAAAACCAAGCCAGTTGCCACTGAGTAGATTCCAACTCATGGAGAACCCAAGTGTGCAGAGTAGAACTGCACTACATAAGATTTTCATGGCTGTAACCTTTTGGAGGAAGACCACCAGGTCATTCTTCTGAGGCACCTCTGGGTGGGTGCGAACCACCAACCTTTCAGTTAGTGGTTGAGTGCTTAACCATTAGCGGTACCCAGGGACTCCTGCGTTAATCTTAGAGGTACATAATAGAGGAATTAGGAGCCTGGATCTAGAGCCAGACTGTACTGCTTTGAATTGATGCTGTGCTACGTACTAACTCTAAGACCTTGGGAAGTTACTTAACCCCTCCATGCCTCCATTTTCTCATGCTGAACGTGGAGAAAATAATACCTACCTCACTGGGTTGCTATGCGGATTAACTGAGTAAATATATAAAATCCTTAGAGCAGTGCCTCATATGTCATAAGTGCTATGAGAGAGTTAGCTATTATTATTATGAGGGAAGGGGAGAGAAGAGACATGGATGGTGGAGCAGAGGTGATGTTTCTGCAGTTTAGCCGTGAGAGAGATGGAACCACATTGAGTCAAAATAAAACACAACAAATAGAGATCCATGTAAGGGTATCCCAGTGCTACTGTGGTGACATGGCACACAGAGAGATTCTTCGTGTGGACCTGAAGCTAGAGATGCACAAAGGCCAGAGAGGAGAGCTGTGGGTCCTCCTGGGCAAGCTCGGAGGGTCTTCCTGTTGAGTAAGCTGACCCTGGAGTGTCAGGAAAGGGTTGTTCTGGTGACTTGGGGGAGCCCAGGGCTAACGCGTGAGTCATTTTGGCTACACTTCCTAGAAAACCAAGTTCTCCTTTAGCTTCTTCACCTGAACTGTTCTTGCCATGTTTCTGTTTCACATGTAATGCACCCAACTAGCCATTTAAAAAACAGCTGTTTAATCCACAGTGGGACTTGCAAATAGCCGTTACAAATAAGAAAAGATACTCAAAGAGACTCATGATAAAAAAATGAAGAATAAAAATCTAATGAGATATTATGTCTCATCTAACAGATTGTCAAAATCCCCAAAGTCTGACAATAGGCTGTTGGCAACACTGCTACAAATAGACACCATCACACATTGCTAGTGGGAATGCAAAATGGCACAACTCCTTTGGAGAGAAATTTTGCAATATTAAACAAAAATACATATACCTTTGCCATCTGATCCCGTAATCCCATTTCTAGAAACTCTATCTCAAAGACACACTAGCAAAAATATTAATATGTCATCTCTCAGCATGAGAGAAAAGAGATACAAGTAAAAATCAAACAAGCGAGGCTCCATAATATTAAATTTAAATTGGAAATATCATCATGAAATTAATCATTATTTTTCTCTTTCTATGCACATATCCTAGCTCTGTCCACTGAAAAAGCCTATGAGGAATAAGAACCGAGTAGCAATGAGCACCCTGTGTGTCCAGATTGGGGTACCTAAATATCATTTCCCACTAAAAGGAATCAAGGCATCTTGAAAATAATGGCTGAGTCCACACTGGGACAAAAAAAGTACAATATGAACCCGGGACACGTGATCGTGCCAGAAAGTAAGGGAACTATCAAAGACTACTGGAGTCAGATCAAAAAGACACAGAAGCCAACTTGAAGGGACTCCCACGGGACAAAGATATGACAATTGGAGCATTGAAAAGAACTTTGACTTGCTAAATTGAAACATATCTGTGAATTTATAGTAATTTTTTAAAAAGAAAGAAAATTAGCTTCTTTGGAGGTTGCTAGGTTACCCAACTCATTAGTCTCAAAATTGATTTTAAAAAAGTGGGATGGGGAAGAACTGTATGTTAGGGTAACCAAATAGTTACTAATGGAAAGTTCTAATTTATAGACAGATTCCAGCTAATGAGTAAAGAAAAATGATAGAATTAGGTGGTGTGATGGTTAAGTGATCAGTGGTTAACCAAAAAGCTGATTGTTTGAACACACCAGTCACTCCACAGGAGAAAAGACCTGGCAATCTGCTCCCACAAAGCAGCCTAGGAAACCCTGTGGGGCAATTCTACTCTGTCATATAGGGTCGCTGTGAGTTGGAATCGACTTGACAGCATAGAACATCAGCAATGAAATAATGGAGCGAGACAGCAGTCATCAATGGCTGCAGTTGATGGGGAACCAAATAATGAATGGATCTGAATGACAACACCTGAACCAACTGATGAATCTTAACATCACCAATAGAAAGAACCAGACATTTTGTGCCTCCTGATGTGAAGTGCAAGCCCTAATGGCGCAGTGGTTAAGAGTTCAGCTGCTAACCAAAAGATCAGCAGTTCGAATCCACCAGCTGCTCCTTGGAAGCCCTATAGGGCAGTTCTACTCTGTCCTATAGGGTCGCTATGAGTTGGAATCAACTCCATGGTGACGGGTGCAGGATGTGATAGGGAGTTCACGGCACCAGCTATGAAGTA
The DNA here is from genome assembly GCF_024166365.1 of Elephas maximus indicus. Classification (NCBI taxonomy): domain Eukaryota; kingdom Metazoa; phylum Chordata; class Mammalia; order Proboscidea; family Elephantidae; genus Elephas; species Elephas maximus. The sequence goes on along the minus strand of NC_064831.1, from coordinate 83,045,781 downwards.
TTATTGCAAAAAATATGAACAGATAAGTGGATAGATAGATACATAGATAATTCATCATGACTCAGTACTTAATCAAAAGTACTATCTCTAAAAGTTTACAGGAAATACAGAGTATAGAAGATCATGTTAATGATACTACAAAGAAGCAATAAGGCACTCCAAAATGCAGAAAATTGTAGAGCAAACGATCTGATTTCTACAAGTAGATAACATGAGAAAAAGGGAGAGGGTGTTTTTATAGATTAAAAGAGATCTAAGAGACATATCAACCAAAACCATTGCATAGACCTTTGGATTTTGCTTCAAATCAACTAAATCTAAAAGGATATTTTTTTGAAAAGTAGAAATAAATAAACTTAAATTGGATTCTATATGATATTTTTAAATTGCTAATTTTATTACAGGTAACAATGGTATTACAGTCATGCTTTAAAAATAAATACTTCATCAGTTAGGTATACCAACTAAAGTATTTACAGATGAACTGATACGATGTCTGGAATTTATCTTAAAATATTGCACAAAAAAAAAAGTGCTGAGAGGGGAAAATGAAACAAGGTTGGCAGAAACGTTGATCATTGTTGAAGCTAGGTGATGGGTGATGGTGTTAACTGCCATGGAGTTGACTATAACTCATTGTAACTTTATGTACAACAGAATAAAATGTTGCCTGGCCCTGCATCGTCCTCACAATTGCCAGCATGCTTGAGGCCATCATTGTGGCTATTGTGCCAAGGGACTCCCACTCCCTTGTTGGCCCTCTGCTTCACCAAACGTGATGTCCTCTTCTATCACTTCAGTAGTTAATGTGGGTAACAAAGAATTACTACTTCCTTTTGTGACAACAGTGAGTCTTTGGGAGAGAGACCAGAGCTCAAAAATAAATGTCTAAGCAGTTGTTTTGAGTGGTTCCATGTTATAAAGTGGCCCTGTAAGGAAGGGCATTTATGTTGACCATTGTAGCAGGGCCACACTGACCCCTCTGCACTCTGAAGTGCGCACCAAACAGATCTAGCAATCTTAACTATCATCACAGGGATCCACACTGGTCTAACCCAGGGTTTCTAGTAAAGCAAATAGGTACAGAAGAATGAACAGAATGCATTTTGTAGATCTTGAAAATTTTCTTCAAATTCTGTATATAAATGCTTGAGGGAAGGTACGGAAAAGAGTTGACATAGCAGGTTGAAGACTGTTACCCTTAGAAAGGCTTGCTTGCATGGTCGGACCTTGGCTGGATTTTAAGAGGAGTCTCAGCAATCCCAGAACTGATACGAGTGGCTTACTGTCCCTAAACTCTTTGAACGAACAATGTGGTTTATGCTGAACACCTGCTTTGTTTCTGGGAGTCTGCAATTTGGGTACGTACTAGGCAGAGGGTGCCTATGTGACCAGCCCACGATAAAAACCCTGGACACTGAGCCTCTAATGAGCTTTGCTGATAGACAGCATTTCATGTGTGTTGTTGCAGCTTGTCACTGGGGAATTAAATGTGTCCTATATGACTCCACTGGGAGAGGGCCTTTGAAAGCTTGTACCTGGTTTCCTCCAGACCTCATCCTATGCTCCTTTTTCTTTTCCTTATTTTGCTTTGTAAACCCTCCACCCCCTTTTTTTAAAATAGTGTAAAATATATATAATAGAACTTCTGCTATTGAAAAATTTTTAAGAGGACAGTTCCATGACATTATCTTCAGGATGTTGTACAACTATCACAACAATCTGTTGCCAATTTTTTTTTTTTTTGCCAACCTTAACAGAAACTCAGTACCCCTTAAGCAATAACTCCCCATTTTCCCCTCCCACCTGCCGTGCTCCCAGTAACCACCAATAAACTTTGGTCTCTAGTATTTGCCTATTCTAGGTATTTCATATAAATGGGATCGTACACTATTTGTCCTTTTATGTCTGACTTACTTCACGCAACATAATGCTTTCAAGGTTCACTCATGTCATAGCATGTATCAGAATTTCATTTCTCTTTATGGCTGAACAATATTCCATTGTATGGGTATACCATATTTTGTTTACCATTCATGTGGTATGGGTTCATGGCACGGCTTGTTTCTACCCTTGGACTATTGTGGATAATGCTGCAGTCAACTTTGGCGTATGAGTATCTGAGTGCCTGCTTTCAAGGCTTTTGTGTATATATCTAGGAGTGAAGGAGCCCTGATGGTGCAGTGCTTAAAGCGCTCAGCTGCTAACCAAAAGATCAGCGATTTGAACTGATCAGCCACACGAGGTGGAAAGATGTGGCAGTCTGCTTCCATAAAGATTTACAGCCTTGGAAACCCTATGGGGCAGTTCTACTCTGTCCTATAGGGTCACCCTGAGTAGGAATCGACTTGACGGCACTGGGTTTGGTTTTTGGTTACCTAGGAGTGGAGTTGCTCGGTCATGTAATAATTCTATATTTAACTTTTTGAGGAAGGTTTGTATCCTTTTACTGTAATAGCTCATAGCCAAGAGTAATGAATATATGCTGAGTCCTGTGAATGCTCCTAGTGAATAATTGAACCTGGAGGTGGTCCTGGGTACCCTTAACCTAGGGAAATCTTAAGATATCACTGTTTGAGCAACTTGGTAGGCTGACTCATGTTTGGGCTCAGTAATGTGGTGCGTGATGAGAAACCTGGCAGGTACTCTGACTGTGTTGCATGCTACCATCTTCTACATCATTTCCCTCCATTTTTCTCTTGAGATGAGGTGTGGCAATTACCACTCTGATAGATTATCATGTTTTAAAATGCAACGGAAGTAATGCAGACCGCTGATCAGAAATAGCTGCATCTATTGTGTCTATGGTATCAGTAAATGGTACAGAGTGGCAGTTGTAACGGAGGTCTGAGATGGAGAGATGAATAATTTGAGACCCAGTGAACGTTAGTTAAGAAGTCCTTCCCCTGAAACATCCCTGAAAATCAACATGGATTCTTGGCTAAGGTTATTTGGTAACTTCTAAAAATGAGATACCTTTTGTAATTTTGCTTGGTGACTTGATATTTATTAACTTTGTTGTAATAATCTTGACATCGAAATCAACTCCCAGCCACCAGATTGGATTTTAGAAATACTTTGAATAAACGACTTCTCTGAATCCAGATAATAAGACACTAGGCACTACGAATGGTCCATAAAAATCTCTCCATGGTCAACGATGATTGGTAAACTCTGAATATATATGGAAGTTCACCATGCACATTAACAGATTAAAGGCTCTGAGAAATCCTGCATTAAATAAACATACAAAATTTTGTTTAACTAATGATTATTAAATGATTTCATCCTTTTGACTGACTCCAAAAGCATATATATCACAACGCCTATTGACAATCTATATAAGCAATTTCTTTTGGAAAACACTTACCTTTAGAAAAAAACCTGGCAGTCCTTTTTGATGGATACAAATTGTAAAAGTCAACGATAGTCTGTGTATCTAATTTCATGCCTAGAAATCTGCTCGTCATGCTTCTTTTGCCAGAGTTGTCTTCCTAAAACACAAGCCAGACCAAATCACTCCTCTTTTTAGAAACCACCGATTACCTGTACTTCCTGTGAAAATAGCTTAGTGCTTGGTGTCTTCCAGGATTTGATCCCAATCACCATTGTAGCTTCAACTCCAGTTACAACTCACCCCTTCTTAACTATCTCTTCTAGCTGGAGTGAGGTGTGGTACCTGTGCTGGAAAGAGCATGGGGTTTGGCGTCAATCCAACCTAGTCCAACCACTATTCAGCCATTTATGAACTATTTGACTTATCACATTTGAGTCTCAGTTCTTCATCTGTAAAATGAAGAAAATGATACCTTATGTTAGAAATGTACAGGGAGGAAGGAAAGGTGATTAAATGAAACAACACATATAAAAGTGCCTAGGACAGTCGCAAACAGTGATCTCTCGGTACACCCTGGTTTTATCCTCTTTGTCCCTTTACCCTGAAAATTTAGTGTCACACCCTGGAAACTTTTTCCCCCATTTTGCTAACTATTAAAAAGCTATCAGCCCTTCGACTCTGAACTCGCAGAACACTTCTTTTCCCGGGTAGACTTTTTGTGCCTATACTGTAGCATTGTACTCCACCTGCTTTACATGATGATTAATAGCCTCAGTGTCTTCCTTCTCCCTCAGACTGTGAACTACTTGAAGATGGAAACTTTCCCTACACCTCTTTGCTTCCATCTCCTCCAAAGCACATAGCCCAGAATTTTGGATGCCTTTGAAGCTCTAATTATTTTATTCAATGGCGATTCCCTTTCAGGCGTGTAGCATAAAATAAATGTAGTGAAATGCTTTTCTGTTGAGTAGGTGACATTAGTTACCACTTTCAGGAAGGAGTCCCACCACCTGAAGGCTAGCGAAGAGCATAATAATACCTGCAACCAGGAGTAACAGCCCTAGGATATCAACTCACTCCATGGCTTGTAGGTATTGAGGTCTCCAAGAAAGATATGACTCACACAAACACTGAATGGAACACCTCTTTGCACACATAGAGAAGAGAAGAGACAGAGCAAGATTAGCTTCAATGCGGGGATCAGTTTCATGGCCAGTGGGTCTCACTCCACAGCCAATGCGAGAAAACGGTCTATACACATCTCTCTTGCACTGCAGGTGAAGGACTTTATTCCCTCTCCATCAGGAAAAGATAGAGCAGTGGGCTTGGCCAGGTGACATATAATGCTCATACTTAGCTAAGGGAATGTTGACATGTGTTCAGAGCAAAAATGGAGAAATGTGCTAACAGACAACTTACTGGATATGAGATGCCCTAGGAAGGGAGTCAGCCTACATTTGCACCCCGTCCAAGAAACCAGGCCAACATATTTGGTCCTGAGTAGAAAGTAAATTTGTGGATCACAGGGAAAGGCAGCAGGCTGCATTTGGAGTGTCCCTTCTATATTTTTTTATCATCCAATTTTTTTTTATTTGTTTTTACTTTAAAAATTTTTTTTATTGTGCTTCAAGTGAAAGTTTACAAATCAAGTCAGTCTCTCACACAAAAACTTATATACACCTTGCTACATACTCCCAGTTACTCTCCCCCTAATGAGACAGCCCGTGCTCTCCCTCCACTCTCTCTTTTTGTGTCCATTCTGCCACCTTCTAACCCCCTCTACCCTCTCATCTCCCCTCCAGGCAGGCGATGCCAACATAGTCTCAAGTGTCCATCTGGTCCAAGAAGCTCACTCCTCACCAGCATCCCTCTGCATCCTATTGTCCAGTCCAAACCCTGTCTGAAGAGCTGGCTTCCTATCCTGGGCCAACAAAAGATCTGGGCACCATGACCACCAGGGTCCTTCTAGTCTCAGTGAGACCATTAAGTCTGGTCTTTTTATGAGAATTTGGGGTCTGTATCCCACTGCTCTCCTGCTCCCTCAGGGGTTCTCTGTTGTGTTCCCTGTCAGGGCAGTCATTGGTTATAGCTGAGCACCATCTAGTTCTTCTGGTCTCAGGCTGAGGTAGTCTCTGGTTTATGTGGCCCTTTCTGTCTCTTGGGCCCATAATTACCTTGTGTCTTTGGTGTTCTTCATTCTCCTTTGGGCCAGGTGGGTTGAGACCAATTGATGCATCTTAGATGGCCGCTTGCTAGCGTTTAAGACACAGACGCCACTCTCCAAAGTGGAATGCACAAGGTTTCTTAATAGATTTTATTATGCTTATCCAAATGTTTTGATGTTAGGAATCATCTTTGGTGACAATAACTAAGATTGCCTTGAGCTTGAAATACAATTATTATAGGAAGAAAATATCGTAAAGGAAATTATTTTCAAGAAAATTCACTAAAAGCAATATGTGCATGTAAATAGATAATAATTTAAAAGGCATGCATGAGCTTTGAAAAGCTCTACAAATATTAGTATTTGTACTCTTTTTGTAAGATCATCAGTAATGTTATTTCAATTTAAGATAATAAATTAAATATTCAAATTAAAATGTTGAAGTGACTTCCTATTTCTGGTACCTAAACAGCGTTCAAACCAGACAACAAAATTCTTTCTTTGGATTTTTAGAGGACACCATAATAGGCTAAATTTTCCAAAGTAGCCTTGAATTGTCCAAATTACCTTTATTTCAGCATTTTTATGCTAGTGATTGACTACTTACGGTTGACTATTTACTATTTCAAAAGCGAAAGAAGTCCAAAAGCAAAACTTCACTCTTCACTTTCATATGCTAACCTTTCCATGATGAGACTTCACCAAAAAACTCTTCCTTTTAGTTAACTGTCTTACGTACATTCTGTGGAGTTGTTTTTTTTTTTTTTTTGTAATATTTCTCTATTCACAGACCCAGGAAAAAGATCCTCAATGGGCAGCAGCAGCAGCTGCTGCTAAACATAGGGAAAGGCAACTATTCTTACAATCTGCTAAAACAAACTTCAGCACGTTTTTAAAAAACTTAATTAAAATGATCTTCTCCAGCTCATTCAAATGAAATTGCTGTGTAACTTTTTTTTAAAAATAACTCTTGTTGAAACAATGCTCACGAAAATAAAGACAAAAAAAAAAAGTAGTTGTCATGGATTGAATTGTGTTCCCCCAAAAATGTATGTATCAACTTCGTTAGGCCATGATTCCCAGGATTCTGTGGTTGTCCTCCATCATGTGATTGTAATTTTATCTTAAAGAGGATTAGGGTGGGTTCGTAACACCCTTACCAGGTCACATCCCTGATCCAATATAAAGGGAATTTCCCTGGGGTGTGGCCTACACCACCTTTTATCTCTCAAGAGATAAAAGGAAAGGGAACTAAGCAGAGAGTTGGGAGCTTCATGCCATCAAGAAAGCAGGGCCAGGAGCAGAGCCCATCCTTTGGACCTGAGGTTCCTGTGGTGAGATGCTCCCAGACCAAGGGAAGACTAGTGACAAGGGCCTTCCTCCAGACCCAACAGAGAGAGGAAGCCTTCTCCTGGAGCTGACGCTCTGAATTTGGACTTCTAGACTACTAGACTGTGAGAAAATAAATTTCTTTTTGTTAAGGCCATCCACTTGTGGTATTTCTGTTCATTTCCATTGCCAGGATGGCATACTCCCACCTCTCTTCCTCCCAGTTCCTAAGTGGTTGCTGTTGCAAGATCTCACATCTGGCCTCATATTTTTTCTCAGAGTTAGTGGCTCCCTGGACAACTAATGCCTCTATTTCTCCCTTTCCCAGGGCCTTGCCTTGTTCTCTCAAGACTAATAAGAGGCAAAACTGAAGTTTTAAGCCAGGCCTTCCTATGTACAGAGAATAAGTTTCTTAACCACCACCCACACTCAACAGTTCCTCTCGTCACATGTCCTGTTAAATGTGAAACTCTCCAATAATGATAAAGCTAAAAGGCCCTTGGAAGAAAGACTTGGCGGTCTCCTTCCAAAAAATCAGCCATTGAAGACCCTATGGAGCATAGTTCTGCTCTGACACACATGAGGTCATCATGAGTCAGAATCAACTCGACAACAACTGGTTTTTGGTTTTCTACATAACATCTTCTTAATTCCTAGAATGGAATTCACTGCAATCCAGCTTTTAGAGCAGTGTATTTGTGTAGCTGCAGAAACATTCGAGAACGACTGTGCTCACAAATGAGTACTATCAAATTCTTACAATACATTTAATAAAACTCAGTGGACTGAATACGTACGGACAGGCTTTCAGGGTTGTGGAAGCATGGGCTAAGAGGGACCTTTAAAGGAAAGGAAGAATGGGTGCCTTTTTGGATGTATGACACAAGGAAAGAAAATTAGACCAATGGGAAGATCATATTTATTCGTAATGATGGTCAAGTGGACAGGATGACTTATTTGAATAAGGCAATAGAAAGTAACTAATTGAGAAGTTGGGAACCAAATCATTATCATTTTTCCACTCAGAGTAGTAGGGAAAGAGAGAAGGATAAAGATAATGGCATTTGACAGCTCCACATGGTTTGCTTTCCACTTGAAATTGTACCAATGAGGCAAAGTCCTTCCAAAAAGATTTGGAGAGATGTTTTCTTAAATCCAAAAACCTCAGATGCAAAGATAGAATGAATTCTCAACCTACTCTGTAAGTACAGGCTTAGAAAATTTCCTCGTCAGCAAGCTAAAAGCATAAGGTGGAATTTCCTTCCATCTCTACACAGTTCTCAAAAAAGATGCAATAAGTATGTTATTCTAGTCTCAAAGGCAATGGAATGAATTATGGATGAATCAGTGAATAGAACTAAACAGATAAAAATGTTACTCTTGTGGGCCAAAAGTAAACTAATTAAATCAAAATTCAAAGTACAAACACTGGATTAGGGAAACTATTAATAGTATGAAAAAGAATTAACAGTCTTAATAGCTAAAGAGGTCATGTTGTTGTTGTTAGATGCTGTCGAGTCGATTTTCAACTCACAGGGATGGACCCATGGGTTATTCTTGGCTGTAATCTTTACAGGAGCAGATCACTAGGTCTTTTCTACCTAGGAGCTGACAGGTGATTTCAAACCACCAACCTTTTTATTAGCAGCCGAGAGCTTAAGCATTGTGCCACTAGCTCTCCTTAAAGACCTCATAGAATTCAGTAAAAAAAAAAAAAAACCTCAGTAGATGACGGTGCAAAGAAGACTCTCAAAACCAGTTATATGAATAGCTCGCAAACTTTTGAATAAATGTCCAGCCTCACTAATTCAAAGAAATGCAACTGCAGCAAAGATCAGATTCCGTTTTCCACCTATCAAATCAACAAAGATGGAAAACAACGAAACTTCCTGTGATGGTGCTGGTAGAAATAAGCAGCCTGTTGGAAAGCAATCTGGCAATACTTGAAAGCCCTTGAACTAGTAATTCTCCTTCTGAGAATCTGTCTAAAAAACAGTTGAATCGCAAAGAAGTTTCCCACAGCATTATTTAAAATATCAAGAAATTGAAATGTCCTACAAAAGAGGAGTCTCATTCATTCAGTCATTCAACACATATTTATTGTCTTGTTTGTGATAATTTCCTCAGATGGCTAGATAATGACTAGATATTCTATATGAATCTTCCTTTAAAATGTGGGTAGAATTTTTATAAATAAATGGGTGCATATGATGATACATATGCTTATACGTGCTACTTTGCATATATGCACTGGAAGACTACACAAGGAACAAACGACAGAGACTGCCTTTGGGAGAGAAGCCGGGTGAGGGATAGAAAGGAAAATTATTTTTCACTGTACCCTTTTACATTAATTGATTTCCTAATGTTAACCAACCATCCTTGCATTCCTGGAACAAATCCTACTTGTTCATCGTGTTATAATCCTTTTAATACAATGTTGGATTCAGCTTGCTAGTATTTTGTTGAAGATTTTCGCATCTATATTCCTAAAGGATATTGGTCTGTAGTTTTCTTTTATTGTGTTGTCTTTGTCTAGGTGGTAATGATGGCCTCATAGAGTGACCTAGGAAGTGTTACCTCATTTTCTATTTTTTGGAAGAGTTTAAGAAAAATTGGTGTCAGTTCTTGCTTAAGTGTTCAGTAGAATTCCCCAGTAAAGCCACCTGGTCCAGGAACTTTTTTTGCTGGGACGGTTTTGATTAGTGATTCCATCTCTTTGTTTGTTATGGGTCTGTTAAGATTTTTTATTTCATTTTTGGTCAAGTTCAGAAGTTTATGTATTTCTGGGAATTTGTCCATTTCATCTAAATTGTCTAATTTGTTGGCATACAGTTATTCACAGTATTCTGTTTGATCCTTTTTATTTGTGTAGGGTCAGTTATAATGCTCCCATCTTTCATTTCTGATTTTACTTATTTGCATCTTCTCTCTTTTTTTCCTTTGTCAGTCTAGCTAAAATTTTGTCAATTTATTGATCTTTTCAAAGAACCAACTTCTGGTTTCATTGATTCTCTTTGTTTTTCTATTCTCTGTTTCATTTATTTCTGCTTTGATCTTTGTTATTTTCTTCCTTCTGGTAGCTTTGGACTTAGCTTGCTCTTCTTTTTCTGGTTTCTCAAGTTGTAAAGTTATTGATTGGATATCTATCTTAGTTATCTAATGCTGCTATAACAGAAATACCACAAGTGGATGGCCTTAACAAACAAATTTATTCTCTCACAGTTTAGGAGGCTAGAAGTGTGAATTCATGTTGCTAGCTCCAGGGGGAGGCTTTCTCTCTGTGTCAGCTCTGGGGGAAGTCCCTTGTCATCTATCTTCCACTGGTCTAGGAGTTTTTCAGCACAAGGACCCCAGGCCCAAAGAACATGCTCTTCTTTCTTGGTGGTAGGAGGTTCCTCTCTCTCTCTGCTCACTTCTCTCTTTTATGTCTCAAAGGAAATTGACTCAAAATACAATCTAATTCTGTAGATTGAGTCTTGCCTCATTAACATAACTGCCTCTAATCCTGCCTCATTAACATCATTAAAATAAAAAAAGTTGGTTCCAAGGGAGAAAAGACCTGGTGATCTGCTCCTGTAAAGATTACAGCCAAGAAAACCCTATGAGGCAATTCTAGTCTGTCATTTTGGGTCACTATGAGTAGACAATCGACTCGACAGCACCTAATAACAATTAACGTGACCTCTTTAGCTATTGAGACTATTAATTCTTTTTCATGCTATTAATACATAGTTTCCCTGGTCTAGTGTTTGCACCTTGAATTTTGATTTAATTAGTTTATTTTTGGCCTAGAAGAGTTACATTTTTATCTGTTTAGTTCTATCCACTGATTCATCCATAATACATTCCATTGCCTTTGAAACTAGAATGACATACTTATTGCATCTTTTTAGAACTGTGTAGAGATGGAAGGAAATTCCACCTTATGCTTTTAGCTTGCTGACAGGAAAATTTTTTTAGCTTGTACTTGCAGAGGTAGGTTGAGAATTCATTCCATTTTTGCATCTGAGGTTTTTGGATTTAAGAAAACATCTCTCTAAATCTTTTTGGAAGGACTTTGCCTCAATGGTACAATTTCAAGTGGAAAGCAAACCATGGGGAGTTGTCAAATGCCTTTATCTTTATCCTTCTCTCTTTCCCTACTCTTCTGAGTGGTAGTAGGTTTCAGAGATCTACAATAGTGGGTTCCAATTGCTCTTTCTAGTGCAATTGTTGTTTTGCTGGAGGGACAGACCTCTGGATCTTCACTGCCATTTTTCATCTTATATTTCTTTTTATCTACCCATAGTGCTATCACAGTTTGGGCATATTATCAGTGCTCAAAAATACTTGTTGAATAGAAAATACTGTAATTTGGTGCTCGAATGCATAAAGAGGAGAAGTTAAAATTAACAATTGTGCATATTGCTTTAATGTTGACTTATGTATTTTAAAGTGTATCATTTAAAGACCAGACTTGCTGGCCTGACAGAGACTGGAGACACCCTGAGAATATGGCCCCCGGACACCCTTTCGGCTCAGTAATGAGGTCACTCCTGAGGTTCACCCTTCAGCCAAAGATTGAACAGGCCCATGGAACAAAAGAAGACTAAAGGGGCGCACCAGCCTTGGGGCAGGGACTGGAAGGCAGGAGGGAACAGGGAAGCTGGTAATAGGGAACCCAGAGTTGAGAAGGGAGACTGTTGACATGTCATGGGATTGTTAACCAATGTCATAGAACAAGGTGTGCACTAACTGATGAGAAACTAGTTTGTTCTGTAAACCTTCATCTAAAGTACAATAAAAAAAATTTTTTTTAAAGCGTATCATTGACCTTTTGTATCGTAGTTGGCTAGACTGCCTATGGGGGAAAACAAGACAACTGACATAATGTTACTAATTTAGGATATATTGGTGAAATCCTTTGATAAAAGACAATCCTATATAAAGAAATGCAAAATCCCCTTTTAATTCCATGCATCTACCTGTAATCTTAACAGTTAAATTAATTTAAAGATCACTAAATATTAAGAAAATACAGTTAGCTTCAAGATCTTAATTATTAAAAAAGGCAAACATTTTAATATAGGGTCTATTTTATACATTTGTAAAAGATTAGATTTGTTTTAATATACTTGGTGTTTTTTTTTTCCCCTAATTTACAGCAATTCATTTATCAACAATTTTGCAGGGTTTTTTGTTTTTGTTTTGTTTTTCCTTTTCTTTGTTCTCCATGTGAGAAGCAGGGAGGAAAGTTGCATTCACTAGTGAATGTCTCTGTTTCCTACAGCTTCATGAATGAATGACAACATCAGTTGAAACTGGCATCTGGCATCTGATACAGTTTATTGATTCCCTTCAATGCCTGCCCACTACCACCAGCATACTTGCAAAATATGATTGCCTTCTAAAGAAATTACCTGGCAAGCTACCAAGAGGAAGTGTATTTCACTAAATGAAGCATCTGAAATGCAGCTTTTGTTTTTTTGTTTCTTTTTGCTCTGCCAGCAGTTTCAGATTATGAGAAAGTACATTCTCTGCATTACATTGCATAATTTACGACTGTTCCAGAAAATACAGGACTATTCCAGAAGGTATGGCCACTATTTGAAACAAAGTACAAACAGGGGAAAAGTTTGGGGAAAAGTTTGAAAGAACTTTTGAACAAAGGATCTGTTTTTGTTTCTGAAACTCACAGAAGGAATTGATTTGACGTTGAGTGATGGGCCAGGTACTATTGGTGAAAAGGCCAATGGTAAAGGCCAGTCCATTACGGAAACAGAATTGAAGGCAGAGGTGTAAATAAGGTCTATTCATGAGAGAATGGGAAGGACTCAGTTCAGTAAAAAATATAGTGAATAATCAAATGTCTCCCAGCTGGATGAAAAGGATTTTGCTGCAAAATCCCTTAATGAAAGAAATCCCACAGACTCATTGGATAGATGTTAGGCTAGATGATGGGAAATCAGAAAATTTGAGTAAACTAGAAAATAAAGGTGGAGATGCTGGTAATAGTAGCAGTAGTATGTAAATCCCAGGGTACCAACTGACAAATTATCAATTGCCAATTATCAGTCTGTGGCTGGTCATTAGGAAAACAGCCCAGTAAAATCCAGAGCGTATGCCTTGTTATACTTATTATGACCTCAGCAGTGTTCTCCTTTGTAAGAGAAAGAAGAAAAAAGACGGAAGATGAAGAGGACGCAGGGGAAGAAGAAACGAGGAGAAGGAAGAGCAAATAAAAGAGGAAAAAGAAGAAAAATGATGAAATTCTCATTTCACAGAGAATAAATAACAATGAGAGAGGCAAAAAGGGAGAGGCAGGGACCAGCATTTATAGAAAGTCATCTTATTTGCTCTTCTTTACAACCCCAAAGTGGTATTTTTATCCCCATTTTACAGATGAAGGAGGCACAAGGCAACACGGTCATGAAGGCATAGAACCAGATTAGAACTCTCGTCTACCTCACCTTCTACCTGTGTTGTGCATAAAAAATTTCAAGAGTCAGCAAACAGGATATCTGTTAGCTATGGCCCAATCAATGTACATGTGTAAAGGGAAACCAGCATGTGGGATGTTACTCGTAGAATTGTTGCTGTAACATTAAGTTAAATTTCACCTTTGGGAAGGAGATAATGAAGGGCATGGAAAAGCTTTTAACTTCTTTACTTCTATCCTGAACACACAGGAATGGAAATTACGACAAGCTATAATGACGTGCTAAAAGATTTGGCCTTTTTTAGAAAAGTGGATTAGTGTATTCCGGAAATGAAAAGCTGAAAAGAGATATGGTTTTCAATGATACAAAAATTAGACTGCAGGGAGAGAAAGGAAGAATGGTGAGCATTCCAAGTACAGTGAGAGTGTTTACAACCACCGAGGTGAATTGGAAACACTTGACTAGGAATTTTCATCTTTGAGTGTTTCTCTCAAGGTATCACATTATCTGTTGGCATTGGCTTAATGTGGTCTTCTTAGAAAGCAGAGGTCTATGAGTTATTTCTTTTTGGTGCTGCTTAGTATGTTATCCAACACAGCGCTGAGCTCCTCATTTGTCAGGGGACAATACTATAGTCCCAAATTCTGCCAGGTGCCTGCTGGCATTCCAAACCCTCTCCAGTCCCAAGACTTCTTGATTAGGCGTCATTCACTTGGTCCTCAAAACAACCCTGTCATCTCTTGTCATCTCACTTCAGGGACTCCACTGAGATCACCTTTGCCCATGGTTGTTAGCTGCTGTGGAGCTGATACTAACTCATGGCGGCCGCATGTGTGCAGACTAGAACTGCTTCACAGGGTTTTCAAGTCCTTGACCTTTTGGAACCATAGCTTCCTGTAAAAGCCTTAACTACTGGCTTCGAGCCCTCTACTTCTCCCATTGTCTTGGTGTGCCTCTTGCCCAGCTCTCATCCCTTGATCTTATTGAAAGTGAAAAATACAGTGTTCTCATAACTGGCTAAGGTAGAAATGAGAACAAACCACCATCATAAAGCCAATATGCTGATTTTTTTAAATCTTGCATTTGTACAGAAAATTTAAAGACAATTTCAAAGTACTTTTAGGTGTATAATGTCACTTTATTCTATGTATCTTCTGCATTGCAGTGAGGGGTAAATCCATAGGATTATTATTTTGCAGGTTTTGAAAAGGGAGGGGAAGAGTCCAACAGTTAATCAGAAAAGGGGGGAAAAACAGCTCTAAGTATGGCATTGCAATCTGTCCATCTAGAGGCCTTATCGAAGAAAATGACTGTGAAGGGGCTCCAACAGTGTTTTCTGGGACCATCCTGGGCGTTGGGTTGCTCTTGGCACACTGAGACAGAATCTATTGCCAGGTTGGAACAGGCAGGAAAAGAAAGGGCTTGCCCTTGATCCTGGTAATTTGTAATCTGCTGCTGTGTTCTTTGATCACAGGCAAAAAGTATAATCGGTTCAATGTTGCTATGATAGAAATGAGGTCAGAACGCTGGGAAGGCCAAGTTCCTTGGAATTTGTTGGTTAGACCGGCATTTGTATAGTGCAGGATTGGGAATATTTTTTCACCATGGTTATTTCCATCAGAGGGAAACCTCTAGAGAATCGATATTAGAGAAAGCAGATGAAGACTCTGAAGTATTTGACAAATTCATCGACATTCATTCTGTAGCCATTTTTTAGTGCCTGGTAGGTATTAGTAGTTTCACATTGTTTTCTTGTTTTGCCCTTACAAAAACCTTCTGAAGCACATCTGATTTTGTAGAGTGCTTCAAGTCCCTGGGTAGTGCAAATGGTTATCGCGCTCAGCTGCTAACAGAAAAGTTGCAAATTTGAGTCCACCCAGATGCACCTCAGAAAAAAACCCTGGTGATCTACTTCTGCTAAATCAAATTGAAAACCCTGTTTAGCACAGTTCTACTAGCTCTAGTTCAGTCACCAAGAGTCAAAGATGATTGTACGATAATTGGTTTATATAGTGCTTACCAGGCATGGTACTGAGGGCAGCACGACGTGTGATTCTGAGGGGACAGGTGGATGACAGATAGCCAAGCCTTTCTTACAAGATGCCTCTAGAACAACCAAAAACCAAATCCGTTGGCAGCAAGCCAATTCTGACTCATAGCAACCCTACAGGACAGACTAGTACTGCCCCATAGGGTTTCCAAGAGCACCCAGTGGATTCAAACTGCCAACCTTCTGGTTAGCAGCCGAACTCTTTAACCACTATACCACCAGGGTTTCGAAGGTGCCTGTAGGTGGATTCAAACCACCAACATTTCTGTTTTGTGCCACCAGGGACTCTGGCTCCACCATTACCAGAGGTATCACCTGCAGAAGTTACTTAACGTCTCTGAGTTTCATTTTCCACATTTCTAAAATGAGACCAATAATAATATTCACCTGTTAGTGCTGTTATGAGGATGAAACAAGATAGTGTGTAAGCCATTTAGTCCAACAGCTGGCAGATGATATCTGGCACTCCAGACATCTCACCCATGCCTGAGACTGTGTTCATTAAGTCTTCTACCAGGAATTCACTGACCATCTTGTATGCATCCATCTCAGTTTATCTGCCCAATATATAACCCCATAAGGCATATACTCTTACTCTGCCCATTTTACGGATGAGAATACTCTAAGCTCGGAGAGGTTAAATAACAGTCCAGGCTCTCATGTACCAACAATACATAGCAGTAGTGAGGGTCCCCCATTCCGGATCTCCTCCATTATACAGCTGACACAGGGCTGGACTCCCTTACCAGGAACCCTGCAAGGAATGCCAACATATGTACCACGTGGAGTCCCCAGGAGGGCAGCACACGGCTCTCCTGGCCACAGTTGTGGTGGCCAACAGAAGCCTCTAGCCACCATGCTCTATTCAGGGAGCTGGTCCTTAACCAAGCATCAGCAGGGCCCTAGGTACAAAACTTCTACATTCCCAGCCCCCCATGAAGGACGGTGCTAGTGACCTGACCCGTACTAATTTTTTTTTCAGGCTTAATTCACTTTATTTTTCTTGTATAAAAACCACTATGTGGTGGCCACAGCTGGAGCCTGGCTCTTCTGTATAGAGGCTCTGATGTGGGCCTTTACAAGATGCTCAGTTCCTGGTAGGAGACTTGGTGAACACAGCCTCTTTTCAGAGATCAGGGGTGAGATAGCTGTTGGTCTTAGAGATAGCGCTGAAGGTAGCCTTGACAAAATTGCTTGGCGTGGCAGCCCCTGGTCAACCTGTAGCAGTCATCAATATGTTAGCAGCAGTTTCTTAGGTAAAGGGACTAAACCATGCTAATGCCTCTGGGGCTGGGGATGAGGTACACCAGCGCAGAGTCATAGTCGTTGGTCACCTTTCAAGGAACTGGGTGGGGTTTGCTGATCTTGTCCCCCAAGTAGCCTCACAGCACATGGACGATGGTGAGCTTGGCCAGGGTGATGGTCCGGTGGATGGCAGCGGCCACCTCCCTAGAGAACTTAACACCCAGATCGATGTGGCCATTGTAGTTCAAGAGGTGACAAATGCCTTGAACCTGGTCTGCTGGCTAGCCCACGTCTGCTTTTCCACAGGTATAATTTTCAAAACCTCATCCTTGAGGGATGTCCTCAGGAAAAAGTCAATGATCTCAGACTCCTTGATGGGCAGGGAGAAGAGACAGTTTTTCTTCAGGGACTTAATCTTCATGTCCTTGGCCACGTGGCCCAGTTTGGTGACAGGGAGCCATTCTTTGTCCTTGGCCTTGCCACTGTGAGGTCCATGACCCCAGACCAGGAAGCCACTGCCAAAGCCTCCACTGAAACCACCATGGTCTACCACTCCAGGGCCCCCCGGGGCCTCCAGGCTCTTCCATATCACCTGCATGATCCACCATTTGGTGTTTTCTTGGAGAAGAAGTGACCCACGCTCATTTGCAAACCTCCAGAGACTTGAATTTTTCCTGTGTCTGCACAACTCTCTCTCCTTTTCCAGTTGGACTCCATTCTTCTTCTTACCTCTGTCAACTTCCTTTTTTTTTCCAGAAGCCACCTTCTCCCTCTCCATTTTCTCTAGCCTTCTTTCCCTCTTCTCTCCCTACTAGCCTAATTTGAACTGGAACTAAATTACTCCGTATTTATTAAACAAGGTTTTGAGTTTCCTGTTGAGAAGTTTTCAAAGTAAATGAATTGAATATTTAAGCTGGGCTTTTAAAAAGCCTTAAGATACAGTGGCTTGAATAGATGGTAGGATATGTGATCAAGCAAACCTATTGTGTGCCGTCAAGTAGATTCTGGCACAGAACAATAGGTTTAATAATAATGATCCTATAGAGCACAGTAGAGCTGACCCATAGGGTTTCCAAGGCTATAATCTCTACAGATGCAGACCGCCACATCCTCCTCCCGCAGAGGAGCAGCTGGTGGGTTCAGACTTTTTGGTTAGCAGCTGAGCTCTTAACCACTGTACCATCAGATCTCCTTAAAGGAAATCTAGCAAAACGTTAATTATAGAATCTAGGTGGTGGAGACATGAGTGTTCGCTGCATAATTCTTTCACCTTTAGTGTGTTTGGAAATTTTCATGATACGATGTTGGGAGAGACACTTTTATGAAATATCTAGAATAGGCAAATTCATAGAGATCAAAGGTTATTAGTGGCTACCAGAGGCAAGCAGAAAGGGGAAATAGGGAGGTATTGCTTAAGGCATACATACTGCATTTCTGTAAAGGATGCTGGGAAAATTTGGAAATGGATTAGTGGTGATGGTTGCACAAAACTTTGCACATAAGTAATGTCACTGAATTGTACACATGAAAATAGTTGAAATGGCAAATATTTTGTTGCATATTTCACCAGAATAAAATAAAAAAGAAATGTTGGGGGAGAAACCAACAGCTTTATATTTGTCACTTTCAAGTAATTTTTCAAACAGACAGAAAATAGAATAAATAAACTAGAAGGCAAAATAACTGAACTTACCAAGTCTCAAGAGAAAAGAACAAAGAAAAGTGAACAAACTCAAATGGAAACATGGGGTTCAATTAAGAAATCTAACATTGTTGTTACCACAACAACAATAAAGGCATAGGGAGAATTTTCCAAGAGATAATTTCCCAAACCTGAACAGAAAACCAAGCCTGCAAATACAGGAAGCTATAGGAACCCCAATTAGAAGAAACACAAAAAGATCAACTCCATGTCATATCCTAATAAAATTTCTTGAAAACCAAAAACAAGGAGAGAATTTTGAAAGCAGCAAGAGAAAAATGCAATATAAAATACTAAGGGTCTTTCATAAGAATCAGTGAGGGTTTCTCTCCAGAAATTTTAGAGGTCAGAAGACAATGGTGCAACATATATAAAATACTGAACAAAAACAATTGTCAACCAAAAATTCTTTACCCAGAAAAGTTGTCGTTCAAAACTGAGGAGGAAGTCAAGTCATTCCCACCAAACAAACAGATGCTCTGGGAATTTACCACTACCACAACAGTTTTGCAAGTTTTACTTAAGGGAGTACTCTAAATGGAAAGGCAAGAGCATTCAATAAATACTCGTATTAATACACAGGAAGGGAGCACCATTGGCACAGTGATTAAGAGTTAAGGCTGCTAACCAAAAGGCTGGCAGTTCAAATCCACCACATGCTCCTTGGAAACCCTACAGAGCAGTTCTACTCTGTCCTATAGGGGCCCTATGAGTCAGAATCAACTTAACGGCAACAAGTTATATGTAGGAAAAAATAAAAAAAACAAGAAAGAGAGAGAGAGATCTCCAAAAAACTGCAACAACACAGGCAATCATAAGGACTAAGTATATGATATTTTCAGGGAAAAAAACTCAATAATTAAATCTGACAAACAGTACAGCATCAAGTTTGTAAAACATAAGTACAAAGTAAACTTAATGAATTTTGGTTGTATATTGATGTTAATGGAGACGCACCAACAGAAACAGGGGAACGATGAGCATATCAGAAAAGATTTATTACATTAAGGTTGTATGTTAACTGCTGCTCATGTGTTAAACACTGTTGCAATTTTAAGTTGTGCAATGTAATATATGTGGTAACCACTAAGAAATCTCTGAGAAAAAATACCCAAAAGAAAAGGAGGAAGAAAGAAAAAAGGCTGGTCTCAAGAAAGCAACCAAATACAAACAAAAACAGAAAAATCAGAATAAAAAACAAATAAGATACAAAACACTCAAAAACCAATTAACAAAATGAGTGAGGTAGGCATTTTGTTTTCAGTAATAACCTTAAATGCAAATGGCCTAATCGTCCCATACAAAAGGCAGAGAATGGCAGAATGTCTTTTGCTATCTACAGAAAATACACCTCAGACATAAGAACACAAACAGACTGAAAGTAAAAGGATGGAGAAAAGTATTCCATTCAATCAATAAACAAAAAAGATCAGGGGTGGCCATACTGATAACAGATAAAATAAACTTTAAATCAAAATCTATTATGAGAGATAAAGAAAGACATTACATAATAATAAAACGGTCAATCCAGCAAGAAAACATAACGATTATAAATATACATGCACCTAACAACAATGCAGAAGGCCTAGTGGTGCAGTGGTTAAAGCAGTTGGCGGCTAACCAAAAGGTCGGTCATTCAAACCCAGAAGCTGCTCCAAAGGAGAAAGATGTGGCAGTCTGCTTTCATAAAGATTTCAGCCTTTGAAGCTCTATGGAGCAGTTCTAGTCTGTCGTATAGGGTCACTATGAGTCAGAATCGATTCGATAGTAGTGGGTTTTGGTTTTTGGAATAGCGATGCTCCAAAATACATGAAACAAAAAACTGACTAATATCAAAGGAGAAATAGACAACTCCACAATAATAATAGGGCACTTCAACATACCACTTTCAATTACTGACAGAACATCTAAAAACAAGATCACTAAGGGCACTGAGAAATTGAATAAAACCATAAGCCAATTTGACCAAACAGATATATATAGAACGCTCCAGCCAGCTTCAGAACAATACACATTCTTCTCCAGAGCACATGGATCATTTTCCAGAATAGACCATAAGTTAGGACACAAAACAAGTCTTAACAAATTTAAAAAGATTGAAATCATACAAAGCATCTTCTTCGGCCATGATGGTATGCAGCTAGAAATCAACAACAGGAAATAAAGGGGAAAAAAAAGGAAACTAAATAATATACCCCTAAAAAACTATTGGGTCACAGGAGAAATCAAAAGTGAAATTAAAAAATTCAAAGAAAAATGAAAACACAACAAAGCAAAACCTTAGGAACACAGCAAAAGCAGTACTCAGAGGGAAATTCATAGCAATAAATGCCTATATTAAAAAAAGAAGAAGGATCCAAAATCATTAACTTAAACTGACAACTTGAACAAATGGAAAAGCAAGAGCAAAAGAAGCCAAAAACTACCAGAAAAAAGGAAATAATAAAGATCAGGGCAGAAATAAATGAAGTATAAAATAGAAAAACAACAGAAAGAAGTAACAAAACCAGAAGTTAGTTCTTTGAAAGGATCAGTAAAATAAACAAACCGCTGGCTAGACTGACAAAATACAAAAAATCAGAAGAGGCAAATAATCAAATTAAGAAATAAAATTGGTGACATTACAACTGATCCAACAGAGATAAAGAAGATCATAACAGGTTACTATGAAAAATTGTACTCCAACAAATTTGAAAACCTAGATGAAATGAACACATTCAACTAATTTTTGTTGCAGGGAGGGCTAGAACAGTGGTGTCAATATAAAACAAAGGCCCTGGCACCATGCATTTTTAGGGGGGGAATGATAGAACTTATAGTATAGGTGTTTCCTTTGGAAGGGAAACCATTGAGGGGCTTCCCCAGGCCTCCAGCCAAGCAAAGCGTCACCAAACAGAGCCAGGCAGAGGCAGACACTTAGCAGTGGGTTCTTCTAGGAGAAACCACTCGCCTGACCAAACACTTTCATCTCAGTGAAGAGAATATGAGGAACTGAGCTGAATTAAGTTGCCCAGGTCATTTCTCAAGAGGAAGAGCCATAGGTAGATAAAATTCTGCAGACCCAATCTCGTTCCTTCCCTATCTGTTGGTCAAATATATTGCCTTGTATCATAAACCGGTGCCTCCAGCTCCCATGAGTCACAGAACTGGCCAGGTCCCTGGAGCTGCAGGTCCTGGTGGAAAAGGAGACAGTGGCATATTTGGCAAGGAATGCTGGAAAAGCTCACAGCGTATTTTTATTGCTGCTGCTGCTACTGCTGCAGTTGAGCATAAACACCAGGCTTCAGAGATGAGTTGAGCTTTTGTCTGGGTGTTTTTTTCTGAGCTGTACCTCCACTTAGCCCTGTGAGTTCTCTTCCACAGAGGAAAGCCCAGCAGTACTACACGCCTTCTCTGGCTGGAGGGGAGCGTGCGCGAACTCCCCTCCCTCCCCACAGCCTTGACTAGGAGATCTCAGGGAGCCTGCACTGCGTTGCAGGGAAAACACAGCAGATTCCCTACAGGGGGCTGGTCGGAGCTTCAGATTAGAAACAACCTCAACGGCCATCATAGGGGACTGGCTAGCTAGGTTATTTCACAGCCTTACAATGGAAAGCTCTGCAGTCCTTTCAAAAATGAAAAAGGGCTTTAGATATTGACCAGGAGTAAGTTCCAAGACATATTGTTAGTTATAACCAAAAACGAAGGTACAGAATAGTATGTATAGTATATGCCCATATGTGTGGTTAAAAATATATATACCTATATGTATATCTATTGGTGGCTCAGTGGTAGTAATTCCTGCCTTCCACGAGGGAGACCCAGGTTTGATTCCCGGTCAATGCACTTCATGTAGAGCCACCACCCATCTGTCAGTGGAGGCTTGAGTATTGCTTGATGCTGGACAAGTTTCAGCAGATTTTCCAGACTAAGATGACTAGGAAGAAAAGCCTGGTGATCTACTTCCAAAAATCAACCAATGAAAGCCCTATGAATCACGACGGTCCAATCTACGACCAATCATGCGGATGGCACAGAGCCAGGCAGCGCTTCCTTTTGTTGCGCATGGGGTCACCATGAATGGGAGGCAACTCAACGACAGCTAACAACAAGATTATCTTCGGCTGAATATACAAGAAAGAGGTTGTTTTAGGGGATGGGGACTGGAGCAGAGGTGAGATGAAGAATCATTTTCACTAGATACAATATGCTTTGTGTTATTTGACTTTTATTATGTATATATATTTTCTATTAAAAATCATGTACCTAAAAAAAAAAAAAGAAGAAGAAGAAGAAAAACCTCGCCCTTGATGCAATAATGTCAGAACTGTAGTATTTGCGCTGCCCAAGACTGACATCTGAGTCCCAGGTATTTAATTCAAAATCAGTCCTTGAGAATTGGAGACCAGCTTATATCAACTCCTCACTGGCTTGCTGGGGCGATCTCACCAGTCTACAGTAGTTTCTATCCTGGGAGGTGCCCCTACTCTCCCTCTGAGTGCCTCAGGGCAGGCTCCTTGGGCATTTGCAGGAAAAGAACTGAGGACGAAAGACAGCCAGGTTGCAGTTTGGAGTGGATGGTGTGGGTGTGGCAATCAGGACAGGAGATTCTAGGTGAGTAAGATTCCCTGCAGCCTCACACTCCCCAGAGCTCTGACTGCTGGAATACTTGAGCACAGCCTTTGATGACAAGCTATCTGGGCTACCTGTCCCTGGCTCTGTCATTAACTGAATGTGGAAATCGGAATAAGATAAATTTTCTAAGCCTTAGTTTCTTCATCCAAAAAGTAGAAGGAAGGGTGGGGTTGGGGTAGGAGAGAATAACACTAATCATGCTATCTTAGGTTGTTGAAATTAAGCACAGAGTAAGTAAGCTTCAATAGAGGTTGCCTAGTTTATAGTAAGACCTGGGACTCTGAAGCAAGACTCCCTGCGTTTACTAGTTTTGTGCCTTTGGGAAAATTACTTAAATCTCCGTGACTCAGTTTACTCATCTGTAAAATAAGCACAGTCATAGTACCAATGTCATAGGGTTGTTATGAGATGTAAACAAGTCAATACTTGCAAAATGCTGAAAACGGCACCTGGTACATAGAGAGTTTTAAGCTGGATAAGTCCTTAACCCAAACTTTCAATAATGAGCAACCCTTGTCCAGAGAGGAACTTGTCCAAGAGGGGACTATTGATTACTGACAGAGCCAAGAGTAAAACTCAGTCTCTCAGTTCCTAGTCTAGAATAGTTTCCACTGTACGCCAAAATATTTTCTTACATTCCGGTATAAAATTAGAAAGAAGCAAGGGAAAACCTGTTTGGAGTCAAAGAAAACAATATTGGGTTCAAATCCAGTTGTATGGCTACAGCCGAGTTTCTTGAATTCTCTAAACCTCCTTT
The DNA here is from genome assembly GCF_024166365.1 of Elephas maximus indicus. Taxonomy (NCBI): domain Eukaryota; kingdom Metazoa; phylum Chordata; class Mammalia; order Proboscidea; family Elephantidae; genus Elephas; species Elephas maximus. The sequence continues at coordinate 83,022,161 of NC_064831.1, read as the reverse complement.
TCCTTTGGACTAGGATGAGGATAATAATGATATGTACCTCATACTGTTGTTGTTGCATTAGGTGAGCTCATATATGCAAAGTCCTTGGCAAACAGTGTTTCTCAATAAATGGTAGTAATATTAGGACTAATTAACAATAGATGATGGTAATGACTAGGAAACTTGCATTTCTGGATATACAGATTTTCTTCCTCACTTTTCCAGGGGCTTTCAAACTAACTTAAGAAATCATAACGTGGATAATTATTAATTATACAAACTCACTTTGTATAATTAGTTTTTTTTAAAAATAAAATAATTATTTTAAAGTATTTTTATCATGGTGAAATATATGTAATGAAACATTTCAAGCATTTTTACCTGTACAAGTCAGTGACGTTAATTTCAGTCATCATGTTGTGCAACAATCACTACTATCCATTTCCAGATTTACCCATCATCCTTAACAAAAGCTCTGTACCCCTTAAGCAAATCTCTCCCATTTTCCCTGGTAGCAATTATTTTTTTTAAAAAATTGGAAATGTAAACATAAGCTCTCCAATACCAGGGGCAGGAATCTGCTGGTTTTGTGAGATGTGTTTATGAAATATAGTAAGTAAGGTGGATTTCTACGATGGGTAATAAATAATATTTCTGATGAAAAGTAGGCATGATGTCAGGGAAATGCCAATTAACACCCGACTGAGAAATGACTAACTCCATGACCATCAGAAGGCAAAAATTGGAAAGACCTGATGATATGAAGTGTTGGTGAGGATGGAACATCTGGAACCCTCATACGCTGCCGGTAAGAGTGCAGAATGGTAAAGCCACTTTGGAAAATAGTTTAGCAGCTTCTTATAAAGTTAATCACAATTTTACTCTATTAGTTACTTATTGTCATAGAACGAATTACCCCAAAACTTTGTGGCTTAAAAGCAACAACATTATTGTTTTTTTTAAATTTTTTATTGTGCTTTAGGTGAAAGTTTACAAATCAAGTCAGTCTCTCATACAAAACCTTATATACACCTTGCTATTTTTTTTATATACTCCTAGTTGCTCTCCCCCTAATGAGACCGCACACTCCTTCTCTCCACCCTGCATTTCCATGTCCATTCAGCCAGCTTCTGTTCCCCTCGACCTTCACATCTCCCTTCCAGACAGGAGATACACACATAGTCTCATGTGTCTACTTGAGTCAAGAAGCTCACTCCTCATCAGTATCATTTTCTGGCTTATAGTCCAGTCCAATCTCTGTCTGAAGAGTTAGCTTTGGGAATGGTCCCTGTCTTGGGCTAACAGAAGGTCTAGGGACTATGACCTATGGGGTCTTTCTAGTCTCAGTCAGACCATTAAGTCTGGTCTTTTTATGAGAAATTGAGGTCTGCATCCCACTGCTCTCCTGCTCCTTCAGGGATTCTCTGTTGTGTTCCCTGTCACAGCAGTCATTGGTTGTAGCCGGGCACCATCTAGTTCTTCTGGTCTCAGGCTGATGTAGTCTCTGATTTATGCGGCCCTTTCTGATTCTTGGGCTCATACTTACCTTGTGTCTTTGGTGTTCTTCATTCTTTGCTGCATTTGGGTTGAGACCAATTGATGCATCTTAGATGGCCACTTGCTAGCATATAAGACCCCAGATGCCACTCTGCAAGATGGGATGCAAAATGTTTTTTTAATAGATTTTATTATGCCAATGGACATAACAGATGTCCCCTGAAACCATGGTCCCCAAACCCCTGCCTCTGCTATGCTGGCCTTCCAAGCGTTTGGTTTATTCAGGAAACTTCTCTGCTTTTGGTTTAGTCCAGTTGTGCTGACTTCGCCTATATTGTGTACAACAATCATTTTTTATCTCACACAGTTTCTGTGAGTCTGAAATTCAGACAGGGTCCTGGAGAGGATGGCTTGTCTGGGCCTCAGCAGTAAGACTCAGAAGGCTGGGTAAGGAGTCATCTGAGGGTTTGTTCGTACACATGACTAGTAGTTGATGTTGGTGTTGGCTATGGGCCTTTTTGGGCTACTGTCTGGAATACCCACCCATGGTTTCTCCACGTCATCTGGGCTTCCTTACAACAAAGAGACTGGATTCCCAGGACAAGCTTCGCAAGGATGAGTGAGAGGAAGAGAAAAGGGGGGGAGGGGGAGATGTATCCTTTTTATGACTAGCACCAGAAGTCCACATAGTATGACTTCCATCATATTATATTCATTAGAAGCCAGTTTCAATAAGTCTGTGAAGAGAAATTAGAGTCCAACTCTTTAAAGGAAGCTTTTTTTTTTTAATCAAAGAATTTGAGGATACATTTTAAAATGGCCACACTTATCATGTGACCAGGCACTCCACTCTTAGGTATGTACCCAAGAGAAACAAAAGCTTATCTACACAAAAATTTATACAGCAATGTTCATAACAGCTTTATTTATAATAGGCCCAAACTGGAAACAATCCGAAAGTCCATCAACAGCTGAATGGATCAACAAATTGTGGTATATTCATATGATAAGAGGGAACAACTTATTGATACATGCGACAACATGGGTGAACCTCAGAAACATGATGTTGAGTGAAAGCAGCCAGATATAAACTTCTTTTTGATCCCTGTAAGATCTTTGGCTTACAGTAGCATTGTTTCATAAGTAGATAGGAAACATTTTCATAGTTTCCAAAATAAAACATTTGGAAAAGTGTCTCATAAAATACAATGGAACCTTTTAAAGTATTCCCTTCATAAGCTCTCATTTCTTCCCCACTTTTACAAAAAAGTACTTACAAGACACTTGACTTTTTTTTTTTTTTTTAATAAGGAAGCCAACAAGGGCTTCCAACAAAATGTCATTACTTTCTTTTACAGATACAAGATGACATACACATGAAATATCAGCTCCTCTTTCCTTCTTGAATCCCTTACCATCAACAGTTGCTACCTGGGCATGGACCCTGGGTATCAAACCCTGACTCTAACACCAGGCATCTGCAGTCACGGATTTTTATGTACAAGATTTCCTGTGTTTGCATCTGCAGTCACAGATTTTCATGTACAAGATTTCCTGTGTTGGGCTGAAGACCAGTAGTGTGACCCCGGGGCAAGAGCCACTTAACTTCCCTGGCTTCCATTGCCTTATCTGTGGAAGGGGAGCAATTTCCCTAAATTTATCGGCTCTTTGAAGGCAGAGAACAAATGTTACTCATTTTTATACCCTCACAACATCTTTAACCTAATGAGAATTCAAATATTTTAACATTTAACAAGTAAAAAAAAAAATTAACAAGTGAATTTTTAAAAATGGGGTTGTTAGCCTGATTTCCTAGGATCAAGGTATCAAAAAACAAACAAGCAAAAATAGTAAAAAACAAAAACAGAAAAACACGGGCTTCTTGTTCAGAAGTTTCTGCCCTTGGTTTATAACTACCAATCAGGTTTTCATGTAAAAGACTTCCTGTGCTATTTCTGAATAGTAGACAGTGTGCCCCAAAAATACAGTATTTACATATTGGCTGTAAAGCCTTGTAACAAGGCGGCAGTTCTCCAACGTTCCGAGGAGGACGGAAGAAGAGCCATTACACGGCTCATCAGTAATCTGTTGCAGAGAAGCTGTGCTCATCAGCGCAGAAGTACATCTTTCATTATTGGAAAATGTGAATCAACTCAAGTGAAACAGAGTTCTGTCAGCTCATAAAACTTAATTATGTTTTTAATTCCATAAATTAGTCCAAGTAAGGACATTCGAAAATACCTAAAACTCAATTTGAAGCTACAGAAAATTAGTTGCAAGAATGCAAACTTGTACGGGCACGTTCGGAAATTATCTGAATTTCTTAACTGTGTTTTCCAGTCAAGGTTTGTGCTTTGTATGTTGGAGTCAATTCTCCATCAAGGTTTTTCAGTTTCCTCTTCTATAACAAACCCCCGAAAATTCCAGAAAACTTTTCAGATTAAAAACATCTCCCAATGAAGAGAAAATATAATGCGGGGGTGGGGTGGGCGGTGGAGGCGGGATCAGAACGTGGCTTAAGTTTTTCACCCTGGAAGAGTGCAGAAAAACACTTCCGCATAAGGACAAAAGCTCCCTTGTTTAAGCACTTCCCCAGCTGCACTTCAACTAAATATATCCTGAGCAGAGTGTTTTCATTTCTCCACCCCTCTCCGGAGCCAATCACACGGTGACAAACAGCTTCGAGGCCCCCTGGGACTGGCACTGCGGAGGTACAGCCTTGGTTACCGGTTGCGTGTCCCTTTGCAGCGCAGGCCTCCCCCGAGGCTGCCGGGAACCGAGGGCGGCGCGCTGCGGGCTCCGCGCGCCCAGGAGGCCGTGGGCCGCAGCACCAGGGTTAACTGGGCGCCTGGGTTGGGAATGCAGGCACCACCTGGGCTGACAGCATGAATGACTCATTGTTTCCCCTTCTGAACAGGCCGAGGAGCGCTTCTCGGTGTCAATAACCCAGGCAGAGTGAAATGGTTTTTTCCCTTTCAACATAACCAGTTTTCTAAAGCTGAAAACAGAACTGGGAATCTGGAGAGTGTGTTTCTTCGGCAGCAGCGGTAGCCACGGTTACTGCCTTTGAGTTGGTCTGCGGGGTGGAAGGATTTAAATTGACTGTCTACAAACAGAGACTTAAAGCCAGGCTCCTTTTATTTACGGCTTGGGTGATAGTACTGTAAACAGAAACAAACGTGGTTTAAACCTCTGGTCTGTCTAAACCTGTGGTCTGACTCTGTCAACAGTAGATTGTAGTTATGTTACCCACGGTTCATAGAGATGGAATTTTTGGCCGACACATACCCCGTAGCTAAGTTGAAGACACGTATGCAGTGAGGTCCGTGTATGACTCTTCCACACCACTTTTTCTAAAGCAGTATATTAATCATTATCTCCCACCTGGAATTTTTCCGTCTGGCACTCCTTGTTTTCAGAGAGTTTTCCGCTGTGGTTGTGGAATCTTTTGCCTTGTTTAATTAACCACATCTCAGTCCACAGCTTTAGAACTGGAACTATGCAGACGCTTGAATACCTTTCTGGAAGTGTGTCACACATGTACGGAATACCTAGAAGAGGCCAGTGTATAGAGGTCAGAGTTTGATGGTCGTTGGCGCTGCAGTAGTTAAAGCAGTTGGAACCCACAAGCTCCTCCACCGGGGAAAGATGTGGCAGTGAGCTTCCCTGAAGATTTACAGCCTTGGAAGCCCTATGGGGCAGTTCTAACCTGTCCTGTAGGATTGCTAGGAGTCCGAACCAGCTCAAAGGCAGTGGGCTTACCAGGGCAAGAGAGAGGAGGAGAGGGAGTCGTCGTTAGGGAAGCATTGAGTTTCCCTTTATGGTGATGGAAAATTTGATAATGGATATTAGTGATGGTTGCCCAACATGATTGGTGTAATTGATGTCACTGAATTATACACCTGAAAAATGTTGAATTGTCAAGTGTGTTATCTATATTTTACAATAATAAAAAAAAAGATATGTAAAAAAGATGAAGAAAGGAAAGGAAAAAAGTCCTATGTAGATTTCAGGGTCTAAGTTCTAACTCAAATCTGGAGGTTAACAGACAGCAGAATGCTTTTCTTATCAAATTTAGCACCAGCCCTGAATAGATTCCAAGACTCTGATTTTGAATAGGGAAGAAGACAGTTTTGAAGAAGAGGGAACGGCACCAGGCATGGAGATTAAATAGGGTGCTTAATGAAATGGCACTAAATGTCTTTAATTGATATCAAGCAGTTAATGTATCCTTTAAATTTCTACAGATAATAGACTGGTTTGGCCTTGGCTGGTTTTATGTGATACACAAGTTACTTTAGCCCATGGATAGAAACACATGCAGATTCTGAATTAGAAAAAAAAAAAAAATTTCGGTTTCTTTCAAATCTGTGCTATAATTTAGCAAACTGAGTCTCTTTCTGCTGGTCTCCTTTACATAAAGTCAGGTATCAAAATATTTGCACTGCCTTTTTGAACCTAGTGAAAACCTACAAAGATTAAGTATTTCTCCCTTTTTGTAGACAGGACATAATTATTGCAGCATGCTTACAGAAATGGCAATAATCAAAGTTTCAATTCTAGCTAACCACAAGTAAATTTGTAGTTCTCTGAATGAGCCCTTTTTACATCATATACAGAAATCTATTTGCCAAAGAGCTGCCTTAGCTACTAAAGATTTTGTGATCCTTGCGCAAATAACAATCAAGCATGGTTGTTCAAATATCTGGAGAATTACGACTTGAGACAAGTAGAATAAATACAGCCCTACTATGTGCTGTATGGTTTGGATCTTCAAAAAAAAAAAAGACCAGAATTAAAATTTCTAGGCAGCTTCCAGTCTCTTAGAAAACCAAAAAACCAAACCCATTGCAGTTGAGTTGATTCGGACTCCCGGGGACCTTAGAAAGTTGCCTTATTTCTGATTTGGACTCCTGGGGACCTTAGAAAGTTGCCTTATTTCTGTTTTCTCATCAGTTCAGGCCCCTTCCTTTCATCCCTACTGAGGCTTTTCATCAAAGCAAGAGTCTCCGGGCATCAGCTTTTCTTCAGGTCCTCTCTAGTGGGTGGTTGGGTTCATTCTGCTCTTCTCAGGTCCAAAATAAAGACAATTTACAGAGAGAGTGTTCTTTTTCCAAATGCATAAACTCTTCCACAACCAGTTTAATAAACCTAAAATGCTCACATTCCCTAGATTTTGATGCACCCTTCCCCTTGACAATCCTTATCATATGCCCTTGAGTTAGATGTTTTTAAGCGAATCTAAAAGAAAAAAAAAAATTATATTGGGCATCCCTGGGTGTGTGATTCATGTGCTAGGCTACTAACTGAAAAGTTAGAAGTTCAAGTCTATCCAGAAGAAAGGCCTAGTGATCTGCTTACAAAAAAGCAGCCACAGAAAATGCTATGGGGCATAGTTCTACTCTGGCGTACATGGGGTCTCCATGAATCAGAGTCGACTGTACCACAACTGGCTAACAGGAAAACTGGTGGTTCTTAAGGGCAAGGTATGCCAGAATCGACGGTGAGACTTTTTCTAACTTGCCCCTATTCCCAGCCACTGCCCTAATAGACTTGGAAAGGTCAAATCTGCAAAGACAGTAATAGGCAAGGAGAAAGGGACAGATGACTTTAGTATTATTTTATGATGTCACAGCATGTTGGAAGCAGAAAGGAATATTTGCCTGGACCCCATATTCTCATTTCATTCTCAACAATGTCAGGAAAGGGCAGGGAGCACTCAAGATCTTCAGAAAGAATTCCAGAGAAGATTCCTATTCAAACAATGTAAATCCAAGCTATGAGAGTTTAGGAGAAAGTGATAATTAAAAGCCTTCCTTGAACACAAAAGCTCTATTAAACAAATCTCTGGGCTTAAGAACAATGTTTGTAACTTCTTAAACTACTATGGTTTGTTATCTCGGCTGTTTTAGGTGAGACAGCATCAATATCCTACTTTGCACATGCATCGGTACTTACTTACCTCCCTGGTGTTTAAAGAAGGTAGTATTTATTTAGGCATTCATTTTGATACACAAACATGGGTAGTGACAGAACTAGCAATTTTCTCTTGCTTGCAAATTTTGCAAAATTGCTCTCAGTTCTACCCAGCAAACATTGTCCATCATGTATAAGGTGCTGCGGATAAGTCTCTGAGAAGCTCATCTCCCTGATGAAGTTAACTAGCACATTTGTGCATTTTCTGCCTTTGGAGTCATTAAAGACAAAGGGCATACATATGAATTTATCTCATACGTTTTTGCTATAGGCAAAAAAGGCAGCGGCTATCGGAAACAGTATCATGTGCATACCCAACTGAAATCCAGCCAACATTAGAAGAGATTTCAGGGTGAAGCTGACGGATTGGCTAAGGTGGAAAGTCTGTTTAGGTGGCTGAATTATGAAGGTTTGGAATCTCAACCATTGGCCGAACTTGTTTTTCCTTCCTTCTTTCCTCCAACAGTTTTTTAGTTATCTACCTTAGGGATCAAAAACTCAAATACCTCTAGGGGCCAGGAAGACAATTTAAATAAGTGAAGCAGGTGGGTTTAAGAGAAACTAAGACAGATGCATTTTTATGTGCCTAACAAACACAAAGGCGAACCTTCATTTTCACAAAGAATTAGGCTCTCCCTATTATTCCTGAAAGCTGTTTTGGTCTTGTTTTCTCTCTTTTGGTATTGAGAAGTATTTTACTCCAAGAAAAACACCAGTGCAGACTCAATATAAATGATACCTCATACTTGGCTTCAATGGGGAAAGAAAAGGGAATGGCATCTGGCAAACAAAGTGGAGGGCTCTAGTCCCATCTGAAGGAGCAGCCACATCTCTGTACTATGCACCTACTGTTATGTGGAAACAGGCCCAGGGTGGCCACATCTTATTTTTCAAGAGAAGCTGAAGACCCTGGTCTGTATGTAAACCACTCGGATTTTAAAATGTGGCTTCAAATTGAAATTAAAAACGACGACAACAGCAGCGTAAAAATGGAACAGCAGGAGTGTCTAACCTCCTTTAACTTCACTGAAGGGGAGAAAGAATCACCATCCGCATCAACAACCCAGGGTTGATCGCTATGAGGTGGAAGTCAAATACCTCCCCTCTCCAACCTTTTTCCAGTTTTGACACCATCTGTCCCTCTCACGGCGCACTCTACTTCTCCGCTGGGTTCAATAATTCATTGCAATGGCCACACACAACTCACAGACAATACTCATGATTATGGGGGTTATTAGGGAAGTAACAGGTTACGATTCAAGACAGGAGGGACTCAGGGTACAGTTTTTCGATCAGGACAGCTTCTTGGCCATGCCCACAGACAGGCCTCTCCCTGGCCCTCGGCCTCTCGGCCCCTCAGGCCAAAGGTACTCAGCTCTCTAGCTCTGTGGGTCAGCAAGACTAGTTCTGCTGACAAGTGCACAGATGCACCCCACACCACCAGCCAGCCTCCTGCCTGAAGGTGCTCAGCTCTCTTGCTCCATGAGTCAGGAAGCCCACCACATTGTCTTCTGGTTCTGCTGCTTCTGCTACTGCTGTTTTTCTGCCACTGCTTCTCGCCATCTTTTCCCCTCTCTGGTGTTACAGCTCTCTCTGTCTCCTGGGTCTAGAAGGCTCCAAGTGCAGGGATCCTGGCTTGAAAGGATATGCTCCACTCCCAGCTCCTCTTTCCTGGTGGCGATGGGTTGCCACTCTCTGCTTGCTTCTCTCTCCTTATATCTCTTGTAAGAAAAAAACTGTGACTCAAGTAAGGGCGTGACTTGAACAAGGGTGGTGAGGGTGGTGACTGGAGTAAGGGTGGTGACCTGAATCACTCCCTCTAGTAAGGTGATGACTCAAGATACATTCCACCCTAATCCTGCTGCATTAACATAATGGACAACTCACTCCCAAATGGGACCATAACCACAGGCATAGAGGCTAGGATTTACAACACATCACAAAATGGAGGATAATTACATCATTACATAATTGCCAAATTATGTCATTTACAGACTTGCCAAACCACTGAAAATCATAGGCCAGCCAAACTGACACATAACTTTAACCATTACAGGCTCCATACACCTTATTTGCATTAGCAGCAAGCAGTTTAATCCCCTTGGTGGGCCACAAGCACCTTATTTGCATAGTCCCACCCAAACGTTGTGTGGGAGTCACAAAGACTCTGGCTAGAAGGGCCATATAAGTAATTCACTGCACTGCAAAGAGCCAAACAATAGTTTGATGGGCTGGATTAGGCTTGTGGGTCACCAGTTTGTGATCTCAGTGTTCTACTATCTAGGTGCCCTTCTGTGCTGGGAAAACAAAGTTTAAAAAAACCAATCTTGCTATTAAGAAGTTTATGAACTAGTAAATTAAACATGACTATACACACATACATACACACACACATCTGTGTGTGTTGTAATATGGAAAATTACCAAGTGGTCTGGGAGTCCAAGGGAGACCAAATTAGATCAGGTGCATGAACAGGGAGGTGGGTCAGGGAAGGATTCCAGAAGGTAGCTGAGCTGTCTTGCTAGTTGAGCCAAGCAAGCAAAAATGGTGGAAGAAGGTGATACAAGCTGAGGGATCAGCACATTACCACGCAGAAGCTGAGTCTGTCAGAAAAGAAGCTAAGGAAGGATGGCAGAAGCAAAGGTGTGTGAAGCTCAGCAGGTCAGAGGTCCTCCTCAGGTATCTTTAGACTGTGCAGACACAGAAGGAAGACTATAGAGTGAAGACTGAATTCAAAAGAACATTAAAGCCAGCCGCTCATTTGGCAGTTCTTGGACACATTCTCTTGGTCTAGTGCAGCACGGAAATTCATTCAGCATCTGCTAGAAATTAGATTTAATTAAAAAAAAAAAAGTAAGAAGTTGAATCTAAATAGAAAATGTAATCCTTAGCATTTGGTAATATCCTTCTCCTGGCTTCCAACTATTTGTCTCATTATGTGTGTGGAAAGGTTGGGCCAGCCAGTGAAAATCTGAATACAAGCAGAGTATGATTGAAAGAGCTGCCTGGAGTTGTGTCCTGAGTTGTATCCATATCCTGCCACCAAGGTTGACTAAGTTTGGTTCTTTCAGCTCAGAGCGTAGAAAGGATCCAAATGTCCTCAGCCCACTAATAACTGATAGGAATGTGAAAGGCAATTCACAACAAAGACGGGCATGTATCAAGGAACGAGGCCTTCGCACTACTCCCTGAAGTGCTGCCTTAGACATGTACTCCCTGCAGTATTTAGAGCAGCAGTATTGCACAATGAAAACCTAGAATCGGTTCTCAGACTGTTCTGACTTCGAATCCCGAATCCACCATTTACTAGCTGTAGCAGTTTAGGCAATTACTTAACCTCCAGGTGCCTTAGTTTCTCTATCGTAAACTGGGGGATAATAAAAGTACCTCATAAAGTTCTTGTGAAGATTAAGGGAGAGGAATGCATTCAAAGCACCTAGCACAGTGCCTGGCAGAGTAAAAAGTCTCAATAGATGTTAATTAGCATTTTTTAGTAACATTATTTGAGGATTTGTTACAAGCGTTAACATTTTGGGGATACAAAGATGAATAAAACATAGTTCCTATTTCCAAAGTAATTTACAATCTAATAATATTCATTATGGTACCATAAGATCAGATCTGGGTATAAACTAATGTTTCAAGAAGAAAAAAGGAAAAAGAAAAAAAAAAAGAGGTTTTTATTAAAGATAACAAGACAGGGCCCCGGGCTATCATTACCCTAACTGAGATGATAAATACAGTGTCCACCTACAAAAATAATGAACGGAATTTCACATAATTATATGGTCTCTATAGTTAAGCAGGAAACCCTGGTGGAGTAGTGGTTAAGTGCTACACGGCTGCTAACCAAAGGGTCGGCAGTTCGAATCCGCCAGGCGCTCCTTGGAAACTCTATGAGGCAGTTCCACTCTGTCCTACAGGGTCGCTATGAGTCAGAATCGACTCCACGGCACTGGGTTTGGTTTGATTTTTGATAGTTAAACATCATAAAACAAAACAAAAACCAAACCCATCATAAAAAAAAAAAAAACCACATCATAGTCACCTTTAAATCTCATAAGTATTGCTCCTGACCTAGTTTGACAAAGAAAACCAGCAATTCTTATCAAAGGAAACAATGACCACCACCAACCTTTAAGTAAAAAACCCTGCCAGGGAAAGACTAAGATACCATACTAAGGCTTACACCCCGAGGCACTGCTCTGAATTTTCTGCCACCCAGATAACCTGAAAGGATTTTTGTAAAGTTAAAATAGTAAGTAAATATTGACATGGAATACTTTTAAAGCCAGTTCTACAACTTCTACTTTTTATTAGGCTCAATGCCGCACTAGTGGCTTTGTTCCTGGGGCACCAAAACAGGACTCGAGGGCCATGTTGGAAACAAATAAACCTTGAGCACCGGGGGTGGGGGGGGGTGCAGTAACCAGGCAACGGGAGGCGCGCGGCGCCGCGCAGCCGCACTCAGCCGCCTGCCGCGTTTGCCTGGGCCGCCAGGCCGTGGAAAATTACCGCCAGTTCCTCTTAAAGGCACCGAGCACATTTCCTGCCCGAAGCGCTGGCGGTAGTTACCCTTGTGTGCAGCCAAAATGTGAAACGGGGTCTCCATTGTATATTCCTAAAAAAAAAAAAAAAATTCAGCTCGAAGTCAAGTTCCAGGGTGGGACTACTGTCTAATTGGGCAAATAATGTCGGAATGAGTAGGTTTCTTCAAAAGAGGGTGGAAAAAAAAAAAAAAAAAAAGAAACCCTAAATTGTCCACCCTGGTGCAGAAACGGAGCTACTGAACACGTGAATGGGACAAAAGGAACAACTTCATGAATAAAGTCACACTGAATATCCAACAGGTTTAAAAATGAATGGGCTCTGAAGCAAAGAAAACTCTTGACTGATGGATTGACAAATTATATTAAAAAAAATTTATAGCATACTAAAAATGATCCCAAAACAAGACAAACTGTTGGTATATAAACTTATTTGGGAAGAGCTGGATAGATTTAGCATGCATCAAATAAATTATCCTTTCTTTATAGGTCGTTTTTTAGAGTAGAATGAATAAATACGAGATATTTTTTTCCTGCACCTTAATCCTTAAAGAACTTTTCTTCAGGCTAGAAGCTTTTATGATCTAAAAGTTAAGCAATGGTTTATTGCTGACTTAAAAGAACAGTTAAATAACTTAATGCTCCTTTTTTGTTTATTTCTTCCAACGTAAATCCTGGAGATACTCTACCACACTCCGTGGCTCTGAAATTATTCGCTTTACCAAGCAATATTTACCAAAAGCCACCCCTGAAACAACTGCACGAAAAGAAATATTGGCCTTCCCAAAATAAACCTCTTGACACCTTAAATGTCCCTTCAGTCGATTTCAAAAGATGAAAGATGGTCCTTCCCTCTGTCCCTCCTCTGACGGTTTGTTCGGTGGTAGCCATCTTTTCTCCTGTAAACTGCCATCACGCAGAAAGCCTACCCATCCACTCTTACTTTACTCAGGCTCTTAAGGCAGACATTGCTGTAGGTATCAATCAGTGAATTCTCAAGAAATAGGAGGTGATGTTGCAGTCCTATCATACCCTTGGCATATCTGCCAGGATTTTCCACTCTCCGCCCGAGTGAGCCATGTTCCCCATGCTACTCAGCTATATTTAAACCACATTACATCTTGGCACTCCCTTCTAACATGCCCTTTCCCCCCTAATGTAAATTCTCTCACATCCCAATTGCCACTTCTTAATAATTTCTGAGGTTTCACATCATCAGTTTTCAGAACGCAGAGCTGTGATAATTGAGGACTAAGCAAACATTTTGCATGAGTTTAGACACCTCGAACAGCGTTTAGCTTGTAATTTTCAACATTGGATGTTGGATGACGTTTGTAGATTATCTTACTTTCTAGAACCACGGGGAAAATTAATTACATATAACAAAAAGGCATGTGGTGTAGTTGTCATCCACTGTAAAGCTACAGGGGAACAGGATTTAATGTAATGGGAGCTGTGCTTTTAAACAAAAATATATGTGGCTGCAGTTGGTGCCTGCATTTTTGGCCTGAATGATCATTTACCAGTGCTTACAAACTGAAATCTGAAAATGGCCCCCTTTTGGATAAGATATTTCTAACATTTAAAAAAATCTTGAAAATACATGATGGCTGCTGAGCTAGGCCTGCACCACGCAGGTGCTGGAGCTGGGCTGTGTCCCTATTAACTCTCCTCCACTGGTAAGGGGCATTTTATAGCCCGAAGGGCTCTGTAGGGTTTCTATCACAGAAAGTAGCTTTCCCTCCATTCTTGGGGAAAACTTCACTTTACCCAAGATACACTGTGGAATAGCGGTGAAAATATACAGAGAATTCAGATGGAATCACCTGGATTCCTCCCTCTAGAGATCCAATTTTACTGGTAAGTGGCTTAAGAAGAGGCTAAATTACTACTAGTAAGAATCTAACTCTGATTTTAAAATGTAATAATTTTGGAAGAAAGCAAAGTGTTTAAATATGTGTACAAAATTTTAGCAAGAAGAGTTGGGAGATTTTGGTTTTTATTTAATAAAGATGATAAAACTGCATAGTTCATAAAATTCTCTAAGAGGAATTGCTGGGTCTGAACACAGGAAGACAGGGTTTGGGAATCTGGCCTTTGAGATAGGGTTTCCAGATAAAATACAGCATGTCCACTTAAATTTAAGTTTCACATTGACAATGAGTAGTTTTTTAGGATTAAGTAATATTTGGGATATATTTACATTACAAAATATTGTTTGTTGTTTTTCTGAAATTCAAATTTAAGTTTATTTCCTAAATCTGGCCATCTGACTTTGAGGGGCTGTTTATAGAGGCACATGTAATTGGTGTCTCCATTCTGCATTAGAACAGTGAATGCCATCAAAAGTTTTGGTCTGAGGTACCAGGCTGAGCTGTAAAAATGACACAAGATTCAGATATGCTGCCTAAATAATGGATGGCGCATCAGAATATCACTGAGCACTTACTATTAATTTGTTCATTCATCCATTCATGCAACATTTATTTATATGTGCCATAAATTCCAGGGAGACTGAGATAAACAGGGTAAAAATCCCTGCCCTAGAAGAGTCCTGATTTTTGTTGGGTGGACTGACATATAAAACAATATTGCAATAAATGATAAATGATGACACAGTTGATCAGAGAGCTGTGGGAATATTGATGAAAGCTTATCTGACTGAGACTGGGAAATCCAGGAAGGCTTCAAGAGGAAGTGACTTGGAGTGAGTGGGTCTTAAAGGAACTAATCGGCCTAGAGGTTGGAATGGATATTAGTAGGTGGAAGTGCACATTCAAAGGCAAGAAGTATACGAAGATATTGTGGATTTTTAAAAATCAAAAGAAGAGAAACCAACAAGCAATGACAAAAACAGTGAAAAGTCAAGTGTAGCAGGAGGTACCTGATAATGTAGGTTGGGGCCAGGTTATGTCTACTGAACTTTAAACTCTCCTGTGGGCAATGACGATAGGATCAGGGCAGTGGTAGGAAAGACGTGGGAGGAGGCCTTTTCAGTTCGTGCATTCAAAAAAAAAAAAATTATTGAGCATTTTGTGCCAGGTCCTTGGAACACAAAAATGAAAACAATACCGATTCTACCTTCTAGACTGGTTTTCCAGGGAAATCCCTCACGTGGACAATTACATCCAGCACAATGGGGTAAGTTCTACAATGTAATAGTGGTAAACACTGGGGGGACTTCAGGAGCGATAAAGGCAGGAGAAACCGAGACAGGAGGGAGGGTCAACAAAGACCTCCCAAAGGAAGAGACGTTTGAACTGAGTTTTTTTCTTTTTTAATTAAAAAAAAAAAAAATTAATGGATAATTTTATACAGATGGTTAAATATTTCCCCCAAAATACAAATGCATATACAGAGAAAAGTAAATCTTTCCTCACCCAGGCCCTTGGCTGCCCAAAGACACCACCAAACACCAAACCCATTGTTGTTGAGTTGATTCCGACTCATAGTGACCTTATGGAAAAGAGTAAAACTGCCCCATAGGGTTTCCAAGGAGCGCCTGGTAGATTCAAACTGCCAGCCTTTTGGTTAGTGGCTGTAGCTCTTAACCACTATTCCACCTGGGTTTCTAAGACACCACCAGTATTCCCAATAATATATTACCCCCCTCTCTCAAGACAAATGGAGGCATCGCCTAATCAACTTTTTACACCTTTATCTTTTCATTTAACAATGTATATTTTAGAGGTTGATACATATACAGCTGCACACTTCTTTTTAAAAGCTGCATAGTATTCCATTGCAGGGAGAAATGAAAACCTTTTATACTGGTGCTGTATTGGATATGTAGAATTTTACAGTCTTTTGCTATGACAAACAGTATCTCTGTACACATTCTCTTTTGTCCATGTGTGCGGGTAGCTATAAAAGTAGAGTTCCTAGATCCATGGGCATTTAAATTTTGATAGTTAACTGTAAAATTCTCCTTCAAAGCTATTATCAATTTACACTTTTATCATTGGGGTAATAAGGTTTGAGCTGAGTTTTGACTAATGTGTAGGAGTTCACCAGACAGGTAAGAGAACAAAGAGCATGTTTAAGGGGAGGACTGGTACAAGGAATAGCAAGCAGCTTAGGAACTAGGCTAGAGGGCTGGAGACCAGTTAGGAGGCCAACTGGACAAAGGAGACACTGAGTGTAGGTAGGAGCAGTGAAGATGGAGAAAAGGAAGATAGATTAAGGAACTAGAAGGATTAATGATCACTACCATTTATTGAAAGCTAGCTATCTGCTTCCGAAAGGTCATAGCCTTGAAAACCCTATGAAGCAGTTCTACTCTGCACACATGGGGTTGCCATGAGTTGGAACTGACTTGATAACAACCAATAACATTATTTGTGCCAGGCATTTAATCCTCATAACAAAGAAACCGATATTCCCAATTTACTGAAGCCCGGTGATATTAACCTACCAGAGGTCAAATAGTTGGTCAGTGACAGAACCAGAGCCTCCAACTCTGGCTTCCTCTGACTCCCAAGCCCCTGTTCTTAACCACTACTCCACAGGCCCTTTAGGGCTATCTGATATGGGGGCAAAAGGGAGATTTGGAGAAAACATGCACACACGCACACATACATATAGAACCCTAACTCAGCTGAAATGTGCCCACAATTTGTCAATTTAGCAGCCAAGACTCTAGAGCCTCAAGTCTAAGGCCCGAGGCAACCTAAAGTTTCCCTCTTTTATTTCTGGTAGGGCCGAGTGAGAGTGAGGAGGCAAATTTACAAGACCCTTTCCTTTCACTGCTGGATGTTCACTGTACCTGAGAGTGGAAACTCGATGTTTTCAGAGGCCTTCCCCCCATCCCACTTCTTCATTTCTATCAATGGCAGATTTTAAACTTCAGCTCCTAGGAGACAGGCTTCTAAGAGCTGTAGCTTCCAAAAGCTGTTCAAAGTCAATTGTCCTTTAAAAGAACTGAAACATAAAATATTCATCCATTTGCTGTCTTGCGTATCAGCTATGAAATCTAAATGGTAAAACAAAAATCTGGAGCTGTTTTGAAAGGATCACAGTGAAATCTCTGGTAATAGATTTTAATCTTGGATGCACAGTGCTGGTATAGCTAGAAAAATCTTCTTGTGTTTATTGCTGTGCATCTGTAGAACCAGACAATTTAGGAGCTTTGCAAAGGTTTTCTTGGGAGACTTTGAAATGGGCTCAAATACTGTAGTCGAATAACCCTCTGCAGCACTGTCACCAAAAGGAAGACTATTACAGAATAATGGCTGCCATATATGCTAGTTCTTAAAGCCCTAAAATCCTTTTGAAGAAATCTTCTTAACAAACTGTATTTTCCATCCTAATGGAAAGTGTTTTATTCCAAGTATAGTAATTAGAAGGACTTCAAGAGAGAAAACTGTTATTCAATGTATAGGGGGGTAGGTGGATCAGAGCTGATAGTACTCTCTGAGGTGGTTTTAAGATGATCACATAATGGCTGCTGATTGATATTTTCCCATTATTCATGCCTTTATTGTATCCATCTCTGCCGCTCTGTACTCTCTAAATCATTTTTTAGACAGCAAAGGAATGATTGTGGCAGACAGGGTTGAATTTTGGAATAACAGGCCATTGAACAATTTCCTAGTAGGGAGTATTCAAGTATCACCAATAGTAAACTAAAGGAAAAACCTCAGAACTATTTGGTCACCTTGTTTTGAAGACGGCCATCTTCCTGTCCTGTGGATAAAGGTCAGCATATCCATACGAAAATAAAGAGCCAGTAAAATTAGAAATACTGTTTAGAGGCCTTTAGCCTAAAAAACCAAGATTTACTTCATCATTTACACCCAAATAATATAAAATTTATATATTTGCTGCACATTGGAAAGAAAATGTCAACAATTAAAGTTTATTTTGTATCATATCTATACAGAGAAATGAACTAGTTACAAGGAAATGAAGTTTCTATATTGTTAATAGCTTAACAGTGAAAGGACTCCTTTTAACTGTTTAGCTTCAAATTAACATCCATACCTGGTACTTATCAAGACACACATTCATATCAAAAATAGTACACCAAAAAATAAATGATTTAACTTTTTTTCAAATAAAACTAAATACATTTAGAAAAGTGAGGACAGTCGAAGAGAGTATTTGACCTAAGATGGAATGCTTATTTAGAAGATTCCTGACACAATACCATTAATTCAGTAATTTGGGAAGTGAAAATATGTATCAAAAAACCTTAAAAAGTTCAGATTTGTAAACCTTATTTTACATTAATATGTAAAAAGCTTTTTGTACAACTGTTCATGCCAACATTATCTAAAGAGCAAAAAGTGGCAAATTTGGGGTCTAATCATGAGAGTGGTTAAAGGTTAAATCTAGTATATTCATCTGATAGAATAATATGCAGGCTCTAAAAACCAAAAAGAAAGACATATTGACAGAAGAAAATGTACACTATACATGGCTAAATAAAAAACATAGGTGACAGCACTATGCATAGTATTCTTTTAAAACAGATACAGACATACACGGATTTTCTTAAATAGTGGGTATTTCTTGGTGGTACCATCTGGGTGATTTTTTTTCTTTGTATTTTCCTTGTTTTCTGTACCGAGCATAATTTGCTTTAGTAATATGAAATAAAACATTAAAAAATGTAGTTAACAAATCATACACACAGTATAACTTCCCCCTCCAAAAAACTTTATATCTACAATTATTTTGGAATTATTGGAGTACAGGTTCTTTTAATTTTTTTTTAAACCAAGTTTGCTATAATAAGTATTTTAAAATTTGAAAGACAGTATCTTCTCTTAACAGGAAGCTAGTGTTAATGAGATTGTGGAGACCAACAATTTAAGGCCTGAGGATGCTAATTCTTGCGCTCCTATATGTCAGTAGCATTTGCAGAAAAAGTTGCCAGAGGTTCCATCTGAACCATGTGTAAAAAAGAGACAAACAAGGGGTAATCACTGTAAAATATAAGAACACAAAGGGGCCGGCTTTTTGTAAGGCAACGCTGTTAAAGAAGCTGCCTTCTTTTCCCAGGCTGAAGAGAGGGAGGGTTCTTTACCCCCGTAGTTTTTAAAGGAGCCCTTTGGACATTTTGCCCAGCCATTCTTTGCCTCATCATGTACTTTTCTGCAAAGAAACCTTTTGAGAGCAGGGAAACGAAAGGGAGTGGCAAAGGGGAAATTCTCTCAAACCTCTGCTTGGGTCAAAAATCCACATTTAACCTGTAAAATAAAAAAGCTTTGAGCTCTTTTTTTTTTTTTTCCTGATCACATCATACCGTTTCTAGTCTATCATTTAATAGCAATGAAGTTCTGATCACAGCACGGGTGTTAAACTCCCTATCAATCTGTGGAGACCACTAAGAGTTCCTTCACAATGCCCTAAAAAGAGGACTGCCTTTCTCAAGCCGTGTCACTGTAGCATGCCCTCATTCGGGACCCTTATTACATTTAGAAATTGTTAATTAAACCTCCTATACCTTTGGGAGGCAAGTTTTATTAATTTCTAAGAAAAACAACAAACAGTAATAGATCATTTCAGAGCCTTGCCAACGATCCAACAATTTGCTTTGCCAAGAACCAGAGAAAATCCGTATCTTAACTCTGAAAACGACAAATTTATAAATGAAACCAAAGACAGACATCCCCTTTATTCTAAACCTACTACACACTTAGGGTAGCTTGTTAACTATTTTTACCCCCAGTGACTCTTGCACATCTCAAACTCACGTAAAACAAGACAAATTATTTAGAGAGAAGGGGCGGGTGTTAAGAAATGAAACCGAGCCTGACAGTTGTCCAGCCAGATCTCGAAGGGCTCAGTCCTTCGGCTCCAGAGCCATCGATACGCAGGGGCCGCTGCGGGTCTTTACCAGAACGCCGTGAACACTGGACTATTTTGTTTCCTCACGTCTTGTATTTAAAAACATACAACAACCGAGTTTTTTTTTTTTTTTTTTTAATGTACAACATGGCTGATATAAAACCACAGAACCTCAGTCTCTGCCGCACATTCGCAGCCCTAGTCTGCAAGGCAAACAAAATCCTTCCCCAACACTTGGCCGGGGTGGGGAGCTCCGTGAAAGCCTAGACATCGAGGGCTTGGTGTTCTTTTAGAGATCGGTAGAACGCCATTTATCTCCATCTCGGAGGGAGGCGGTTCCAACCCTTTCAACAAAGGCAGGAAACGGTAACGAAAACCGCTGCAAAGAAGGAAGGGAAATGCTTCTCAGTTCAATTAGCACTCTCCTGGACTCCACTCTAACCCCGCTGTAGGAAAAAAGCCCCGAGGAAAACGTTTCTGCCGTCTCGCTCGCAAGCGACAAATGAAAACAAGCCCTGACTGGGAAGCAGGCCGGCGGCTTCGAGCAAACGGCCCGCCAACTAGGAGCGCGCCGCAGTGTCCCCGAGCATGCCCAGGGCTTGGAGCCCGGGCTCCGACCCACCCAGGTGAAGCTGCCTACGGCTTCACTCGGCTGCCCCAGCCCACATTCAGTCCGGAGGCTCCCGCACAGCGCTCAACTCGCGCCACCCTGACCCCCGAACACCGCCCTTTGAAGAAAACTAGGCCGCAGGGGGTGCCCGGCGGGCCCCGCCTCCGCCGCCATTTTGTTGTTTTCTTCTGTCCTTCCTGGCCGGCCACGTGGCGCATCGCTGCGGAAGCGAAGGCACCGCCCGGCTTCCGGCCAGACTGGTTCCAGCCGGCCGAGGGACGCAGACGCACGCCTGCCCCCTGGTGGCCGGCCAGCCGCGGGGCCCCGGCCGCGCCCTGTTCCGCCCGCCGCCCGCCGCCATTTCCTTCTCTGGTCTCTGCACGTCAGCGCTGCGCAGCGAGCCGCCAACGCAAGAGTGGTTCCTCGTGGGCCGATGTCATGTGCAGGAAGGCTTCTCAAATTGGATAAAGACGGGCTAGAGGCCCGGTCATCTGCATTTGACAGGCGACTTAAAAATGAAACGCAATACCACTGTACCGAGGTCTTTCTAGGTAGACGGTGCCTGATGCCTCAGACTTTTAAAACGAGACCCCGACCTTGGTTTTCAGTCCTGGCTTCCGCCCTCTGGTCACACGCGGGATCTGAGACCCAGTCCTCGGTCCGAGCCTGTTCACGGGCCCGCGGCTTCCTCCTGCTGCGCCGTCTGGGGCGCAGTGCGGGGCGGGGGGAAGTGACTCGCCGTGGGCCGTGGGGGCCGACGACTCGCGTGGGGAGGGCGTCGTGCGCGCGGGAAGGGGCCGCGCGGGGCGGGGGATGGGGGAGCCCAGGTCCGGGCTAGGGGCGCTTTGCGGATCTGGGAGGGGGCGGGGCGGTGTCGGGCGGGGCCTAGGGGAGAGGGGACGCAGGGCGGGAGGCTTAAGAGGAGGGGGTCGCGGACAGAGGTTTAGCCAGGGTGGTAGAGGGGGACGTTTGTCCCCGGGCGTAAGTCCAAGGGGGAGCCGGACGAGGTCGGCGGGGTTTCACACTCCCTCGCCCTGTTGACGAGGCTGGGGGACAGGGGCGGGGGCAGGGCAAGTTTTGAGACTGTACCTGGGCGCTCGTGACCCTTGCTAGCCTTTGGCTACGGATCCGTCCACTTATCCCAAATCTGCCTTTTACCACTGTTATTGGGATATCCCCCGCCCTTTCTCCTTGCCCTGTGAGTTTTTTTTTTTTTAAACATTTACTCTCTAAACCAATATTAATTTTTTAAATGTGTGCCTTAGGCACATACTTTATTTTATGTAATCTCAACAGCCTTTGAGATGGGAGTTGTCTCTCTCCTAAAAACAGAAAAGTGAAGCTCCGAGATGGTCGTTTGCTCAAGGTTATTTAGCGATTCGGAGGGAGAGAGGACCTGCGACCTGCTCCTTTAGAAAGATTTACAGCCTAGGAAACCCCATGGGGCAGTTTTGCTCCGCTCTGTAGGATTGCTGTGAGTTGGAATTGACTGGAGGGCACACAACAACCATCTAGGGTAGAATCTCTAGGAATCTGAGGCATCTAACTTTCTACTCTTTCTTGTGGTTCTTGTTCCCTATCAGCAGCAAGAAGCTTGTTAGAGATGCAAATTATGGGGCCCACCCCAGACCTTTTGAACCGGAAATTCTGGGTTTGGGCCGTATAATCCGATTAACAATCTCTGAGCTGATGCTGTTGCAGGCCACTTATCTCACAACCTTTTTAAGGGTTGGGAAAAAGGGTCTTAGTTGCCAACTCCTGCCGCTCCTTAGAAACCCAGTGGGGCAGTACTACTCTGCCCTATAGGGTCTCTATGAGTCGGAATCAACTGCATTACAAGGGATTGGTGGTGGTTTTGGTTTTTTTAGGCGTGACACTAGACTGAGGCGTTTTGCGTAATTCGTTGATCTAATCCTCCCAAATCCCCTTTTCAGGAGAGAAAACTAGCTCAGACGAGTTACCTGCTCAAACTTTCAATGAGTGTAGAATGCTAACATTTGTGTAAAATGGCACAAGATTATGGGTGCCGTTTGCTTGCACCATATATGCATAAATGTCTCTAGAAGGATATAAGAAACTGTTAACATTATTTTGTCTCGAGGGATGAAATAGGAAGAGAGGTTTTTTTCTCTGTGTTTTAGTACCTTTTGATTTTTGACACATGAGTCTATTATTTCCTACAATTGAAATAAAATTAAACATTAAAAAAAAAATCACAGAACAGCACTAGAGCTAGGTGTCTGGCTCCAGAATCCACATGTTTTTTCAGCTCACAAGAAAAATTATTTTAAACGTGAAACGCTATATTAATTTGAGATATTGCTAGTAATAATGAAACATTAAATTATTTCTTAGAAATTTAGTCACCGTTTAAAACTTTTAAACAGATAACCATGTCTAATTCTGGGCTCTGTGGCACATTGTATGATGCATGAAATGTTAATATTTTTATTACTAACAAGAGCTATAAAATAAGCATAAAACAGAACATAAATGTAATGCCTGGCCTCTAAGGAGTATTGATGTATAATTAATTGATAACTGTGAAGAGGTTTGAGCTCTATCAGTGTAGGTCGATATGGAAAGGCAAAGCTCTGTTATTCCTAAAACTGATCATTCTGAAAGATTTTATTATGATTATGTAGCTATTAGATTCAATTTGCAATTAAATGTGTATAAATAATGCTTTTTGTTTTTCCACTAAATGTATATCCAAAATACGTGAAGAGCTACCTGAGTGGGAAAACTGGCCATTCATTCACCATTTTTTTTATGGGAAATTACAAAGGCAATTCAGGGCTGTGTGATCTTGGGCATGTTACCTAACCTCTTGGTGCCTCAGTTTGCTCATCTGTAAAACAGATCATTAAAGTACTTATCTCAGGCTTGTGAGGATGAATTGAATCATTACAGGAGCTGTGTTTGGAACAGTGCTTGGTATGGACTCAATTCTAGATAAGTCTTAGCTAAAAAAAAAATCAAAAGATGTAGAAGTTTGACAGTTCAGAGGAGAAAGATGTTAATGTTTTGTGCCAAGACCCTTATTGCTGGAAGGGATTGTAAAGATCTTGGAATATTTCAAACATTTGTTCCTAGCAGTTGTATCTGGTCCCTGAAATTAGGAGATGGAGTCTCAGTAGTGATCACCTAAATATCCGTGCAGTCCAGCTTCTGGGCCTGCAGATCCTTACTGAGGGAAGATGGACAGTTTTCGCTTAGGTCAGAGGCCGGGAGTGGTGTGCTGGAGTTAGCTGGCGAGAATGATTGTGCATATCTCTTCTGAGTTTTGCTTTCCGTGATGTCATGTTCGTAGTTTGAAATTGGCCACCTCAGGAATATTTATACCACAGCAATAGGTACACACCACAAATTCAGGACTTTTCCGCCTGGAGACCTGGTTGTTAAATATTTACCAGCATGCCACTGCTTATTACCCCAGAGCTGAAGCCCTGCATGGTGAAGGCACCTGGCTCCTCTCAGATTCCCCAGTGTTACACTCTGCCTAGACTCAGCAGAGGCATGACTAATTATGGCAGGTAGGGAGCCTGCCCTGGGCGCTGCTTGAGGAGGGACGCTAAGGAGCAGTTTCTGTTGGCCATTGCAGCTTCCATGCCAGCTATGAGAGATCATTCAGGAATTTAAAACTGATTGCCAGAGGTGCTGTTTCCCATAGATAGGCCCCTGCTCAGGAGTCCCTAAGTGACTGTCAGCTGAACTGCTTTAATAGCCTTAGTCTCTTAATCAAATCAAACTGTAAACCGACTACTCACGTAAGGGGTGAGTCTGTCCAATGTAACACAAGTATTCCTGGGGGCAATGAGGGGGAAGCAAGGGGGAACTGGGATAGGAACCTATCGGACATGACACTTGGATCCTAAACAAAAGGGAACAAAAAAGGGGAGTGGGCATGCTACTATGATGCACATGCTTGATCTGTGGCCCATTGTATTTTAGGGGTCAGGAACTCCAAAAAAAAAAAAAAAAAATTATTATTTTGTTGCTAAACCTTTTTAGGTGTGGAGTCTTGGAAGAAAGGCTTTTGGTACAACTTCCTCTCATTTCAGCTTCCTGTCTGGCCCAGGAGGGCCAATCACCTTGACATGCCTAATGTCAGTTGGTGAAGGAGATGGGAAGAGAGGAGCATTTTCCACAGCAGAGGATACCATTTGTTCATTCATTTACTTATTCACTCATTCATTCAATCACTTATTCATTCAACAAACCCATAGTAAATACATCCACAGTTTTCATAGCTATATCAGAATCACATGAGGGAGCTTAAAAATCAACCTCTACTTAATCCAGTGGAGTTGAGGTGGAACAGGAAGACATGTCTTGAAGCTGCATTTTAATAGCAATTTTACATACGGTTTAGCAAACATCAGTTGTCCATAGAGAATGAGGGGTTTCGTACTGATAAAGGACATTGAGGGTCATCCCTTGACTCAGCCACTGCTGTGCAAGAACCAGGACACCTTCCCTAATAGGCCTGGGGCCCAGAAATCTGTATTTTGGGAGGGGGGTGGGAAGCCTGCATGTGACTCTGGTACATGGCTATTTGCAACTCCCTCCGTCTGCCACGTACCAGGCAGGGACTGTGGGAGAAACTGGGGATGCAGAGATGGAGAGACAATGACCTTCCCTGTCCTCAAGGTGCCTCCAGTCTAGTGGCAAAAAGCTGCAGGAACAATGTAATTTCAGTAGAGTCTAGTGTTAAATGACAGTGAATATTTGTATTGAGCTTTCTTTGTGTTAAATTTTATACTCTCGCAGCTCTTTACTGAAAAATATTCAAGCCTACCAGAAAAATTTAGCTTCATAAACATCCGTCCCCAATACCTAGCTTCGCTAGTTCACATTTTGCCACATTTGCTTTATGTTTCCTCTTTCTTTTTATGAGAGTTAGTGGCAGAGCAATCCTCTTAAAAGTTAGGGAAACTAGAGTTTAGAGAGAGAAGTAATTGTTCAAGGCTCTCATTGCTTATATTTGAGGGAGCTGGGATTGGAACCTAGTTCTCCGTGTGTCTACTACTTCCCCTGAAAAAAGAAAATAGGTAAGTTAACTGTGCTTTAACTGTTAAACAGGGAGGGAAATGTCTCTCAAATGTTAAAATCCCTCCCTCGGAGTAACTGTCGGGGTAGTGGTTCTTCCAGGAGGCCAAGCTCCCTCCTCCCACAGTATTCAAGCTGAAGGCTGTACGTGTGATGAGATCTCATAAACAGGTAGCACCCAGACACAGGCTAGGTAAATTGGGGGGGGGGGCTGTTGAGAGGAACCATCTCCCTTCTCTGAAAGTGTGAAAGTGAACTTGGAGGAAGAGTCATCTTCTGGGAAGGAGACTGAGGCAAAAGCTTCTTATAATCCTGTTAACTCCCAGTTTTTGTCCTTTTTGTAGTTCATTCTCTTAAAACTCTCTTATCTCTGTCCTGACCTCTGTCTTTGGTTACATTTCTAAAACTTCTTTAGCATATCTTTCTTTCAGTTATCAGTTGATGGGTTCCAGTCCCCTAGTTATTGTCCTAAATCCAGGTGGCCTTTACTCAACTGATGGCCTTGTCCCTGCCCAGCTGACTCACAGGGTTTTATCTCCAGGCTGTAGTTTTCCTGTGTACTCCAGACCCAGACATTTCATTGCCTTCTGGGCATTTCTACTTGAATGTCTCAAAATACCCTCAAAGTCAGTTTATCTAGGAATGAGCTCCTGATCTTCCTTCTCCTTCACTCGACCACCGTTTAAGGCTACCATTTCCCTTTCTTAGTGGATAGCTCCACCTTCCACTGTCCCGAACGCTTGGAGCCATCTCTGGAATTTCCCTCTCCTGAGGCACGCCCTAGCCATTGAGTTCTTTTACCTTTCCCCATCTCTTAAATCCCTTATCTCTATTGCCTCCACCCTAATCCAAGATATAGCATTCCTCCCTGGACTCATGTGCCACATAACTTCCATTCGGGCAATGTCAGAATGCCTATGTACATCCATCGTTCCATTAGATTATAATAACAACAACAAAAGCCTGTGGGAGTTGGTTCTGACTTATAGTGACCCAATAGGACAGAGTAGAACTGTCCCATAGGGTTTCCAAGGAGTAGCTGGTGGATTTGAACTGCCGACCTTTTGCTTAGCAGCTGAGCTCTTGACCACTGTGCCACCAGGCCACAAGGTTATAACAAAGCTCAGAAATCCTGATCCAACCGGGTGTAGTGAACAAAACAGCTTCTCCCATGCAACACGTGTATCTCATGTCTCATGCATACAGGCAGTCCCGAGGTTACGAATGAGATCTGTTCCTAAGTCTGTCTTAAAGTCGAATTTGTAGGTAAGTCAGAGCAGGTGCATACGGTTCTTATTTAGTATCAAATATTTGTCTTAGTATAGAGTATGTATGTTACCTTTTTATGCACACAGAACACTTAAACACTTTGAAAAGGAGCAGTGTTTTTATGAGCATCACAAAGTAGTGCCTGTGTTATTACAAACCATTGTATGTATTTAACTCAAATTTTTAATAAAATAGGCTTTATGGCAGTGCATTCATAAGTATGAGTTGTCTGTAAGTCAGACAACTTACATAACTCCCAGGCACTGCTGTTCTGGTGTTTGCAGGGTCCTAATGACATAAGGTCCTATTTCACACAATGTGTTGTGAACATCAAGCAACACATGACTTTAATAGCTCTGTGTTGCTTGGACCCCTTTTCAGTGGAATCCCCGAGGCAGTCAAGATGACCTTGTCACAATGTAGATCTGGTCAAGTCACCCCCCTTCCCCTTCAGTAGCCTGCTGCAGCTCTCCAGGCCCTAATCCCCAACATGAGTAAGGCGTATGAGGCCCTGTGTGGCCTGGCCCCTGCTTGTCCCGCCAGCAGCATCGCGAGTGCTGCTGCCCCTACTCTTTGGGCTCTAGCCACAGGAACATCCATCTGCCTGCTCACCTGGGAACCTTTGGTAGGCTCTTCCCTCCTCCTGTGCACTCCCTTCCCACCCCGCACCAGCTACCAACTGCTGTTCTTCCTCAGATCTTGACTCCATCATCTCTTTCTCAAGGATGCTTCCCCCTCCCTAACCAGGTCGGTTCTCCTTCTTATATACTGTCGCAGTGCTTACTACCATTGATCATTGATGATTCGTTGATGTTTTTGTTCATCTCCCCACCTGGACCACAAGTTCCATGTGGGCAGGTGCTGCATCTTCCTTCACTGACTTTTGTATCCTAGCTGCCTACCTGGTACATAGTAGGCATTGAATAAATATTTGTTTAATGAATGAAGGAGGAAATTCTGAGTAACAGAATACTTGGTTCTAAAAAGGATTCTCTTAATAACCAATTACTTAGCATCTTTATTGCCATCTAGTGGTGCCTGATGTTATACTGCTGGACCCATTCTTCCTGATTGCCCTGTATTTATAGCTGGTTTTTTTACTCCTGGCACGAAGGGAATCAATACCGTGAATAGTAGATGTTTTTTGGGCATTTGCCTTGTTTCAGGGATGTTACTAGGCACTTTGCAACAGTTCGTACTTGATCCCATGAGGCAGTAGGTATTACTGGTCCCTTTTTATATGTGAAAGGAGGCCTGGTGGCACAGTGGTTAAAATGCTTGGCTGCTAACCAAATGGTTGGCAGTTCGAACCAACCCACTAGCCACTCCTTTGGAGAAAGATGTGGCGTTCTGCTTCCATAAAGGTTTACAGCCTTGGAAACCCTGTGGGGCAGTTCTGCTCTATCCTATAGGGTCGCTATGAGTTGGAATCAACTTGACGGCAGTGGTTTGGGCTTTGGTTTTTTTAATATGTGAACATAGGGAGAGTAAGCTACCTTCCCAAGGCCACGTGGCAAGGAGGAGACCTCAGATTCAACACTAGGATTTTTAACCAAATGCCGTCAAGTTGATTTTGGCTAATGGTGATCCCATGTGTTTTAGAATAGAATTGTGCTTCATAGGGTTTTCAACAGCTGATACCTTGAAAGTAGATGGCCAGTCCTGTCTACCAAGGTGCCTCTCGGTGGACTCGAACCTTCA
Source organism: Elephas maximus indicus (assembly GCF_024166365.1). Lineage (NCBI taxonomy): Eukaryota > Metazoa > Chordata > Mammalia > Proboscidea > Elephantidae > Elephas > Elephas maximus. The sequence goes on along the minus strand of NC_064831.1, from coordinate 82,993,736 downwards.
GACTTTCGGTAAACATGTTTTGTAACAGAAGAGATTAATTTGTGGCTCCATGATTTTCAGTAGAATGTCTGCAATCTTGGCGGAGTGCTCGCTGGTTACTCTGTAGCCAGGAACCCATGAGTGCTCCCAACCTGAAGCCCCCCACCCCTTGGCAACTGGATACACTGTGTCTCTGGATGGCTCCCAGAAGACCTTTCTTGGTGTAGGTTTCCTAGGCCTTTTGAATTTGTGGGCTAGAAAGCTGTGACCTTAAAGTCCCTACAAAGTTCCAGACCTTTTGATGGTTACATTTTTTACCAGTCTTCATAAAGTACACTTAAGATCTGTGGTAAACATTGATTATATATACACAGTCACCTTGAATATTTTTTGAAACAAGGTAGAATATACATAAGTTGTACTAAGTGTGCTTTGTATTATGATGTGTTCATCATGAGAAGTTGTATGCAGGTAACTTTTTGAGGAGTAAATTTGGTAATATTCTTTTACATTGAATAAAAAGGAGACAAGTGTCAACTTTAATATGTAAGTTGGAAAAGGAGCATGCCACATGTTGTTTAAAAGGCAGAAACCAAATAAATAAATAAAAACCCCAAACCGGTTGCCATCAAATCGATTCCAACTCATGGTGACCCCATGTGCATCAGAGTAGAACTGTGATCCATAGGGTTATCAATGGCTGATTTTTTGGAAGTAGATTGCCAGGACTATTTTTTTTTTACATTTACATGTATTTGTTCCTTTCTTTTTTTTAAAATTGTACTTTAGTAAAGGTTTACGGAGTAGTTTCTCATTAAACAGTTAATAAACATGTTATTCTGTGACATTGGTTTCCACCCCCACGACATGTCAATGCTCTCCTGTTCTAGACCTTGGGTTCCCCATTACCAGCTTTCCTGTCCCCTCCTGTCTTCTCGTCTTTGCCCCTGGGCCGGTGTGCCCATTTAGTCTTGTTTTATGGGCCTGTCCACTCTTTGGCTGAAGGGTGAACCTCAGGAGTGACTTCATTACTGAGCTAAAAGGGAGTCTAGGGGCCATACTCTCAGGGTTTCTCCAGTCTGTCAGACCAGTAAGTCTGGTCTTTTTTTGTGGCTTAGACTTTTGTTCTACATTTTCTTCCAGCTCTGTCTGGGACCCTCTTTTGTGATCCCTGTCAGAGCAGTCGGTGGTGGTAGCTGGGCACCATCTAGTTGTGCTGGACTCAGTCTAGCGGAGGCTGTGGTAGTTGTGGTCCGTTAGTCCTTTGGAGTAATCTTTCCATGTCTTTGGTTTTCTTCATTCTCCTTTGCTCCAAACAGGGCCAGGCATTTCTTTTGAGGCACCTCTGGGTGGACACAAACCTCCAACCTTTCCCTTAGAAGCAAGTGAGTTAACCGTTTGCACTCCCCAGGGACTACATTTAAAAGACCCCGTGGCGAATTCTGTTATAGAGACCCAAACCCACTGCTGTTGAGTCAACTCCGACTCATAGAGACCCTGTAGGACAGAGTAGAAATGCCCCATAGAGTTTCCAAGGCTGTAAACCTTCACAGAGGTATACTGCCACGTCTTTCTCCACGGAGCCGCTGGTGTTTTTGAACCGTTGACCTCTCAGCAGCTCAGTGCTTTACCTACTGTACCATCAGGGCTTCCTGAGAACTACTAGAGCAGTGAATTATGCCCTAATTTATACCAATCTGCTTCCTGCTTTCTGTCTTTTTCTGGGCAGCTCAAGACGCACGAAACCTCACAGTTTCTCCCCCTGCTTCGGAAGAAAGCGAGACAGAGGGATTCCCTTCTGCCTTAGTCTCCACGGCTCGGGTCTTCTCCAGGATTGAACGGTGGTCAGTGTATGAAAGCCAGAAGCGGATCCTCTTTCTCCAATGTAACTGTGTCTGGCTACTCTTCATACTTCGGAGAGCTTGACTAAAATAAACGCCCTTGTCCCCTTCGCCGCCGCCTTGGTCAGGTGAGGGGTGTCAGGCTGGTGGCTGCTACAGGTCTGTGGGGTCTTACCATATTGGCTGACATGGCATTTGTGGAAATGTCTGTGCCTGGGCTGTGTAGGTATGTGCGTTAGCGACCCCTGGTGGAGACTCTTGGCATTTCATCATTTCTTGCTTGTGCCTCCTGCTGGGCTCCCTCTAATGCATTCTCCACGCAGAATCCAGAGCCCACACGGGTTAGGTGGCCAGTGTGCTGTATTACGAGGAGTCCACATGGTGCAGTGTTTAAGCCCTCGGCTGCTAACCACAAGGTCGGCAGTGCAAACCCACCAGTGGCTCTGTGGGAGAAAGATTTGGCAGTCTGCTTCTGTAAAGATTTACAGCCTTGGAAACCCTGTGAGCAGTTCCACTCTGTCCTATAGGGTGGCTGTGAGTCAGCATTGGCTCCACAGTAGTGGGTTTTTTTTTTGTTGTTGTTGTTCTTGCATAAACCTTTCAGCCACTCCTGGTGTCTTACAGAATAAAACTCTTTTTAGCTAAGCATACCAGACCAAAAACGAAACCCATTGCCTTCAAATTGATTCTGACTCATAGCAACCACAAAGGACAGAGTAGAATTTTCCCACAGGGTTTCCAAGGAGCGGCTGGTGGATTCGAACTGCCGACCTTTTGGTTAGCAGCCAAGCTCTTAACTACTGCACCACCAGGGCACCAGCTAAGCATACAGTGGCCTTGATATCTGGTCCCTGCTCACCTCTCCATCCTCTAATTTCAGCTTTCTGATTTTTCACATCCCGAACTTTCTGCCTAGAATGTTCTCATGTCATATCTTTGCCTGTTTAATTTCTTACTGTTTTTCTTAGCCCAGGGATAAGTCCTTACATAAATCTCTGGGTGATTCTGGCACACAGTGAGTGACCGAACCAGTGAGTAAATGAATAAATAAATAGATAAGGTCTTTTTTTTTTTTTTCCCTCGGGTACAATGATTTAATTGAAGCATTGGTTGAAATAGGAAAAGTTTGGGAGCCATTTAAATGTCCATTGGTGGGGAATCAGTTTAAGATAACAGACATAACCGTATAGTGGAATACTGTGTAGCAGTGGGGCATCTCCATGCTGCTGTGGAAGAATCTCCAATGTAGAATGTTAAGGTTTCGAAAGCTGTGTAGGTTTATTTTTGACGTATGGCAAAAAAGGGCCTATTACACACAGACGTGCTCTGCCCAGCAGCCAGAGGTTGCCTTTGGGGAACGGAACTGGGGGATGTGCATTTCTCTGTGTGCCCTTTTGTATCTTTTGCACTTCGTACCATGCAGTATGTATTTGCTATTAAAAAACAACAGCAAAACAAGCAAACAAAAATTTGGAAAGAAGGAAGATAACATGTCCAGAGAGACAAGTGATTGATTTTCTCCAGATGGTACCCAGGGAGGGATGCTTTGTGCTCTACAAATGATTATTAGATCAAGTGAGCAAGAGAAAACTTAAACTCAACTTGGTTGGTTAACTTTTCTGACTTTCAGCGAAGATTAACCATTGATCTGTTTTTTTTGACCACCCCATAGATTTCTTAATAACTGAATCGTATCAACAATGTAGTGATCAGATCTATTTAGGACTCAGAGACTGACCTGAGAATGTTCCATCCACATGAGGTCAAGGACAAAGCCTTGACCTCGCTGCGGCCCTTCCAAAGCAGGCATCTGGGAGACTGCTCCTTCTAAGCAAGGAAAACAGCTTTAAGATGAATTCCATAGCCCGATCCTAATAAATGCTTATGGCTGGACCCAAGGGGCCACTGTCTCCACCTCAGGGGAGATGGATAGGCCTTCCTGTAGAATGGATGCTTGTTGATTATTAAAGTACCTCTTTGAGTTAATTACCATCTTATATTATTTTATTTTTTTATATTATGGTCTCATGGTGCCTGAGCAGCACAAGAATATCTTCCTGTCTTTCATCTGGTTTTCATCCCAGTGAAAGCTGTGAGGTGCTCAAATTATCCTTCGTCCTCTCTCCCAGATGACTCTACAGTCATGCTGACATGTCAATACCAGGACAGATGGTGAGTGAATCACACAGGCCCTGACCATTTGTTATCAGTGACAAATACCTTTTCTGTTTCAAATATTCCAATTTAATAAAAGCAATTGTCTTGGGCTGAGTTCTCTAGAGAAGCAAAACCAGAGAGAGAGAGAGAGAGAGAAAGAGAGAGATTTATCTCAAGGAAATGGCTCATGTAGTTGTAGAGGCTGGCAAGTTCCAAGTCTTGTGGGTCAGGTGTCAGGCTGGAGCCTTCTCTTGACTCACATAGCTGCAGGGGCTGATGAACCCAAGATCAGCAGGTTAGACAGTAGGCTACTGACTCACGGACTACAGAGGCCGACGAATCCCAAGATCAGCAGGTACAATGGCAGGCCACTGGCTCACAGGCTGCGGAGGCTGATGAATCCCTGTATCACCAGGCAGTATGGCAGGCAGCTGGCTCAAGTATGCAGAACCATGGGGCAGATGATGATGAGCTGGATGTAGGATCCAGAGCAAGCAAGTGAGCTTTGCCAGAATGTCCAAATATATATATTGGATGCAGGCCACACCCCCAAAGAAACTCCCCTTTCAACTGATTGGCTGATCACATCACATCATGGAGGATGACGATATCATTTTATAACTGCCAAATTATGTCATTACATAACTGCCAAACCACTGAGAATCACGGTCCAGCCAAGGTGACACACAACCTTAACCATCCCAGTAATATATTCGTCATGTTCCTGGTTCCTGAAAAAAGGCTGCTTGGCAATTGGACTAAACCAAAAGCAAAGAAGTTTCCTGAATAAACTGAATGCTTCGAAGGCCACCGTAGGAGGGGCAGGGGTCTGGGGACCATGGTTTCAGGGGACATCTAAGTCAATTGGCATAATAGAATCTATTAAGAAAACATTCTGCATCCCACTTTGAAGAGTGGCGTCTGGGGTCTTAAACACTAGCAAGCAGCCATGTAAGGTGCATCAATTGGTCTCAACCCACCTGGATCAAAGGAGAATGAAAAACACCAAGGACACAAGGAAATTATGAGCCCAAGAGACAGAAAGGGCTGCATGAACCGCAGACTACATCATCCTGAGACTAGAAGAACTTGATGGTGCCCAGCTACAACCGATGACTGCCCTGACAGGGAACACAACAGGGAACCCCTGAGAAATCAGGAGAGCAGTGGGATGTAGACCCCAAATTCTCATAAGACCAGACTTAATGGTCTGACTGAGACTAGAAGGTCTCCGGCGGTAATGGCCCCCAGACCTTCTGTTGGCCCAGGACAGGAACCATTCCTGAACCCAACTCTTCAGACATGGATTGTACTGGACAATGGGTTGGAGAGGGATGCTGGTGAGGAGTGAGCTTCTTGGATCAGGTGGACGCTTGGGACTATGTTGGCATCTCCTGCCTGGAGGGGAGTCGAGAGGGTGGAGGGGGTTAGAAGCTGGCGAAATAAACACGAAAAGAGAGAGTGGAGGGAGAGAGCGCGCTGTCTCATTAGGGGGAGAGTAATTGGGAGTGTGTAGCAAGGCGTATATGGGTTTTTGTGTGACAGACTGACTTGATTTGTAAACTTTCACTTAAAGCACAATAAAAAAAAAAAAGCTGCTTGGAAATTCTACTATATAATCAATGGGGTGACAATGACTCTAAATATCACTAATAATGACTAACATTTCTATAGCTCCTTCTTGTCTTTCAAATATAGTCTTTAGGTGATGCAAATGGTCAATGCCCTTGGCTGCTAACTGAAAGGGTGGAGGTTCAAACCCGCCCAGGGGTGCCTCAGAAGAAAGACCTAGTGATCTACTTCTGAAAAGCTAGCCGTTGAACACCCTATGACCCACAGTTCTGCTCTGACACAGATGGGGTGTCCATGAGTCAGTCAACTCGATGGCAACTGGTACCTTGCCGTTACTTCTCACAGTTCTAGAAACGAACTCCTCATCGGTATTTGAAGGTTTCAGGATCTGACCCCCGTTTCGTCTCTCTTTTCGTTTCTGCGTACCCCTCCTCTTTCACAGTAGTTTACCCAGCGACCTGAATGACTAAGTTTTCTGGGCACGCTTGAACCTCTCTGACTTCTGGCCTTTACACTTTTCTCTTTCAGATGCTGGGATGTTCTTCCCTGCCCTGCTTTGCCTGGTCATCTCATCTTTCTCCAGAGCCCAGCTCAGGTGTGACTCTTACCTGGTGGAGTCTTTCCTGATGTTACGTCTCAGGGCAAGTGCCCCTCGAAGGGCTTTCACAGCTTCCTGGGGTGGCCGTTTTAGTGGCTGTACCTTCCCGGTCCATTACACTTGCTTGTTTATGTTTGCTGGATTGTGCACTTCTCTAGACCCAACCGGTTGTCACTGAGCTGAATCTGGGTCATGGTGACCCCGCCTGTGTCAGAGTAGAACTGTGCTCCATGAGGGTTTCAGTGGCTGACTGGGTCATGGTGACCCCGCCTGTGTCAGAGTAGAACTGTGCTCCATGAGGGTTTCAGTGGCTGACTGGGTCATGGTGACCCCGCCTGTGTCAGAGTAGAACTGTGCTCCATGAGGGTTTCAGTGGCTGACTGGGTCATGGTGACCCCGCCTGTGTCAGAGTAGAACTGTGCTCCATGAGGGTTTCAGTGGCTGACTGGGTCATGGTGACCCCGCCTGTGTCAGAGTAGAGCTGTGCTCCATGAGGGTTTCAATGGCTGACTGGGTCATGGTGACCCCCGCCTGTGTCAGAGTAGAGCTGTGCTCCATGAGGGTTTCAATGGCTGACTGGGTCATGGTGACCCCCGCCTGTGTCAGAGTAGAACTGTGCTCCATGAGGGTTTCAGTGGCTGACTGGGTCATGGTGACCCCGCCTGTGTCAGAGTAGAACTGTGCTCCATGAGGGTTTCAGTGGCTGACTGGGTCATGGTGACCCCACCTGTGTCAGAGTAGAGCTGTGCTCCATGAGGGTTTCAATGGCTGACTGGATCATGGTGACCCCCGCCTGTGTCAGAGTAGAACTGTGCTCCATGAGGGTTTCAGTGGCTGACTGGGTCATGGTGACCCCGCCTGTGTCAGAGTAGAACTGTGCTCCATGAGGGTTTCAGTGGCTGACTGGGTCATGGTGACCCCGCCTGTGTCAGAGTAGAACTATGCTCCATGAGGGTTTCAATGGCTGACTGGGTCATGGTGACCCCGCCTGTGTCAGAGTAGAGCTGTGCTCCATGAGGGTTTCAATGGCTGACTGGGTCATGGTGACCCCGCCTGTGTCAGAGTAGAACTGTGCTCCATGAGGGTTTCAATGGCTGACTGGGTCATGGTGACCCCGCCTGTGTCAGAGTAGAGCTGTGCTCCATGAGGTTTTCAATGGCTGACTGGGTCATGGTGACCCCGCCTGTGTCAGAGTAGAACTGTGCTCCATGAGGGTTTCAATGGCTGACTGGGTCATGGTGACCCCGCCTGTGTCAGAGTAGAACTGTGCTCCATGAGGGTTTCAATGGCTGACTGGGTCATGGTGACCCTGCCTGTGTCAGAGTAGAGCTGTGCTCCATGAGGGTTTCAATGGCTGACTGGGTCATGGTGACCCCGCCTGTGTCAGAGTAGAACTGTGCTCCATGAGGGTTTCAGTGGCTGACTGGGTCATGGTGACCCCACCTGTGTCAGAGTAGAACTGTGCTCCATGAGGGTTTCAGTGGCTGACTGGGTCATGGTGACCCCGCCTGTGTCAGAGTAGAACTGTGCTCCATGAGGTTTTCAATGGCTGACTGGGTCATGGTGACCCCGCCTGTGTCAGAGTAGAGCTGTGCTCCATGAGGGTTTCAATGGCTGACTGGGTCATGGTGACCCCGCCTGTGTCAGAGTAGAACTGTGCTCCATGAGGGTTTCAATGGCTGACTGGGTCATGGTGACCCCGCCTGTGTCAGAGTAGAACTGTGCTCCATGAGGGTTTCAATGGCTGACTGGGCCATGGTGACCCCGCCTGTGTCAGAGTAGAGCTGTGCTCCATGAGGGTTTCAATGGCTGACTGGGTCATGGTGACCCCGCCTGTGTCAGAGTAGAACTGTGCTCCATGAGGGTTTCAATGGCTGACTGGGTCATGGTGACCCCACCTGTGTCAGAGTAGAACTGTGCTCCATGAGGGTTTCAATGGCTGACTGGGTCATGGTGACCCTGCCTGTGTCAGAGTAGAACTGTGCTCCATGAGGGTTTCAATGGCTGACTGGGGCATGGTGATCCCGCCTGTGTCAGAGTAGAGCTGTGCTCCATGAGGGTTTCAATGGCTGATTTTTCAGAAGGGGATCACCAGGCCTTTCTTCTGAGGCACTTCTGGGTGGACTTGAACCACCAGCCTTCCGGTTAGCAGTAGAGTGCTTTAACCTTTTGCACCACTCAGGGACTCCTCTGGGGCAGTGGGTCTCCAACTCCTCCAGCACGTATCAGCATCCCCTGGATGGCTTGTTAAAAGAATGCTGGGTCTACTCCAGAGATGCCGATTTAGTAGGTCTGAAATGGAGCTTGAGAATTTCATTTCTCATAAGTTCCCAGTTGCTGATGCTGCTGGTCTGGCCACAGAATGTGAACCACTGCTCTAGGGCAAGGACTGTGCTTACTTTCTTCATCTCTGTATCCCAGCATGTAGTCATCCTGGTTCAGAGTCTTGGCAGGTACTCGGCCGTCAATAGGGATCTGTTAGTGTTGAATGAATGAGTGTAGCTAAAGGAGGTTATATTGGGCACTGAAGTTGGAATGGACTCCGTGGCAATGGGTTTGGTTTTTTTTTTTCCCCCAATAATATGCCAGGTGGGAAGACTGAACACTTTCTGAGAATTAATGATGAACATGGTGGGAGGAAGTATAGTGCCTGGCACACACCAAACCACACCCGTTGCCTTTGAGTTGATTCTAACTCATAGTGACCCTATAAGACAGAGTAGAACTGCCCCATAGGGTTTCCAAGGAGCGGCTGGAAGCGCTAAGTAAGTCCTCTGAATAGGAGGAAGGGGACAGCAGGTAAGGTGTGGGGAGACTCTGGGGGAGGTAAGGAAGGGAGAAAGGTGAGAGCTCTTGAAGAACTGTATGAGTTGACAATAGCAACTGGAAAGTTCAGTTGGGAAGCTTAAGGGGCAGTGAGTTTATGCTAATCGGGGAGGAACAACTCAGAATAAGAGGGTGAGAATGGTTGATTTCACAACTTGAAGAATGTAATCAACGGCACTGAATTGTACTTGTACAAATTGTTGACTTGGTGTGTGTTTTGGTGTGTATACTTTCAACAACAACAAAAAAAAGGGTGAGAGGTGGACTCTTTCTAGATTCTCAGATGTGGGGCTTAACACATTCATTTTGTGACTTTCTTATTTCCTAGTGTGAGCCTTTTAAGGCAGGACATTTTAGCTATGTGCCATAAATCTCAAGAATGTTCTTATTTTGTTATGGTTCAGTTCTAAGTGTTTTAAAATTTCCATGTGCTTTCTTCTTCAACCGATGAATTATTTTGAAGTATGTCTTAAATTTTCAAACCTGTGGGATTTTTTTGTATTATCTTTTTTTGTAATTGATTTCTGCATTAACTGCATGGTGGTCAGAGCATGTGGTCTGTATAATATCAACGCTTTGGCTTTTTTTTTTTTTTGAGCAGATCTTATTGGCTTAGCCTGGGCTTGCTTTTTGTAAATGTGTAAACGCTGTATATGTAAGTGAATACAGTGTGCGTTCTCCACTTGTTGGGTGCAGTGTTCCAGAATGTCCATTGTTCAAACTTGCTAATGGTACCATTTATATTCTCACTGTTCTCACTATATTCTTACTATTCCGTTGCTAGCTCGTTCTATCCATTACTGAGATGGGGGTGTTAAAATAGCCCAGTATGGTGGTAGATTTTTCAAGTTCTCCTTGCAGCTGTGTTAATTTTTGCTTTATGTATGTTAAGTGCATACAAAGTTAGACTCATTACCTCTTCCTGATGAATGGAGGCTTTTCCCATTGCATAATTACCTTATTATCCCTAGTACTGCTCTTTGTTTTACAGTTTGCTTTGTCTGATAATATAGTGATGCCAGCTTTCTTTTAGTTAGTACTGGCCTGGAATGTTATTTTCCATCTTTAGACTTTTCTGTGTGCCTATGTTTATTTTTTTATTTTTTGGGGATGCCTTTCTCTCTCCCTTTTTTAAATTGTACTTTAGATGAGGGTTTGTAGAACAAACTAGTTTCTGATTAAACAGTTAGTACACTTATTGTTTTATGATATTGGTTAACGACCCCACAACATGTCAACACTCTCCCTTCTCAACCTTAGGTTCCCTGTTACCAGCTCTCCTGTCCCCTCCTGCCTTCTGGCCCTTGCCCCAGGACTGGTGTGCCCCTTTAGTCTCATTTTGTTTTGTGGGCCTGTTCAATCTTTGGCTGAAGGGTGAACCTCAGGAGTGACTTCATTAGTGAGTTGATAGGGTGTCCAGGGGCCATAGTCTCAGGATTTTTCCAGTCTCTGTCAGGCCAGCAAGTCTGGTCTTTCTTTTGGGGCTAGAATTGTGTTCTACATTTTTCTCTGGCTCTGTCCAGGACCCTCTATTGTGATCCCTGTCGGAGTAGTCAGTGGTGGTAGACAGGCGCCATCTAGTTGTACTGGACTCAGTCTGGTGGGGGCCGTGGTAGATGTGGTCCTTAGTCCTTTGGGCTAATATTTCCCTTGTATCTTTAGTTTTCTTCATTCTTCCTTGCTCCTGAAGGGGTGAGACCAATGGAGTATCCTAGATGGCCACTCACAGGCTTTTAAGACCCCAGACGCTACTCACCAAAGTAGAATGTAGAACAGTTTCTTTATAAATTATGTTATGCCGATTGAGCTAGATGTTCCTGGAGACCATGGCCCCCACAGCTCTCAGCCCAGCAATTCAGTCCCTCAGGGAGTTTGGGTATGTCTATGGAACTTCCATGACCTTGCCTTGTACAGTTTGTGCTGGCTTCCCCAGTATTGTGGACTGTCTTACCCTTCACCATAGTTACCCGTTATCTATTGTCTCATTTTTATTGTCTCATTAGTGTTTTTCTATTCCCACCCCTCCCCTCCCCCCTTGTAACCATCAAAGATTGTTTCTTTTTGCATGTAAACCTTTTCATGAGTTTTTAAAGTAGTGGTCTCATACAGTGTTTGTCCTTTTGTGATCGACTTATTTCACTCAGCATAACGCCCTCCAGATTCATTCATGTTATGAGAAGCTTCACAGATTCATTGTCCTTTATCTTTGTGTAATATTCCATTGTGTGTATGTACCACAGTTTGTTTATCCATTCAGATGTTGATGGGCAGCTAGAATGTTTCCATCTTTTTGCTGTTGTGAATAATGCTGCAGTGAACATGGGTGTGCGTACATCTATTCGTGTGATAACTCTTTATTTTTCTAGGATATATTCCTAGGAGTGGGGCTGCTGGATCATATGGTATTTCTAGTTCTAGCTTTCTAAGGAAGCACTGTATTGTTTTTACAAAATGGTTGTATCATTTTGCATTCCCACCAACAGTGCATAAGAGTTCTGATCTTCCTGCAGCCTCTCCAACATTTGTTATTTCCTGTTTTTTTTCATTCATGCCGGTAATGCTGGGGTGAGATGGTATCTCATTGTGGTTTTGATTTGCATTTCTCTGATGGCTAGTGATCTGAGGTGCCTCTCTTTTAAATAACAAGCATAGCTAAATTTTAAAAGCATCCTGTCTGAAAAATTTTTGTCTTTTAATTGGAAAGTTTTGCTCTTTAAGTTTATTGTAATTACTGATATTCGTATTTATTTTCAACCATCTTATTAATACATTCTACTGTATTTCTCCTGCTGTTTTGGTTTGCTTCCCCTTCCCAGCATCACCACTTACCTTTCTCCTTTTGAGCGATTGATGGTTTTTTCCATTATTCTAGATTTTTTTCCCCTAAGATATTTTGAACATTCTATGTCTATATTGTTCTCGTTGGGTGCCGTTGAGTTGATTCTGACTCACGGCGACTGTGTACGACAGAGTAGAACTTTCTTGGCTGCAGTCTTTATGGAAGCAGATCACCAGGTCTTTCTCCTGCAGGGCCTCTAGGTGGGTTTCGGGTTGCCAACCTTTCAGTTAGCGGCCAAGTGCTTAACCGTTGCTACACCAGGGCTTCTATGTCTATGGAAGTGTATCTGTTGTTTTGGCTGTTACCTTAGATATTCTGATGTACATATTAGACAAAATTTAAGCTTAATTATGTTTAACTACCTTCATATGTAAGGACCTTAGAATGCTTTAGTTCAGTGTCTTCAAATTGGAGCACTCACAAGTATACATTCTACAGGATGCGTGGGGATTGTCTTAGGGGAATGAATTCCCTTAACCTCTGCTTTCACATGCGTGCTTGCTGAAATTGATCTGCTGAAAAGTCACCTGAGATGGAGGTGCAGAACTTCCCTTCTTCTCCTTTTATAATTTCCCTTTTCCTACCTCTCACCCTTCTCGAGTCTATCTATGGCACATTGCCCTGGGTATACAAATACAAACTTTTAAATTACCAACAAAGGATTGATTAAAAAATATTGGTGTTAGGATTGAGATAGTGCATGGCTTTAATCGTTGGGTAACAAATACTCCTGCAAGTCAACTGGTTTTCATTTGTTTGAGTAATTTTTGTGCAAAATCAGAGCGTGACTTTTGGCATGTAGCTCAGAAATTCAAAGAACTGAGGGCCACTGCTTTAACAAATCTGACCCTATTTCCACCTCCTAATGAGCAGGGTTTCTCAGTGCTTGCACCTGTACAAACTAAAATTAGAAATGGGATTGATGCTGAACCTTTCTCATGCTGGTGATTTATTATTATTTTTTGTTTTGTTTTGGGTGCTTCTCTTTTAAATAACAGGCTTAACTAAAATTTAAAAGCATCCACCATGCATGAAGTGATTGGCAATAAAACCTGCCCCTACCATCTCATTGGGAGATACATTTTTATAAAATTTTACTTTGCGTATTTAATAATTATATGTCAAAATGTATTGCATCTTTATGCTGCTTTGATTAATATTTTACTAATCATAATGACTCAAAAGAATTTTTTAGTACTTTGCCTTATACAGAAAATAAAAATTAAAAAAAATTGTTTTAAAGTTTCATTTTATAGTCAAGTTTCTGCTGCCGAAAAGCCTGACAGACTGATCCATAAAAAACTTTTGAGAATATAAATGGTCATGTTAGAATAAAATTCAGTGAGGGAGGCAGAAGAGAAATAATCATCCAAGAAAAAAAAAAAAAAAAGGAAGACTGTAAAGTGAAAGAGAGAAAGGCAGTTTCTGCCCTCTGGGGCCTGGCCTGACACAAGAACTAGGACTCAGTGCTGCCAGCGGGTGGTGTGGCAGTCACAGATATTCTCTCATGGAACGCGACAATCTCACATTATACAAAACACAGACAAAGCCACTCTGTGGCTGTGGTGACGTGTGCAAAAAGATAAATAGGACTACTTCATAATCTGGCCTAAGCACAGACAAAAACAAGGTCACTGTGAAGCCACAAGAATACTAAACATCCCTGTGGCAGACATCTCCTAGGGTGGTCCCCACGATTACTGCCCCCTACTACCCATGCCTTTGTGTAATTCGCTCACCTTGAGGGGGTGGGATTTGTGGCTTGCCTCTAACCAATGTAATATGGCAAAGGTGAAGAGATTTTGAAGGTGTTATTAAAATCCCTAATCAGTTGATTTTGATACCTCAAGGGACTATAACCTGGGTGGGCCTGACCCCTTCTCTGAAGGCAGGGACTCTCCAGCAGCAGAATCTCTCTCTCTTGCTAGCTTTGAAGACACAAGTTGTTGTGAATTCTACAGCTGCATGGAAATGAGTTCTGCTAACAACTAGAGGGAGCTTAGAAGTGGATCCTTCTCTGGCCAAGCCTCCAGATGAGAATGCAGCCCAGCCGACACCTTGATTGCAGTCTTTAGAGACCCTGGTCCAAGGACCCAGTTAAGTGGGATCCCAACTTCTGACCAGCAGAAACTGTGAGATAATAAGTGAATATTGATTTAAGCTGTTGAATTTGTGGTGATCTGTTACAAAACAATAGAAAACTGACATAATTCTCCTCTTCCAGCCAAAATGAGTAATTGCTTCTCTACCAGTTAACTTTAGCCTTTAGCCTTGTTTTATTCTTCCCTCCTTCTAGATAAGATTTATTAAAATACTCAGTCATAGAGTTACCCGTTTCCTGACAGCATCTAATCCAGAGCAAAGCCCTGCCTCCTTGAACCCTCCTCAAAAGTATCTAACACAAGCCCAAATCCCATAAGTACTTTCTAATACCTTCTTACTGAGATGTACTACAACTCCCCATGGTATGTGTTTCCCCTTGTTACAATGAGTTAATAAACTCAACTTTGTTCACTTTCAGGTGTGTTCCTGGCCATCTTTGGCTGGAAAGTACTGACAAAAATTTCTGCTTGTTGACGAAGAGCTTGCTCATGTGTTTCATAAAAGACTAATGATGGGTATGAACTCATTATATTTAGGTTCCACTGGATATGTTTAAAAAAGTGGTGTAATAATTTTATTTTAAAATGCTAATATTTTAATATATTAGAAAATTACAGTATTTGCAACTATTGAGGAGTGAAAAAATTTCCATGCCAACTTTAAAATTTGTGAAAAGACACATGGATTTACAGAATTCTATTAGGAGGAACACTTCCCCTTCAATAGTATTTGAAGACCATTGTTTCATATCACTCTTCTCCCACCCTATGTCCTATTGCTATCAATGATTTCAGTTCTAAATCCTAGTATTGAGGTCAAGGATCTGAGTGGGTTCCCTCAGGTAAGGTCACATCCCTGATCCAATGTAAAGGAAATTTCCCTGGGGTATGACTGCACCACCTTTTGTCTTACAAGAAATGAAAGGGAAGCGAGCAGAAAGGGAGGGACTTCATACCACCAAGAAAGAAGCACTGGGAGTACATTGTGTCCTTTCAGCCCTGGGTTCCTGCATGGAGAAGCTCTTAGTCCAGGGAAGGATTGATGAGAAGGAGCTTCCTCCAGAGCTGACAGAAAGAGAAAGCCTCCCCCCGGAGCTGATGCCCTGAATTTGGATTCTAGTCTACTAGACTGTGAAAAAAAAAATTTCTCTTTGTTAAAGCCGTCCACTTGTGGTATTTCTGTTAAAGCAGCACTAGATAACTAAGATACCACTCAAGGATAAATGGATTGATCCAAGGTTAAGAACCTTTGCCCTAAGGATGAAGGATGTCTGAGTTTAACTTTTTCAGGACACATTTTTACTTGCCAAGAAGGGCTGATTGGCCCAAATAAAACTACAAGAGGTGAAATGTCTGTGGAGCTTTTCTGGCAGTATTCTGCTGCTTCCTCCTTGTAACTATTTCATTGACAGGCCAACAAAATGGATTCACCTCTAAGAGGTACATGGCATGATGATGGAATAATGTAAGGCAGAGAGAGGTAATGATGTGGTTGAATGTGGATGGGCATAATGTAACCACCTAAACCAGGGGTGAAGGGTCTCTCTGAATCACTGGAAGCATGTCACAATCAGGTTGGGGACTTGGCTGCCAGCCCCAGGACTAGGTCACTTCTTACTCTCCTTTGGCTGATAGATACAGAAGTACTTATTCTTTTCACTAAAGACATAATGAAGCTCTGTCACTTTTTAAACATGTTGTGGTCTGACTCCTGTCCTCCAAAATGTTTGTTGAAGTTCTAACCACCAGTACCTTAAATGTGACCTTATTTGGAAATAGAGTCTTTGCAGATGTCATTAAGTTAAAGTGAGGTCAATGGGGTGAGCCCTCATCAAATATGACTGATGGCCATATAAGAAGAGATACAGACACAGACATGGAGGGAAAATCACATGATGATTGAACCAGAGATTGAAGTGATGCTTCTATAAGTCAAGGAACACCAAGGATTGCTGGCAACACCAGAAACTAAGGGAAAGGCATGGGACAGATTCTCCTCTAGAGCCTTCAGAGAAAGCATGGCCCTGCTCTCTCTCTGATTTCAAACTTCTATCCTCTAGAACTATGAGAGAATAAATTTTTGTTGTTTTAAGCCACCTAGTTTGTGGTAATTTTTTTTATGCCTGCCCTAGGAAACTACACTGACCAAGAACTTCCAGAAATTCAAGTTGCGTTCAGAAGAGGACATGGAATGAGGGATATTATTGCTGATATCAGATGGATCTTGGCTGAAAGCAGAGAACACCAGAAAGATGTTTACCTGTGTTTTATTGACTATACAAAGGCATTAGACTGTGTGGATCATAACAAATTATGGACAACATTGCAAGAATTAGAATTCCAGAACACTTAATTGTGCTCCTGTGGGATCTGTACATAGACCAAGAGGCAGTTGTTCAAACAGAACCGGAGGATACAGCGTGGTTTAAAATCAGGAAGGGTGTATGTCAGCGTTGTCTTCTTTCACCATACTTATTCAATCTGTATGCTAAGCAAATAATCCGAGAAGCTAGACTATGAAGAAGAGCACAGCATCAGGATTGGAGGAAGACTCGTTAACAACCTGTGATACGCAGATGACCCAATTTTGCTTGCTGAAAACAAAGAGGACTTGAAGCACTTACTGCTGAAGATCAAAGACTACAGCCTTGAGTATGGATTATATCTCAACATAAAACAAAAATCCTCACAACTGGACCAATAAGCAACATGATGATAAACTGAGAACATATTGAAGGTGTCAAGGATTTCATTTTACTTGGATCCACAATCAACACCCATGAAATCAGCAGTCAGGAAATCAAACGATGCATTGCATTAGGCAAATCTGCTGCAAAAGACCTCTTTAAAGTGTTAAAAAGCAAAGATGTCACTTTAAGGACTAAGGTGCATCTGACCCAAGCCGTGGTGTTTTCAATTGCGTCATGTGCATGTGAAAGCTGGACAGTGAATAAGGAAGACAGAAGAAATTATGCCTTTGAATTATGGTGTTGGCGAAGAATATTGAATATACCATGGACTGCCAGAAAAACAAACAAATCTGTCTTGGAAGAAGTCCAGCCAGAATGCTCCTTAGAAGTGAGGATGGCGAGACTTCATCTCATGTACTTTGGACACATTATCAGGAGGGACCAGTCCCTGGAGGAGGACATCATGCCTGATAAAGTAGAGGGTCAGCAAAAAAGAGGAAGACCCTCAGTGAGATGAATTGACTCAGTGGCTGCAAGAATGAGCTCAAAGATAGCAACAATTGTGAGGCTGGAGCAGAAGAACCAGGCAGTATTTTGCTCTGTTGTACATATGTTTGCCATGAGTCAGAACTGACTTGACAGCACCTAACAACAAGAACAACAAACAGGAAACTAATACACAACATAAAGAAAATTTTCACCCTTGGCCTGCGAGTGAGGGATGCACAAGTGGAAGAAGCTCTGAGCTTGGTTGTGAATACTGGCTCCATCACTTTTCAGTGGAGGGCCTGTGGGCAGTCCAAGCTTAAGTTTTCTCCAGTATAAAGTTGGACTAATTGTATAGAACTATGAGTCTTTTAAAGTTCTGGCCAATCAGAAAGTTTTATGATATGTACTAGGTTGAAACCAGGAGCCTGCTGGGTCTACTTCTACTACTTGTGGAGGGAGAGGGAGGAGAGGAGAGGAGAGAAGGGACTGCCCATCTTGGGCTGGAAGGGGGCAGGACTTTGACCATCCCACAGCCTTTGAGGGCAGCAGAGCAAATGGCACCCCACTCCTAAGCTGCACCAGGCATACAACTTACCAGGTCTGCCAGTCATGATGGAAGGTTGTGTAAATCTGGCTTAATTCACAGCTTCTCTTAACAGTTCAATTGAAATTGCAACTAATTTAGGCTCATTCATAATAGTCATTGATGTAAATGACTGCAAATGTGGAGGAGCCCAGCACAAAGCCTGATAATTACTTCACAATGAAAATCCAGCTATAGGAACATCACTGTTGCTATGACAACCATGAGCGAAGCCTGGTTGCCCACAGTTACCCACGTTACCAGCTGTCCCTGGGGCTTGAATCTTAGCTTTGAATGAGCCTCAGGGACATATGGGAACTATATGTGCATCTGAATGAAAGAATCTCTCTTCACCCACGGGTATTTCTGATATATCCCCATCTTTTTTTTTTTTTTTTTTTAGCTCTGGTGGGTTCATGAAGAGTCTATCTCATTAAAGGACCATTGAGTTCTCAGAACCAGAGTCTCAAAGTGTCCCTTTTCATTTTCTTTGCTTATCTTTAGAAAAAAAAAAATTCTTTGTTAAATTAAAAAAATAGACAATACAGATGCGTGGTTCAAACCTCAAAAAATGCAGAAGACATATGGGGAAGTTCTCTTTCCTATCCCTGTCCCCCATCTTCCCACCTTATATCTTGTCCAAAAGGTATTTTTTTATGCCCATACAAGTCGACACAAAAATATATTCCTTTCTTCTTTTTATACACATGGTAATATATTGTACATACTGCCCTGAACCTGTTTTTTTCTCTTAATATTTCTTGAAGATTGTCTTATATCAGTCCATAATATGAGCGGCAAAGTATTCCATAGTATGGATGTACCAAAATGTGTTCAGGAGTCCCTACTGATGGATATTTATGTTGTTTCCAGGACTTTGCTATCGAAAGAATGCTGCAGTGACTAGCTTTATATTAATGCCATTTTACATGTGTGAGTTATCTGTAAAATAAAATTCTAGATGTAGGATTGCTGGTTAAAAGAGTGTGTAGATTTGGGCTTTTGAACTGCCTCCATCAATTTTGTACTGAGTTGCATTCCCACCAGCCATGCGTATGAAGGCTTTTCCTTACAGCTCCATAAAGAATGTTCTGTCAAGGTTTAAACACAGAAGAAAACATTCTTTGATGCTTACGAGCGTGAGGAAGGAAGGAGAGGGGAATTCACTAATTGGATAGTAGATAAAAATTAACTTAGGTGAAGGAAAGGACAATGCGCAATATAGGGGAAGTCAGCACCACTGGACTAAGCCAAAAGCTAAGGAGTCATCTGAATACAACCAGACAATTTGAGGGACAATGTAGCAGGGGCAGGGGTCTGGGAACCGTGGTTTCGGGGGACATCTAAGTCAACTGGTGTAACAAAGCTTTAAGAAAATGTTTTGCATCCCACTTTGGTGAGTGGCACCTGGGGTCTTAAAAGCTAGTAAGTGGCCATCTAAAATGCATCAACTGGTCTCAATCCACCTGGAGCAAAGAAGAATGAAGAACACCAAAGATACAAGGAAAATATTAGCCCAAGAGACAAAAGGGGCCACATAAACCAGAGACTCCATCAGCCTGAGACCAGAAGAACTAGATGGTGCCTAGCTACCACCAGTGACCGCCCTGACAGGGAACACAACAGAGATGCCCTGACAGAGCAGGAGAAAAGTGGGGTGCAGAACTCAAATTCTAGTAAAAAGACCAGACTTAATGGTCTGACTGAGACTGGTGGAACCCCAGAAGACACGGCCCCCCAACTCTTTGTTAACCCAGAACTAAAATCATTCCTGAAGCAAACTCTTCAGGCAAAGAATAGATTGGACTCTAAGACATAAAATGATACTCAAGAAGAGAGTGCTTCAAGTAGATACATGAGACTAAATGGGCAGCACCTGTCTGGAGGTGAGATGAGAAGGCAGTAAGGAATAGGAGCTGGTAGAATGGACATGGGAAATCTGGGGTGGAAAGGAGGAATGTGCGGTCACATTATAGGAATAGCAACTAGGGTCACATAACAATGCGCATATAAATTTTTGAATTGGAAACTAACTTGAGCTGTAACCTTTCACCTAAAGCACAATTAAAAAAAAAAATGTTTGTCAAAATCCTGAGTTTTTGCCAAACTGGTAATGGTATCTCAGGAGAGTTAGAATTTGCATTTCCCTTATGTATTTAATTTAAATGAACTTCATATGCGTTGCTTATTTTCTGTGGTGGTGTTGGTCTTTTTCTTAGGGAAAGCTCTTAGTATATTAGGGAGATTAGCACTTTGTGATGTGAGTTTCAATTTTTTTCTCCTTCAATTTGTCATTTGACTTTGACAGCATAGAATAATGGCTCAGAGCACCGGCTCTGGAGCCAAATTGTCTGGGTTCAAATTCCAGGTCGTCATTTACTGGCTGAGTGACTCCTGAAATTTATTTCTCATAAGTTTTTTGTAAAGATTAAATGCTTAATATATTTAAAGATTATATAGAGTATAGTAAATCATGTATTTGATAGCTCTTATTATTTTCCTTTTTTGAAATTGTTCCTGACTAGAACATTAAATTTTTTTTTTATTGTAAAAATGGTTTCTGCATTTTATGTTGTAGTTAGAAAGACCTTAAGAAACTTCTCCTATGCCCTCCTTTGTATAGCTCATGACTTTTTTCAGTATGTGAAAAGTATAGCTGAGTGGTTATGAGCATTGATTTTTGAGCCAGGCAGGTTTGGGTTTAAATGGTAGCTCTACCACTTACTAGCCAAATGATCTTGAACAAGTCATTGCACATCATTAAGCCTTGGTCTTCTCATCAAGAAATGAGGATTAAAATGACACCCACTCACAAAAGTGGCAGTGAGAACTGGGATTGTGACTGGCACATGGTGAGTATGAATGCAAAATTAATGGTGGCCATTGCTGTTATTACCATGGTACCAGCCACACTTCAGTCTATTGAATTTTTATTTCTCTGTCTTTCCAGTAGACTGTGAGTTCCCCAAGGGCAGCCACTATGTCTTGTTTTGTATCCCCAGATCAGCACAAAAGTGCCTCGACAAATGCTGGTTGACAGAATGAACAGAGAAATACGCTCAAAACAACTTTAGAGATTGTTTAGTTTAGATCACCTTTGGCAGTTTAAAGAGGCGAAAACCAAGGCAGAGTGACTTGCCCAAGGTCACAGAGTCAGGATGGAACCTGGAACTTTTGACTTCTATTCAAGGCTCTATCTACCACTTCCAGAGGCCAGTGGCTGGTGCCATCTCCGATGCCATGTTGGTCCCCAGCTGGGTTGGATGGCATATGATGTCCTTCATGTCTTTAATCATCACTGATCATTGAGTCCTCCACTTCAGCTCTTGAAGCAGTCATTCATCTTTCTTGCTGACTGTAGACTCATTAAAAAAAAAAAAGTATACGGATTTGAATTGAATTGAGTTGAATCAAATTTGATTTTTCTGGGCCTTGGTTCTTCAACTCTAAAATGGGAGCAGTGATTCATTTACTCACTTGTTCATTGGACAAACATTTTTAGAGCCTCTTTTTTTTTTTTATCTGGGACTGCAGTGGTCGCTGTGGCTACAAAGATGAACAGAGCATAAGCTTTGCACACAGAGAGCTCAGAGAGCTGCACAGCAGTTAACTCAATGATCCGTAAATAGTACCTGACTCTTTTTTAGACTGCCAGGGTATACACAGAAGCATGAATACTGTGCTTCGGAGAATATAAGCCAGAGGAGCTGTTTGTTTGGCTTGGGGAAGAGTTAAAGAAACTTCAAAGAGGATGTGGCATTTGAAGGGTAACTAGGAGCACCTAGTTTACTGACTGTGGTGCTGTTTGTGGATTCTTCTTGGCTGATGATGCCCTTTATATGACAGGCACTGTGGGAAGCAGATGCAGAAGTAACACAGGCTCAGGGCCTTGTACTTCCTTGATATGATGATTAGCTGAGCTCTGGCAACCCCTACCTCAACTTCTGCCCCAGTGAAAGATTACCATATTTAGCATAAAAATACAGGAATCCAGTTAAATTTGAATTTCAGATAAACAACTTTTGCATGGGATATACTTACATTAATACTTATACTAAAAATTATTTGTTTATCTGAAATCCCAGTTTAACTGGAAGACCTGCATTTTATCTGGTAAACAACCCCAGTGACACATGCCACAAAAATCTTATTGCTAGGGTCCCTTTTCTTTAGCAGGCAGCCCTTTTGGACGGAGAAAATTCTGAATGGCTTAAGCCCCACTACTTTCCTCAGCACCCAATTGGCCTGTGAGAAACTTACCCTTGCCACTCCAAACACTGAGAAAGGATACGCCACTGCTGCTGCCTTTCCCCACCATCAGGGGCAACTCCAGCCAATCCCATCCATTCCCTGCTCTCCCACAACCCACCCCATCACTTTCTAGGTAGGATGCAGGCACTCATCTCTATGTTGGCAGACAGACTTCAGACTCCAGGAGATCTGCATTACCTTTTTATAAGAAAGCTCATGTTATCAGTTAACATTTACCCTATCAGTTAGCATTAGGTTTGGCAATATATATAATAGAAAACTTCGAAAGCTGGTTTAATAATATAAGGTGGATACACATGTATTTCCTAGCTCTGTCTGTTGTAAGGGCCTAGAAACAATGACAGCCAGTAGCAATGAGCATACTCAAAGCCCAGATCTTCGTTTCTAAATACCATTTTTCAGTAAAAGGAAGTACAGCTCCTTGGAGAAATGGCTGATTTTAGAATTAGGGCATGGAAAATACAAGGTGAGCCTGGAGCATCTTGTAGTGACATAAAGTAAAGAAGTGCTCAAAAACAAAACAAAACTAAATAAAAAAAATGGATGGGAACACACCAAAAAGACCCAGGAGCCAACCTGAAAGAGCTGTCTCATGACTAAAGCTAGAATAACTTGAGCAACAAAATAAAACAGTAGTATTAGATTATAATTCAAAGTGTAAAATAAATATCCATGAATTCATACTGATATAAACAGTTGAATAAATAAATAGGGGAGAAGGAATAAATCTTCCTTACAGAATAATTCCAAGTTATATATGTAGATACTGCCCCTGCTAGGAGGTAGAGCTTAATTTTTCTCCCCTTTAGTATGGGCTGTACTTAGTGACTTGCTTCCAAAGAATAGAATATGAAAAGAGAAAAATAGTAACTTCACAGTGAAGAAACCTAGCAGACACCACCTTCAATTATCAAGGTTAATGTCACTAGAGATAAGTCATGTTGATGTCATGTAACTCCTGATATGCTGTGATGAAAATGGTACTTTACTTCTGTGTTATTCTTCCCCCAAACCCTTAACCCTAGTCTAATTATGAGAAAACATTAGACAAACTCAAATTGAAGGACATTCATGAAATACCTGAACATTTTGTTTCAAAAGGTCAAGGTTATGAAACGTGAGGAATGACTGAGAAACTGTCACCAACTGGAAGAGACGAAGGAGACATGATGGCTAAATACCACTTGGGAGGTACCCTAGTGGTGCTAATAGTTTAGTGCTCGGCTGCTAACCTAAAGGTGTGTGGTTCTGACCCACCCAGTGGCTCTTCTTCCATCAGCAGAATGCCTAGAAAGGAAGAATATCATCTCCCTGGAAGGCACCTTCAGTCTCC
Organism: Elephas maximus indicus; assembly: GCF_024166365.1. Classification (NCBI taxonomy): domain Eukaryota; kingdom Metazoa; phylum Chordata; class Mammalia; order Proboscidea; family Elephantidae; genus Elephas; species Elephas maximus. The sequence continues at coordinate 82,970,455 of NC_064831.1, read as the reverse complement.
ATGATGGTTCCCTCAACTTGAAGAGGGAAATGTCACAATATATCCCACCAGGCTAACAACTCACCTCCTTTTACAGCTCCCTCCATAATAAACTGCAGATTGCTGCTTCTATTGGCCAGACAGAGGAGTGGAGGTGAGCACTGAAGGACAGTTTCACTACTTTTTAGTAAGCCCTGTGGGTAATCTGGAAACCCTGATGGCGTAGTGGTTAAGAACTACAGCGGCTAACCAAAAGGTCGGCAGTTTGAATCCACTAGGTGCTCCTTGGAAACCCTATGGGGCAGTTCTTCTCTGTCATACAGGGTCACTATGAGTTGGAATCGACTTGGTGGGAAAAGGTTTGGTTTGGTTTTTGGTGGGTAATCTGAAAGTCCTTTGCTTTGGCACTGTAGGTAAAATTCTGGGGCAATAGGAAAAACCTTATTCAATATTCTTTTACTCAGGTTACCACTGAGAAGAGAAAGTTGACTGGAGAAAGCAGCATGACATTCGTTTTTATATGCTTTGGTGGTAGGGCAAATTGTTACCCTCCCTCTCCTAAGAGTGCAATTTGGCAAATATAACTGAAGACTTCAAAACATTTATACCCCTGTAATGTAAAAAGTTACATTTTTTTTTAATGTAACGGTCAATAAATTGATATGTACCTCAAGGAAATAATCAAAATACAACAAACAAAAAACTGCTCCAAGATATTTATTTCAGTGTTATTTATAATGTGAAAAAATAGGAACTAATTTAAATGAATCATGGTCCTTTTACTACGTGTAATTTATGCAGCCAATAAAAATTCATGCCTTACAATTAAAAAATAACATGGTGATAAGTTCAAATTATGAAGTTAGGTGGAAGAAAACTGGTTTCCCTCTTGTATATACAATATGTTCAACTTAAAATTTTTAAAGCTTTTTTTATTTTCAAAATTTCCAATGATGAGGATGTATAACATTTATAATGTGAGTAAATAAACCTTATTAGGAAAGAGGGTGAAGATGTGAAAATGCAGAGACTGGGAAGAGCAAGGCCACTCAGAGTCTGGTTGATGTGGGTGAGTGACTGTGGGCGTGTTGAGAACTGAGACTCCCTGCATCATGTGGCTTAACTATCAGCACTGAACACTGGAATCACCTGTGTCAACATGACTACCATTGATTCTAGAAAATCCTTGCCAGGAAAGAGAAAATCGTAAACCATTAAACACTTTACTGTTTGCTTTGGAAATTCCTGAGAACCAGTTTATTCAAACAAAGGATCGCTCATTTGGGCACATAGTCCCCTTCTCAGAATAACAGGCTGCTCACCTGGCAAAAAGTTCACTTACCAAACAACCATTTACTAATGAAGACTCACTCAAAGGCTGTTACCTCACTGTGTTGACCAATTCTAAACTACTGCATCGTGAATATGGCCCAATTCTAATCAGATTCTCCTGCTGAAAGACTTGGCTTAAACCACCTGAGCCCGGAGACCAAAACCCGATAACCATCCGCTGCTGGTCTCCCCTTTCTAAGACATTACTAGGACTTGGTCAAGGTGGAGCTACTTTCCCTAACTGCAGTTAGATAAAAAAAAAAAAAAGCAAAACATGGCTTTGTTCCATGCACAGGCGATTCTGGTGGTCTTCTGGAAAGTAGACAGTCAACAGGTGTTTGTATTTGAATGTGTGTATATGTGTGCATGCTTGTGTGAGAGTGTGTGAGGAAGTATGTTGCATGTGAGTAAGCATGATAGCCAGAGGTTAGACTGGAGACCATTTTATGAATGGGCTCTGTAAAAACATCTTGGGGGTGGCATCTGACCTCCTCCAACCCCACAAGGGGGAAGGAGAACCAAGATCAACAGCCCAAGGCTGATTCCTATGAGGTGTGGGTCAGACATGCCTCCTCTCTCTGCTGCCTTCATCAATTTTAACACCAACCATCCCTCCCACAGCACTCTCTGGGTTTGTTCATCATCACAATTATGGTGTATATTAGGGAAGTAACATTTACAGTTCAGGCTTAGGGACACTCAAGATACAGTTCTTCCATCAGGATCGCCTCTTCTCAGACATGCTCCTAGGCATGCCTCTCCCTGGCTCTCAGTCTCTGCCTGAAAGCACTCAGTGTTCCCTCTCCATGGGCTGGGAAGCTGATCACGCTGTCTCCTGCTGCTGGGTGTCTCCTTTCTTGGTGGTGGTGAGCTACTCCTCTCTGCTCTGGAATTGGCTTTCACTGGGTGGGAGTTACAAGACCATGGCTAGAAAGGCCACACACAAAAGTAATTAACTGCACTACAGTCTCAAAGAAGATCAAGCTAGAGAATTTGAATTTTCTTCTATAGGCAGTGGAAAGCCTTGAAGGCTTTAATAGAGAGATAGTCAAAGAATGGAAGCATACAACTGTGTGATAGATTAGAGATAGCTACAAATTCTTTGCCACTTTCCTATCAACAGATGGAGTCTATTTCTCCTTCTCCTTGAATCAAAGCTAGCTTTGGGACTTGTCTTGATAAACAGAATACAATGGAAGTGACACTTTGACTAGTCTTTAAAAGGATTAGTGCTTCTGCTTTCCTCTATTAGAATGTTTCTTTTTGGAAGCTTGCTGTTATGTAAGAAGTCATACTAAGTTGAGAACAATATGCTGTAAGGATGTTCAAACTAGCCACATGAAAATAGAGAGGCCACTTGGAGGAGCACAGAGACCACAAAGATGAGTGAAGCTTTCTTGAAAATTTCACTCCAGGCCAGCCACCAGCTGAAAGGAGCTCAGTGAATGACCCTAGCTGATGCCACTTGGAGCAGAAAAACAACCCAGCTGTGCCCTGCATGAATTCCTGACTCACAGAATCATGAGCAAGCAAAATGGTTGTTTTAACCCACTAAACTGTGGGATAGCTTGTTAGGCAGCAACAGACAATCCAAACAGCAGTTATTGGTTATTCAGTGCACGTCAAGCACAGAACTAGGCCTCCCCATTAGTCCTTGAAGTGATGCTAATTATTAACGCCATTTTACAGAACGGAAATTGAAGATGCTGTAGATTTAATTGTGTTCCTAAAAAAGATATTTTCAAGTCTTAACCCCCACCTATCCACCCCCCAAACCTGTGAATGAGACCTTGTGTGGAAGTAAGGTCTTTCATTGAAAATATTATCAGTTAAGTTAACATGAGGTCATAGTGGAGTAAAGTGGGTCTTAATCCCATCTGAGTTGTGCCCTAATAAAAGAGGAAAAGAGGCAGACAGACAGAGGAAGGACAGCCACATGGAGATGTATCTACAAGCCAAGGAACACCAGGGGCTACCAAAAGCTAGGAGAGAAAAGAAAAGATCCACTCCTAGAGACTTCGGAGAGAACAAGGGCTATCATCCTGTTCAGAAAGGTTCATTCGGGCATGGAGGGGAAGGGGAAATCACTAATTAGATAGTAGACAAGGGTCTACTTCAGTGAAGGGAAGGACAACACACAATATAAGGGAAGTCAGCATAACCGGACAATGCAAAACAAAGAAGTTTCCTGGACACATACACCTTGAGGGACAGAGTAGCTGGGGCTGGGGCCTGGGGACCATAGTTTTGGGGAACATCTAGGTTAACTGACATAACATAGTTTATTAAGAAAATTTCTGCATCCCATTTTGGTGAGTGGCATCTGGGGTCTTAAAAGCTTGAGAGTGGCCATCTAAGATACATCTATTGGTCCCATCCCACTTGGAGCAAAGGAGAATGAAGAAAACCAAAGACGCAAGGAAAATACTAGCCCAAAACACTAAAGGACCAAATGAACCAGAGGCTCCACCAAACTGTGACCAGAAGAACTATATGGTGCCTAGTTACCAACGGTAACCACCCTGACATAGAATATAACAGAGAGCTCTGAACGGAGCAGGAGGAAAACGTAGACCAAAACTCAAATTCATGTAAAAAGATCAGTCTTAATGAATGGTCTGGCAGAGACTGGAGGAACCCCTGAAACTATGGTCCCTGGACACACTGTTAACTCAGAACTGAAACCATTCCCAAAGCCCACTCTTCAGACAAAGATTAGGTAGGGCTAAACCAATAATACACATGAGAAATGTGCTTCTTAGTTCAATCAGATATATAAGACCAGATGGACAGTTCCTGTCCAAAAGCAGAATGAGAAGGCAGGAAGGGGCAGGAACTGGTCAAATGGACAGAGAGAACCTGGAGAAGAAAGGAGGAGTATGCTGTCACATTGTGGGAATTGCAACTTATGTCACAAAACAGTATGTGTATAAAGTTATGAATGAGGAATTAATTTGAACTGTAAACTTTCACCTAAAGCACAATTAAAAAAAAAAAAAAAGGTTCAGTCATGGCCAAGGGAAACAAGCGCAGGGCATGCATTGCATAACAACCAAAGCTCTTACTGTTGGATTTTGTACCGTTGCATTTTGTCCAAAGTAGGAAACAGTGCTGCCCCACTCAAAGATGGTGACCGATCGCACTGCTTTGAATGTGTGTCGCTCTGCACAGTCCTGCCAACAATCCAGTCTCCTGCATCAGGCTCCTGAAACTTTTTTTCTTTTTCCTGATTATAAAATAACTACTGAAGAGGGTGAAAATGGCTTTGCAACTTTTTTATCCAGCGAGAGAAGAATGAAGGTTAAGTGTGTATATCTGGGGTCAGAGTCCTGGGTTTGAAGACCAGGTCTACCACTTTCCAACTGTGAGAACTGTGCCATGTGGTTTTTAACTTCTTCTTGTGTCTCAGTTTCCCCATCTATCGTTGTTAGCTTATGTAGAGTCAGCTCCTGACTCAATGTAGTATGGAAATGATGGTTATACCTACCTCACAGGGTTGATATGAAGATTAACTGAGTTTATTCATGTGAGGCACTTTCTGCCTAACACTACGTAACTGCCCAGTAAACATTAGTGTCAAGGAAATAATGGAGATTTTTTTTTTTTTTAACAAAATTTAACTCTCCTGAGATGCCATTTCTCACTTACCAGGTTGATTAAACCCAGGAGTTTGACAAAACACTCTTTTATTTTTTTAAATTGTGCTTTAGGTGAAAGTTTACAGCTCAAGTTAGTTTCTCATACAAAAATTTATACACACATTGTTATGTGACCCTTGTTGCTGTCTTTGTAATGTGACCACACATTCCGCCTTTCTACCTTGGATTTTCTGTGTCCATTCAACCAGCTCCTATCCCTTTCATCTCTCTGGACAGGAGCTGCCCATTTAGTCTTGTGTATCTACTTGAACTAGGAGGCAAACTCTTCACAAGTATCATTTTATGTCTTATAGTTCAGTCTATTCTCTGTCTGAAGAAATGGCTTCAGGTATGGTTTTAGTTCTGGGTTAACAGAAAGTTGGGGGGCCATGTCTTCTGTGGTATCTCCAGTCTCAGTCAAACCATTAAGTCTGGTCTTTTTACTAGAATTTGAGTTCTGCACCCCACTTTTCTCCTGCTCTGTCAGGGAATCTCTGTTGTGTTTCCTGTCAGGGCGGTCATTGGTGGTAGCTGGGCACCATTTAGTTCTTCTGGTCTCAGGCTGATGGAGTCTCTGGTTTATGTGGCCCCTTTTGTCTCTTGGGCTAATATTTCCCTTGTGTCTTTGGTGTTCTTCATTCTCCTTTGTTCCAGGTGGGTTGGGACCAACTGATGCATCTTAGATGGCTGCTTGCTAGCTTTTAAGACCCCAGATGCCACTCACCAAAGTGGGATGCAGAACATTTTCTTCATAAACTTTGTTATGCCAGTTGACTTAGATGTCCCCTGAAACCATGGCCCCAGACCCCCGCCCCAGCTACACTGTCCCTCGAAGTGTTTGGTTGTGTTCAGGAAACTTCTTAGTCCAGTGGTGCTGACTTCCCTGTATTGTGCGTTGTCCTTCCCTTCACCTAAGATAATTCTTGTCTACTATTTAGTTTTTTTTTCTAATCTAGTTAGGGAATTCCCCTCTCCCTGACTTTCCACCCTTGGAACCATCAAAAAATGTTTTCTTCTGTGTTTAAACATTTTCTTGAGTTCTTATAACAGTTTTCTCATACATTATTTGTGTTTTTGTGACTGATTTCACTCAGTGTAATGCCTTCCAGATACATCTACGTCGTGAGATGTTTCTCAGATTCATCATTGTTCTTTATCATTTTGTAGTGTTTCATTGTGTGAATACACCATAATTTGTTTACCCATTCGTCCATTGATGGGCACCTAGGTTGTTTCCATCTTTTTGCTATTGTGAACAGTGCTGCGGTGAACATGGGTGCGCATATATCTATTCGTGTGACAGCTCTTATTTCTCTGTAAGAAGGTGTATTCTGAGGAGTGGGATTGCTGGATTGTATGGTAGCTCTACTTCCAGCTTTTTAAGGAAGCACCAAATCAATTTCCAAAGTGGTTGTACCATTTTACGTTCCCACCAGCATTGTATAAGTATTCCAGTCTCTCCACAATCTCTTCAACATTTATTATTTTGTGTTTTTTGGATTAATGCTAGCCTTGTTGCGGTGAGATGGTATCTCATTGTAGTTTTGATTTGCATTTCTCAAATTGCTAATGATCGTGCGCATTTTCTCATGTATCTTTTAGCTACCTGAATGTCTTCTTCGGTGAAGTGCCTGTTAATATCCTTTGCCCATTTTTTAATTGAGTTATTTGTCTTTTTGTGGTTGCAGTTTTGCAGTATCTTGTAGATTTTAGAGATTAGATCTTGATTGGGTATGTCATAGCCAAAATTTTTTTCCCATCTTTAGGTTGTCTTTTTACTCTTTTAGTAAAGTCTTTGGATTTTTAGGAGCTCCCAGTTATCCAGTTTCTCTTCTGGTGTTTGTGCATTGTTACTAACGTTTTGTTTTCTGTTTATGCCTTGTATTAGGGCTCCTAGTGTTGTCCCCATTTTTTCTTCTATGATTTTTATCATTTTAGATTTTATATTTAGGTCTTTGTTTCATTTTGAGTTAGTTTTTGTGCATGGTATGAGGTATGGATCTTGTTTGGTTTTTTGAAGATGGATATCCAATTAGTATTTTTTTATCCAATTATGCCAGCACCATTTGTTAAAGAGACTGTCCTTTCCCTGGATATTGGACTTTGGGTCTTTGTCAATTATCAGCGGCTCACAAGTGAATGAATTTACATCTGGATTCTCAATTCTGTTCCATTGATCTATGTATCTGTTGTTGTACAAGTACCAGGCTGTTTTGACTACCGTGACAGTATAATAGGTTCTAAAATCAGGAAGTGTGAGGCTTCTCACGTTGTTCTTCTTCTTCAGTAATGCTTTACTTATCTGGGGCCTCTTCCCTTTCCATATGAAGTTGGTGATTTGTTTCTCCACCTCGTTAAAAAATACTATTGGAGTTTGGATCAGGATTGCATTGTATGTATGGATTGCTTTGGGTAGAATAGACATTTTCACAATGTTGAGTCTTCCTATCCATGAGCAAGGTTTTTCCACTTACACAGGTCTCTTTTGGCTTCTTGCAGTAGTGTCTTATAGTTTTCTTTGTATAGATCTTTTACGTATCTGGTTAGATTTATTCCCAAGTATTTTCTCTTCTTGGGGGCTATTGTAAATGGTATTGATTTGGTGATTTCCTCTTCAAAGTTCCCTTTGCTGGGTTAGAGGAATCCAACTGATTTTTGCATGTTTATCTTGTATCCTGATGCTTTCCAGTAGGTTTCTTGTAAATTCTTTGGGGGTTTTCTGTGTATAAGATCATGTCATCTGCAAATGGGGATACTTTTACTTCTTCCTTGCAATTTGGATGCCTTTTATTTTTTTTTCTAGCTTAATTGCTCTGGCTAGGACCTCCATCCAGCACACTGTTGAATAACAGTGGTGATAAAGGGCATCCTTGTCTGGTTCCCGTTCTCAAGGGAAATGCTTTCAGACCCTCTCCATTTAGGATGATGTTGGCTGTTGGTTTTGTGTAAGTCCCCTTTATTATGTTGAGGAATTTCCCTTCTATTCCTATTTTGCTGAAGGTTTTTATCATGAATCAGTGTTGGACTTTGCCAAATGCCTTTTCTGCATCAATTGATAAGATCATGTGGTTCTCGTCTTTTGTTTTATTTATGTGATGGATTACATGGATTGTTTTTCTAATGTTGAACCATCCCTGCATACCTGGTCTGAATCCCACTTGGTAATGGTGAATTATTTTTTTTGATAGGTTATTGAGTTCTATTGGCTAGAATTTTGTAGAGAATTTTTGCATCTATGTTCATGAGGGATATAGGTCTGTAATTTTCTTTTTTTGTTGTATCTTTAGCTGTTTTTGGTTTTAGGGTTATGCTGGCTTCATAGAATGAGTTTGGGAGTATGCGTTCCTTTTCTATGCTCTGAAATACCTTTAGTAGTACTGGTGTTAATTCTTCTCTGAAAGTTTGGTGGAATTCTCCAGTGAAGCCATCAGGGCCAGGGCTTTTTTTGTTGGAAGTTTTCAAATTATCTTTCCCATCTCTTCTTTTGTTATAGGTTTATTTGGTTGTTGTACCTCCGTTTGTGTTAGTTTAGGTATGTAGTGTGTTTCTAGAAGTTTGTCCATTTCTTCTAGGTTTTCAAATTTGTTGGAGTATAATTTTCATAGTATTCTGTTATAATTCATTTAATTTCAGTTGGGTCTGTTGTGATATCACCCATCTCATTTCTAATTCAGGTTATTCACTTCCTCTCCTGTTTTTCTTTTCTCAGTTTGGCAAATGGTTTATGGATTTTCTTGATCTTTTCAGAGAACCAGCTTTCGGCCTTGTTAACTCTTTCAATTGTTTTTCTATTCTCTATTTTATTTAGTTCTGCTCTAGTTTTTATTATTTGCTTTCTTCTGGTGCCTGAGAGCTTCTTTTGCTGTTCTCTTTCTATTTGTTTGAGTCATAGGGATAATTCTTTGATTTTGGCCATTTCTTCTTTTTGGATATGTGCATTTATTGCTACAAATTGACCTCTGAGCACTGCTTTAGCTGTCTCCCAAAGGTTCTGGTAGGATGTATTTTCACTCTCTTTTGATTCTGTGAATTTCTTTATTCCATCCTTAATTTCTTCTATAACCCAGTCGTTTTTGATAATGGTGATTTTAATTAGAGAGAATTTCTTAATTAGTCTGAACAAGTGTTTTATTATCTAGTGTTGCTACAACAGACATACCACAAGTAGATGGCTTTAGCAAACAGAAATTTATTTTCTCACAGTTTGTTGTTGTTGTTAGGTGCTGCTGAGCCAGTTCTGACTCATAGTGACCCTATGCACAACAGAATGAAACACTGCCTGGTCCTGCTTCACCCTCACAATTGTTACTATGCTTGAGCCCATTGTTGTAGCCACTGTGTCAGTCCATCTCATTGACAGCCTTCCTCTTTTTCACTGACCCTCTACTTTACCAAGCATGATGTCCTTCTCCGGGTACTGATCCCTCCTGATAACATGTCCAAAGTGTGCGAAACGTAGTCTCCTAAGGTGCATTCTGGTTGTATTTCTTCCAAGATAGATTTGTTCATTCTTTTGGCAGTCCATTGTATATTCAATATTCTTCACCAACACCACAATTCAAAGGTGTCAACTCTTCTTTGGTTTTCCTTATTCATCATCTGGATTTTGCATGCATATGAGGTGATTGAAAACACCATGGCTTTGGTGAGTCCCACCTTAGTCTTCAAGGTGACGTCTTTGCTTTTCAACACTTTAAAGAGGTCCTCTGCAGCAGATTTGCCCAATGCAATGCATCACTTGATTTCTTGACTGCTGCTTCCAGGGTGTTAATTGTGGATCCAAGTAAAATGAAATCCTTCACAACCTCAATCTTTTTCCTGTTTACCCAACCACTAAGGCCAAAGATGAAGAAATTGTGAAGATTTTACCAACTTCTGCAGTCTGAAATTGATTGAACATGCAAACAGGATGCACTTATAATTACTGGTGATTGGAATGTGAAAGTTGGAAACAAAGAAGAAGGATCGGTGGTTGGAAAATATGGCCTTTGTGATAGAAACCATGCTGGAGATTGCATGATTGAATTTTGCAAGATGAATGACTTCTTCATTGCAAATACCTTTTTTCACCAACATAAACTTCAGCTAATCACTTGGACCTCACCAGATGAAATACACAGGAATCAAATCGACTATATCTGTGGAAAGAGACAATGAAAAAGCTCAATATCTCACAGTTCAGGAGGCTATAAGTCTGAATTCAGATGGCCAGTTCTAGGGAAAGGCTCTCTGTTTTTCATTGGCTCTAGAGGGAGGTCATTTTCTCTTCATCTTCTGTTTCCTGGTTCCTTGGAGATCTCCATGTATCTTGGCATCTGTCTTACCCCATCTCTCCTTGGTTCCTGGTTTAATCTCTTTAATATCTCAAAAGAGATTGATTTAAGATACACCTTGCCCTAATCCTGCCCCATTAACATAACGAAGACAACCCATTCCTAAATGGAATTATAACAATAGGCATAAAAAAACTCATTGCCGTCAAGTTGATTCTGACTCATAGTGACCCTATAGGACAGAGTGGAACTGCCCCATAGGGTTTCACAGGAGTGGCTGGTGGATTCAAACTGCCAACCTTTTGGTTAGCAGCTGATCTCTTAATCACTGTGCCACCAGGGGTCCAAAACCATAGGCATAGAGGTTAGAATTTACAACACATAATTTTGGGGGACGTTATTCAATGCATAACAACAACCAACACAAGGAAAATTTAGCCACGGTTTTTAATCCTGTTTACATATGAGATTTGGCCTTGAGCATGTTGAACAATGTAGGACTTTGAGGGACTTAAAGAAGAACAAACATATTACTGGTGAATGAGCACTAGTCTTTAGAAGGAAAACCCTGATCTTAAGAAGTGTTTAATCTAATTGACCCTCTCAGTTTTAAAACCTGTTATTATGAAAGTTCTCCAAGATTGACAAAAGTAGAGCATACTAAAATGAATCCCATATACTCATTATCTAAATTCCGTACTTATCTGTATTTTATCATATTTACATCTTCTGTCAGCTTTTTCTCATTTTCTTTTTCTCTGTGGTATTTTAAAGCAAATCCCTGATATATTTCTGTTATAGCAGCACTAAGGCTACTAAGACACATATAGTTAGACTGATCAAGAGAAGAAGAGGGAAGAATAAAATTATTAAAATTAGAAAAGAAAGAGAGGGTGTTACCACTGCCCTTTAAGAATAAAAGAGTTATAAGGGAATACTATGAACAATTTTATGCCAACAAATTAGATAATGAGGTGAAATAAACAAATTCCTAGAAAAACTAAAAAAATTAACTTAAGAAAACAGAAAATCTAAATAGATCTAAACAAGTAAAGAGATTGAATTAAAAAAAAAAAAAAAGAGATTGAATTAGTAATCAAAAAACGTCTCACAATCCCAGATAGTGCAGGTGAAAAGTGGGAGGCAGACCGCAAATTCTAGTAAAAAAACCAGACTTAATGGTCTGACTGGGACTGGAGGGACCCCAGAGATCATGGCCCCCAGGCTTTCGGTTAGCCGAGAACTGAAACCATTCCCAAAGCCAACTTTTTAGACAAGGATTAGACTGGACTGTAAGACATAAAATGATACTTGTGAGGAGTGTGCTTCTTAGCTCACGTAGACACATGAGACTATGTGGGCAGCTCCTGTCTGGAGGGGAGATGAGAAGGCAGAGGGTGACAGGAGTGGGTTGAATGGACATGGGAAATACAGGGTGGAGAGAAAGAGTGTGCTGTCACATTATAGGGAGAGCAACTAGGGTCATATAACAATGTGTGTATAAGTTTTTGTGTGAGGGACTGACTTGAATTGTAAACTTTCACTTAAAGCACGATTAAAAAAAAAAATTTCTTACAAAGAAAAACCAGGCCCAGGTGGTTTCACTGGTGAACTGTGCCAAACATTTAAAGAATTAACACCAATCCTTCACAAACTCTTCCCAAAAAATAAAAGAGGAGAGAAAACTTCCTAACTCATTCTATGAGGCCAATATTACCCTGATACCACAACTAGACAACAACGTCACAAAAAGAAAACTACAGACCGATGTCCCTTATGAATGTAGACAAAAGTCCTTAACAAAATACTAGCAAACCAAACCCAGCAACATATAAAAAAGATCATATACCACGACCAAGTGGGATTTATTCCAGGAATGCAAGGTAGTTTCAACATATAATAATCAATCAATGTAATACATCATTTTAGTATCTTCATATAAAGATGGGGACAATAAGAATATCCATGATATAGATTTGTAAAGTCCTTCTCAAGGCACCTGACACAGATATTTGGTCAACAGGTGTTAGCAATTCTGAATTATTATCCAAGACCAAGGAACAACTGGGCCTGGAAATGACCTCAGAAGTCATCTAGTGCAGTCAAGTACTTCAATCTTATCTAGCCAGTGCTTTAATCCATCTACAGTATCTCCATAAAAGATGAACTGATCTATTCTTAAGCACCTACAGTGGTGGAAAACAATATTATCTGAGGCATCCCATTACACTGAAGTGTTTTTAAAACTTATTTTCTTCCATTGTAAAAGTTAAATGTGCATATCATAAAAAAATCAGGATAATACAGAAAAATAGAAAGAAACCCCAACACTTATAATCTACTTCTCGGAGAGAACACTTTTGTGCATGTTGTCTAGTATTTACTATACATTTTCATGTTGTCATGATCATATAGCATGATGTATAACAGCTTATAGGAACATATCTCTTTGGGCAATGCAGAGAATTTGGGAAATATAGAGAATGTAAATCCTCCAGATTCCTACAATCCAGAGAAAGTTCTGCTCACATATACGTGAAGCTGCATGGGGCAGCTGAATGTAATGGTTAGGAGAGTCTTTTAAAGTTAGAAGGACTTGAGGAATGATGGGCAAACTTCTCAACCTCTCTATAAGTCTCAGTTTCTTCATTTATTTTTATGGTTCATTTTTTAAAAATGTATTTAGGAAATATTTGCCATATCTAAAGTCACAAAACCTCTCTATGCTTTCTTCTTGACGTTTTATAGTTCTAACTCTTAAGTTTAGGTTTATTATAAATTTTGTATATGGTGTGGGGTAAGGGCCGAGGTTGATTTTTTTTCCATGTGGATATCTAATCATTCCAAGATCATTTGTTGAATTATTTTGTCCCCATTGAATTACATTGGCAACTTTGTTAAGAACGAATTGACCTTGCCTCCATGAAAAACTGCCTCCTTTGCCATGAAACCAGAACTGGATGGTGCCTGAATACTATTACTGAAGGTTTTGATCAAAGATTCTATAGAAGAATCCCCACCAAGAGTGGGGAAAATTTGGAAGAGAATTTAAAATTCTAATGAACTCCAAACTCTCTGGAGCCGTGGAGGCTAGATGAACCCCTGAAACTATTGCTCTGAGATAATCAAAACATGCCCTGAAATCTTCTTAAAACCAAAAAATAGTTTAGCTTGACTAGTAAAGAATGTCTGCCTTGAGCATTACGCTCCTTTAAGTGCTATCCATATGGGATTGAAGTGACAACAGTAACTCTAAAGATTAGATAGGAAACTTAGGCGGCAGTATGTTTACCTTAATGGGGGAGAAACTACTCGGAGGAGTGAGAATGGTGACACAACTTGCAGAATGTGATCAATGTCACTGAATTGTACATGTAGAAACTGTTGAATTGGTGTATGTTTTGCTGTGTATATTCTCAGCAACAATTAAAAAAAAAAAAAAAAGAACCAATTGACCATGTATGTGTGGACCTATTCTGGGCTTTATTCAGTTCCATTGATCTATATGTCTGTCTTTTTTCCAATACTACACTGCCTTGATTACTGTAGCTTTATAGCTAGTATTGAAACAAAGTAGTATAAGTCTTCTAATTTTGTTCTTAATTTTTGAAATTGTTTGGATTATTGTAAATCCTTTGCATTTCCATTTATATTTTACAATCAGCTTGTTAATTTTTATGAAAAGTCTCCTGAGATTTTGGTTGGGGTTGCCTTGAATCTATAGTTCATTTTGGGGAGAAATATATCTTAACAATATTGAGTCATCTGATTCATGAACACAATATAGCTCTTCACTTCTCTGGCTATTTGGTTTTTGTCAGCAATATTTTGTAGTTTTCAGTGTACTGGTCTTGTTATTTTGTTAAAATTTCGCTAAATATCTTGTTTTGTGATGCTATTATAAATGTTTAAAAAAATCTGAATTTGCCATTATTCATGATTAGTATATAGAAATACAAAAAGGATAGCGAGAATGGTCCACAACTTAAAGAATGTAATCAATGTCACCAAGTTGTACATTAGAAATTGTTGAGATGGTATATTTTATTATGTATATTTTCACCACAATAAAAAAGAAATATAATTGATTTTTGTTTATTAATCTCATATTGCACAACCTTGCTAAACTCATTTATTAGTTCTAGAAGTATTTTTTTGTAGATTCCCTAGTATTTTCATAGATTATGTCTATGAACATAATTTTATTTTTTTCTTCCTTTTCAATCTGTATATCTTGTATTTCCCTTTCTTGTCTTCTTGCCCTGGCTAGAAACTTGAGTACAATGTTGAATAGAAGTAGTGAGAACAAACCTCCTTGCCTTTTTTTTTTTTTTTTAAAATAGTATTGTATTGTGTTTTCAGTGAAAGTTTACACAGCAAATTAGGTTCCCATTTAAGGATTTCTATACAACTTGTTCAATGACATTGATTACATTTTCACCCATTGCCTTGTTTTTGATCTTAGAGGTAATGCATTCAATTTTCACCATTAAATATGATGCTAACTTCATCCTTGTTTGTTAAATGGAGATAACATTATTAGGGCCATAAACCCACTTTTGGTCATCATGACTGTGGTGCGGTGAATTACCTAATATGGCCCTTTTAGCCATTTATGGTCTTGTAATGATTGGATGGGACTATGCAGATAAGGTGTTTGTGGCCCACCAAGGGGATTAGACAGCCTGCTAAAAATGCATGGAGCAAGGTGGTTATAGTGGGTGTGCTGGCCCACAGGGTGAGAGAGCTGAATACCTTCAGGCAAGAGGCTTCATGGAGGAGTGGGGTGCCTCCCAGCACTTGTCAGCAGAGCTAGGCTTGCTGGCCCATGGAGGCAGAGAGCTGAGCGCTTGGGCACTTATTGGCAGAATTGAAGAGCTTTGTAAAACTTGCCGAGTAGGGCAGGGGCTGAGGAGCCAAGGGCTGTGAGGGCTGTGAAATGGAGGGCCAGAGAGAGGCTTGCCTAGTAACATGGCTGAAAAGAAGCTGTCCTGATCAAAGAACTATATTGTGACTCCTTCCTGATCCTGACAATTTTACTTCCCTAATTAACCCCATAGTCATGAGCATGGTCTGTGTGTTCTGTGTTCATTGCAACGAATTATCGAACGCAGCAGAGAATGAGAGTGAGTGCTGTGGGAGGGACGGCTGGTGTCAGAACTGGTAAAAATGTTAGAGAGAGGAGGTACCTCATAGGAACAGGCCTTGGGCTGATGCTGATGATTCTCTCCAGTTTGAGAAGTTAGAGAAGGTCTGATGATGCTGTCGTACCATTTTTACAATGACCTTTTAGAATCTTGAGGGAAACAGAAGAAGATAGAGGAAAGTCTGGCTGGTGGTCACTATCTCAGGTCAGGTCCCCTGGGAAGCTGACTCAGTCAGAGACATGCATGCAGAGGTTTTTGGAAAGTGCACTTGGAATCAACACCTGTGGGGTTGGACAAAGGGAGAACTTGAACAGGAATGGTGTCTCAATGAAGACCTCAGTTGATTCCATGGGAAGATCTGGGGCTGGGATGGCCCTGTATAGTTGTCCCAAGCTGAGGCTGAAGAATGCCACCTCGTCCAGTCATATATGTTTATTCTCCAAGGCCTCTTTCCTGTGAGTCCTCTTTATCTTGTGATATATTGGAGTTGGGCTTGTTCAGATGACCCAGTACTTGGGTCCATATTTCGTGTCTAGTAGCAAAGACCATTATAAGGATTCTAGATACTATTCAATGATAAAGTGAAAACCCTCTTTCATTAATGGCTTTAGTAGATGACAAGAAAGTGAAATCTGTAATAATTCCCAAGGCAGACTGGTATGGAGCTGAATATTACATAAGGCTGAGGCAGCTAAGACTCCAGACCCACAGGACTGAGTTGGGCAGCCCAGAATTTCTACTTAGCTCCCACTGGAGTTACCCTAACAAATACCTTATGGAACTGTTAGGAAGATTAAATGAGTAATTTATAGGACATACTCAACATCATACAGTCTAGCACTTAAAAAAAAAAAAGCACTTAAGCATGCAATAAATGTTAAAAGTTATTATTTGTATACTTAGACTCTATTTTTTCTTTGCAATTTTTACTTAATTAAAACTTACTGGAGGTACTTATTTTAAAGTAAAGTTATCATAGGAGCAGATCAGGTCCTAGGTGAAAGGCAATAAAAAATGGGGCTTGGTGACAGGTAATCTTGGCTACTGTTGGTTAATTTCTCTCCAACGATTACACATACCAGCAATTCAGTTCTTAAAAATAATGTTTTTAATTTAATCTTTAAACTTTTAATTATGAAAATGTCCAAGCATACACAAAGATGAGGAGTGTATTTCTATGAATCCTCATATACCCTTCACCTGGATTTAATAATTATGAAATTTTACCACATAAGCGTTTATTCCTTTTTTCTTTTGAAAGCAAATTCCAGGAATTATGTAATTTTATCTTCACATACTTTATTATACATCTTAATAACATGGATTTTTCTTTTTTACATAGCTACAATACCATTATCATATCTAGTTAAATTTGGTATCATCCCAGTTCTAGTTCATAATCTAATTTTCCTTGCTGTATAAAAATGTCCTTTTTTAGAGAGTTCAAGCCAGGATCCATAAAAGATCGATATATTATATTTGATTTTTGTCTCTTAATTCTTTTAAAATCTTGACCAATCCCTCCACACTACCTCTCTTTCACTGGCATTGCCTTGCTGCAGAAATTAGGTCAATTGTCCTACAAAATACCCTGAATTTTGGATTTGTCTGTTCCTTGTGCTGTCATTTATCTAGTCCCTGTTTCTCTTGTATTTTGCTTTATTTTAAAATTATTATATCTTTAAAGGTTTTTCAAATTAAGCTCGTTGATTGTTGTAAAAAATTTAAAAATTATAGAAATCCATATGTAATGTGGAAATAAAAGTCTCCTAGAATCCCAGCTCCAGAGATAGTCATTATCAATTGTCTGACACATGCAAACAGATTATTGTTTTCTATCTCAACACGAAAATTATTTAGCAATGAGAGTAGTCATTATGTGATTCCCCATTGCAACTCTGCATTGAGGGAGAGAAAAGTAGGACCTTTTATTCAGTAATTTTTGCACAGTGTCCCAATTCTATAAAAAGCTCAGTCATTGTTGGAAAGAGCTGGGGCTGGACAACCCCAGTTATTGTTTTAAGTTAATCGAACATAGGAAGAGGTATTGTATGTACTGCAGGGTAAAAAATGTGTCATTGGGAAAGGAACAGACAGAGAATGGGAACAATTGAGTAGAACACAAGAGGAAACTTTGCTCTGAGCTCCAGAATCCATCAGATAGGACATGATCTAATGGGATTAATGAGTTTGGCACCCAAATGGAGGTAGAAAAGACTCATTAATCTGGTGGATCTCAGATTGGGGGTCCTTGTAACAAGGATAATTTTTTCAAACTCTATGATCCTGCGGAGATTCTAAGCCTTTCCAACCCCTCGTCCAATTTAGGAGTTGAATATGGGTGGGATGCATACCGTAATCTCTCCAAGTGTTTCATGGGTAGATTTAAAAAAAAAAAAAAGAAAAAAAGAACAGATAACTCTGATGTGGGTGCCCTCCCGCTCCCTTACCCAAGTTGAGACATCACACAAATCCATTTATACCACAAATTCCCTGTTTTTGAGTTCTTAATTTTGACTTTTCTTTCAGTTGGCCTTAGTAGGTTTTCAAATAATTTTTCCCTAAAAGCCATGTGGAGAATATGGTTTTTAATTCTTGGATATCTGAGAACAACTTTCTGTTACCGTTACACATGAAAAACTTATTGATTAGTTTTTAAGATCTTCAATTACAACATTTCTGTTCAAAATTTAATAGACATTACTTCACTGTCTTATGAAACTGAGTGCTGGAGAAAACATTGAGGCAAGTGTGAATTTTTTTCCTTTGTAAGTGACTTCTTTCTTCTACCAGAATTTACGCAGGAACTTTCCTTTTGGTCTTTGTCTTTTAAATCATTTGCTGGGATACATTTAGGTGTGTAATCTAAGCATTCCCCAGTTACTGGTCCATATCTACTCTCCATATTGTCCACCCTGCTTGGCGCCATGAGATTTTTATAGGCTTCTGTGCTCTTGAGTTTTGGGTTGGTTTGGCCAATGGGAGGCACTAGCAAAATGTTAAAGGCAGTAGGAGAGGGAAGTCAGACCTTCTGCAACACTCTCTCTGGCTTTTGAGTCTTCTCATTTTGCTTTTTTAGGCCTAGGGATAGCAATGGCTGTTGAATTCTTAACTGATTCCGTGTGGATCCCCTTTTATTATTCCAGGAAATTGGTGAGTGTGATCAAACTTCAGTTTGCGTGATTTCTATTGGCCTGCCTTCAAGTTCACTGATTAGTTCATCTGTTGTGTCCAATTTGTTCTTAAGCTTGTTCAGTGTTTTTGTTTTGTTTTGATTTTTTCAATTTTGGATACTATATTTTTCAGTTCTAGAATTTCATTTGGTTCTTTTTAGATTTTTTATTTCTTTATTTAAATCTGTTCATTCATTGTGACCACATTGTCTTTTAAGTCTTTGAAGATATTTATAATCGATGTTTTAAGTTCCTGTCTATTAATTCTGAATTCTGGGTCATTTTGGGTTGGTTTTTATTGACTTCTTTTTCTCTTACCTATGGGTATCATTTTCCTCATTCTTTACATACCTAGTAATTTTTAATTGTATACTGGGTATTATAGGGGATACATTATAGAGGATCTCATATCTGTTTTCTTCTTTTGAAGAAGGTTGATTTTTGTTCTAAAAGGCAGTTAAATTACTTCACATTACATTAATCTTGCGAATCCTTGGTTTTATGCTTTGGTGGGGCATGTTTCGGTTTTATCCTTACTGCTAGGGTGAATATCTTAACCTGGGGAGGTGGTCTTTACTCCTAAGTTGTGGCTGTTCAAGGAGTTTTAATGGAATGCCTGTGGTTTTTACCAAGTCTCTCTAACTTGGCAGGACTTAATCTCCAAACTCTATCTCTTCTATAGTGGGCAGATGCTGAAATCTCAATTCAGCTCTTTCATCCTTCCAGCTGTTTTTTCCCTTGGATTCTTTGCAGTCTTGTTCTGTGCATGCACAGCTCAGGAGTCAGCCAAATATTTGGGGGAGTTTATATACAGACTTCTGCTCTTCTCTGTCAGTTTGTCGTACTGTGGATGCTAGAAGTTATGCCACTGGTATTTCAAATACCAGCAGGGTCATCCATGGTGGACAGATTTTAGTAGAGCTTCCAGACTAAGACAGACTAAGAAGGACCTGGCAGTCTACTTTGGAAAAAAATGACCAGTGAAAACCTTATGAGTAATAGCAGAATATTGTCTGATACAGTGCTGGAAGATGAATCCCTCAGGTTGAAAGGCATTCAAAAGATGACTGCCTCTTCAAAGTAGAGTCGACCTTAATGATGTGGATGCAGTCGACTTTTGGGACCTCCATTTGCTGATGTGCCAGGCCTCAAAATGAGAAGAAACAGCTGCAAATATCCGTTACTAATCAGAACACGGAACGTGGGAAGTATGAATCTCAGGAAATTGGAAGTTGTCAAAAATGAAATGGACAGTATAAAGATCCATATCCTAGGCATTAATGAGCTGAAACGGACTGATATTGACCATTTTGAATTGAACAATCATGTTGCCTACTATGCTGGGAATGACAAATTGAAGAGGAATGGCATTGCATTCACAGTCAAAAAGAAAATTTCGAGATATATCCTGAAGTACAACACTGTCAGTAATAGGATAATATCCATATGCTTACAAGAAAGACCAGCTAGCACAACTATTATTCAAATTTACACAGCAACAACTAAAGCCAAAGATAAAGAAATTGAAGATTTTTATCAACTTCTTTTTTTTTTTTTCTGTGTTACTATTTTCTCTTTTGGCTTTATTAATTTCTTCTTCCCATCTAACTTTAGTATGCTGTATTATGTGTGTGTTTCTAAAATGTGTTTTAGGTGAAAATTTACAGCACAAATTAGTTTCTCATTCAAAAATTTATACACGAATTGTTTTGTGACATTGGTTGCAACACCTGCAATGTGTCAGTATGCATTCTTCTCCTTTCCCTCTATACCCCAGGTTCCCCGTGTCCATTCATTCAGGTGTCATGTCCCTTCCTGCCTTCTCATCTTTGCTTTTGGGCAGGTGTTGTCCATGAAGTCTCCTGTACTTGATTGAACTGAGAAGCTCGTTTCTCATGTGTGTTGTTGTTTGTTTTATTGGCTTGTCTAATCTTTGGCTGAAAGGTGGACTTCTGGAGTGGCTTCAGTTCTGAGCTAGCAGGGTGTTTGGGGCCGTTGTTTCAGGGGTCCCTCCAATCTCTGTCAGATCAGTAAGTCTGATCATTTTTTGTGAATCTGAATTTTGTTCTGCATTTTTCTCCCGCTCTGTCCAGAACCCTTTCTTGTGATCCCTGACAGGTCGGTGAGTGGTGGTAGCTGGGCACCATCTTTTTCTTCTGGGCTTGGCTGGTGGAGGTTGTGGTTTATGTGGTCCATTAGTCCTTCAGACTAATATTTTCCTTGTGTCTTTGGTTTTCTTCATTCTCCTTTTCTCCGAATGTGATGGCACCAATACACATATTTTAGATGGCTGCTTGCAAGCTTTTAAGACCCCGGATCCTACTCACCACAGTAGGATGTAGAACATTTTCTTTATGAACTATGTTTTGCCAATTGACCTAGATATTCACCGAGACCGTGGTCCCCAGCCCTCAGCTCCAGTAAATTGGTTGATTTTTACCAACTTCTGCAGTCTGAAATTGATCAAACATGCAATCAGGATGCATTGATAGTTACTGGTGATTTGACTGTGAAAGCTGGAAACAAAGAAGAAAGATCAGTAGTTGGAAAATATGGTCTTGGTGATAGAAACAATGCTGGAGATTGCATGACAGAATTTTGTAAGACTAACAACTTATTCATTGCAAATACCTTTTTTCAACAACATAAATGGCCACAATATACATGGATCTCACCAGATGGAATACACAGGAATCAAATCAACTATCTCTGTGGGAAGAGACAATGGAGAAGCTCAGTATCATCAGTCAGAACAAGGCTGGGGGCCGACTGCGGAGCAGACCATCAACTGGTCATATGCAAGTTCAAATTGGAGCAAGCCCATGAGAGCCAAAATATGACCTTAAGCATATTCCACCTGAATTTAGAGACCATCTCAAGAACAAATTTGATGAATCAAACATTAATGACCAAAGACCAGATGAATTGTGGGATGACATTAAGGACATAGTGTATAAAGAAAGCAAAAGATCATTAAAAAGTTAGGAAAGAAAAGACCAAAATGGATGTCAGAAGAGACTCTGAAACTTGCCCTTGAATGTAGAACAGCTAAAGCAAATGGAAGAAATGTTGAAGTAAAAGAGCTGAACAGAAGATTTCAAAGAGCAGATCGAGAAGCCAAAGTAAAGTATAATGAAATGTGCAAAGACCTGGAGTTAGAAAACCAAAAGGGAAGAATATGCTTGGCATTTCTCAAGCTGAAAGAACTGAAGAAAAATTCAAGCCTCGAGTTGCAACACTGAAGTTTTCTAGGGGCAAAAATATTAAATGATGCTGGAAGCATAAAAAAAAAAAAATGATGGAGGGAATGCAGAGAGTCACTGTACCAAAAAAGAACTGGTTGACGTTCACCCATTCCAGGAGGTAGAATATGATCAAGAACCGATGGTATTGAAGGAAGAAGTCCAAGCTGCCCTGAAGGCTTTGGTGAGAAACAAGGCCCCAGTAATTGACAAAATACCAGTAGCGATGTCTCAACAAACGGATGCAGCGCTGGAGGTGCTCACTTGTCTATGCCAAGGAGTTTGGAAGACAGCTACCTGGCCAACTGACTGGAAGAGATCCATATTTGTGCCCATTCCAAAAAAGGTGATCTAACAGAATGCTGATATTACTGAACAATATCATTGATCTACTCTGTCCTATAGAGACCATTGATCTCACACTCAAGTGAAATTTTGCTGAAGGTCATTCAAAAATGGTTGCAGCAGTACATTGACAGGGAACTGCCAGAAATTCAAACCAGGTTCAGAAGAGGACATGGAATGAGGGATATTGCTGATGTCAGACGGATCTTGGCTGAAAGCAGAGAATACCAGGAAGATGTTTACCTGTATGTGTAGCCATTTGACTGTGTGTATCATAATAAATTATGGATAGAATTTTGAAGAATGGGAACTCCAGAATACTTAATCGTGCCCATGAAGAGCCCGTACACAGACCAAGAAGCAGTTATTCAAACAGAACAAGGGGATACTGCATGGTTTAAAATCAGGAAAGGCGTGTGTCGGGGTTGTAGCCTTTCACCGTAAGTATTCAATCTGTATGCTGGGCAAATAATTAGAGAATGTGGACTATGAAGAAGAATGCAACATCAGGATTGGAGGAAGACTTTTAACAAACTGGCCAATACCAGTCCATTTCAGTTCACTAATGCCTAGGATATCAATGTTTATGCGTTCCATTTAATTTTTGACGACTTCCAATTTTCCTAGATTCGTACTTCGTACATTCCACATTCCGATTATTAATGGATATTTGCAACTGTTTCTTCTCATTTTGAGTTGTGCCACATCAGCAAAGGAAGGTCCTGAAAGTTGACTCCATCCATGTAATTAAGACCAACTCTACTTTGAGGGGGCAGCTCTTCCCCAGTCGTCTTTTGAGTGCCTTCCAACCTGAGGGGCTCATCTTCAGGGACTATATCAAACAATGTTCTGCTGCTATTCGTAAGGTTTTCATTGGCTAAGTCTTTTTAGAAGTAGACTGCTGGGTCCTTTTTCCTAGTCTGTCTTAGTCTGGAAGCTCAGCTGAAACCTGTCTGCCCTGGTTGACCCTGCTGGTATTTGAATACCGATGGTGTCGTTTCCAGCATCACAGCAACATGCAAGCCTCCACAGTATGACAAGCTGACAGACATGTGGGGGTGGAACCAACTAGATGGCACCTAATAACAAAAGCAGCAACATATGCGGATTTTGAGTTTCCTTCTCTGTAGATTCCTGCTTCTGTTTTGTTTTTTTTTTTCCCCTTCAATATTCAGTTGCTTTTGACAACCTTGAGTTTTCTCCTTTGACTCCATAGCAAGTATCTGCCATGATAGGGGAGTGTACCAAAGACAAGAGCTATATAAATGTGGATCTCACCATTGTGGTTCCCTTCTTTCAAATGTCAGAGCCTCTTCTTTTTCTGTCTGGTTTCAATTACTCTTTAGTGTCTTTAAACACTATATATATGTATATCTGTTTTAACTTAGTCCATAGTTTATACTTGTTGCCATCAGAAGGAATAGCCTTATATAATTTACTTTGTCATTACTAGCAGTGGAAATTCACCAGGCCATATTATCTCTTGCTTGTATCATTTTAATATGACTTCTCGAATCTTTGTTCCCTACAGTCTAGTCTCACCTGGTAGCTGGAGTTATCTGATTAAAAACGTTAAGTCCGATGAAGCTATTTCTCCCCTTTGAAGCTGCGACTGGCAACCCATGTCCCTCAGATTAAAAACTCAAATCCTTGTGACTAGTTACATTGTTCTACGTAATCCTCCCTCACCCCACCTCTTCTATCTGACTCCATCTTCTATTATTTTCCATTTTAATCTCTCTGTTCTTCTCAAACTGACCTTGCTATTCCTCATACCTGCCTCAGAACCATCTCATTTTATATTCTCTCTGCCTGGAAGAAGCTTCTCCCGTCCTATTTAAAATTGTGTATCCTGACACCCACACCCACTCCTGCAGTCCCTTTCTATCTTCTCTGCTTTTCTTTTTCACCATAGCTCTTAGAAGCTTAATTGCCTCTGCACACAAGGATGTAAGTTTCATGAAGGCAGGGATTTTTGCCTGTTTTTTTCACATCTGCATTCCTAGATTCTGGAGCAGGTAAATGTTGAATGAATCAGGGCCTCTTTCTCCCCAGTGATTCATATTCACTCAGCTCCTTAGTTGTTGATGTTGTTGTTAGCTGCCGTTGAGTTGATTCCAACTCATAGCGACCCTATGCACAACAGAAAAAAACACTGCCCAGTCCTGTGCCATCCTCACAATTGTTGTTATGCTTGAGCTCATTGTTGCAGCCACTGTGTCATTCCACCTCCTTGAGGGTCTTCGTCTTTTCCACTGACTGTACTTTGCCAAGCATGATGTCCTTCTCCAGGGACTGATCCCTCCTAACATCACGTCCAGAGATGTAAGACGCAGTCTGGCCATCCTTGCTTCTAAGGAGCATTCTGGTTGTACTTCTTCCAAGACAGATTTGTTCGTTCTTTTGGCAGTCCGTGGTATAGTCAGTATTCTTCACCAATACCACAATTCAAAGGTGTCAGTTCTTCTCCGGTTTTCCTTATTCATTGTCCAGCTTTCACACGCATTTGATGCGATTGAAAATAGCATGGCTTGGGCCAGGCGCACCTTAGTCCTCAAGGTGACATCTTTGCTTTTCAACACTTTAAAGAGGTCCTTTGCAGCAGATTTACCCAATGCAATACATCTTTTGATTTCTTGACTGCTGCTTCCATGGCTGTTGATTGTGGATCCAAGTAAAAAGAAATCTTTGACAACTTCAATCTTTTCTCCATTTATCATGATGTTACTTATTGGTCCAGTTGTGTGGATTTTTGTTTTCTTTATGTTGAGGTTCAATTCATATTGAAGGCTGTGGTCTTTGATCTTCATTAGCAAGAGCTTCAAGTCCTCTTCACTTTCAGCAAGTAAGGTTGTGTTATCTGCATAACAAAGATTGTTAATGAGCCTTCCTCCAATCCTGATGCCCCGTTCTTCTTCATACAGTCCAGCTTCTCGAATTATTTGCACAGCATACAGATTGAATAGGCATGGTGAAAAGATACAACCCTGATGCACCCCGAACAACTGCCTCTTAATTTATGTAAATGTTCCTCATGTGCACAATTAAGTGTTCTGGAATTCCCATTCTTCACAATGTTATCCATAACTTGTTATGATCCACACAGTCGAATGCCTTTGCATAGTCAATAAAACACAGGTAAACATCCTTTTGGTTTTCTCTCCTTTCAGCCAGGATCCGTCTGACATCAGCAATGATATCCCTGGTTCCATGCCCTCTTCTGAAACCAGCCTGAACTTCTGGCAGTTCCCTGTTGATATACGGCTGCAGCTGTTTTTGAATGATCTTCAGCAAAATTTTGCTTGCATGTTATATTAATGGAAACCCTGGTGGCATAGTGGTTAAGCTATGGCTGCTAACCAAACAGTTGGCAGTTCTAATCTGCCAGGTGCTCCTTGGAAACTCTATGGGGCAGTTCTACTCTGTCCTATAGGGTCGCTATGAGCTAGAATAAACTGGACGGCACTGGGTTTGGTTTGGTTTTGGTTTGTGATATTAATGATATTGTTCTGTAATTTCTGCATTCAGTTGAATCACCTTTCTTGGGAATAGGCATAAATATGGATCTCTTTCAGTCAGTTGGCCTGGAAGCTGTCTTCCATATTTCTTGGAATAGACTAGTGAGCTCCTCCAGCGCTCCATCCGTTTTTTGAAACATCTCAGTTGATATTCTGTCAATTTCTGGAGCCTTGTTTTTCGCCAATGCCTTCAGAGCAGCTTGGACTTCTTCCTTCAGTACCATTGGTTCCTGATCATACGCTGCCTCTTGAAATGGTTGAACATCGACTGATTCTTTTTGGTATAATGACTCTGTGTATTCCTTCCATCTTCTTTTGATGCTTCCCGTGTCGTTTAATATTTTCCCTGTAGAATCCTTCTCTATTGCAACTCGAGGCTTGAATTTTTTCCTCAGTTCTTTCAGCTTGAGAAATGCTGAGCGTGTTCTTCCCTTTTGGTTTTCTATCTCCAGCTCTTTGCACATGTCATTATAATACTTTACTTTGTCTTCTCGAGCCACCCTTTGAAATCTTTTGTTCAGTTGTTTTACTTCATCATTTCTTCCTTTTGCTTTAGTTGCTCGATGTTCATGAGCAAGTTTCAGAGTCTCCTCTGACATCCATCTTGGTGTTTTTTTCTTTCCTGTCTTTTCAATGATGCCTTGCTTTCTTCATGTATGATGTCCTTGATGTCATTCCACGATTTGTCTGGTTTTCAATCACTAGTGTTCAATGTGTCAAATCTATTCTTGAGATGGTCTCTAAATTCAGGTGGTATATACTCAAGGTCATATTTTGGCTCTCTCGGACTTGCTCTGATTTTCTTCAGTTTCAGCTTGAACTTGCATATGAGCAATTGATGGTCTGTTCCACAGTCGGTCCCTGGCCTTGTTCTGACTGATGATATTGAGCTTTTCCATTGTCTTTTTCCATAGACGTAGTCAATTTGATTCCTGTGTGTTCCATCTGGTGAGGTCCATGTGTATAGTCACTGTTTATGTTGGTTCCTTAGTACTGAAGAGATATACCCAGGGTAGTTCCCTGGCATATTGTGAAACTGACACATTTTATCTTGGGCTATTTCTGTTCAATCGTAGAGTCTTTTCTCCAGCTTCTTCCTCCCAGTACTATTCTCTTGAGATGCAACTCTATACAATTTGATAAAATCCTGTTAATTTAATATTTGTGGGACTTGAGTTATTTTTTCCAGAAATAACCTCAGAAAAGGACAGTATCTTTTGTAATTTTTACTATTGTGTAAAATAGTATACCAGTGTTTATATTTCTAGAGATAATAGGATGGAAATAAGAAAAAGATATTGGTTTAATCATTATTTATATAATGTATTTTATGAGCCTACATAAATTATGTACTGTTGACCTTTAAATTAATTTAGGCTTGATAAGATGATTTCATTGTGTTTAGAGATGTAATGTAATTATTTTTCTTATGTTCTTTATTATTTTCTATGCTTATTTAGGCTTTATTGCCCATCTAAGTCCATATGTATTGCTTTCTTACTGAATTTTTTTAAGCTCTTTTCTGGGCTGGGATTTGCAGAAGTCTCATCTTATAGAAGAAAGGTGTTGTTCAATTTTTGTAGTATTTCCCAGGGCACACTACAGTCACTTTTTAAAAATGTAATCTTATTTATTTCGTTGTTGTTTAGAATATGCACAGCAGAGCACATACCAGTTCAACAGTTTCTACATGTACCATTTAGTGACACTGATTACATTCTTAGAGTTGTGTAACTGTTCTCGCCCTGCTTTTCTGAGTAGTTTCTCCCCCATTAACATAAACACACTGATTGTAAGGGTTCTCTCTAATCTTTCAAGTTGCTGTTGTCACATTGAACCCACATAGATAGTTCTTACAAGAGCATAGTGCTCAAGTAGACATTTTTTTAGTCTAGTGTAACTATTGTTTGGCTTTAAGAGGATTTGGGGGATATTTTTGGCTTAAGGCTTAAAGATTATCTCAGGGCAATAGTTTCAGGGATTCATCCAACCTTCATGGCTCCAGGAAATGTGGAGTCAGTAAAAATTTGAGTTTCTGTTCTTCATTAGGATTGTTTTGATTAGGATTGTTCCATGGAATCTTTGATCAAAATGTTCAGTAATAGTATCTGGGCACATTCAGTTCTTCTGGTCTCATGGCAAAGGAGGTAGTTGTTCCTGGAGGCAGTTACCCTCCACATTCCATATCCTCCTCCTACTCCTGACTTTCATTCTTCCTCTGTTGTTCCCGGTGAATAGAAACCAATTGTGCCTTGAGCGGCCACTTGCAAGCTTTTAAGACCCCAGGCACTACACAAGCAACTAGGAGGTAGTACAGAAACACTAAACATGATAGTAGGCCAATTAACTGGGAAGTCCCATGAAACCATGACCCTAAACCTCCAAATCAAGAAACAAAATCCCAAGAGGTTTTTGGTTGTACATAAGCAGCCTCAGAAGTTACTCTTTCTTTTTTTGTCATTGTTGTCAATGTATCTATCACACACCTGCCAATTCAACTTTTTACAGTGTACAACTTACTGACAGCAATTACAATAATTGGCTGTGCAACCGTACCCTTAACCAATTCAATTTTTCCTTCCCTCCTTCCCCTGGTAACCACTAATAAATTTTGAGCTCTTACATTTGCCTTTTTTTGTCTTTTTATATGAGTGAGGTCATACAATATTTGTCCTTTTGTGATTGGCTCATTTCACACAGCGTAATATCTTTAAGCTTCATCCATAGTGAAGCATGTGTCAAGACTTCATTTCTCCTACTGGCTGAGTTGTAGTCCGTTTTATGTATGTATCACATTTTCTTTGTCCATACATCTGTTGATGGGCATTTAAGTTGTTTCTACCTTTTGGCTATCATGAATTGCCCTGCAATGAATATTGGTGTACAAGTCTCTTTTTGAGTCTCTGCTTTCAAGTCTTCTGAGTATATACCTAGAAGTGGAATTGCTGGGTCATGTGGTGGTTCTGTTTTTAGTTTTTTGTGGAGCCATCACAACTGCTATACCATTTTGCATTCTTACCAGCAGTGGGTAAAAGTTCCAATTTCCCCACATCTTCCCCATTTGTTGTTTTCTGTTTTTTTTTTTTAACCTCAGCCATCCTACCCTTTGCGATTGCCGTTGGGTTGATTCCAACTTATAGAGACCCTCTAGGACAGACTACAACTGCCCCATATGGTTTCCAAGTCTGTAATCTTTATGGAAGCTGGCTGCTATATCTTTCTCCCACAGAGTTGGCGGGTTCAAACCACCGATCTTTCGATTAGCATTCCAGGGCTTAACCATTGTGCCACCAGGGCTTCTTTTAGCCCTGGAGACACAGTGGTTAAGAGCTCTGCTGCTAACCAAAAGGTGGGTAGTTCAAATCCACTAACCGCTCCTTGGAAACCCTATAGAAGCAGTTGTACTCTGTCCTATAGAGTTGCAATGGCTCAGAATTGACTTCACGGCAATGGATTTTTTGATTATTGTGAGTGAAATGGTATCTCATTGTGGTTTTGATTTGCATTTCTCTGAAGGCTAATGATGCTGAGCATCTTTTCATGTGTTTGGTGGCCATTTGAATGTCCTTTGCCCATTTTATGATTGGGTTGTTTGTCTTTTTGTTGTCAAGTTGTATATATATTTTGGTTATTAGATTCTTGTCAGATATATGGTTTCCGAAGATATTCTCCCAGTCGGTAGCTTGTATTTTCACTTTTTGGGTAAAGTTTTTTGATGAACCAAACTTTTTAATTTTTTTGTCTTTTACTGTTTTATTTATTTTGTCTTTTGCTGTTTGTGCTTTTGTTGTTATGTTAGATAATCCATTGTTAAAAGCTAAGCCTGACAGCATTGCCCCTACTTGTTCGTCTAAGAATTTTATGGTTTTAGTTTTCACTTTTTGGTCCTTAGTCCATTTTGAACTGGTTTTTTTGTATGGTGTAAGGCATGGATCTTATGTCATTTTTCTGCATGTGGAAATCCAAATTTTCCAGCACCATTTATTGAGAAGACTCTTCTTTCCCCTTTGGATGGACTTTGCACCCTTGTCAAAAATCAGTTGACCTTAGAAGTGTGGGTTTATTTTTGGACTCTCAATTCTATTCCATTGATCTGTATGTCTATTGTTATATCAGTACATGGCTGTTTTGATTGCTACAGCTGTGTAGTATGTTTTAAAACCAGAATGTGTGAATCTTCCTACTTTGTCCTTCTCTTTCAACACTACTTTAGCTATTCAGGGCCTCTTGCCATTCCATATAAAGTTGAGGACTGATTTTTCTACTTCTGTAAAGAACGCTGTTGCAATTTTGATCAGTGTTTTATTGAATCTTTAGATTGTTTGGGTAGTATTGACATCTTAACAATATTAAGCCTTCCAATCCATGAACATGGAACATCTATCCATTTATTTACATATTCTTTCATCTCTTTCAGCAGTGTTTTATAGTTTTCATTGTATAAGTCCTTCTCGTCCCTGGTTAGATTTATTCCTAGGTATTTTATTCTCTTCGATGCTATTGTAAAGGAGTTGTTTCCCTAATTTTCCTTTCAGATTTCTCATTGTTGGTGTATAGAACCCAATTGATTTTTGTTTGTTGATCTTGTACCCTACAAAGTTGCTAAATTCCTCTATTAGCTCTAGAAGTTTCAGCCACTTTTCTTTTCATGGAGGCCCATATTTTCAACAGCTAAACTTTGTGATCTAAAAAGGAGCTCTTTTCAAATGTAGTTTGCAACAGGAATCTTTATCATCCTGGGCACAAATAGAACAATGAACCTCCAGTGTAGCTGATTTTCAGTCTTGGGCCCTCTAGTGTTAGAACTTGAAAATGCAGATTAATTTATGAACAAGGTATTGTGTTCCATGGAGCCCAGGGCTCCACAGAGAGGATCCCTGGGAAATCGGAAGGGAGGGAGGAGGAGGCTGAACAGGCTGGATTCTGGCCTTATTACCTTTAGTCACTGCATATGTATATTAAAACCTGTGAAAGCTGGAACCTGTGTAAAGCAGAAACCTGTCCAAAAAGCAGAAACCTGTCAGAAAAGGAAAACAAATATTTTTCACTAAAACAAGCCATAGGAAAGTGGTTTCTATTCATATAAATGCTTGTGAATTTTTGACTGGATGACCAGTCTTCTAGTCTTCATTCAATGTGCCCTAACCTTTCCGAGCTGCTTCCTCCTCTGGGCAATGATGATAGTAATTCCTCTTTTAGGGGGTCCAAAAAAAAAAAAAAGAAAGAAAAACCCAAACACACTGCCGTCTAGTCGATTCCAACTCATAGAGACTTTTGGGGGTGAAAAAAAACCCAGAGGATTAAATGAGATCATGTATGTCTAGCATAGTCCCTGACACTTAGTAGGCACTCAACAAATCTCTTCCCTTTTATTAGGCTGTGCCAGATGAAATTGTCATTTTTGTATGTCAGACATGACTAATTATTAGCAATTTTGTATGGTTCAAGCTAATAGTTCTTCCATAGTAAAACACTGATCTTAAACACTGGTTTTAAATGTCTCCACCAGAGGAGGAAACAGCATGAGTAAACACCTAGGGCAGGAAGCACCCTGAACTCATTGACAACATTTTCCCAAACCATCTTCCTGGCCTATTTTACCCATAATCGAAGCTCCTTTCCTAGTGTTATTTTTGGGTGTGTTTGTGGGGCTGGGGAAAGCAGAGCCAATCCTGAAGCCTCGTAAGAGATCTAGGACCCTCTTTATCCTCCTCTAGTTCTTGGCCTGCTGTGGTTCAAAGAGGACAAGTGGCGGGCAGAAACCTGGGCCTGCTCCTTACTGGAACAAGCATTAAGGACCCCAAGGATCTGCAGAGCCTACCCTGTTTCCCATGTGGACCCAGGAGCCTCTTTTTCCTGGCAAAGTCAAGTGAAAAGGTCACTCCCAGACAAAGGAGAATTCTGAGGTCAGTGGAGTTTCGTGACCACCAGAGGGTGAGTCATTAAAAAAAATTTTTTTTCCTGATGGCCAATGTTACATATTTTTATTGTGGGAAAATTGGAAAATAGCACGAAACAGGAGATAAAAAAGTGGTCTCCCCCTTATAGATGCCCTATTCCTTTCCACAGCTGCTTGATTTGGGATGCTTCCTCCTGCTTTCCACCCAGCCGGTGGAAACCGGTCCCTGGGCATCCCATCTCCCCTGAGAGAAGCTGCTGCAAGACTCACCTTAGCAGGTGACAAACAAGAGGTCTGGAGCCTCGGTTTTTGCTACTTGTTCCAAATCCTGCTGCCTTGTGTGCCCACTGACCTTGCCTCATTCTTCTTGCTTTTGATTCTCTGTTCCCTTTAATTTATGGATCTTAATTTTATTAGATACATACTATAAATTAGAATTAGAAGTATAGAGATTTTGGAAGTTTGGTTTTTTTTTTTTTTTTCTCCATAAGTAACAAGGTATAAAAGAAGTTCTCAAAGAAGATCCTTTTCCAGTAACTATTGCTGCCTAGGAATTCCTGGCTGGTGCAAACAGTACACTCGCCTGCTAACCGAAAGTTTCGTGGTTCCAGTCCACGCAAGAGGTGCCTCAAAAGAAAGGCTTGGCTATCTACTTCTGAAAAATCATCATCGAAAACCCTGTGGAGCACAGTTAAACTCTGACACACATGCGGTCTCCATGAGTTGGAGTCACCTCAATGGCAACTTTTTTTTTTTTTAGTTGCCGCGTAATAAAACTAAGCGGCCTAAAAACCAAAACAGAAAAACCCAAACCCTTCGTTGCCGTCAAGTCAATTCCGACTCATAGCAAACCTATAGGACAGAGTAGAACTGCCCCATAGGGTTTCCAAGGAGCGGCTGGTGAATTTGAACTGCTGATCTTTTGCTTAGCAGCCGAGCTCTTAACCACTGTGCCACCAGACACTTGCTCTTGGAGCCCAGCAGCCATGCTGTGAGGAAGCCCGTAGTCTAAGCCACATGTACTGGTGAACATTTCATCTGTGAACATCTCAGTGGCCTGCAACACACGTATTATGTTCACAGATTCTGTAGGTAAGAATTTAGTCAGGGCACAGCAGTGATAGGTTGTCACTGCTCCAGGATGTCTGGGGCTTCACCCAACAAGAGCAAAAGCTGGAGACCACTTGATTGCTGGTGGTGGAGCCACCTGGAGGTATCTTCACTCACATGTCTGATAGTTGATTCTGGATGATAGCTGGAACCCCACCTAGGCTGTCAGCTGCAACCAACACATGTGGTCTCTCCATGTTGTCCTTGGCATAAGACTAGTTTGGACTTCCTCACAGCATGGAAGCTGGGTTCCAAGAGCGAGTGTTCCAAGGGATAGGAAGTAGAAGCTGCCAGCGTCTTAAGAAGCCAAACTCAGTCACAATGTCATTTCTGCTGTCTTCTACCGACCAAGGAGTAACACAGCCCAGATCCAACTTTGACCCCACCTCTTGATGGGAAGGAACAGTAAAAAATTTTGAGGTTATTATTTTTTTTTAAATAGACATTTTTTATAGCAGTTTTGGATTTTCAGAAAAATTGTGCAGAAAGTGCAGAGAGCTCCCACGTACCTCTCTTCCCCCTGCGCGGTGTTCCTCCTATTGTTAACATCTTGCATTGCTGTGGTACATTTGTTACAATTGATGAACCAATATTGATACGTTATTATTAACAAAAGCCCATAGTTTACATTCGTTGATAGTTGCTGTTGAGTCGGCTCTGACTCCTGACAACCTCAGGCCCAACAGACAAAATTTTGCCCATTCCGGTGCCATCTTCGGGATTGTTGGTATTCTGGAGTCCATTGCTGGGGCTAGTGTGTAGTGCCTTCTACCCTAGGGGGCTCCTCTGCCAGCACTGTATTAAGCAGTGTTCTGTTGTGATCCACAGGGTTTTCATTGGCTAATTTTTGGAAGTAAATTGTCAGGCCTTTCTTCCTAGTCTGTCTTAATTTAGAAGCTCCACTAAAAACTGCCCATCATGGGTATAGCAAGTATTTGAAATACTGGTGGCACACACAATTTATTTTGTGCAGCTGTATGGGTTTTGACAAATACATAATGTAATGTGTCCACCATTACAGTATCATAAAGAACAGTTTTCTTGCCCTAAAAATACCATGTGCTACATCTATTCATTCTTTTCCCCCTTTCCCCTGGTAACCACTGTCTCTATCTTTTTGCCTTTATCAGAATGTCAGGGCTATGTTTTAAAACCCCCACAGTTCCCTTGATGAGAGTGTCACTCAGTGGTTAGGAGACCAGGGTATGGACAAAGGCTGCCTGGGCTCATATCTCACTGGCCATGTGACCTCACACAACTTCCTGAGGTAGAAACAATTGTTCCTCATCAGTATCTCTGCTCTTCTCTTCTTCCTGGGCACACCCATGGACTATTTCCTAGCTCCTTGTATTTTGGTGGAGCCAAAAGACTAGTTTTAGCTGTGAGGAGACTGTGAGGAGAGGTGCTATGTGTCACTTCTGAGCTGATGTGGCTAAGAGCTGTGGCTTTTCTCACTGTCTCCTTCCTTGCCTGCTAGCTAGATGCGGAGCACCCAGTCTCCACTCAGGCACAGGAGGTAGTGGAGTCACAATATGGAAGAAGCCTGGGTCCCTGAATGACTGCCCCATGCCCCCTGCCAACCAGGTATGTGAGAATGAAGCAGGACTTTACTGTGGCAAACTGTTGAGGTTTTGGGGTTGCTTATTATAGCAGTTAGCCTATACTGACTAATATATTACCCAACCTTCTTGAACTGGTTTCTTTACCTGTAAAATGGGGATATTAGCTATAGTTACATCTTAGGGCAACTGAAAGTTGGATAGTGAAAAAGGGAGATGGAAGAATTGATAAATTTGAATTATGGTGTTGGCAAAAAATATTGAGTATATTGTGAACTGCCAAACAGAATATTCCTTAGAAATGATGGCGAGATTTTGACTCACTTACTTTGGACATGTCATCTGGAAAGGCCAATTGTTAAAAAAAGGAAAGCATAGTTGGTGAAGTCTCTACAAAAATGAGGAAAGCCCTCATTGAGATGGATCGATACAAGGGCCACAACAATGGACTAAAACATACCAATGATCATGAAGATGGCACAGTACTGGGCAACGTTTGCTGTGCTGTACATAAGGTCGCCATGAGTTGGAACTGACTGGATGGCAACTAACAACAATAACAACAACATCTCAGCGTGTAGCTACATTATGTGAAATCATCCAATGCACAGTGCTAGCATATAGTAAAAGGACTCAATAAATGTTAGCTATGGGTTGGAATTGACTCAATGGCAATGGGCTTTTTTGGTTTTATTGTTATTAAGTGAGCGTGAATGCCCGTTGAAGGGGCAGATTTCTGTCTGGGAGGATGAAGTTCTAGGAGAAGTTTAATAGTAGATCTGTCATCATCATTACCATCATTGAGAAGGCACTGGCATTTATTGAACACCTGCTTGAGCAGACTCTGTCCTAAACCAAAAACCCAAATCCATTGCTGTCGAGTTGATTCCCACTCACAGCGACCCTACAAGACAGAGTGGAACTGCCCTGTAGGGTTTCCAAGGAATGACTGGTGGATCTTTTGGTTAGCAGCCGAGCTTTTACGCTACTGCACCACCAGGTCCTCAGGCTCTCTACTAGGGGTGTTTTATTCATTCCCAACCTCTAGCAATTCCCTAAGGAGCCCTGGTGGTGCAATGGTTAAGTGCTTGGCTGCTAACCGAAAGGTCAGGTGTTGAAACCTACCCAATAGTTTTGAGGAAGAAAAGACCTGGCAATCTGCTCATATAAAGATTACAGCCTATGACACCCTGTTGGGGCAGTTCTACTCTGTCATATATAGTTGCCATGAGCCGGAAATGACTTCATGGCACCCAATAACAGCAACAGCAGTAATGCCCAGAGACAGATATTATTAACCTCTATGATCAATGTCTAAGGAAGCAGCAGCCAAGAAATCAAATGACAAATTACATTGGAGAAATCTGCTGCAAAAGATCTTATCTTTAAAGTTTTGAAAAGCAAAGACGTAACTTTGAAGACTAAGATAAGCCTGACCCAAGCCATGGTCTTTTCAATTGCCTCACGTGTGCCATAGGTGGGAGCTGACTCCATGGCCACTGACAACGACATGTGGAGCTGAGGACCCTGAGGCCCAGAGCTGGGGCCGACGCTGTCCAAAGTCATACGGATAGGACAGACAGGCTTTAAACTCAGGGCTCTCTACCCTCAAAGCTGTCTCCTTTTATTGCTTAAATATGTGTAACATCGTGGGCATTTCTGGGAAATGCGACACTCATTTAAGGGGGAGGAACAAAAAAGCAAAACAAACAGGTCTCTATCTGTTTTCCTTCTCTCTAGGTAAGTGCTGTGTTTTCTTTTGCAGACTTTCTCTACTTCGAGTTGTAAT
Organism: Elephas maximus indicus; assembly: GCF_024166365.1. Taxonomy (NCBI): domain Eukaryota; kingdom Metazoa; phylum Chordata; class Mammalia; order Proboscidea; family Elephantidae; genus Elephas; species Elephas maximus. Next base: position 82,934,451 of record NC_064831.1, on the reverse strand, counting down.
GACTTGCTTCTTTAGACTAATCTTTTGGCTGACAGATTGGCCCAGAATGCGGAAGGCCCCAGCTTCCTTCCATTTCCTGGGGACCCGTTGCTCCTCTGCTCTGCTTGAGCCCTCCAGGCTTTGTGTGGAGGCAGTCAGTAGAAAACAGGACTGATCTCTAGAACAAAGCTGGTGTCTGAGTCCTTCAAGAGTCCCTCAGCTTAAGGTCCCCCATGAGTAGAGGGGATGTCCTAAAACCTCCTTAATGACACTGACAACCCAAGATGGGATGACAACTCTAAACTGCTTTTTTTTTTTTCTTCCCTCTGTAACTTGCTGGAAGCACCTTTCATTTCTTTATTTCTTTCCTTGTGGAGCAAGAAAATATTTGTTTGCAACGGCACAGGAATTAGAAAGGCTCCATGAAGATCCAGATATGATTTTACTAGATTAACCAATGATTGAATCCTCTTCTCTGGTGTGTGTTAATTTCTTCCCCCTCCTCCCCTTCGGGATGTCAGTCTGGGTTTTGGCAACACTGCCAGCTGTTGTGGAGTCAGTTCAGACTCCTGGCGACCCCATGCATGTCGGAGTAGAACTGTGCTCCACAGGGTTTTCAATGGCTGATTTTTCAGAAGTAGATCGCCAGGCCTTTCTTCCAAGGTGCCTCTGAGTGGACTTAAAACCCCAACCTTTTGTTTAGCAGCTGAGAGCATAAACTTGTTGCACTACCCAAAGACAGGGTTTTCACTGGCTGGATTTTGGAAGCAGGTCACCAGTCCTTGCTTCCTAGGCTTTCTTAGCCTGGAAGCTCCATTGAAACCTGTTCAGCATCACGGCAACACACAAGCTTCCACTGACAGATGGGTGGTGGCTGCCTACAAGGTGCATGGACAGGGAATTGAACCTGGGTCTCCCTCAAGGAAGGCGAGAATTCTATCGTTTAGCAACATAACTCTCCCTGTAGACCAGTAGGTATTAGATCTGTTAGGTATCGATTCAGTCATTAGCATCATGGGAGAATCTCTGGACCACATCCACTTTTATATTAAAAGACAGTTCTACCTGCAGCTGTTTCAACTGTGCCCAGCTACAACGTGCTGAGTTGAGACAGCAGGGAAGGACGAGAGTTTCTAATATATTTTACTCACGGTGCTTCTCATCTGGCTCTGATGAAATTTTAAACACAGGAACGTATCTTCTTTTTCTTTTACTAGTAATTTCTCTGTTGAAAGCAAAGCAAGAGGCAAGATGGATAAAACCAACTTCTACAGTGAAGATTGCCTTTGAAATACTTGTGAATATATTCAGGAAAAAAAAGTCCTGATCACTGGATGCTATAACAACGGGTAAATTTTATTTTCTTCTCAAGAAGAGAGTATTTTCTACAATAAACTTTTAAATCTATTGTGTTCTTAAAAGTAACTGTACTATTGTTGTTGTTTGTTGCCAAGTCAGCTCTCACTCATGGGCACTGTGTGTACAAAAGAGCAAAACACTGCCAGGTCTTATACCATCTTCAAGATCACTGGTAATGCTTGAGTCTATTGTTGTGGCCACTGTGTATTTGGAGTGCCTTCCAACCTAGGGGACACGTCTTCCAGCACTACATCAGACAATATTCTATTGTGATCCGTAGGTCTCTCTCTCTCTCTTTTTTTTTTTTTGGTTAATTTAATTTTAGGTGAAAATATAGATATCAAAATATGCTCCCATTTACAATTTATACTCATATTATTCAGTGACGTTGGTTACATTCTTCACATTGTGTCAACATTCTCTTTATTTCTGCTCTAGTTGTTTCACTAGAAACCCTGGTGGCGTAGTGGCGACTAAACAAAAGGTCAGCAGTTTGAATCCACCAGGTGCTCCTTGGAATCTCTGTGGGGCAGTTCTACTCCATCTTATAGGGTCGCTATGAGTCGGTATTGACTCAACGGCAATGGGTTTTTAGTTGTTTCAGTCCAATTAGTTTAGGTGATCCACAGAGTTTTAATTGGCTGATTTTTGAAAGTAGATCACCAGGCCTGTTTCCTTTGTCAGTCTTAGTCTAAAAACTCCACTGAAACCGGTTCAGCATCGCAGCAACACACAAGCCTTCCTTGACAGACAGGTGGCGGCCGCACGTGAAGTGCGTTGGCTGGGAATCAAACCCAGGTTTCTTGTATGGAACTACCAGTGTCCCCCAGAAACCTTATATTTAAGATAAAAATAAAAGAATTTATATCTTTGCAGCTGTTTAAGAAAATAACACAAGATGGTGACAGAGAGCCAAAGCAGAAACAGAGTTGAGTCTAGAGATCAGGAAAACCTGAGTGAGAAATGCTGCTCCTCTGAGGAGTGGCCGGGTGGGAATGTAGACTCTTTTTGACAGGTGGCATCTGGGGGTGCTGCAAAGCAGGTAGAGCTGCCAGCTTCCTTCTGCCCATCCCCACAGCTTCACCACTCTCCTTGAAGCCTTCTCAAAGCTTTTCACAAACTTTGCAGCCTTGAGCGCCATCCCTCAGGGCTGAGAAGTTTATGAAAGTGGCAGGTTGGATTCTAGCAGTAGATGGAGAAAGAAAGAGAAAAAAGCAGAAAAACAGGGCCACTTCCTCAGGTTGCTCTGGATGAGGATTTGTTCAGCACTTTTTTTCACAAATGTGCACAAACATAGGCGAACAAATCTTTGGTTCCATGTCGATAGCCAAAGAAAGGAAGAAGGAAAAGGGAACGTGGACACAGGAAGGAAGAGAGGAGAAGGCAAGCAAGATCTTCTGTTAATTGGGGTCTTACCAGAAAGCCACTTCTCTCTAGGCCCCAATTTTTTCAGTTAAAGAACAGAGAAATTGGTTGTGGTTTTTTTTAAGTCCTGGAACTCTGTGGTGTGATGGATCACTTTTTTTTTTTTTTAATTAACTTTTATTAAGCTTCAAGTGAACGTTTACAAATCCAATCAGTCTGTCACATATAAGTTTACATACATCTCACTCCCTACTCCCACTTGCTCTCCCCCTATTGAGTCAGCCCTTTCAGTCTCTCCTTTCGTGACAATTTTGCCAGCTTCCCTCTCTCTCTATCCTCCCATCCCCCCTCCAGACAAGAGTTGCCAACACACTCTCAAGTGTCCACCTGATTTAATTAGCTCACTCTTCATCAGTATCTCTTTCCCCCCCACTGACCAGTCCCTTTCATGTCTGATGAGTTATCTTCGGGGATGGTTTCTGTCCTGTGCCAACAGAAGGTCTGGGGAGCGTGGCCGCCGGGATTCCTCTAGTCTCAGTCAGACCATTAAGTATGGTCTTTTTATGAGAATTTGGGGTCTGCATCCCACTGATCTCCTGCTCCCTCAGGGGTTCTCTGTTGTGCTCCCTGTCAGGGCAGTCATCGATTGTGGCCGGGCACCAACTAGTTCTTCTGGTCTCAGGATGATATAGGTCTCTGGTTCATGTGGCCCTTTCTGTCTCTTGGGCTCTTAGTTGTCGTGTGACCTTGGTGTTCTTCATTTTCCCTTGCTCCAGGTGGGTTGAGACCAATTGATGCATCTTAGATGGCCGCTTGTTAGCCTTTAAGACCCCAGACGCCACATTTCAAAGTGGGATGCAGAATGTTTTCATAATAGAATTATTTTGCCAATTGACTTAGAAGTCCCTTCAAACCATGTTCCCCAGACCCCTGCCCCTGCTCCGCTGACCTTTGAAGCATTCATTTTATCCCAGAAACTTCTTTGCTTTTGGTCCAGTCCAATTGAGCTGACCTTCCATGGCGATGGATCACTTTTATATGGTCCTTCTAGCCATGGTCTCCTATGAGTCGGAATCGACTTGATGGCACTGGGTGGGAGCCATGGTCTTGTAACTATCACCAAATGATTGGGTGGGGCTATGCAGATAAGGTGCTTGTGGCTCACCAAGGGGATTGGACAGCTTGTAATAATGCAAATAAGGTAAATGGAACCCCTATTGCGGCGGGCCCATGCAAATAAGTTGTATGGAACCCTAATGAGGGGATTGGTCAGTTTTGTCATCCCACTAGGCTTAGAATGAGCCATCCCAGAGGTAGAAAAGGGGGGACCTAACTACCACCAAGAAGAGATGGAAGTGGAGCATGTCCTTTGGACTTGACGTCCCTGTGCTTAGATGCTTAGAACCTCCTAGACCCAGGAGACAGAAAGAAATAGAGCTACAACACTGGAGAGAGTGCAAGACGGCTCAAGGCGGCAAGAAGCAGTAGCAGAGAAATGCCAGCAGCAGAACCAGGAGACCAGTGCAAGAAGGTTTAGTGGGCTTCCCAGACCATACAGCAAGGTAGTTAGAGTGAGTGTGCTAACCCACTGAATGAAAGAGCTGAGTGCCTTTGGGCAGGAGGTTTCATGGCAGAGTAGAGTACCTCCCGGCACTTGTCAGCGGAGCTAGACTTGTTGACTACACAGCGAGAGAGCTGAGTGCTTTTGGCCTGAGGCTTACTGGCAGAGTAGGATGCTGCTGGGTACTTACTGGTGGTGCTAAAGAGCTTTATAACATTTGCCTGAGCAGGGCAGGGGACGAGGGGCTGAGGGGCCAAGAGGCCAAGGACCGAGGAGAGGCCTGCCTGTGGGCACTGCTGAGAAGAGGCTGTCCTGATCAAAGAATTCTATCTTGAGCCATTCCTATCCTGAATTGTAACTTGTTATTTCCCTAATAAACCCCATAACTGTGAGTATGGTCTGTGAGTTCTATGTGGCCACTGCAATGAATTATGGAACCTAGCAGAGAAGTAGGGAGTGCCATGGGAGGGATGGCTGGTGACAGAATTGACAAAAAGGTTGGAGAGAAGAGGTATGTCTGATCTCCACCTCATAGAAATTGGCCTTGAGCTGTTAACCTTGGTTATCCTTCCCCCTTGTGCAGTTAGAGGAAGTCAGATGTCCCCATACCATTTTTACAAACTGTTTCTTTAGTCAAGAGTGCATGTAGCACAGCCCGGTGGCTAAGAGCATGGAATTCTGTGTGTGGCAGCCCTCAGGGAGCATCACAACTACTGGAAGCCTCAATTCCTTTTCCGGTAGATGGGATTCCTAACAACTCCTTCTATATAGGTTGGTTGGGAGCAATACATGAGATGAGGCATATAATGCCCTTAGCACAGTCCTTGGCCCACATTAAGTGCTCAAAAATGGTAGCCATGTGTACAGAAGCCCAGTACATAAAACGGTTAATGTGGGAGGTGCTTAGATTGGTGTGGCCATGGAGAGCTTTCCAACTCCTTTCTTTGCAAATTGTCTACTTTGTTCCCCATGTGAGGTATCTTTATCAAAGAGGAGTCCCCATGAGCCGTGTGGTTTCTAGGGTCCCTCTCAGTGCTGGGATCCAAGACTGTCTTTGGAGATCACTGAGCCCGATTCCTGAGAGTCTCGGTCACAACAGACCAGTGTGACTCAGCATTGCCCTTAGGAGCCATTTGAGGCTGTGGGTCCATGCCCATTCTTCCAGATGATAACACCTACGCCAGGGTTCCCGCCCCAAAGGCTGTTGGGAAGTGATTAGGACAACTGGATAATGTCCTGAGCCCTGATCTGCCCAGCTTAGCTCTGAGTCTGCTGACACCAGGAATGGGAGGAGATGGGGCTCCCTAAAGAGGCAAAGTGCTATCATTAATGGAAACATAGGAGGGAATGCTTGGAGGAAATGAGTCATCCAAAACCCTGTTAAATGTGTTTGCCCTTTGCAATTTGAACGGAGCAAGAAGTATTTTGAAATAGATTGCAACAAGTTCATCCAGAAGTCAGGAAGCTCAGGAGAGCAAGGCTGGGGCAGGGCACCTGTCCCCTTTCTTTGTAGGATGATTGGTTTTGGGATCTCTGCCAGATGGTTTTGGTTTTCTGTGCAGGAACAATCCTTAAAGGAAGAGATGGCATCTGTATGGCAGCAGCAGGCACTGGTCAGCTTGCTGAGGAGGCTGCCACTGGCAGGGAACAGAGAGGCCAGGGCAGAGCTGGCCCAGGAGGAAGGACAGAGGCAGAACTGGGCTGCGAGATTTCAGACGTCTGTGGGAGCTTCCTGAGGTGGTGATGCTAAAAAGAAATTCTTCCTGGGGGCAGTGAATTGCAGAAGAGAGGTCCCTCAACCATTTAAAAGGGCAAAGGGATGGGGCCTGGACGACCCCTTCTGGCATGCAGGAACAATTTATTGCATGCCTGAATCAAACCTGCATTTTGTCTTTAAGGCCCAGAGGTGAAGCTGCCAGCATAGACAGGAGCTGGGGGCAGGGGACATGCAGGCAAGGTTGTTCATGGTGTGCCTAGAGGAGGTGATGTATGAGCTGGGTTGTGAGGGATGTGCAGGAGTTCAGCCATGTGAAACATGAAGCAAGGGCAGAGGTGGGGTAGAGGGAGGCTGGGTGGTCTAGGTCTAGGTAGAAGGAACAGTGCCCATGCAAAGACCCAGTGAGCAGTGGTGTGGGAAAGCCTGAGAGCCTCCACACGTTCAGGGCAGCTGGAACATAAGGTTCCCCGTGGAGGTCGCGTAGGTGTAAGTTGAGATTGAAGAAGGAAGTAGACTCCACGTCCTGCTGGGCTTTGTATGTCTTGTAAGCTTCGCTAGTGAGTCTGAGTTTTACTCTAAAGGCAATGGGGAGCCACCGGAGGGTTTGGAGCAGGGAGTGATATGATCAGACACACCTTTTTGTAGATGCTCTGTGGAGACTGGTTGGGTGGGAACAAAACTTGAGGCAGGTACCAGTATTGCCCTCCTCCAGACCAGTCTGACTCTTTATTTCAGGGTAGAAATGGAGGTCAGAGCTGAGACGAAGGAATTAAGATGGAGACGCATGGAGAGGGCCATTTCCCACTGAGCAACTGCAGGGGGTACCATGCTCGTGGATTACGGCGTGACTAACACCTCTTAGGGGTGCGTTGTGCATGTCCTGTACAACCCTTCGTGCATCCCTGAGTGGACAAACGGAAGACTGAGGGGGATAAATGATGGCGGTTGGTTGGATCTGGGGAAGGAAGAGAGAAGAATCAAGATGACTCCCAGATTGCTGACTTGGTACCTGGGGGACTGGAGTCCCTGAGTGGTGCACATGCTTGAGGAACTTGGCTGCTAATTGAAAGGTTAGAGGTTTGAGTCCCCCCAGAGGTGCCTCAGAAGAAAGGCCTGGTGATCTACTGCTGAAGACTCATCCACTGAAAACCCTGCGAAACACAGTTCTGCTCTGACCCACATGGGGGCGCTGTGAGTCGGGTCAACTCGACCACACGTTACCTGGGGGTTACTGGAGCCATCACTGAGTCAGAGAACACAGGAAGGGGAGGAGGTTTGGGGGGGCATGACCGAGAGCAACCGGGAGAGCTGAGGGGAGGCAAGGGTGTGTGTGCCACACAAAGCCCTCCGAAGCCGGCGCTCTGTCCGCCTCCCAGCTCCTGGCTCCCAGCGGGGCGCAGGGTGGCCTCTCGTGACTCTCCCCGTGGCTGACCCTGGCTCCTTGAGGGAATTAGGTTCAGAGCTGGGCATGGCGGGTGGCTTTGGGGTCAGGATCTAGTATCAAGGAGAATGAATGTCAAGGGACTCCCTAGATTGTTTCCATGGTGACCTTAAACAAACAGAAGAATCTGTGAGGGTAGCTGGTCACTATGGGGTTACGTCCCTCACAGAACAAATGCAGAAAAGCCCCTCCAAAACCTGATTTGTTGAAGTGAACTCAACCGCTGCTTTTTTTTTAAAACCAAATGCAGTCAGCTTCAGTTTGTGTACAGCCAGGGGTCTTGAGAAGACTCCAGGATGGGTAACCCCAAGGAGCCTTGGGTTTAGTTTGCCAGCCTGGGCAGGGCGCTTCCCTGCCTCTTGTTCCCATTCAGAAAGATACTCAATCCCACACTTTCCCCAGGGTCAACCACTCACCGCTCTGCAGAAAACATTAAAAGTATCCATAAAACAGGCATCTCTGATTTTGTTGGCTGTAAACCTCAGAGATGAATTTTCCGATCATGTTTTATGAGCATGGATTTTAAAGCCTTCATAATGCAGGCTGCCCCATCTGGTACCCACGTACTTCCTCCTAAGGCAGTGATTTCTCTTGTTAACTCAGCCAGGGGACGATGTGGATGGTAGGCACTGACTTACCGTATGGAACGGATGGAGGTGGTCATCTTTTCTATTTACATTTTCGTGGAGGGCTGTTGTCATTGTTAGTTGCCATTGAGTCAGCTCTGACTCATGGTAACTTTATTTATGTACAACAGAACACATGTTGCCCAGTCCTCTGTTACCTTTTTGATTGTTGGTATGTTTGGGTCCATTTTTGTGGCTGTCATGTCAATCCATCTCATTTTGGGTTTGCCTTATTTTCCTTGATGCTCTACCAAACATGATGTCCTTTTTTAGTGACTTGTTCATGGACAGCAGAGGGAAGATTCTGTTGTCTCCTTGGAGCTTCTTAGCCCATTCATGGGATCTTCTACCTGGAACTTGCACGGGAATCCACAGCAGGCAGGAGATGATGTGGTTCCCAACAGTATCCCAAAACCCCAAGCCTTGGAAAGAAGAGCAAAAAATTAAGGTGTAAATTTTGAAGGCTTAGTATCCCCATGAGACCTCTGTGGGAGCAAGGGGGTAAGATTAAGGAAACTACAGATTGTTAGAACTGGACAAACCTTGGAAACATTTGCCCTATCTTGTGGGCACCAAGGCCTGATCAAATTTGAGGCTTTACCAAGGCCACCCAGCAGCCTCTAGCACTTAAGCATAATTATTTAATTTACAAAAGCAAAGATTCTTTTGTTAAGTGGGGCAGTTAAATGAAACACATACCTAATAATAACCCGAAAGTTTTCTCCTGCCCTAAATTAGGAAACCTCATTAATGAACGGGGCTTTTGTCCTCCAGAAGCTGCATAGCATGGCCTGTTTTCCCCTTGTGCAGAAGGACAGCAGCAATGACAGCTCCTGGCTTAGTGAATTTCTGTGCCTTCTCTGTGCTTAGGAGAGTTCAGAGTCATTAATGAGACGCTAACGATCCAATTCCCACCAGCCTTAACTAGAGTTCACTTCTGCCTTCCCTGAAAGAGGTAAAAAAATCCCCTTTTTGACACTAACTTATGGTAGTGAACTGAGACCAACCCTGGAGCAAGGGATAGCTTTGCAAAAGCTGGGTAGACTAAGCCCTAGCCCCCTTGGTGAACCATCTTCTCCAAGGAACGTGTACTCTGCAAGGGGACACAATCCCAGACACGAATATGCATTTGATATGCTTTGGAAAGTGGGTTCTCCCTCAGTTAGAAAGTCTGTCTTTTTTTTTTTTTTTAATTTCCATTGCAGAATAAGTGACCTGGAGAAGATGGGCTCAGTCATGTCGTGTTTGCCTGGTTTGGCCTCAGAGTTTGAACACTGTTCTCTTTGTGATCACGGACACTTGTTTCGAGACAAAACCCTGACCTTTTCCTTTATGCATGAGCAGCGTCATTTGTTTTTGTTTCTTGATAGAAGCTGTGCTGTATCTGCTCAGTGTCTGGTCCACAGGAAGGGCTCAATTGCCTTAGTTTGGGCTCCTCCAGAACCAACCCTTTAGACACACAGTAGGCAGTTGGGGAAGTGAGACAGGATAGGGCAGGTGGCCAGGAAAGGGCTGTTATGAAGCCAGGCCCCACCATGGGCAACTGGATCGTAACCCTCCAGGGAACATGGGAAGTGCTACAGAATGCATCTGCCAGAATTATCCCACCCAGTGTGGGAGGGAGCTGGGGTCTTTATACTCCACCTTGTCACTTGTTCCTTAAGGGCTGGGGGTGTTGATTCTTCACCTGCCTGTTGGTCTTCTGCAGCTCTGAGAGAGGCCTCAAGCACAGAGATGAGGGCGCTGGCCCTGGACAGCCTGCCAGTGCACTGGCCCAAGGGCTCATGGAAGGGCCTGGGCAGTAGCCATCACATCATTGTCGTTAGTCTTCCCACTTCTCTCTTATTTTCTGCCTTGGTGTTAAAGTTTGTCTTGCAAACTTTCAATCCATTTTCTAGCCACCAGCCATTAGCCAAAATTTTTCTCCAAAGGTCTGTATCTTCCCTTTGTTTGCCTGGGGCGTGACCACACTCTGGCCATAATGCTTAGTTTTCTTTATATTTCTTTAGGGATGAACTGGAGAGCAAAACTGGGTTGCTCTGGACTTCACACATTTTCTCTGCCCAGCATGATATAAACTGGGAGCAGACTTCATTGACATCTACAAAAATTGGTCTTCTAGGAGTTCCCCTTGCACCCTGAGGGTTTCTATACCCCTCAAACTGCCTCAATGGCTTGGAAGAGGAAGTCAGAACACAACAGCTGGGGTACTCCATACTTCTAGTATCCTAATCCAGTTACAAAACCTTCTGGAAAACACTGTGGGCCTTGCTGCCCACCTCAAAGATGCCTTTAAGAAATTGGTGGGCTTCTACTTGGAGAGTTAAGAAACACTGTCCTTCCTGCCCCTCCAGGGTGGGGAGGCTCAGGGGAGAGCGTGGTCTCACAAAAACTTCCTCTGTGCAGGCTCTACCTCAGACCTGATGGGAACATCCATGACTACCTGTGAAAAGGTGTGGTTCTGGAACCTTAGTGCCACAAGATCTGGCCTGGACAATACCTGCCTCATCCTGGCGTCTGGCCTCACTTCTGTGTCTCTGCATCTGACTGCTCCTTCCTCTTATTTGTCTTCTTGCCTCTGCTTTCAGGGCCTCAGTCTATCTTTATCTTAATAAATAACAATAACAATAGTAATCGCAGCTTGAGCTCCCTCAGAAGTAGACCCTCAGATAGGATTTGAGCGCCGATCCTTTACTTGGGTAGCAATCCCAGGAAGCACCAGTAGGGGAGTGGGAAGAGAGATGGGGAAAGGAAGGAAGACAATAAATTGGGTTAACCAGCCAATTATTGGCTGTGGGGACCTGGGGCTCAGTACTCCTCCCACCCTTCCTCGGTTGAGGGCTGCTCCTAGTGTGTTCACTCCCAGCACCCCAGCAGAGCAGGCTCCTCCCCTGTTGCAGAGAGCTACAGGTGTGTATAGGCGTGGTGCATGCTGGAGATCTTGGTCGGCCTCAGCAAGAAGAACTGAAGTTTGAGCCTCTGCTGTGTACTAGGTTCTTTATATGCATTTACCCCTGCAACTCTCACAATACCACTTTTAGGCACTTCCCAGAGGAGGAAACTGAGGGGTGAGGAGAGCAAGCAGGTTGCCGAGGCCACATAGTTTGTGTAGTGGCCTGTCTGGCTCCAGAGGCTGAGCGTTTTGCTGGTGCTCGCTTCGAGGTGTCCTGCCTGGCCCCAGCTCAGTGCAGTCTGCCCCCTTGGTCTTGGCCTTGAGGTCATCTTTCCTGAGCTACTTCCCTGGGCAGCTGTAATAACTCTCACCTTGGCTCCAAAGGGTTGCATGTTGGCCAGCTAAGGAAGACCGGGCAGAGGTCACTGCCAAGCTCGCTTTTCTGATGAGGTCCCTGAGGGTCAGCGAGGCTGAGAGGGCTGCTCCGAGTCCCACACTGGGCAAGCGAAGGAGGAGGCTTGTAGGTCATTAGACTCTCCCTGCTGGTGCTCTCACTATGTGTGGGGCTTGGAGAAACAGGCAGGAGTGACAATTGTGACATTTCGATGGTGGGCAATATGGCTAATATCTATCAAAGCCACAAATGCACATGGCCATATGCCCAGCAATTCCACTTTTGGGAGTTTATTATACCTATATATGGAACTTGCATGCCTGTGAAATGATTTATGTATTTGGTGGGTCACAGTGGCTTTGGCAGTGATAGAAAAAGGTAGGAGAGCACCGAAATGACCATCAGCAGGGTCTAGTTAAAGCAAGTGTGGGACACCCATGCAATGACAAGCCACACAGACATAAATGAAGCTCACCGTACTTGTTAAGTGAAAAAGGCCAGGGGGCAGAACCATGTGCGCAGCGTGCCATAGTCCGCGTAATGAAAGAAAACGTAGGTATTTGTTTATAAGTGTCTCTAGCAGGACACACAGACAAGTGGGAGGCCTCTGAAAGAAAGACTGCGGGCCAGGCCTGGGGGTGGGAAGGAGACTTTTTCTGTACATACTTTAGAATCTTCTGGATTGCACATCATATGATGTATTTCTGACCTGTTTTAAAAATAAATACAATTTCAAATTTGAAAATTCAATGTGTTCTTTTTCTGTGTGTGTGTTCTTTTCAACATATTGCTTTTGACTCTGAAACCCTGGCTTCCTCATCTGCAAAATGAGGAAGATAATAATAATATCTGTCTCAGAGAGTGATTCCAAGGCAAAAATGCAATGACCGTCCCTGAACCATTCGTTTACAGCACTTAAAAACTGGTTGCTGTCAAGTCAGTTCTGACTCATGGCGACCTCGTGTGTGTCAGAGTATAACTGCACTTCATGGGGTTTTCCATGGCAGACTTTTCAGTAGATTGCCAGGCCTTTCTTCTGAGGTTCATGTGGGTGGACTCAAACCTACAGCCTCCAGCCGAACATGTTAACTGTATGTACTCCCCAGGGACTCATCATGACACTTATAACTGCCCTTACACATTACATTTTAGGAGCAGTTGAGCAGATCTGCCTTTGTAGCTCATTCAGAAGCGCTATGAGGGCAGAACCTGGACATCACTTGTTCACCTCTCTGTCTTTGGGGTCTACACTTGGTAGGCGCTAAACAAAAAAAAATTTTTTGGCTGAATAAATGGATGAAATTCTGTTGTTAGTGAGAATGTGCACTATGTCTTTGTTATGATTTTTTGTAGCATAAAACTGTACCAGGCAGTAGTATTTAGAGGCACAGAGCCAGCCAGACAGTCTAGGTTTAAATCCCAGCTCTGCCACCTATTAGCTGTGTGATCGTGGGCAATTTACCTAACCTCTGTGCTCCAGCTTCCTCATTAGTAAACTGGAAATTATGAAAGTACCTGTCATCTAGAGTTATTGCAGTAGTTAAAAGAGCTAATACACGTAAGGCACTTAAAATAGTGCCTGGCACTCAGGAAATGTGAACCATTCCTACTGCAGGACTTTGATATTTTTCCTGTCATAATTAGTCATCCACATGAGCCTGGCAAAACTTCTTTCAGAATCTGGGAAGATCCTTAGACAAATAAGAGTAATTCTTTGCTGGCTTTTCATTTTAATTCTTTAAACCTTAAAATGGTTCATCTCTGAAAGATGTCTCATTTTTCTAGAGAAGACTGTCCTGGGAACATCACTGTTTGTTGTTAGCTGCCGCCGAGTTGGCCCCTGACTCATGGCGACCCCATGCACAATGAAATGAGACACTGCCCAGTCCTGCACCGTCCCCATGATCAGTTGTGGATTGGACCATTGTGATCCATAGAGTTTTCCTTGGCTTTTTTTCGGAAGTAGATTGCCAGACCTTTCTTCCTAGTCTGCCTAAGCCTGGAAGGTCTGCTGAAACTTGTGCGGCATCATAGCAACACTCAAGCCTCCACCGACAGTTGGGTGGTGGCTGTACTTGAAGTGCATTGGCAGGGAATTGAACCTGGGTCTCCCGCATGGAAGGTAAGAATTCTATCACAGTATCACCATTGTCCCCAGCCTGGGAACATAAACTCCTGTAAGTTAGAGGACGCCCCCAGAAGCAGATCCTGAGATAGGATTTGAGTGCAAAGAATTTATTTGGGAGGCACTCCTAGGGTGAGAGTGGGCTTGGGGGCTTCATTGTTCTTCCTCTTTCCACGCCTCAAGTTTGAAGCCTCCTAAAGAAACGACTGGACTTCCTACTAGTCTTCTCAGTGAAAGTCAGGGTCCTCGCCTTCTCCCCCAGGTTCAGCTGCTCCGGGGCTGAACCTGCCTTTCCTTCTGTAAACCTGGTGATCAGTGAGGGGCCTTGGAAATTCTCTGCTGTGTGTGTGACCTGGTGTGAAAAGACTTTTGCTGCAAGCTTACTGATTATTATTGCTGGAAATTCTGGCTTGAGTGACCTTGATGGGGGTGCACAAGGAACTTGACAGTTGGGGCCTGAACTGCTCAGGGCAGCTTGGTGGGGAGTAGGGCCTGGATCCACGGGAGTTCGGCTGAGCCAATCAAAGTACATTTGGAGAGTGGCTGTGAGGTATTTTCTCAGCATCCGTCTGCATTTTGATAGGCTCAATCTAGTTGCTATTAGCCCCTTGAGTTTCTGAGTATTCAATTCCCTCTCTGCCTGCTGCCTGTCCCCTTCTGAGCTCCAGTACCCCTTTCATCTCACGGGCTTGCAATTCAACCACGATGCTTCAGGGCAATGTCCGGAAAGTTCTCTTGCTGCTGGGAGGCTGAGTGTTGGTGGAAGACGGCTCATTAGTGCCAGAGACATCCTCCATTAGAAGTGTCTCCTTCAGAAAGTGCTGGCTACCTTGGGTTGGCTCCTCAGAGCTTGAAAACAGGTGGCTGTGACAGCCAGGTTCAGAAGACGACAGGAAAGAGCTCAGTATACCAGAGCCAGGGCTCAGAGGCTGAAATTATTTTTCTTTCTTTTTAGGAACTTCTAGGCATGGCTGCTTTTTGTCTTGTTTCCTGACACAGGATAACATCTTATCACAGTAAAATGAAGCCTGAGTGTCTCCTTCCCTCTCCCCCATGTTGCTCCGTCATATGGAAACAGCAGTAAACACGACATCACCACTGTGCTTTGAAAACTGAAGACAGGACAGCATGTTGGCAAGAGCCTGAAGGGGAGAGAAGTAACCCGACCTCTTCAAATCTGAAGATTTAGCTCCTTATCTGTTGGATCCTGGGGGCAGGATGGAGAAGGAGCCGGAATATCTGACGGTGGCCACTTTCCTTTGCTTTGAAGTCCCCATACTCCAGGGGTCATGAAAAATAAAGGAAAAAAAAAAAAAAAAAAATTCCAGAACTTGAAGTTTCAGCTTTCCAGAGTAGAAGAACCCCAAACAAACAAAGGACCCCCTGCCCCCGTAATCTCAGTGTCCTCCTGCCACACCCCACCTCCTCAAAACAAAACATGAAGTAAAGGCCACAAACTGGGAAATTGCAGGCTGTATCTGGCTTGCTGACATCTTTTGTTTGGCACTCACGGTATTTAAAAAAAAAAATTTAAGCCAACATTAAAACACTGGGGGATTTCAAACAGCAGTCCTGAAAACCTGGCGTCCCTGGCCCCATTCGAGGGGCAAAGCCAGCTGGGGCTGCACAGTTGCCCCTTTAGGCTGGGCACGGGTTGTCATCTGGTTCTTTCTAGCCCCTCCCTGTTGTCTTAACTGGTCTGCCTGGTCCCTGAAGGCTTCTGAGTTTACCATCTCTGACATAAAAGATCTGATAACGAGCTGTTGTCATGGCATTTGTCCAGATGAAGCTTTCTGAAGCAGAGGGGTGAGGGTCTAGTATATTCGGGCTCGTCTCTAGATTCATTTCATCCACTCAGCAGACTGGTTTCGATTTTTTTACTTGTACTTTCAATAGAAGGGGCTAACGATTTTTCTTTTTATATGTGGTAAATAAATAAACATACGTAACAAAAATTTGCCATTTCAGTAGTCTTCACATGTACAGTTCAGTGACATTAATTGTGTTTATTATGTTGTTCAACCAACATTCTTATCCATTCCCAAATTATACCATCACCCTTAACAGAAGCTCAGTGTCCCCTAAGCAATGAGTCCTTTCCCCTCTCCTTCTACCCTTCCCTGGAAACCGCTAGTGAACTTTGGACTCTATACACTTGCCTGTCCTAGAGGTTTCATGTAAGTGGGGTCATTTAGTATTTGTCCTTTTGTGGCTGACTTATTTCACTCAGCATAATGTTTTCCCCTTGACTAGCTTTATCAGCTGTGTCTCTATGTTCATGTTAAACCTGACAGGTAAACTTCTATTTGAGTCTCTCTGCTAAGGCCCTGGTTTGAAGAACTTTGCTATTTGATTTTAAATTATGTGGCTTTGTAAATTTATGAATGTTCTGATTTGAATGGCTTTAAGAAACTGGGAAAGTGTAGATGTGTAGGTTGTAAACTATGGCTTTCTCCTTTAGTTGGTAATTGAAGTTTCAGGATTGCTCTGCACCTTGGTCATGCCAACTTAGTTTTTTTGAGGATTTTCTCTGTTTCATCTAAGTTGTTGTATTGAAATTGTTGCACCGACTGGCACAAAATTGCTCATAATATTCCCCTTACTATCGTTTTATGCCTTCAGGATCTGTAGTGATGCCTCTTCTCCCATTTCTTTTTTCTTTAAATTATTGTACTTTAGATGAAGTTTACAGAACAAACCAGTTCCTCATTAAGCAGTTAGTACACATACTGCTTTATGACATTGGTTAACAAAACTGTGACGTGTCAACATTCTCCCTTTTCTACCTTGGGTTCCCTATTACCAGCTTTCCTGTCCCCTCCTACCTTCTAGTCCTTGCCCCTGGGCTGGTGTGCCCCTTTAGTCTCATTTGGTTTTATGCGCCTATCTAATCTTTGGCTGAAGGAGGACCTTCAGAAGTGACTTCATTACTGAGCTAAAAGAGTGTCTAGGGGCCATACTCTCACTGTTTCTCCAGTCTCTGTCAGGCCAGTAAGTCTGATCTTTTTTTGTAGTTAGAATTTTGTTCTACATTTTTCTCCAGTTCTGTCAGGACTCTCTATTGTGATCCTTGTCAGAGCGGTCAGTGGTGGTAGCCGGGCACCACCTAGTTGTACTGGACTCAGTTTGGTGAGATTAGTCTTCTGGACTAATCTTTCCCTTGTACCTTTAGTTTTCTTTATTCTCCCTTGCTCCCAAAGGGGTGAGACCAGTGGAGTATCTTAGATGGTCACTCACAGGCTTTTAAGACCCCAGACGCTATTCACCAAAGTAGGATGTGAAACATTTTCTTTATAAACTATGTTATGCTAACTGAGCTAGATGGTCCCTGAGACCATGGTGCTACAACCTTCAGCCCAGCAATTTGGTCCCTCAGGGAGTATGGTTGTGTCTATGATATTCTCCCATTTCTGATATTGGTAATTTGTGTCTTCTCTCTTTCTACTGGTCAGTCTAATAGTTCTTAATGTAACCATTCTTTGGCTATGTCCATATTGACACAGGCTATCTGTGCCATCTCAGATTCCCTCAATTGTCTTCTTTTTTCTGAAGGCACAAACCATCTCCTAGACCCTATTACAACCATCAGTGGGGACTGACCAATCACCTGCCCTGGGAGTGCTGGATCCTCTTTCTTCCCTGCTGACATGCAGCTGGGCCAACCAGCCACATGCCTAGTGTTTCTGGTCTTCTGTCTGTCTCCAGATTTGGATAAACAGAAGCTCCACTGTTGGTATGGGGTCTGGCATCTGGAAGTTCAGAGAAGGTAACTCCCTGTGGGATGAGTACTGACCAGTGGGGAATAGGAGACAGGAGTGAGGTGAGCGAGGACCCTAGGGCTCAAATGTAAGGGGGAGCTCATTCTCAGGGTCATGCTTGTGCTCCAGGTACCTCACTTGCCTCACCCTTGTGCCAGCCCTAGAGACAGCAGATAAGCTCCCCTGCTTCCTTTCACTTACAAACTGTTCTCTAAGGGTGAGTTTCTCCTTGCTGCCCGTCTGAGTCTCACATATGTGGTGAGTTCACCTGTTTGGTGACTTTTTATGTCTCTTTGTGGCTTGTTGTGACACAGAGGCAACACTGCATTGTTTCAACTCCTTCCTCACTCATTTCCGTCTTTCCTTGCCCTTAAAGCCTGGGGACAGGAGGCACTGGTGGTTCTGTCACAGAATTCTCACTGTTCATGTGGGAGACCCAGGTTTGATTCCTGGCCAAATGACCTCATGCATAGTCACCATCTGTCTGTCAGTGGAGGCTGGTGTGTTGCTATGATACTGAACAGGTTCCGGCAGAGTTTCCAGATTAAAATAGACTCATGAACAAAGAACATGCAGGAAGAAAGGCCTGGATATCTCCTTCTGAAAATCAGCCAATGGAAACCCTATGGATCACAACAGTCTGATCCCCTTGTGCATGAAGTCACCATGAGTCGTGGGGGCTGGCTCAATGGCAGCTAACAATAACAACAAAACTTTTGGACGGTATCCCCCAAACAAAGTGTAAGCACCTTAATCCTTGCCCCAGGCTGTAATTTTTAGAGGACCTAGACTAAGACTGTATGAAAGTCTAAAGACTGAATAGATGAATTTGTCTCCTTTTAATAGGGGAAAAAAAAAAAATCACTTAATTTTGATTTTTTTTTTTGAGGAAAAACCAGAGGCCATTAATTGGATATTCATAGGCTGAATTGTATTCTTTGATCCATGTCTTTTTTTTTTTTTTTTTTAAACTGCATGACCCCGTAAGTATCAGGCAATTTCATGTTCAAACTCAAGTACTTGACTTCTCTTGAAACACTGGAAGCTTTGCAATGTATGCCAAACACTGGCTGGGGCTGAGTACCAGCCGGCCCCTGTAGATGGGGGAGGGCACAGCAGCTGGAAGCAGGCTCAGCCCTCTGCAGTGCACGCTCAAACACGTGGCCTCCCTTGCCTCATGTATGGGACCTGCCTGGCCCCTCATAGGCACTGGAGTTTGAACCTTCAGGATAAAGGGAAATTCAGCTAGACGTCTTGTTGGGATAGGAGTTGCTTCTCAGAAGACTCATGCTGAATAATCTGGTGCAGTTAGAAATGGTTTTTGGGAGTGGGAGTTAGATCAAATGAAATGGAAGGCATGCAGAGAGGCCTCCTGCTGCATACAGTGGGAAGAATGGCCCTAACAAAGCGCCAGCGTTCTTGGGAGTTCCTGAGATCTTGAGAGAGAGGGAACTATCAGCTTAGCACCAGTAATGCTATGAAGAAATTTGGCAACAGAGCCTTTGAGAATAAGAATATACATATAGTAGTTTATATCTTAAAATCTGCCCTTGACTACTAACTTAAAGGTTGGCAGCTCAAACGCACCCGGGGCACCATGGAAGAAAGGCCTGGTGATCTGCTTTTATAAAGATCACAGCCAAGAAAACCCTATGGAATAGTTTAACTCTGTAATACGTGGGATTGTCGTGAGCTGGAATCAATGACAGCAATGGGTTTGGTTTTTTGGTTTCGGTATGATGGTTCAGCGATAGAATTCTTGCCTTCCGTGTAGGAAAACAGGAATCAATTCCTGGGCAATGTAACTCATGTGGAGCTGCCACCTGTCTGTCAGTAGAGGCTTGCATGTTGCTATGAGGTTGATGGGTTTCAGTGGAGCTTCTAGACTAAGAGAGGCTAGGAAGAAAGGCTTGGCAATCTTCTTCTGAAAATCAGCCAATGAAAGCCCTATGATCTCATTGTGCATGGAGTTGCCATGAGAAGGAGTCCGGCTCAACAGCAGCTAACAACAAAAACATATAGTTTTGTACTGAGTTCTGGTGATGCCTCCAGGAGTGTAAGACATTGAATTGCCCCGAGACCAGGGCTGGCTCCTGTTGAAGGTGGTTGGATGGTAAATTGCTGACCAATAAAGTGATGCTTATTTCAGGAGGTGCTACCTTTCTTCTCCTTATCAGTCGCCCCTAATTTTTTTTTTTTCTCTCTCTTTTCTTGGTTTCATTAGCTAGGTCCTGCTGGGGCTTAGAAACTAGAAGCCACGACTCCCTCGCCTGGTTTCTGCCTGAAATAGAAGCAATGGGAGCCAAGTTGCAGAGAAACAGCAGGTGGAAACCAGCAGATTATTCTGCCCCTTCTTTCTTCTCAATGACTGACACCCCTCGCTTATAGATGACTAGCGCTTCACTGTTTTCAAATCTTTCATCTCCTTAGATCCTTCTAATAGACCTGTGAGTTAGTTAGGGAAGGCAGAGCCTCAATTTAAGATGGAAAGTGAAATACAGCAAGGCTAAGTGATGATTCTTCTGCTGCTCAGCAGGGCAGTGGAAGAGCAGGAACTTGGATCATCTCCTGTGTTACTCCCCCTTGACCCCCAGCCTATCATCTAGGCATGTTGACTAGCTTTAATTCTCCAACCAGGACTGACAGAAGCAAGGTTTTACAAACTGGGTGGCAGCCCAATAGTACATCATAAAATCAATCTAGTGGGTCACAACAAATTTTTATAAAAAACAGGTAAACTAGAATATAATAGAATAGATAATACCAACATGGATTGTCCATAGTAGGGATTAGTATTCTTTTTTTCCTTTCCCTATAATCTTTTTTTTCTAAATTTTATTTATTTTGTTGTTGTTGAAAATATACACAGCAAAACATATACCAATTCAACAGTTTCTACATGTACCATTTAGTGATATTGACTACATTCTTCGAGTTGTGCAGCCAGTCTCACCCTCCTTTTCTTCACTGTTTCTCCCTCATTAACGTAAACTTACTGCCCCCTAAGGTTCCTATCTAATCTTTTGAGTTGCTGTTGTTGATTCGATACCGTATAGGTAGTTCTTAAAAGAGCATAAGGTTCATGGCAGACCTTCTTTACTAGTTAAGCTAAACTATTGTTTGGTTTTAAGATGACTTCATGGGATATTTTTGGTTTAAGGTTTAAAGATTATCTCAGGGCAATAGTTTCAGGGGCTCATCTACCCTCCACGGCTCAGAAAATCTAGAGTCTATGAGAATGTGAAACTCTGTCCTGCAGTACCCCCTGACCCCCATGATCAGATTATTCTATGGAATTGTTGATCAAATGTTCAGTAATAGCGGCCAGGCACTATCCGGTTCCTTACGTCTCATGACAAAGGAGGCAGTTATTCATGAATGAATGCAGTTAGCCACACATTCCATATCCTCCTCGTGTTCCTGACTCACCTTTTCCTCTGTTGTTCCAGGCTAATAGAGAACAACTGTTGTGCCTTGGATGGCTGCTTGCAAGCTTTGAAGACCCCAGGCACTACACAACGAATTAGGAGGTAGAACAGAAGCACTAAACATGTTATTAGGCCAGTTAACTGGGATGTCCCATGAAACCATGACCCTAAACCTCCAAATCAAGAAACCAAATCCCCTGACATGTTTGGTTGTACATAAGCAGCCTCAGCAACTTTTTTTTGTCGTTGTTGTAAATACATCTATCACACTTTTGCCAATTCAACTTTTTACAGGAGTACAAATTATTAACAGTAATTATAATAATCAGCTGCCCAACCGTAGCCTTAATCAATGTGATTTTTCCATCACCGTTAACCCCCCTTTTGCTCTTCCCTCCTGACCCTGGTAACCACTAGTAAACTTTGTTCTCTGCATACTTGCCTTTTCTTGTCTTTATAAATGAGCAAGATCATACAATATTTGTCCTTTTGTGGTTGGCTTATTTTACTCAGCATAACGTCTTCAAGCTCCATCCATACTGCAGATGTATCAAGACACCATTTCTCCTACTGGCTGAGTAGCAGTCCATTCTATATATGCACCACGTTTTGAATTCCATTGATCTGTTGATGGGCATTTATGTTGTTTCCACCTTTTGGCTATTGTGAATAGTGATGCAATGAACATTGGTGTACAAGTCTCTTTTTGAGTCTCTACTTTCAAGTCTTTTGGGTGTGTAGCTAGGGGTAGAATTGATGGGTCATATGGTAGTTCTATTTTTAGTTAGTTTTTTTTTTTTTTTTGTGGAGCCTCCACCCTGCTTTCTACAACAGCTATACCATTTTGTATTTTCACCAGCAATGGATAAGGGTTCCAATTTCCCCACATCCTCACCAACATTTGTTATTTTCTCTTTTTGTATTTACATCTTAGCCGTCCATTGTCTTCCAGTCAATGCCAACTCACAGCAACTGTGTAGGACAGAGTAGAACTGCCCCACAGTGTATCCAAGGAGTGGCTGGTAGATTTGAACTTCTGACCTTTTGGTTAGCAGCCTGAGCTCTTAACCACTGTACCAACAGGGCTCCTAGCCATCCTGTTGTTTGCTGTTGTTAGGTGCTGTCAAGTCTTTTATGTCTCATAGTGACTCTATGTACAACAGAATGAGACACTGCCTTGTCCTGTGCTATCGTCACAATCATTGTGATTGAGCCCATTGTTGCAGCAACTGTGTCAATCCATCTGGTTGAGGGTCTTCCTCTTTTCCCCTGACCCTGTACTTTACCAAGCATGATGTCCTTCTCCAGGGACTGATCCCTCCTGACAACATGTCCAAAGTATGTAAGACACAGTCTCACCAACCTTGCTTCTAAGGAGCCTTATGGTTGCACTTCTTCCAAGACAGATCTGTTCATTCTTTGGGCTGTCTATGGTGTATTCAATATTCTTCGCCAACACCAAAATTCAAAGGCGTCAATTCTTCTTTGGTCTTCCTTATTCATTGCCTAGCTTTCATATGCATATGATGCAATTAAAAATACCATGGTTTGGGTCAGACGCGCCTTAGTCTTCAAGGTGACATCTTTGCTTTTCAACACGTTAAAGAGGTCTTGTGCAGCAGATTTGCCCAATGCAATGCGTCTTGTATTCTTTCACCATTCCTATTCAATCTGTATGCTGAGCAAATAATCCGAGAAGCTGGACTATATGAAGAAGAATGGCGCATCGGGATTGGAGGAAGACTCATTAACAACCTGAGTTATGCAGATGACACAACCTTGCTTGCTGAAAGTGAAGAGGACTTGAAATACTTACTGATGAAGATCAAAGACCACAGCCCTCAGTGTGGATTACACCTCAACATAAAGAAAGCAAAAATCCTCACAACTGGACCAATAAACAACATCATGATAAACTGAGAAGAGACTGAAGTTGTCAAGGATTTCATTTTACTTGGCTCCACAATCGACACCCATGGAAGCAGCAGTCAAGAAATCAAAAGACACATTGCATTGGTCAAATCTGCTGCACAGGACCTCTCTAATGTGTTGAAAAGCAAAGATATCACCTTGAAAACTAAGGCACACCTGACCCAAACCATGGTATTTTCAACTGCATCGTATGTATGGGAAAGCTGGAAAATAAATAGGGAAGACCAAAGAAGAATTGACTCCTTTGAATTTTGGTGTTGGGGGAGAATATTGAATATACCATGGACTGCCAAAAGAATGAACAAATCTGTCTTGGAAGAAGTGCAACCAGAATGCTCCTTAGAAGCAAGGATGGCGAGACTGCGTCTTACATACTTTGGACATGTTGTCAGGAGGGATCAGTCCCTGGAGAAGGACATCATGCTTGGTAAAGTACAGGGTCAGGGGAAAAGAGGAAGACCCTCAACCAGATGGATTGACACAGTGGCTGCAACAATGAACTCAATTACAACAACGATTGCGAGTATGGCACAGGACCGGAAAGTGCTTCCTTCTGTGGAACACAGAGTCGCTATGAGTCAGATCTTACTCGATGGCACCTAACAACAACAACACCTAGGCTATCGATGTTCATGTATTCCATTTCGTTTTTGATGATTTCCAGTTTTTCCGGATTTGTACTTTGTACATTCCACATTCCTACCATTAAGGGGTATTTGCAGCTGTTTCTTCTCATTTTGAATCATGCCACATCAGCAAATGAAGGTGGCAAAAGCTTGACTGCATTCATGTCATTAAGGTCTACTCTACTTTGAGAAGGCAGCTTTTCCCCTGTTGCAATTTGATCACCTTCCAACCTGAGGGGCTCATCTTCCCGCGTTATATCAGACAATGTTCCACTGCTATTCATAACATTTTCACTGGTCAGTTTTTTCAGAAGTAGACCACCAGGCCCTTCTTCCTAGTCTTTCTTAGTGTGGAAGCTCTGCTGAAACCTATGACCGTGGGTGACTCTGCTGGTATTTGAATACCAGTGGCATAGCTTCCAGCGTCACAGCACCATGCAAGTCACCACAGTACAACAAACTGACACATGAATGATTAGCCATCTTAGTGGGAGTGAAATGGTATCTCACTGTGGTTTTGATTTGCATCTCTCTGATGGCTAATGATGCTGAGCATCTGTTCATGTGTTTGGTGGCCATTTGAATGTCCTCTGTGGTGAAATATCTATTCAAGTCCTTTGCCCATTTTATGATTGGGTTATTTGTCTTTTTGTTGTCAAAGTTGTATATATATTTTGGTTATTAGATTCTTGTCAGATATATGGTTTCTGAAGATATTCTTCCAGTTGGTAGCTTGTCTTTTCACTTCTTTGATGAAGTCTTTTGATGAACCAGAGTTTTTAAGTTTTATGAGGTCCTATTTATTTATTTTGTCTCTTGCTGTTTGTGCTTTTGTTATTATATTAGATAATCCATTGTTAAAAGCTAGGCCTGACAGCATTGCCCCTGCTTGTTCTTCTAAGAATTTTATGATTTTAGTTTTCACATTTAGGTTCTTAATCCTTTTTGAATTTGTTTTTTGTGTATGATGTGAGGCATGGACCCTGCTTCATTCTTCTGCATGTGGAAATCCTATTTTCCCAGCACCATTTATTGAAGAGACTGTTCTTTCCTCATCAATGGAAATAGCACCCTTGTCAAAAATCAGTTGACCATAGATGTATGGATTTATTTCTGGACTTTCAATTCTATTCCATTGGTCTATGTGTCTATTGTTATACTCTTGCCAGGCTGTTTTTTTTCCCATACACCACTTTCATTATTTAAAGACTGTTGTTAGATCTTATTATTACAGCTGACATATCATTGCACTTACAGGCATTTGCATTAGAAAAATGTTAAATACATTATCAAGTTTAAAATGTTGTTATGGCAATGGGGTGCCTCTATTTTATCAAGGTTCACTTGAAAAAGTTCTGTGCTAGAGAATATTTCTATTTCAAGGTTAATTAAAAGACAATCATACTGATTCACCTTAGAGAGATCTTATCCACACACCCAGGCCACCCTGAGTGTCACTTTTTATTATTTGCAAACCTTATTGTCAGCACTCACTTACCCTAGGTACTCCTGCTTCAAACACATTCAAGCAAAGCTGTTCAATGCTCAACAAGAACTTTTAAAAAAAAAAATTTTATTGTGCTTTAAATGAAGATTTACAGAGCAAATTAGTTTCTCTTTAAACCATTAGTACACATATTGTTCCGTGACATTGGTTGCCAACCCTGAAATATGTCAACACTCTCTCCTTCTCGACCTCAGCTTCCCCATTTCCATTTGCCCAGCCATCCTGTCCCCTACTGCCTTCTTATCCTTGGCCCTGGGCTAGTGTGCCCATTTAGTCTCATAAACATGGTTGAGCTACATGTATTATTGCTCATTTTATTGAGCCTGTCTAATCTTTGACTGAAGGGTGAATCTCAGGGGTGACTTCAGTGCTGAGTCAAAAGGGTGTCCAGGGGCCATACTCTCGGGATTTCTCCAGTCTCTGTCAGACCAGTAAGTCTGGTCTTTTTTTTTTTTTTTCATGAGTTTGAATTTTGTTCTATGTTTTTCTCCTGCTGTGTCTGGGACCCTCTATTGTGATCCCTGTCAGAGCAGTTGGTGGTGGTAGCCGGGCACCGTCTAGTGCTGGACTCACTTTGGTAGAGGCTGAGGTAGCTGTGGTCCATTAGTCCTTTGAACTAATTTTTCTCTTGTGTCTTTGGTTTTCTTCATTCTCCCTTGCTCCAGATGGGTTGGGACCAGTGGAGTATCTTAGATGGCCGCTCACAAGCTTTTAAGACCCCAGAAATGCTACTCACCAAAGTAGGATGTAGAACATTATCTTTACAAACTATGTTATGCCAATTGAACTGGGTGTCTCCGAGACCATGGTTCCCAGCCCTCAGCCTAGTAATTTGGTACCTCAGGGAGTTTGAATGTGCTTATGAAGCTTCTACGACTTTGCCTTGGTCAAGTTGTGCAGACTTCCCCAGTATTGTGTACTGTCTTACCTGTCACCAAAGTTACCACTTACCTATTGTTTAGTTAATGTTTTTCCTTCCCCATCCCTTCCCTCCCTTGTTTGTAACCATCAAAGATTGTTTCTTTCTGTGTGTAAAACTTTTCATGAGTTTTTATAATAGTGGTCTCATTTAGTATTTGTCATTTTGTGATTGACTTATTTCACACAGCATGATGCCCTCCAGATTCATCATTGTTCTTCATCGTTGTGTAGTATTCCATTGTGTGTATGTATCATAGTTTGTTTATTCATTCATCTACTGATGGGCACTTAGGTTGTTTCCTTTTTTGGCTTTTGGGAATAATGCTGCAATGAACACAGGTATGCATGTGTCTATTCGTGTGATGACTCATTTCTCTAGGATATATTCTAGGAGTGGGACTGCTGGATCGTATGGCATTTCAATTTTTAGCTTTTTAAGGAACTGCCATATAGTTTTCCAAAATGGTTATACCATTTTGCATTCCCACTAGCAGTGCATAAGAGTTCCAATCACCCCACAGCTTCTCCAATATTTCTTATGTTCTGTTTTTTGATATGTGGCAGTAATATCGTGGTGAGATGGTATCTCATTGTAGTTTTGATTTGCATTTCTCTAATGGCCAGTGATCATGTCCATTTCCTCATGCGTCTGTGCCACCTCTATGTCTTTTTTGGTGAAATGTCTGTTCATATCCTTTGCTCATTTTTTAATTGGATTATTTGACTTCAGGCTGCTTTGATTACTGTAGCTGTATAGTATGCTTTAAAATCAGGAAGTTTGAGTCCTCCTACTTTGTTTTTCTCTTTCAACATTGCATTAGCCATTTGGGGCCTTCTGCCATTCCATATAAAGTTGAAGAATGCTTTGTCTATTTCTGTAAAGAAGGCTATTGGAATTTTGATCGGGATTACATTAAATCTATAGATCACTTTGGGTAGTGTTGACATCTTAACAACATTAAGTCTTCCAATCTATGAACATGGAACATCTTTCCATTTATTTATGTCTTCTTTAATCTTTTCCAGCAGTGTTTTATAGTTTTTATTGTATGGAGTCCTTCTTGTCCCTGGTTAGATTTATTCCTAGGTGTATTTTATTTTCTTGATGTAAATAGAATTGTTTCCTTAGTTTCCCTTTCAGATTTCTCACTGTTGGCGGATAGAAACTCAACTGATCTTTCTTTGTTGACCTTATACTCTGCAACTTTGCTAAATTCTTCTCTTAGCTGTAGAAGTTTTTTGTGGACTTTTTGGGATTTTCTATATATAGGAGCATATCATCTGCAAATAGAGATAATTTTACTTATTTTCCAATCTGGATACCTTTTATTTCTTTTTCTTGTCTTATTTCTCTGGCTAGGACTACTAATACAATATTGAATAGAAGTGGTGGAAGTGGGCTCCCTTGTCTTGCTCCTGATTTCAAGGGGAAAGCAGGATGAGTATTTTTAAATAAAGCTTTTGCTTTCAGTCTGCTGCTTTTTTGGTTTCCCAGTCTCTAGCTGTTGCTTAATCTGATACACATTCACATCATGTTAGACTTGGGTTTTGGGTGCTGCGAAGCCTTATCAGTTGCTTTCACCTGAGTCTCAGAGAGGTTAGATTTCAATGACAGATTGTTGGGAAATGTTGCTCTTGCCCATCTGATAATCCAATGCAGGAACATGCCTCACAGATGAAAGGACCTCCAAAGTGCCCACTAGATTGGAATAAAGCAAAACAAAACAAAAACGGAAAGAAATGCTAGAATCAAAAAGTTCCTAGGCAGCTACTCTCACAAATGCTAACATATGATTTTAACATACGATTTTTTTATACTCTACTCTGACCAATGAGCCAAAATGAAAGTAACAGCTAAGCCTTTAATCATTTATTGCAATACTATAAGCAGAAGGTTAACCCAGAGAAAACACCGGCTCTCCCCATTCCATTTTTCCCCATGGATGAGGGTCAGGTGAATCACAGCACACATGAGGATCTGTGTCTTTGCCCAGAGAGTCCCTAAAAAAGAGTCTTGCAGTTCTATGAACCTGGGGGCTGGAAGAGGGGGAGAGGTAAGGGCTAGGAGTGGAAAAATACTGAATGCTGAGTCAGAGTAGACAGAACTGTCTTCAGGATTCCTCACTCCCTTGCTTGGATAAGGAGGTCACAGCAAAGCCACGCAAGGAAGTCTTCTGTTGAAGGCCCATGATAAGGAGTCCTCTGTATGGAGATGCCTGGGCTAGAACGCAGATATACACAAGAACATTTGTTGTGGGTTGAATTGTGTCCCCGCAAAATATGTGTCAATTTGGTTAGGCCATGATTCACAGTACTGTGTGGTTGTCCTCCCTTTTGTGATTTTCCTGTGTGTTATAAATCTTAATCTCTCTCTGCCTGTGGTTAAAGAGGATTAGTACACAATGTCATGTACTGTATTACTCTTCACCAAAGTTACCTCTTACCTATTGTCTCATTAGTGTTTTTCCCCTCCCGTCCCTTCCCTCTCTCATTCGTAACCATCAAAGATTGTTTTCTTTCTGTGTGTAAACCTTTCCATGAGTTTTTATAATAGTGGTCTCATACACTATTTGTCCTTTTGTGATCGACTTATTTCACTCAGCATTATGCCCTCCAGATTCATCCATGTTGTGAGATGTTCTGCAGATTTAAGATGTAATACCCTTACTCAGGTCACATCCCTAATCCAATGTAAAGGGAGTTTCCAGCGGTGTGGCCTGCACCACCTTTTACGTTACAAGAGGTAAAAGGAAAAGGGAACAAAGCAGAGAGCTGAGGACCTCATACCATCAAGAAAGAAGCACTGGGAGCAGAGTTCGTCCTTTGGACCTGGGGTTCCTGCACGGAGAAGCTCTTAGTCCAGGGGAAGATTGACAAGAAGGACCTTCCTTCAGAGCCAACAGAGAGAGAAAACCTTCCCCTGGAGCTGATGCCCTGAATTTGGACTTCTAGCCTACTAGATTATGAGAAAATAAATTTCTCTTTGTTAAAGCCATCCCCTTGTGGTATTTCTGTTACAGCAGCACTAGATAACTAAGACAGCATTGCTGACCAGATGCAACTGAGTCCTTGACTACAACTCCCTTCGTGGACTGTAGCACATTGACTGTGCACCAAGTTTGATGTGGAGAAGGAAAGTTTCTCCCATGAGATCTTCCAGGCCAAGCCTTGTAATACTTATGGTCAGGCCTGAAAATCACACACAGGTTTTTGGCCAGGAGCCGAACTCCTCACTGGGTAGGAAACTTGGAGGCCAGAAGAGGTCCCAAGCAGGTATAACACAAGGAGTGACTATGACTGAGAAGGAGGACAAGGCCAGTCCTGAGAGGCTGTCTCATAACCAGGGGAAGCATTAAGAGGCAGAGGAGTAAAGTGCAAATCAGGACACAATGAACCATGTCAGGAAGAAGATAGTGTAGAGCATCCGACCTTAACAAGGTCTGCCCAGTGGGCTTACAGGCAGTTCCCATTGAATAACTGGACAAGTGGTTACAAGTGCAAATGATTAAGTAGTCAGTTTACATTAAGTCATTGAGAAAATCCAGTAAAATGGAAGCCAATCAATCAGAAGGTTGTTAATAAATAACTAATATATGTTTAATATGTACTGCTCTTTCTCACTGATAGCCTGTTTGACTATTTTTTCTTACAGATGTCCAGTGGAAAAATCACATACTCGTAAATCATACTCAGTCAAATGAGAATATTTTGTGGTAGGTTCCCCCAGTGATTTTTATTACATAAAAAATTTCCCCTGTTGGACCACATCTCTGAAATGGCAATGGAAGTCAGTGAGAAAATGTTATGGTTTATAAACATTTGTTTTACAAAAAATTTCAACGGATAATCTAAAAAACCCCAGTGACAATGAAGTCAAAAACAAAGCTGAAATGATGATACATTGTTTGTCTTTATAAAGAAAAGTGCCAGCACAGAACAAGACATAACATGACATGGGACCTATCAAGAAGTAGGGCCTTGTGATGGAGAGAATAGAGCAGAGAAGTGAGAGATATAGACAGTAATCCAGACTTATTAAATGAATAACACTACAGTCAGCCCTCTGTATTCATGAATTCTGCACCCATGGATTCAGCCAGCTGAAGACTGAAAATATTCGGGGAAAAAAAAACAAAGTTCCGAAAAGCAAAACTTGAATTTGCCAAACACCAACCACTACGCTAAATACATGTAAATGAAGGGGTGTGTAGGCATCCCCTGCTGTAGACTCCCCATTTCACAAAATCTTCAGTCTCTCTCCAGCACTCCTTGTTTGAGCATTGTTTGCCTCGTGTCTCGTTCCTTCGCTACTTGTGCTGTGTACACCCTTTGTTTCTGTGAAAAAATGTCTCCTAAAAAGCAGTGAAGTGGTCAAAGCAATTCAGCCAAGGCTACGTGTGAGGGGGTGAGGAGAGCGAGAGGAAGGAGTTTCAGCCTACTAAGGGATGGCTGGCTGGCTAGTTCTGGAAAGTGCTACAGCCTCAAGAACTTCAAGGTCACAGGTGAATCGGCATTGGTGATGCCCAGGCAGCATCAGCGCTCCCAGAAGAGCTCAAGAAACTCATAGAAGAGAAAGGCTACCTTCCAGAGCAAGTCTTCAATCTTGCTGAAACAACTATTTACATAGCATTTATGTTGAATTAGGTATGATAAGTAAGTAACCTAGAGATGATTTAAAGTGTGCGGGAAGAAGTGCATAGGTTATATGCAAATACTATGCCATTTTATATAAGGGACTTGAGCATCTACAGACTTTGGTACCCAAGGGCATCCTGGAACCAATCCCCTGCAGGTACTGGGAGACGACTGTGTTTATTTGTTTAAATAAATATCACTAAATATTTCCGTTTTTTCCAGTTTCTCTCAAGTCAACTCTGAGTCCTGGTGACCCCCATGTGTGTCTGAGTAGAACTGTGCTCCACAGGGTTTTCAATGACTGGTTTTTCAGAAGTAGATTGTCAGATCTTTCTTCTACAGTGCCTCTGGGTGGACTTGAGCCTCCAATCTTTATGTGAGCAGCTGAGTGCATTAACTGATTTCATGTATATTATTTTTACTCTTTAGATGTCAAACCTGCTCAGAGCTCTTACTGAAAGGATAGTGGTGTTGCTGGCCACATTTGCGCACATGACCCATGATATCAACATTTTCTCCTCCAAAATGTTTCTCCTCCCTGTGTTGACCCTCTGGCTGCCTTCCCTTCCTGTTACTACACTGAGCTCTTGAGATGATGATGGTGGAGCTGAACCAGGAGAAGGCCGTGGTCATAGTTGGACTGGTCTCTCCAGTGGGAGGTGGAGGGATGGTGGGCAGGGAACTGTCAAGTCAAAAGCAATGACAAACAAAAAGCAAGGACTGTTATGTAATGGGAAGCTCCTGGGAGAAATACCAGCCCACATGCTGACTGGTTACAAAATGCACTAGCCATTAGCACCCATATCCACACCCTCTCGCTCTTTCTTAGTTTTTGGAGTTACCATTGATGGGCTTTGAGGAGTGGGAGCCCCTTGAAGATGTTCCAGTAGACAGCTGGTGTTTGCCTCTTAGGGGATGTGCTAAGGACAGAAATATCTCCACAGAGATGTGCCTGCCTCTCTGTCTCCCCTTGTCCCACTAGCCACAAAGTTGCAACATGCCTTTATTAATAAGCTACAGGAAAATGAGATAAAAGGTAACCATTATTACAGCATTTGAGTCAAACATTCTGCAAAGGAAGGTGCATGTGTTAAGAGACAGAGCTTTACATGGGCATTACCCCAATGCTACAAAACCAGAAGTCCTAAGGAGCCAACCCCAGCTGGTCTTGGCTACGGACCAGTGGCCTTCTGGGGCTAGTGGCCGGTGGGACACATGGTAACTAAATTGCACATCTGATTAACAAAACTTTGCAATAAACAGCAGAGAGATTTCAATGGTGTATGTCAGGACTTCAGCTCGATTGGCCTCTGAGTTGTAAATTGTATAGTAGTGCTGTCAAGAGTGTGCAAATTTCTCAGAGCTTCTTAGAGGGCTATCCAGTGGTGGCTTCGAAATTTCTGTATTGGAGACAATCAGATTGGAAGGGTTTTGTTTTGAAGCTGTATTTTGTAGGTCTTACAGACTGGGAAAACCTCAGTTTCCCATGTCAAAGTGGTAGTAGTGGGTTGAGGGAGAATAGAGGTGTTTTTGACTAAGGCACTTCCACTTCCCAGACACACTTTGCTTTTCCCAGTAGTCACCCTGGGGAGAGCCCCAATACCTAGATGAAACAAGCAAACAAATAACAAACCATTGCCGTGGAGTTGATTCAGGCTCATAGCGACCTCGTGCGTTACAGAGTAGAATTGTCCCATAGGGTCTTCTTGGCTATAATCTTTATGGAAGCGGATTGCCAAGTGTTTTCTTCCATGTTATCACTGGGTGGGCTCAAACTGCCAACCTTTCGGTTAGTAGTTGAGTGCAAACTATTTGTGCTGCCCAGAAAATTTACGTTCAGATGTAAACCCCTTACCCATTGCTGTCAAGTAGATTCCGAGCTCAAAGCGACCCAATAGGACAGGGTAGAACTGACCCCATGGTATTTCCTAGACTGTAAATCTTTACTGAAGCAGACTGCCACATCTTTCTCCCGCTGAGTGGCTGGTGAATTTGAACCGCCCACTTTTTGGTTAGCAGTTCAAGAGCAAGTTTCAGAGTCTCTTCTAACATTCATTTTGTCTTTTTCTTTCCTTCCTGTCTTTTTAATGACCTTTTACTTTCTTCAGGTATAATGCCTTTGATGCCTTCCACAACTCTCTTGGTCTTTGGTTATTAATGTTCAATGCCTCAAATCTGTTCTTGAGGCGGTCTCTAAATTCAGGTGGGATATACTTAAGGATGTATTTTGGCTCTCGTGGACTTGCTCTAATTTTCTTCAGCTTCAACTTGAACTTGCATAGGAACAATTGATGGTCTGTTCGGCAGTTGGCCCCTGGACTTGTTCTGACTGATGATATTGAGCTTCTCCGTCGTCTCTTTCCACAGATGTAGTCTATTTGATTCCTTTGCAGTCCATCTGGCGAGGTCCACGTTTATGTTGTTGAAAAAAGGTATTTGCAACGAATAAGTTGTTGGTCTTGCGAAATTCTGTCATGCAATTTCCGACATCGCTTCTACCACCAAGGCTGTATTTTCCAATTACTGATCCTTCCTCTTTGTTTCCAGTGAAGCTGGACATAGGGATGGGAAAAACTCCTGATTACCTGAGGGAGGATTATGGCCAGTGTGCTGCCTCATATTAAAAAGAGTTCTGCCTCAAAGTTTTCTCTGTTTGCTCTCTTCTTTAGCACTACATTCTCTGGGAGGTGTGCCCTTGTATGATTAGGGTTGTCCGTTCTCCCAGATTTTTACTATAATCTGGCCAATGGTATTTTTCTAATTCTCTTCACACAAGAACAATACTGATGACTGAGCATGGTCTTCAGCCAACTTTTGTCACTATCCTTGTGTCTTCAGCCACTGTGCGGGCACTCACCCTGACCCTCAGCATCCTTTGTAATTAAGCCCTCTGACCAATTACATTGAGTTTTATATTAGTTTCCTAGGGCTGTCATGGTTCCTTCTGAGGCTTTGAAGGATAATTTTTCTATGCCTCTCTCCTAGCTTCTGGTGACAGCTGGCAATGTTTGATGATCCTTGGTTGCAGATCCAATCTCTGCCAGTGTCTTCACATGGCCGTTTTCCCTCTGTCTCTTTCTGTGTCTCTTCTCTTTTATAAGGACACGAGTAATGTTAGATTAGGACCCACCCTACTCTAGTATGATCTCCTGTTAACTTAACTCTTAACATCTTTAAAGACTCTATTTCCAAACAAGTTCATATTCACAAGTACTGGGGGTTAGTACTTCAACACAACGTTCTGGGAGACACAATTCAATCCTTAACAGGTTTATAATCAATACTTACACGAATAGCATTTGTTCTTGCCGGAGACACTTACAGTTGGCAAATTCTCATCAAGTTCGACTTTCTCATTGTAAGTGAGGAAGCTGATTCTCAGGTGGGTGAAGTGACTTTCTCTCTGAAGCAGTCATTTAGGGAGGACATCCGTTTATATTAACCCCACAGGTCATGGGAATGTACTCTGGGGCCTCATTATTCTCCATTGCGTGGAATTTGCTGAGGTGGTAAACTGGGTGTCTGTTTGCCCACCCAGCTTCCTTCCCCCTTCTTTTGTTAATGGTGCCCAGATTGCCTTTGGGGGGACTTCCTTTTTCCCCAGTGAGTGCTGGATTCTTGGGGCTGTCAGTCAAAATGCCCCACCCAATCCTGGACAAGGGGTAGGTGGGCACGTGCCGCAGGTTGGGCAATCAAATACTCTCTCTGGGAACCTTGAATTTTAGTGGCAGGGACACATGATAGGGAAATGGTTGGGGGCACTGCAGAGGTGGGACCCTGATGAGGCTCTTAGCCCCAGCTCCTCAGATCCCTAAAGAGGCTCTGGTCCCGACCTTTCTGAGATTTATTTTTCAGCTCTACTTTGTACCCAGGAGTCCCTGGATGGTGCAAACGGTTAAGCACTTGACTACTAGCTGGAAGGTTGCCTGTTCAAATCCAACCAGAGATGCCTTGGAAGAAAGGACTGGCCATCTGTTTCTGAAAGTTCAGTCTGGAAAACTCCATAGAGCACAGTTCTACTCTGTACACGTGGGGTCACCATGAGTCAGAGGCAATATGACACCAACTAATAACAACAACAACTTCTATCTTATGAGCCATCCCATATCTTTTCAACAGATTCCCATTTTGCTTAAGAGAGGCAATTTTGTTTGCTTGCAACCAAATACCTTAACTGGTGCGGTGGTTATTGTTAGTAAAGGACTTTTAAAGCAATAGTTTTCCCTGGGTTATGCTTCATCATGGCGTTCAAGGGCAAGATGGCCGAGAGCAGGTGATAGAAAGGTTTGTGGTCTGTGTCATACACACATGCTACCAAAACCAAAACCAAACTTGTTGCCGTTGAGTTAATTCTGACTCATAGTGACCCCAGAGGACAGAGTAGAACTGCCCTGTAGGGTTTCCAAGGAGCACCTGGTAGATTTGAACAGCCGACCTTATGGTTAGCAGCCATAGCTCTTAACCTAAATCCCGTCAGCATTCACCTTCTCCAGAGACTGCTCCACCCAGGAGTCTAAGCCTCTTTTAGCTTACGCAGAGCCCTTGACACATGAAAAATACTTAAATTAACATTCTTAGCATCTGCCCTCCGCTTTCTCAGATTGAGTCCAGCTCCTTTTGCTTTTAAATTCAAATTTCAGCTTTTATTTTGTTTGCTTCTAACCTTTTCTGGTCAGTTTGGTTAGGCAACTCAATCACTTAGGGCTGAAAGCCTTCATTTACTTGCTCAGAAGGCTTGGCATGAGGACAGAGAAGGATGAGTGCAGGAACAGGTTGTGACAGATATTAGACCTTTGTGCTGCTGATTCTGACATCGTTCCCAGCAACACAAACGTGGCAGAGTGCTCCAGACGCAGCAGAATCTGATCTGAAACCACCGGAGGGAGGATTAATGACTCTGAATGTAGTCACGGTTTGGCTGGTATAAGGAAAAGCTTCTAGCCTGTCTTCCTGGATGACTTTGTCAATTACTTGCTCCTGTCAGTGCTCCTGAAGTTGTTTTGATAATGGGCAGAGGGGCGCCTACTCAAAAGAATACTGGGCTAAAGAAACAAGGAGGTGGGGCGGGAACTTCACCTAGCTTCCCACCCGCAATGTAGAGACTCCCACACGCCACCTCGACTCCTCGCTCAGCTTTCTAACACGTGAGGGATCTGCCGAGGGTAGACAGCTGGCTCCTGTCCCTGAGTGGTGGTGGGCTGAGCCAGAGGGGAGGTGAGTTGTGGGGGTCCCAGATTGCTACAACGATGGGCTGAAACATACCAGTGATTGTCAGCAATATTTTGTTACGCATGAGGTCGCTAAGAGTTGGAGCTGACTCCATGGCAGCTTATAACAAGAACAACAAGTTCCTACCTTGGAGGGATCAGACGGAAAAGAGAGCACCAAGATTTGCTGCTGGAGAAGGATTCTGTGAAGGCAGTGGCACTCGGGCTGGGCCTGAATGACAGACAGAATTCAGACCTGTGATAAAGGTGGGAAAAGTTATTCCAGACAGAGGTGGTTGCCAGGCGGTTGTATCGTTACTTAGATGTACTGTCATACATTGTCCTATAGAATTTTTTTTTAATTTAAAATATTTTAATGGTTGATCTTTGTTGTTGAGAATACACACAGCCAAAACACACACCAATTCAACAGTTTCTACATGTATAATTCAGTGACACTGATCGCAGCCTTGGGGTTGCGTAGCCATTCTCGCCCTCCTTTTCTGAGTTGTTCCTCCCTCATTAACATAACCTCACTGCCCTCTGAGGTTCCTACCTCATCTTTTGAGTCGCGGTTGTCAATTTGATCCCATATAGATAGATCTTAAAAAAGCACAATGCTCAAGGCAGACATTCTTCATGAGCTCAGCTAAACTATTGTTTGGTTTTAAGAAGCCTTTAGGGGATTGTAGAGCTTCTCTTATCCCTCACAAGATTATTAAAAATATGAAAGCAGGAGTCTCTGAGTGACTCTTTCACAGTGTCTTCTAGCACCGTGATGGACAGATGCGATATGCTAGGTAAAGACTCGTATATTGATTCTCTGGGTTTTATTCAAATGATGAAATGTCTTTCTGCTTACAGTTGACCTTAACTCTGACTCGCTGGGGCCAAGCTGTTGCCAGGAACACTCTGACTGATTGCTTTTCACTCCAATAGCTCCTGTGAGATGGATCGGGACCATTTATTACAAATCAAGGTAGAATCCTGCTCCTTTTCCTCTTCAGCCTCTGAGCAGCCGTCAGGCACCACAGACTCCAGTCAGTTGCTGGGCCTCAAATTTATCAGGTGAGTCATTGGCAAAGTGAACAATTTCCAGGGATCCTAGAACCTGGAATGCAATTTTAAATTAAAAGTTCATATATTTCTTGGAAAGAACATGGCAGTCATGGCTAAAGAGGAAGAGAGGAGGAAATAGTAGAGGTTGCTGTGTGGGGTAGACATGAAATGGAAATCTTCCCAGCTAGGTGGAAGAGCAAAGCTCAGGACATAAATATTTCACTTTGATGTTCTTCTAAGATTAAGTTGCAACCCAGAGTTCTCTGATTCTGGAGATAAGCTAGCAGGTGGTATGCTTTTTAGTGCTGATATATTTGGTTTAGAAGAAGAGAGATGGAAACAACCCCAAACTGCTACGCTGAAGAGTTGTGGGCTGGCAGGCAGGCCTGAACCCTCCTAAAATCACTCTTGCAGTGGACACTATTGGCCCTGTTAGTGCTCGACTACTAACAGGAAGGTTGGCGGTTTGAACACACCCACAGGGACCTTGGAAGAATGGCCTGGCCACCTGGTTCCAAAAGGTCACACACAGCCTTGAAAACCCCATGGAGTACAATTCTACTCTGCATCACATGGGATCACCACGAGCTGGGATTGACTCAATGGCAACTGGTTTGGTTTTTAATTTTTACTTTCCTTTAAGTGAAACTTTACAAATCAAGTCAGTCTCTCATATAAAAACTTTTACACATCTTGCTATATACTCCTAGTTGCTCTCCACATAAAGAGACAGCACACACCTTCCCTCCACTCTCTGTTTTCATGTCCATTTGGCCAGCTTTTGAACTTCTCTGCCCTCTCATCTCCCCTCCAGACAGGAGCTGCCCACATAGTCTCATATGTCTACTTGATCCAAGAAGCTCACTCCTCACAAGTATCATTTTCTATCCCATAAAAAAAAATTTTTTTTTCATAGTGCGGTCCAATCCCTGTCTGAAGAGTTGGCTTTGGGAATGGTTCCTGTCTTGGGCTAACAGAAGGTCTGGGGACCATGACCCTAAGGGTCCTTCTAGTCTCAGTCAGACCATTAAGTCTGTTGTTTTTACCAGAATTTGAGGTCTGCATCCCACTGATTTCCTGCTCCCTGTCAGGGCAGTCATCTGTTGTAGCCAGGCACCATCTAGTTCTTCTGGTCTCAGGATGATGTAGTCTCCGGTTCATGTTGCCCTTTCTGTCTCTTGGGCTCGTAATCGCCTTGTGTCCTTGTTGTTCTTCATTTTCCTTTGATCCAGGTGGGTTGAGACCAATTGATGCATCTTAGATGGCTGCTTGCTACCGTTTAAGACCCCAGATGCCACTCTTCAAAGTGGGATGCAGAATGTTTTCTTAATAGATTTTATTTTGCCAATTGACTTAGATGTCCCCTGAAACCATGGCCCCCAACCCCCTGCCCCTGTTACGCTGGCCTTCGAAGCATTCAGTTTATTCAGGAAACTTCTTTGCTTTTGGTTTAGTCCAGTTATGCTGACCTCTCCTGTATTGTGTGTTGTCTTTCTCTTCACCTAAAGTAGTTCTTATCTACTATCTAATTAGTGAAAACTCCTCTCCCTCCCTCCCACTCTCGTAACCATCAACTTCTTATAAAAGTGGTCTCATACAATATTTGTCCTTTTGCAACTGTCTAATTTCACTCAGCATAATGCCTTCCAGATTCCTCCATGTTATGAAATGTTTCAGGAATTCATCATTGTCCTTTATTGATGCGTAGTATTCCATTGTGTGAATATACCATAATTTATTTATCCATTCATCCACTGATGGGCACCTTGGTTGCTTCCATCTTTTTGCTATCATAAACAGTGCTGCAATGAACATGGGTGTTAACATATCTGTTCATGTAAAGGCTCTTATTTCTCTAGGATATATTCCAAGAAGTGGGATTGCTGGATTGTATGGTAGTTCTATTTCTAGTTTTTAAAGGAAGCACCAAATCGATTTCCAAAGTGGTTGTACCATTTTACATTCCCACCAGCAGTGTGTAAGTGTTCCAGTCTCTCCACAATCTCTTCAACATTTATTATTTTGTGTTTTTTGGGTTAATGCCAGCCTTGTTGGAGTGCGATGGAATCTCACTGTAGTTCTGATTTGCATTTCTCTAATGGCTAATGATCGTGAGCATTGCCTCTTGTATCTGTTAGCTACCTGAATGTCTTCTTTAGTGATGCGCCTGTTCATATCCTTTGCCCATTTTTTAATTGGGTTATTTGTCTTTTTGTAGTTGAGTTTTTGTGGCTTTTTACTAAGGAGGTGGAAATTTCAACTGGAGTGCCGGAATTTCATGTATTAGAAATTCATTTCTTTGGTTTAAGTACAGCTTAAATTCTCTGGTAATTCTCTGCTGAGGAGACGGGAGGGTAAAGTTATCAGTGCTTAATACCTTAAAGTGAATTAAGTTATCAGATCACTTTTATTCCTTAATAAGGCTGAAAGACAGTGAAAAGTGGAGGGAATTAACATTTATTGAGGGCGTCTGATGTGAAATGAGCCCTGGTGGAGCAGTGGTTAAAGCACTCAGCTGCTAACAGAAAGGTCAGTGGTTTGAACCCACCAACCACTCTGCAGGAGAAAGATGTGGCAGTTTGCTTCCATAAAGATTTACAGCCTTGGAAACCCTATAAGGCAGGTCCACTCTGTCCTATAGGGTCATTATGAGTTGGAATCAACTCGATGGCATGGTTTTTTTTTTTTTTGGTTGATGATGTGCCAGGTACTGTGTCAGGGAATGTATCTACATATCTCATTTAATCTTTACAATTCTGTGAAAGAATTTTGACCTCAAAGGAAGAGGGTTGAATTATTAGCAACAATAATCCCCTAATATCACCAAGTATTCAGCATTTCCCAATTTTCTCAAAAAAATTTTTTTGGCAGTTGTTTCAATAAAAATTCAAGTAAGATTTATACATTGTGATTAGCTGATATATCTCTGAAGTCTCTTTTAACCTATGGGTTTGCTCTCCATTTCTTTTTATCTTGCAATTTATTTATTGAGGACCAGGTCATTTTTCTTCATGGGGTTTTCCATTATGTGGGTTTTGCTGATGACATCCCTGTGGTGTTGTTTAACATGTTCCTCTGGCCTCTATATTTCCTGTTATTTGATAGTTTGGCCTAGAGGCTTGATCACATTCAGGTCAAATTTTTTTTTGCAAGAAATACTTAATAGGTAGTGCCTTGATTTCCATCAAGAGACACCTAATTTCTGGTTGTCTCATTTTGTGATCTTAGTAGCCATTGATGATCAATGCCTTGATCCATTAATTCATTAGGGGTACACAGTTGTGATGAAATAATTCTGTCATTCCTCCTTTATTTATTAGCTGGAATACTTCTATAAACTCTTTGGTTACCTTGAGGGATAACTTGTATAAAAAAGGCAAGATAAGTGTCTGATTCCTTTTATCAATTTTCAAAATAATGAGTTGATTCCTTAGCATCCTCCAAAGATAATCAGTAAGATTTTAAAAATAAAACCGTAATCTCATGAATATATTTGATATATTTCAATCTATTTTAATTATTACCCATATTGATGCTCAAATAGACCTATCTTTGGCTGGTGGGAGCGTCTACAAGTTGTTTTTTTAGCCCTTTTGACATCACCCCAGTAGTCTTTGATAGTCTTCTTGCTGCCTGATATCATAAAATATTCCTGGTTCATCTTGTGCATTTCTTGCCCAAGACCTGAAGCCAGCCATTTCTTTAAAGAGCTCTAGTTTGGATTAGTGGGACATGTACTTAGAGGCCACAGCTTGGGGGCTAGGAGCACTATGCTTTTATATTTCACCCATGTTGCTATGTGTACACATAGGCTGCTTTTTCTAAGTGTTGCACAAATCCCTCTCCCACCCTCCCTTCCTCCCCACCTCTCGTAACCGCAAAAGAATGTTTTCTTCTCAATTTAAACTATTTCTCAAGTTCTTATAATAGTGGTCTTATACAATATTTGTCATTTTGCAACTTATTCCACTCAGCATACTGCCTTCCAGGTTCCACTATGTTATGAAATGTTTCACAGATTCCTCACTGTCCTTTATCGATGCGTAGTATTCTGTTGTGTGAACATACCATGATTTATTTATCCATTCATCCGTTGATGGGCACCTTGGTTGCTTCCATCTTTTTGCTATTGTAAACAGTGCTGCAATAAACATGGGTGTGAATATATCTGTTCGTGTAAAGCTCTTATTTCTCTAGGATATATTCCAAGGAGTGGGATTGCTGGGTTGTATGGTAGTTCTATTTCTAGCTTTTTAAGAAAGTGCCAAATCGATTTCCAAAGTGATTGTACCATTTTACACTCCCATCAGCAATGTATAAGTGTTCTAATTTCTCCACAGCCTCTCCAACATTTATTATTTTGTGTTTTTTGGATTAATGCCAGCCTTGTTGGAGTGAGATGAAAGCTCATTGTAGTGTCTATTTGCATTTCTCTAATGGCTAATGATCGTGCACATTTCCTCATGTTTTTGTTAGCTACCTGAATGTCTTCTTTAGTGAAGTGTCTTCATATCTTTTGCCCATTTTTTAATTGGGTTGTTTGTGTTTTTGTAGTTGAGTTTTTGCAGTATCATGTAGATTAAAATTTTTTTTTTTATTATTGTACCTTAGGTGAAGGTTTACAGAACAAACTAGCTGCTCGTTAAGCAATTAGTACACGCATTGTTTTGTGACATTGGTTACCAACCCCACAACATGTCAACACTCTTCCTTCTCACCTTGAGTTCCTTATTACCAGCTTTCCTGTCCCCTCCTGCCTTCTAGTCCTTGCCCCTGGGCTGGTGTGGCCCTTTAGTATCATTTGGCTTTATGGGCCTGTCCAGTCTTTGGCTGAAGGGTGAACCCCAGGAGCGACTTCATTACTGAGTCAAAAGGATGTCCGGGGGCCATACTCTTGGGGTTTCTCCAGTCTCTGCCAGACCAGTAAATCTGGTCTTTTTTTGTGAGAGTTTTGTTCTACACTTTTCTCCAGCTCTGTTGGGGATCGTCCACTGTGACCCCCACCAGAACAGTTGGCCGTGGCAGCTGGGCACCACACAGCCGTACTGAACTCAGTCTGGTAGTCTACCAGAACCATCTTGATCATGCGAGCTTATTTAAAAATGTATTGATAACATGTTTGCAGACACATAAATTATGAAATTATTATCAAGCGCTGGGGTGAGCTATGCATCTGCTGCTATTGCTAATTTACCGTGTTTATCCTTAGCTGAGGAGCCCTGGTGGCGCAGGGGTTAAGAGCTATGGCTGCTAACCAAAAGTTGGAATCCACCAGCTGCTCCTTCGAAACCCTATAGGGCAGTTCTACTCTGTCCTACAGAGTTGCTATACGTCGGAATTGACTCGATGGTGACGAGTTTGGTTTTTACTTTTCGTTTGATCCTTGGCTAAAGGAGACTTGGTGGTACAATGGTTAAGTGCTCGGTTGGTAACGGAAAGGTCGGCAGTTCCAATCCATCAGCTGCTCCACCAGTGGCTTTGCCAAAGAAAAGACCTGGCGATCTGCCCCGATTAAGATTACAGCCTAGGAAATTCTATATGGCAGTTTTACTGTCATACAGGGTTGCTATGAGTCGGAATCAACTCGACAGCACACAACAACATCCTTTGCCAATCCTTTTGATGAGCAATGATTTAGAGTTAGCAAGGTCTGAAATCCTTTCCACTAGTCTTATAAATTACCCACTGGGGATTAAACTAATAGTTACCATCCCTCCACTTTAATCTTTTGAGTTGCTGTTACCAATTTGATCCCACATAGATAGTTGTAAAAAGAGCGTGATACTCAAGGTAGACCTTTTTTACTAGTTAACCCTGATGGTGTAGTGGTTAAGCGCTGTGGCTGCTAACCAAAGGGTTGGCAGTTCGAATCCTCTAGGTGCTCCTTAGAAACTCTATGTGGCAGTTCTACTCTGTCCTGTAGGGTCACTATGAGTCGGAATTGACTTGATGGCACTGGGTTTGGTTTTTTTTTTGGATTGTTCAGTTTTAAGAAGACTTCAGGAGATATTTTTGGTTTAGGATTTAAATATTATCTCAGGGCAATAGTTTCAGGGGTTCATCCACCCTCCATGGCTCCAGAAAGTCTTGAGTCCAGGAGAATGTGTAATTCGGAACTGCATTTCCCCCACTTTGATCAGGATTCTTCTATCGAATCTTTGATCAATATGTTCAGTAATGGTAGCCAGGCACAATCCAGTTCTACTGGCCTCATGGCAAAGGCGATAGTTGTTCCTGGAGGCAATTAGCCACGCATTCCATATCCTCCTCCTATTCCTGACTCTCCTTCCTCTGTTGCTCCAAGAGAATAGAGACCAATTGTGCCTTGGATGGCCACCTGCAAACTTTTAAGACTCCAGGCACTACCCAACGAATTAGGAGGAATTAGAAGAGAAGCACTAAATACATTATCAGGCCAATCAACTGGGGTGTCCCGTGAAACCATGACCCTAAACCTCCCAACCAAGGAACCAAATCCCATTTGGTGTTTGCTTGTACATAATGAGCCTCAGCAGCTAGTCTTTTTTTTTTTTGTCATTGTTGTAAATGTATCTATCACACACAACTTTTGCCAATTAAACTTTTTACAGGTGTACAACTTATTGACAGCAATTACAATAATTGGCTGTGCACCATTACCTTAACGTGATTTTCTCATCACCTTTAATTCCCCTTTTCTCCCTCCTTTCTGCCCCTGGCAACCACAGATAAACTTGGTTCTCCATGCATTTGCCTTTTCTTGTCTTTTCATATAAGCAGGGTCATACAATATTTGTCTTTTTGAGATTGGCTTATTTCACTCAGCATAATGCCTTCAAGCTCCATCCATGCTGGAGCATGTGTCATGACTTAATTTCTCCTACTGGCTGAGTAGTATTCCATTGTATGCATGTACCACCTTTCGATTATCCATTCATTTGTTGATGGGTGTTTAGGTTGTTACTACCTTTTGGCTATTGTGAATAGTGCTGCAATGAACATTGGTGTACAAGTCTCTGAGTCTCTGCTTTCAGGTCTTTTGGGTATATACCTAGGAGTGAAATTGATGGGTCATATGGTAGTTCTATTTTTATTTTTTTGAGGAACTGCCACACTGTTTTCCACAATGGCTGTACCATTTTGCGTTGCCACCAGCAATAGATAAGAGTTTCGATTTCCCCACATCCTCATCAACATTTGTTATTGTTATTTTTTTATATTAGCCATCCTAGTGGAAGTGAAACGGAATCTCATTGTGGTTTTGGTTTGCATTTCTCTGATGACGAATGATGCTGAGCATCTTTTCATGTGTTTGGTGGTCATTTGAATGTCCTCTTCGGTGAAATATCTATTCAAGTCCATTGCCCTTTTTATGATTGAGTTGTCTTTTTGTTGTTAAATTGTTGAACTTTTATAAATATTTTGGTTGTTAAATTCTTGTCACATATATGGTTTCCAAAGATATTCTCCCAGTCAGTAGCTTATCTTTTCACTTTTTTGATAAAAATCTTTTGATGAACAAAAGTTTTTAATTTTTATGAGGTCTTGTTTATTTATTGAAGCCTTGGTGGTGCAGTGGTTAAGAGCTTGGCTGCTAATGAAAGGCTGGCAGTTCAAATCCACCAGCTGCTCCTTGGAAACCCTATTGGGCAGTTCTACTCTGTCCTATACAGTTGCTATGAGTTGGAATTGACTAGATAGCAGTGGGTTTTTATTTATTTATTTTGTCTTTTGCTGTTTGTGCTTTTGTTATTATATTAGATAATCCATTGTTGAAAGCTAGGCCTGATAACGTTGCCCTTGCTTGTTCTTCTAAGAATTTTATGATTTGAGTTTTCAAACCTAGGTCGTTAATCAATTTTGAATTTGTTTTTTCGTATGGTCTAAGGCATAGATCCTATTTCATTTTTCTGCACATGGAAATCCAATTTTCCCAACATTGTAAATTGAAGAGACTCTTCTTTCCCCATTAAATGGTTTTAGCAGCCTTGTCAAAAATCAGTTGACCATAGATGTGTGGGTTCATTTCTGGGATCTCAATTCTATTCCATTGGTCCATGTGTCTCTTGTTACACCAGTACCAGGTTGTTTCGATTATTGTAGCTGTATAGTATGTTTTAAAATCAGAAAGTGTGAGTTCTACTTTGTTCTTGTCTTTCAATAGTGCTTTAGCTGTCTGAGACCTCTTGTCGTTCCAAATAAAGTTGAGGATTAGTTTTTCTATTTCTGTAAAGAAGGCTGTTGGAATTTTGATTGTGTTGAATCTATAGCTCACTTTGGGTAGTGTTGACACCTTAACAATATTAAGTCTTCCAATCCATGAACATGGAACATCTTTCTATTTGTTGAAACCT
Source organism: Elephas maximus indicus (assembly GCF_024166365.1). NCBI lineage: Eukaryota > Metazoa > Chordata > Mammalia > Proboscidea > Elephantidae > Elephas > Elephas maximus. Next base: position 82,889,585 of record NC_064831.1, on the reverse strand, counting down.
TCTTTTATCTTTTCCAGAAGTGTTATATAACACTTATTGCATAAGTCCTTCACATCCCTGGTTAGATTTATCCCTAGGTATTCATCCCTCCACTTTAGATATCCTACATATTTTATATAGTACAGCTCCTCATAACAGTGGGAATGGTGTACCAAGGAAATGCGTTGCAAGTTTCTTTACTAGGAGAATTAGCACAACCACATTCTATGATATGAGCACCCACAGCATACCAGAACTTTGGGATTATTATCACAATCATCAAAACAACCCTATGAGAAATGTATATCCGTCAGGGAAACTAAGACTCAGGGTGGCGAAGAAATGTGCTCAAGGTTTCACAGTTAAGAAGTGCCAGGGTCCGGATTTGAACTGGGGTCAACCTTTCTCCAAAGATCAGACTTGCTCCATACTGCCTTTCAAAACAGTGCAAAGCATTACTGTATCTCTAAGTAAAATTATTATTATTATTATTTTTAATCTAAATCTTTCTTGTAGGGTTTTTGTAAGAATTATATGAGTTAAACAAGAAGTGATTAAAAGAACCTAGTATAGTGCCATAAACATTGGTGGTACAGTGGTAGAATCCTCATCTTCCATGAGAGAGATCCAGGTTACATTCCTGCCAATGTATCTCAGGTGTAGCTACCACCCATCTGTCAGTGGAAGCTTGCATGTTGCTGAAGAGGTTTCGGCAGAGCTTCCAGACTGTGATGGTTAAGGTTGTGTGTCAGTTTGGCTTAGGCCACGATTCTCAACTGTTTGGCAGCTATGATGTAGTTTGGCAGTTAAGCAATATAATGTAATCACCTCCCTGATGTGATCTGATATTATCAGCCAGTCAGTTGTAAAGGGAGTTTCCTTGGGGGTGTGGCCTGCATCCAATGTATTTGTGGATGCTTGGGCAAAGCTTGCTCTTGCTCTGGATCCTGCATCTGGCTTGTCGTCATCTGATCTCTGGTTCTTGGGACTTGAATCAGTTGCCTGCCATATTGCCTGCCAATCTTGGTATTTATCAGCCTCTGCAGTCTGTAAGCCAGCAGCCTGCCATCTTACCTGCTGATCTTGGGTTCGTCAGCCCCTGCAGCTATGTAAGTCAGGAGAAGCCTCCAGCCTGGCACCTGACCCAGGGACTTGGTATTTGCCAGCTTTTACAACCATGTGAGCCATTTCCTTGAGATAAATCTTTCTCTCTCTATATGTATATGCTTCACTGATTTTGCTTCTCTAGAGCACCCAGCCTAAGACACAGACTAACACAGCCTAGGACAAAAGGCCTGGTAATCCACTTCTGAATATCTGCTGACGAAAAACCCCGTGGATCATAATGGTCCTATTTGCAACTGACTGTGGGAATGGTGCAGGACCAGGCAGTGTTTTGTTCCATTGTGCATGGGGTCGCCATGATTTGGGGGCCTACTAGACAGCAGGAAACAATAACAATAACAACAGTATAGTGCCAAAACTTGTAGCAGGCACTGAAATAAAAAAGAACAAGGCCATTCTATAGGCTTCAGAGTCAGAGTGTGTTGATTTGTACCCTGGCTTCACCATGTCCCAGCTACGTGAGCTTGAGCAAATTGTTTAACTTTTCCCTACCTCGGTTTCCTCTTCTGTAAGTCAGGGATGATAATAACAGTACCCACTTCCTGGGGCTGCTGTCAGAATTAAATGAGATAAAAGTAAAGAGCTTAGAATAGCTCTTTAGCTGCCCCAGAATAGGCTTTTAATGATTAACTATTAAATGTAAAATTATACATAAATTATTAAACATTAAATTATTAAAAGATAATTTAATAAATATTAACTATTATCACCATAAAATTCTTAAAAAAAAAATTCCCTATAAATAGGAATCATAGCATGACAGGCATTCAGCGATATTTATTAATGGTAGTCATGGTGATGTTCATACCAAAATTGTTGATTTCCTTAAGCTAATTCAAATCAACTCTGCAATTTAAAAAATAATATCAGCTATCATTTATTGGGAAACCCTGGTGGCATAATGGTTTAGTGCTATGGCTGCTAACCAAAGGGTCGGCAGTTCGAATCCGCCAGGCGCTCCTTGGAAACTCTATGGGGCAGTTCTAACTCTGTCCTACAGGGTCACTATGAGTCAGAATCGACTCAACGGCACTGGGTTTTTTTTTTTTTTTGGATCATTTATTGAGAGCCTGCTATGTGCTAGGCACATCGTATGCATTTCCGCATTTACTTTTCACAACTCCTGCACTATGAGTGATGTGTGGTTATTATCCCCAATTTCAAAATGTGGTTCACAGAGTTTATGGTCTTGTTCAAGGCCACCCAGCTGGCCAGTGATAATGCTGAGATTTGAACTCAGGCCGTCTCCTTTAAGGCCTCTGCTAATTCCAGTGACCATTCCATCCACCTCTCACCATTAACAATTCTTCCCTGCCAGAAGGAACACGTCCAAATGCATGCTGCCCTGATTTTTAAGGAGGCTCACTCACAGGTCAGCATTGGGACCAAGTGAGGATACACTTCACCTTCTCAAGCCATGCTGAAGCAGTTTTATGAAAGTCCCTGGTGGTATCCTGACTCTGTACTTTGTGTACATGATGACCTGTGATGATTAAGGTTGTGTGTTAACTTGGATGGGCCATGATTCTCAGTGCTTTGGCTGTTATGATGTAGTTTGGCAGCTATATAATGATGTGTTGTTGTTAGGTGCTGTTGAGTTGGCTCAGACTCATAGTGACCCTACGTACAACAGAACGAAACACTGCCTGGTCCTGTGCCATCCTCATAATCGTTGCTATGCTTGAGCCCCTTGTTGCAGCCATTGTGTCAACCCATCTCATTGAGGGTCTTCCTCTTTTTCGCTGACCCCTTTACCAAGCATGGTGTCCTTCTCCAGAGTCTGGTCTCTCCTGATAACATGTCCAAAGTATGTAAGGATGTAATCACCTCCATAATGAGATCTGATGTGATGTACTCACCTCTATGATAAGATCTGCCATGAGTTGCTGATCAGTTGAAAAGGAGTTTCCTTGGGGGTGTGGGCTGCATTCAATATATGTGGGCTTTCTGGCAAAACTTGCTGGCTTTTGTTTGCTCTAGATCCTGCAGCTGGCTCCTCACTTGACCTCCAGTTCTTGGGACTTGAGCTAGCAACTTGCATGGTGATCTTGAGATTCATCGGCCTCCACAGCCTGTGAGCCAGAGGCCTGCTGTCTGATCTGCCAATCTTGGGTTCACCAGCCCTTCTAGCTACACGAGTCAGGAGAAGGCTCCAGCCTGACCAAGAGACTTGGGACTTTACAGCCTTTACAACCGCGTGAGCCATTTCCTTGATATAAATCTGTCTCTGTTTGTGTGTGTGTGTATATATATATATATACATGCTTCACTGATTTTGCTTCTCTAGAGAATCCAGTCTAAGACAGGGCCCATGCTGCCATAAGTCCTTGTTCTCTGACTATGCTGCCAGCCATGAACTACAAGGGCAATTGCCTTCTAACAAGAGGGTGCCCATCCTGTTCTTGCCACCTTTGTAGCTTTCTGTTGCTTGTATCCCACTCACTGCCAGAGCTAGAACTGATGGGGCCGGGGCCCCTTGTCCTACCAAAGCCCCTCAGTGCTACCTGTGAACCACCTTTCTGCAGTAGACTTCTTACCATCTCTTCTTCTCCTCTGGACTTTGACCCTGAAGCTGCTCAGATTCAGGACAGCTCGAGAGGGCTGAGGTGTAGATATTGATATCGGTTGGAGGAGTAAATTGACATTTGCAGTATCTCCTAGGAAACCAACCATATGCTGCCCAGGAGAAGGCTGGCTGATCCCCAAATCATGGGTTTACAAGGGACACAGAGACATGCTGCCCATCTGGAAGCCAAGGACTGGCTGAACTTCCCTTGCCACCAACTGCCCAAAGTTGATAGAGTCTCAAGCTCAGCTTAAAATCATGTCAAGTCAAACCAAGCCAATTGTCATCAAGTTGGTACTGACTCACGGTAACGCCTTGTGTTTCAGAGTAAAACTTCACTTCATAGGGTTTTTGATGGTTGTGACCTTTCTGAAGTGAATTGCCAGGTCTTTCTTCTGACATGCCTCTGGGTGGATTCAAACTACCTACCTTTTGGTTAATACTGAGTGCTTAACCGTTTGCACCATCCAGGGTCTCAAAATAATGTTACATATTCTTTAACCTCTGCTTCAAAATTTCAGACTTGGGAGGAAGCTCTGCTTCTGGGTAGGTACTATTTTTCTTAGTTTGAAGAAAATGGAAGCAAAAGCGTCGTGTTTTAACATTCTCAAGTATGATTTCTAACTATTTGACGCAATAGTTTCATGCTACAGTTTCTTGTCTAGTATCTGTAAAAATAAAAAATGAAACTTGTTGAGTTGATTCCAACTCATAGCAACCCTATAGGACAGAGTAGAGCTGCCCCACAGGGTTTCCAAGGAGCAACTGATGGATTTGAACTGCCAACCTTTTGGTTAGCAGCTAAGCTCCTAACCACTGTGCCACCAGGGCACACACCATTAATATATACGGGTACTTCCTAACTTACAATGGGGTTTTGTTCCAATAACTCCTTTGTAAGTCAGTTCTGATGTAAGTCTAATACCTCTTTTTTTTTTTTTTAGTTTTCTTTATTATTGCCTTTTATCATCAGTATCTCTATCAATTTGATCTTTATTTGTCTTTGGGGGTTGGCACGAGAATGATAATATCAGCAAATTATGTGCTACAACATTGCATGTAGTACGTGTTACTAGGATAAGATGTACCAAAACAAAACAAACAAACAAATGAACAAACAAACAAACAAAAAATCGATAGTTATGAGTCTGGCTTATTGTAACTCAAACATGTCAGAAGTTGGGGACTACATGTATCTCTAATTTAATATTAATAGTTTTTGGTTTTCAAAGTACTTTCATCTCCTTTTATTCTCACAATTATCCCAGGAAGTAGGAGGTGTCTTTTTTTTTTTTTTTAATGTGAGAGAAACTGAGGCCCAGACTGGTGAACTCACTTGCCCTAAGTCACACAGCCAGTAAGTAGCAGAGCCAGAACTTGAAGGCAAGTCTCTCTATTAGAAACGCACTATTAGAGTTTATATGAAATATATTGCTACCTTTGATCTACACAATAAATCTGGGAGGTAGGCTCCATTTATAGTCAACAAAACTGAGGCTTAGACAAGGTAAGCAGGAGACGGTTTAGTGAACTTTGGAATCAGACTTAGTCTGATTCTTTATCCTGCCACTTTCTAGCAGGGTTACCTTGACCTTGAGGAAGTTAATTGATTTTTCTGAGCCTTATTTTCAATAACTTTAAAATTGGGGAAAAAAATCTATCTCACAAGGCCATAGTGGTAATATAATGCAATAATATTTAGGAATGCAAGGATGGTTTAACATCAGAAAATCTATCATGTGCTTAACTTAATAACCCAGTGTCCTTGAGTCGATGGCTTAACTTAATAGATACAGCAAAAGCAGCTGATGTAATTTGGTACCTAAAAACTCTCAGTACACCAGGAATGGATGGAAACTTCCTTAACAAAGATTATATGCCAAAAAACAACAACAAAAATACATTATGAGGACATCTTTAGAGACATTACTTTGTGATACTTTTATTACTGCTACTGTTTATCACAGACTAGAGCTACTGGCTCATGTGAAAAGAGATTTTCACATAAACAATGAATAATTATGTTAAAAATTATTACTTATACTAAAGGCTATTCATTGTTTACCTGAAATCCAAATTTAGCTAGCTATTCTGTATTTTTTATTTTATCTGGCAACCTAAATTTAGAAAAACGTATAAAATAAGTCACATAAAAGCTATTAGTATGGTTGTCAAGAGTGGCGGGTATGTGTGGGCAAGAGGAGAATGTAAGTAGGGAAAGGAATAAACGGGGAAAAATAAAACAAGGCAACGTCTTGCACTAATCAGTGATGATTACCAGTTGATTATCAGTTCTGACTCATGGCACCCCTATGTGTTGCACAGTAGAACTGTGCTTCACAAGGCTTTCATGGCTGTGACTTTTCAGAAGTAGATCACCAGGGCTTTCTTCCTCGGTGCCTAGTAGCCAAGTGCTTAATTAACCATTTGCACCACCCAGGGACCTATCAATGTTGTTGTTGTCGTGTGCTGTCGAGTCTATTCTGACTCATAACAGCCCTATAGGACAGAGTAGAACTGCCCCATAAAGTTTCCTAGGCTAAAATCTTTTTTTTAAAATTGTACTTTAGATAAAGGTCTACAGTACAAACTAGCTTCTCATTAAACAGCACATGTACTGTTTTATGACATTGGTTAACATGCCCACAACATGTCAACCCCCTCCTGACTTGACCTTGGTTTCCCTATTACCAGTTTTTCTACCCCCTCCTGCCTTCTAGCCCTTGCCCCTGGGCTGGTGTGCCCCTTTAGTCTTGTTTTGATTTATGGGCTTGTCCAACCTTTGGCTGAAGGGTGAACCTCAGGAGTGACTTCGTTACTGAGCTAAAAGGGAGTCTGGGGGGCCATACTCACGGAATTTCTCCAATCTTTGTCAGGCCAGTAAGTCTGCTTTTTTTGTGTGTGTGTGAGTTAGAACTTTGTTCTACATCTTTCACCAGCTCTGTCTGGGACTTTCTATTGTGATCACTGTCACAGGAGTCAGTGGGTGGTAGCTGGGCACCATCTAGTTGTGCTAGACTCAGTTTGGTGAAGTCTGATGGTAGTTGTTGTCCATTAGTCTTTTGAACTAATCTTTCCCTTGTATCTTTAGTTTTCTTCATTCTCCTTTGCTCCCAAAGGGGTGAGACCAGTAGAGTATCTTACATGGTCACTCACAGGCTTTTAAGACCCCAGACGCTACTCACCAAAGTAGAATGTAGAACATTTTCTTTATAAACTATGTTATGCCAATTGAGCTAGATGTTCCCCGAGACCATGATCCCCACATTAGGCTGAAATCTTAACGAGAGCAGATTGCCAGATCTTTTCTCCTCCAGAGCTGCTGGTAGGTTTAAATAGCCAACCTTTCGGTTAGCAGCTGAGTGCTTAGCACTGTGTCAGCGGGGCTCCTTATCAGTCACCATAATTGAGGAGTGTGATGAATTCAACCCCCTATACCTGAGGTCCAACTTTTAAGAGAGTAGCCCAAGAAACTGGCAGCTATTTTTCTAGTTACCAGCTTATGTCTTTGAGGCCAGATGGAAGGAGAAGCACTCTGAGTCAGATGAGTAGGGAACCAACTGCTCTGGAAAGGAGAAGCTCATCAATTTAATTTGTGAGCCAAGAAGTTCCTACAAAAACAATTAGTCCATCAGTCAATTGAACAGAGTGTAAAATTTGAAAGAGCCAGAGGAATTGGGCATGGGAAATGAGAGGAAGGGAGTAAAACTGAAGTTTCTCGATTGTCTACTAAGTGCCAGACATTATTTCATTTACTCCTAACACCAACGGCACAAGGTGCACATTTTTAAAAAACTTTATTGTGCTTGAGTTGAAAGTTTACAGCTCAGCTAGTTTCTCATTCAAAAATTTATACACATAGTATTTTGTGATACTGATTGCAATCCCCACAATGTGACAGCATGCTGCCCCTTTCCACCCTGGGTTCCTGGGTCCATTTGTCCAAGTTTCCTGTCCCTTCCTGCCTTCTCATCTTGCTTTAGGGCAGAAGTTGCCCGATTGGTCTTGTATATTTGATTAGAACTAAGAAGCACATTCCTCATGTGTGTTATGGTTTGTTTCATAGGCCTGTTTAATCTTTGTCTGAAAAGTGGGCTTTGGGAGTGGTTTCAGTTCTGAGTTGCAGTGTCTGGGGGCCATAGTCTCGGGGGTTCCTCCAGTCTCTGTCAGACCAGTAAGTCTGGTCTCTCTTGTGAATTTGAGTTTTCTTATTTTTCTCCCGCTCTGTCTAGGACCTTCTATTGTAATCCCTATCAGAGCCATCAGTGGTGGTAGCCGCTCACTATCTAGTTCTTCTGGGCTCAGGCTGGTGGAGGCTGTTGTTCATGTGGTTCTTTAGTCCTTTGGACTAATATTTTCCTTGTGTCTTTGGTTTTCTTCATTCTCCTTTGCTTTGGATGGGATGGGACCAATAGATGTGTCTTAGGTGGCCGCTCACAAGCTTTTAAGGCTCCAGACACTACTCACTAAAGTAGGATGTAGAACATTTTCTTTATGAACTGTGTTATGCCAGTTGACCCAAATGTCCTCCAAGACTATGGCCCCTGGCTCAGTGCCAGCAGCTTGGTCCCTCAAAGTGTTTGGATGTGTAAGGTGCACATTATTATCCCTATTTTATAAATAAAGAAATTTAGCTTTGGAATGTCTTTATTCATTAGGAATGCTTTTGGCTGCATGCATCAGTGGTTTGAACACATAAGGACATTTCTAATTTAATTAACAAGAAGTCCAGAAGTAGGCGATCTGCAGATTGTTTAGCAGTTCAACAACATCATTAAGGACCAAGGCTATTTCTATCCTTCACTCTTATCCTCAGCATGTGGGCTTTTGTCCTCCGGCTGGTCTCCTGTTGTAGCTTCTAGATATCCCATCCTCACCTGGTAGCCTCCAGAGCAGGGAGGGAAAGAAGAGGTCAAAGAACTTTTTTTCTCACAAGTCCCTATCTCATTCTGGAGGGGAAACAATCATTCCTAAAAATCCTCAGCAGCTCTTTCCTATGTCTCATTGGCCAGAACTAAGCCGCATGGCCAATTGTAAACCACTTATTGGCAAAGGAGAACATTTGCTATGATTGGTTCAGGAATGGCATGTGACCTAAGTTTATCTAATGGATCCAAATGAGGACTTTAAAAAAAAGTTTTTTTTTTTAAATTGTGCTTTAAGTGAAAGTTTACAAATCAAGTCAGCCTCTCATACAGAAATTTAGATACACCTTGCTATATACTCCTAGTTGCTCTCCCCCTAATGAGACAGCACACTCCTTCCCTCCACTCTATTTTTGTGTCTATTTGGCCAGCTTCTGACCCCCTCTGCCCTCTCATCTCCCCTCCAGACAGGAGCTGCCCACATAGTCTTATGTGTCTACTTAATCCAAGAAGCCCACTCCTCACCAGTATCCTTTTCTAGCCCATAGTCCAGTCCAATCCCTGCCTGAGGAGTTGGCTTTGGGAATGGTTCCTGTCTTGGGCTAACAGAAGATCTGGGGACTATGACCTCCAGGGTCCTTCCAGTCTCAGTCAGACCATCAGGTCTGGTCTTTTTATGAGAATTTGAGGTCTGCGTCCCACTGCTCTTCTGCTCCCTCAGGGGTTCTCTGTTGTGTTCCCTGTCAGGGCAGTCATTGGTTGTAACCGGGCACCATCTAGTTCGTCTGGTCTCAGGCTGATGTAGTCTCTGGTTTATGTGGCCCTTTCTGTCCCTTGGGCTCATAATAATTATCTTGTGTCTTTCGTGTTCTTCATTCTCCTTTGTTCCAGGTGGGTTGAGACCAATTGATGCATCTTGGATGGCTGCTTGGTAGCGTTTAAGACCCCAGACGCCAGTCTCCAAAGTGGGAAGCAGAATGTTTTCTTAATAGATCTTACTATGCCAATTGACCTAGATGTCCCCTGAAACCATGGCCCCCAACCCCCTGCCCCTGCTACGCTGGCCTTTGAAGCATTTAGTTTATTCAGGAAACTTCTTTGCTTTTGGTTTAGTCCTGTTGTGCTGACCTCCAAATGAGGACCTTATTGGAGCTGTTGGGAGAGAGAATCACTATTTCTACTAGGGTTGGTGAAAGGGTAGGATCTCCCAGCCTGGGGCTGGGGCTCTGCCCACCATCTTGCTACCATGATGGCAGGGGGAACCTGCCAGAGTGAGTCCAGTGGGGAGAAAAGCAGAGCTAGGAGACAGAGCAAGACTGCAATGGTGACATTGTTTGGCCTCCTGGATCCAGATATGTCCAGTCATATTTTCTTCTGGAGTTCCCAGTTGTTTGAGTCAATGAAATCCCTTTGTGCTCAAACCTCCTTGAGGTGAACATCTGCCACCTGCTACTGGACAAGCACTCCTACCACTGCTCTAAGTGAGTATCAAGGGTGAAGACCAAGACTGTAAGAACAGGACTTGATGTTTTTGTAAAAGAAAACTTACATCAAAATTGACCCCACACTAACTTAATGATAGTTATTGCAATACCCAGAAGAACTGGAAGTAAATATCTTACACACAAATGGGTAGAACTGACTTGACTTTTATGTGGCATTTCTGAGAGTAGCTGGGAGGAGATGAAAAGGAAATAAAATGGGACCCAGTATCCCAGACTCCTGGATCTCTTGGCTCAGTACTGGGGGTTCAGGTATCAAGAACTCTCTCATTGGCATGGAGGAGGGTTATAGCCTGGGGAGTCTGTGAACCCTGGCTGTCCAAGAAGCCCTCTCTTCCGCACTCCTCAGGTGTTAGGAACCAGGGCTCAGAGAACTCTGGAGCCCGTGGGCTTAGGGCTGGGGCAGTGTACTTCTCTCTGATGTGGGACATGTCTCTCTTCATTGAGAATGTTGGAGCAAGGCGCTGCTTTCCTATTGCAAGGCTGAACTTCCCTGGATGAAGGATAAAGTAAATACTGCCCTCCCTGCCCACGTTTTTCCTACATCAGACCTGAAGTCCCATAAAAAAAATCATAATTAGTTTCAAATTGGTAAGCAAGCATTACAGATGTGTGTTTGAAACTCTCAGTCACTCATACTTTACTAAGATTAAAACAAAACAAAAAGTTTGCTTAGGGATCCCTGGTGGCTCAGTGGTTAAGTGCTCGGCTGCTAACCGAAAGGTCAGTAGTTGGAACCTACCATTCACTCCATGGGAGAAAAATGTGGCAGTTTGCTTCCGTAAAGACTACATACAGCCTCGGGAACCCTATGGGGCTGTTCTGCTGTCTTACAGGGTCACTGTGAGTTGGAATCGACTGGAGGGCAAGGGCAATGGGTTAATCACACCTAGCTGAAAATTGCACAGGAAACAGGCACCTCATTTCAGATGGGCCTGGGATGGGTCAAGTACAAACCTTCTTCCGAGTCTGTCCTCTGTGGACCAAGAGGAGTAGCAGCTGCCCTCCCCATCGCCCCAGATTCAGCCTAAGCCGCCATGGGGGTCTCCCCTATCTCCCTTTATTCACAGGGGAGAGGCACCACCTCCTATGCCTGAATGTTAGAAATCAAGGGAAGTTTTGGGAAGACCTCATTTGGGTGAAAGGAGGTTATGGACTGAGGTTAAAAAACAAACCAACAAAAAACAGATACAAAAAGCTGGTCTCCTTCCAGACGGGCACAAGGACCCCTCCGGGTGACTGGTAGGAGCTCTCACAGAGGCAGCACGGACCATTCACTGAAAACTCACTCCCAGGCATTTCCTCTCTCATCTAATTCACATAAGCACAGGATGAGAACAGCATTATTTCCTTCATTTTAATTGTGCAGTTAAGGAATACAAGGCTCAGAGAGGCTAATTACTGATCAGAGTTCGCACCAAGGTCTGACCTCAAAGCCTGGCCTGTGCTTTACTCTCCCTCGAGTTACTATCACAGAAGCTGAGAGAATCACAGAACGGTTGAGACTGGGAAACTGAGGACCAGTGGGGGGCGCAGGGGGGAGGGGAGACGGTGGTGAAATGACTTGGCCCTGGGTTCACTGCCATCAGGGGCAGAGTCACCCATCTCCACTGACAAAGTAGACACAGGGAAGTGTACTCTACCCTAAACCCGTGTTTCTCATCTGTGGTTGACCAGGGCCAGCACCTGGGAACCTGCATTTCTGACAGCAACCCACTGATTCTGACCTACAGCCAGAACAAGTGTTTTTGGATCCATTTTTAAGGGAAAAGATAATGGAGGACTGACAACAACAATTTAAATTATTTTTATTCTCTCTTAATTATGGAAAAAGATAAGACGAGGCATCAATCCTTTATACTTATAGCTCTTGTGCACCTATGAAAACACACACATACACACACACGCACACCCTAAATTTACAAATTCAAGCAAAAGAAAGTCTATGAGCACAAGATCTAAATAAACAATGTTATTTTGATGGGACTTATGATGGGGCACTACTAAGACTAAATGACCATTGCTGGTTTCATAATGGTAAGATGTAGCCTCGGGTCTAGTTCTATCGTCTGTTTCCGCATTTTGACTTTAATAATGCCAATGCAGAAACTGTCCTCTTCAGACTGAGGCCCAGATGATATTAACCACGTCAAGGCTGTATTTGCTAATGCTGGACAATCAGACACTACACATGATCAAAATGTTATTAGGGCGGCCAGTGAACAATTCCAGTTGCTGACTTCAATGAAGTGTCACTTGGTAAATCTATAGATCGCTCATGTTCTCTTGAAGATGAAGTTTGCATTACAGCCTCATTAAAATCTGCTTTAAGTGGCATTTCTCTTCCAATTGTTTTTGGAATGGGAAAAGGAAAAGTCTTAAATGTATATTTACTCCTTGCTGCTAACGAGCTGCTGCAAACGGATACGTACAAAGACAAGGTTTATAAACCTCATTTGATTGTGCAGCTAATTTGACACTAAGGGCTACTTGCTGGTCGTTTTGCATCAGTTTTGCATCTAGTACCCTTCGCCACGAGAGGACTTAGTTTCCTCCTTGTTCCTTTTATTTAAACTACTTCAGCTATCTACGAGCACTGTCGCTGCTTTACACGGCCACTCAGACCTCACAAAGGGGCAACCAGATAATGTAGAACAGTCATATTTAGAAATTATCAGCAAATTGAAAATGCAAACAAAAGAATTCTTTGAGAACATGCCTGTGGCCCCAGTATGAGAAACACTGGTTAGAAAATGAAACCATTTGGCCCCTTAGGGAAAGTCCTTGAGTGGCACAAACAGCTTGCTCTCGGCTGCTAGCCCAAAGTTAGAACCCACCCAGTGGCACCATGGAAGAAAGGCCCGGTGACCTGCTTCCATAAAGATTACAGCCAAGAAAATCTTATGGAGCTCAGTTCTACTCTTTAACATATGGGGTCTCCATGAGTCAGAATCAGCTCAAAGGCAACAGGCTCAGTTTGGTTTTGGTCCCCTTACGGAAGACACAGATGAACACACGATGTCTTTTTCATTCTGCCAAATTCCTCTGAGACTATCGAGACTCTGAATGGAAAAGAGGAGCTTGGGCCAGTGTAAGGGCTGTTAGGAACTTGGGTGGCAGCCAGGAAGGGTTAAGAGGAGAGATGAGCCCTAGCTCTCCTAAGGTCAGTCTAGAATCCTCCAGTTCTAGCCCTGAAGGCACTTTAGCAGGGTAGAGGGAGTTAAGCACTTGTGTAGGTAACAGCTAGATTAGAGATAACTATTGAGATAAACTCAGTGCAGCAATTAAGAATTAAAGAGCAGCTAACCCAGTGCCCCAAGGCAGAGGTTTCCAACCCCGGTTGCCTATTAGAATTGCCAGGGGAGCTCTTTAAACTGCTGATGCATGGGCCCTTCACCAGAGGTTTGATTTAATTGGCCTGGGGTTGAGCATCAGTGTTTGCAAAAGTTCCCCAGGGGATTCTAATGTGCAGCCAAGGTTGTGGCCCACTGTTCTGAGGGATGCCTTTGCTATGGTAAAATTCCGTCTAAGACCACCTGTATTCGTTTATCTATTGGAGGCAAGGGAACCAACTCACAGTGAACACACGGTAACAATTCTCTGAATAATAATAATGATATAACATAGTCATAGCAGCTGACATTTACTGAAAGCTTGTTAAATGCCAGGTGTTCTGTTAACCATTTTATGTGATTTGGTCCTCACAACATCCTTATGAAGTGGGTATTATTATCTCCACTGTGCAGTTGAGGAAACAGAGGCTCAGTGAGATCAAGAAATTTGCCTTAATCCATTTGTTGTGGTTGGGTGCCAACTCATAGCGACCCCACGTGACAGAGTAGAACTGCTCGCTGGGGCGTTCTAGTCTGTAATCTTTATGAGAGCAGATTGCCAGGTCTTTCTCTTGCAGTGCCACAGAGTGGGTTTGAGCCACCAACCTTTCGGTGAGCAGCCAACCACTTAATCGTTGCGCCACCAGGGCCCCTTTAAATCACTTAAGGGCAAACAAATAAGTATATAAATCAATGTAGGATCTTGCCCAAGGTCATACAGTAAGGGGCACCGAAGTAAAGGAACCAAAGCTTTAGGTCTTCCACTGCCTCATCCCAGCTCATGCGTTCGGCAAGGGATTATTCGGCCTGGGCCCATATATGTGCCTGACGTCCTACTAGGTGTCTGGGGCTGTAAAGACCAACCCAACAAAGGTACATGTTTGGCTCTCTAATCTAATCAGAAAGACAGGTGATTCCAAAACAATGTGATAAGTGCTATCAGGGTGACCAACTTCCTGTTTCGCCCAGAGCAATTTCTGTTCATGCACCGTGAGTCCTGCATCCCAGGTGACTCTGCTTCCTGGGCAGGCCAGGACAGTGGGTTGGTCACCCCAGCTGTAATAAAGGCCTGCATGTGGCTGGGGCAGGCTTGCATGGGGCAAGGGTACAGGTGTGTAGAAAAGCTTCACGAAGGAGCTTGTGTCTTATTTGGAGAACATCAGGCAGAAAATGGAGGGGGATGGGCAGGAAAGAGCATTCTTGGAGAAGAAACAGGGAAGGACTTAGGCAAAGGCTTGGAGGAGAGAGATAGCGAGTAGTGCAGGAAGGTTAGAGTTTGGGGTGCCTGGAGGGGTAAAGGTAGATGAAGCTGGAGATGGGGAAGTTGAGGCTCCACTAAGAAATCTGTGCCTCTGTGTGGACTCGAACTCTCAACCTTTTCGCTAACAGCCGAGGGTGTTTTGTTAACTCCACCACTCAGGGACTTCTAGGAGTGGCGTATAGGAGACATCAACAAAGTAGTAAAGACTGGCACTCACATTGTGGTGAATGGGAGAAGGTTCCACCTGGGGCCATCTCAAAACTTACCTTTTCTGTGTCCCAAACCCTCCAAGTCCTGTACTCTGCCTGGGGATTAAAAAAATGAATTCAAACCAATGTGAAATATTTTTCAGGCCTTCCCTGTGAGCGTGACGATGCCAGCCATGGTAATCACAGCAGGGACAGGCAGGGGCGGGGGATATTTCTGGACATGGGGTGGCTCCCAGTTGGAAACACAGACCCCGAAACACGTGGAGCCAACAGCTGGTGCATTTTCATCAAGCATGCTGGGGGCCGCCTTGCAATCAGTGTTTGTTTTACAAACAACCATCGGAGGGTGAAATGTCCCGTTTCCCCACCGTCAGCTTTTCTGGGGAGAGCAATCTGTAACAGTGTTTAGTTCTGCCCAGCTGGTGTTTGCCACTCAGAATGCAGCGACTTTGATGTACATGAGAAAAATACTGAACTGCAGGAGGAGCTGTGGACAGATGGTCCGCCTTAGCTCCGAGGTGGCAGCCCCTCCCCACGTTATGCACCTCAGGACTTTGTGTCCTATGGAAATCCCATAACAAGCTTCTCTGTGGGTGGCACTTTTTGCTGCAGCATGATTGGCTGTGAGGGCTCCGTGAGCCAACATTGTGTCATCACTGGCTCTTGGCGGGCTCTCCTAGGGGACACTTGAGAAACTTTGATAGAAATATTTCTCTTTGGCAACAGCCTGCTGTTTCCACTGTCGGACAATACTAGCCAGCTGTAAAGTAGGCCACTAAAGGAGCGGCCTGCCCTAGGGAGAGGAGGCCCCACCACATCCTTGGGTCTAACCCTGAGTAAGCCAGATAACCTAGGTAGGCCTCCACTTCCCAGTCTTCAACGGGGAATGACAATATGGCCCCAATTACCTTTGGGTATTCTGAGCATGAGTGTTAAGAAACCTTCTAGGATCTTGAGTTCTTTTCACAAATAGTTGTAAAGTCCTTTGGAGGACACAGATACATAAAGAGTATTTTAGAAAAGAATGTAATAATAAAGCAGAACTTAAATGTGGTGATATTAATTTTGCGTAGGTCTAATCCCTGGGTAAGGAGCTCTAGTGGCCCAGTGGTTAAGTGCTTGGCTGCTAGCCAAGAGGTCAGTGATTCAAACCCACCCAGCGTCTCCACGGGAGAAAGGCCTGGCCATCTGCTCCTGTAAAGATTACAGCCTTGGAAACCCTGTTCTGTAGGGTTGCTCTGAGTCGGAATTGACTTGACGGCACACAATAATAACAATCCCTCTAAGGGGGCATAAATGATTTGGACTCTAACTTAAAGGCTGACATGACAGTTCAAACCCACCTGGCGGTGCTGCAGGAGAAAGGCCGGGTGATTTACTTCTGTTAAGTTTACAGGCTTGACGGCAATGGGTTAGGATTTTTTTTGGTTACCTTTTTTTTAGAAATTTATTAAAAGTAAATAGTCCTCTCACAGCACATTTTTAACCTAATTTTAAAAATAGCTAATAAGCTCACGTGATTTAATATCTAAAGTCGTGAAAGGGTAGAATTACTATTCTCTCTCCTGCCCCTGCCCCTGCCTTAACGATCCAGATTCCCTCCCTGTAGGTGGGGTGACCTACATGCCCTGGTTTGCCTGGGACTTCCTGGTTTAACACTAAAGGTTCTGCATCCTAGGATATCCCTCAGTTCTAGCGAACAGGGATGGTTGGTTCCCCTCTGCCATAGCAAACCCGAAACCTGGAAACCGGTGGCTGTCGAGGTGATTCTGAGTCATAGCGACCCTACAGGACAGAGTAGAACTGCCCCATGGGATTTCCAATGCTGTAATGTTTACTGAAGCAGAGTGCCACATCTTTCTCCCTCAGAGTGGCTGGTGGATTTGAACCACTGACCTTTGGGTTAGCAGCCAAGTACTTAACCACTGCGTCACCAGGGCTCCTAGGTTTCTTACTACCCCATAACCAAACCCATTGCCATAGAGTCAATGCTGACTCATAGCGACCCTATAGGACAGAAGAGAACTGCCCCACAGGGTTTCCAAGGAGCGGCTGGTGGATTCTAACTGCTGACCTTTTGGTTAGCAACCAAGCTCTTAGAGGTTTCTTAATGGCCATTCTGACTCCTAGCAACCACACAGGATAGAGTGGAACAGCTCCATAGGGTTTCCGATATGTTGTAATCTTTACGGAAGTAGACTGCCACATCATTCTCCCTTGGAGTAGCTAGTGGGTTTGAACCACTGACCTTTTGGTTAGCAGCCAGACACTTAACCACTGCACCACCAGGGCTCTTCCCTATGCTATAACCGACTCTGTTGCCGTCAAGTTGATTCCAATTCATAGCGACCCTATAGGCAACCACTATTATGAATTTGTTTTATGTCCTTCTGGAGGTATTTTGACAATCCCAGCAAAAACCAACTAGTATTTTTAAAATCATCTCAGGGGACGAAATAACTTCACTAAACTATTGTAAAACACCAGTGCCTGATATCTGGGGAGACAGGGTTACGGGGGACCATAATAACACAGAGGCCAAAATCTTACCATCTATCATCAAGGTTTTAGAGCATTTCCATCTAGCTCTGGAACTGCTTATTCCTGTGCAAAAGAAACTCCCCGTCAGACTTGGGAAAAAGGCTTACGTAAATGTTGACAATCGTGGGCCTGTTTCCCATGGCCACGGATAACCATAGACTTCATTACCCTTTGTTTATAATTCATTTTTGTGGAGCAAAAAAAAAAAAAAAAAAAATTGTGTATTTGGGCTTCGAATTTCATAAATATAAGTATTTTGCAAGTTGTCTTTTAGGCTTCCCTACGTGGCTCTAACTGATTTGGGAAAGCCCAGTTTCAGAGAAAGCATAACATTGCCCTTATCAAGTGTGAACTGAGAAAGAGTCCGGGTGGCCTTTTCCAGGCTAAAAATAGTTCGAGAACGCAGTGTATTTTAGCTCCAGGACTTTCACAAGCTGTTTGGCAAAGTAGCACATTATTATTTTATGAATAAGGCACCAACGTTCCTTTTAAATGTTCTCTCTGCAGGCTATTTTACTTTCGTGCAAAAGAGGATGAATTATTTATGAAAATGGGCATGAATATCATATGATAATATCCTCATTTCTAGCAGAGCAGAGAGTAAAATGAGCTGCAGCTGGCGCTACGTGCAGGGTCGCTCCGAGAGGGAATCGACTTGACGGCGATGGGTTTGGTTTGGTTTTTGACGGCGATGGGTTTGGTTTGGTTTTTGGTGCTATGTCAGCTCCACAGGTGAGCCGACTGGGGAGCCAGAGAGGGTGGGGCTGGGTCCTTCGGAAGGGGCTGGAATCTGAGATGCACCAGCGGGAGAAAGTTTACCTCTCCCCTCTCATGCTCTCTTGCTCTCATACTGTTCCCATCTCTCTATTTCTCTCTCTCTCTGGACAAACTTTAGAAAGCAGAGTATGGAGGCCCTTTATAAACTCAAGTCTGGGCAGAACTTGGTTTTATGGAAGTTTTGTGTGCAAGTTACATAACGTCTTTAAGCCTCAATTTCTTTATCTGTAACGGGAGGGCAATGATCATATTTTCATCCCAGGCCTGTGTTGAGGATTAAATGAGACACACATGCAAACTGCCTGCCACCGAGTGAAAAACCCCAAAGCAAACCAGTTGCCATCAACTTGATTCTGGTTCATGGCGACACCATGTGTTGCAGAGTAGAACTGTGCTACATAGAGTTTTCATGGCTGCAACTGTTCGAAAGCAGACCATCAGGCCTTTCTTCTGAGGTGCCTCTGGGTGAGTTCAAACCACTAAGCTTTCAACATTTTTGGTTAGCAGCCCAGTGCTTAACCAGTTGCCACCCAGGTACTCCTTGACACTGAGTAAATACTCAATAAATACAGTTGTTAGCTACCACTGAGTCAGCCCCCTACTCATGGCTACCCAAACACAATGGCATCGGAGCATTGTTGATCCATAGGGTTTTCATTGGCCGATTTTTGGAAGTAGATCACCAGGCCTGTCTTCCTAGTCTTAGTCTGCAAGCTTTGCTGAAGCTTGTTCATCATCATAGCAACACACAGGTCTCCACTGACAGATGAGGCCCACTGGCTGGGAATCGATCCCAGGTTTCCTTCATGGAAGGGGAGAATTCTACCACTGCACCACGTTGTCCCCAATGAATATTAGCTGTCACTAAAGCCCACCTACTCAGAACACAGAGGGGTGGGGTGGGGCCAGAGCACTGTAGCAGGTGTGCATGTGGCTGAGAAAGGACAAAAGATTATAAAGGCCACTTGTTACCCTAGGGTGGAGAGGTTAGGGAGAGTGAATACCTCATTTTGGTTTGTTGGGGACTACCCCGTATCCTAGGAAATCTTTCAGTCTCAGGCAAACTGGAAGGGTTGGTCACCCTAATGCCAGGTAGAATTTGCCCTCTTTTTCTCGTCTTCTCATCTGAATGCTGTTTGTAGGGTGAGCGTTTCCACATACACGCAGTTCTTTGTCTCCCCTCTGCTCATGTCCTGCCTTTCCAATTTACCTGGCACTCCCAGAAAGGGAAGGCAGAAGTCACCCTAAATATCCTTGAACCAGTTCTGGGTATTATGGATTGAATTGTGAGCCCCAAAAAGATACGTTCAAGTTTTAACCCCTGTACCAGTGAACGTGACCTTATCAGGGGAAATAGGGTTTTTCTTTGCAGGTATTGTCAGTTAAGTTAATGAGGTCATACCAGACTAGGGTGGGTCCTAGTCCTAATCCATTCTGAGTGGTATCTTATAAATGAGGAGAACAGACACAGAGACAGAGTCACACGGGGGAAGACACTATGGGAAGATACATCTACAAGCAGCAAAGAAACGCCAAGGATTGCTGGCAGAGAGAGGCATGGAACAATTCCTCTCTCAAAGCCCTCAGAAGGAATTGATATGGCTGACACTCTGAATTTGGACTGCTAGCTTCCAGAACTGTCAGACAATAAATTTCTGTTCTTTAAAGCCACTTACCTTGTGGTATTTTGTTATGGCATCCCTAAGAAACTGAGACCCAGTGTGGCTCTCTTTGCCCACCTGGTGATTTCCTGACAGAGTGTTGCGGCAGAATACCTGTAGAACTTCCCCTACTCTGCTGCCATCACCCCAGTGGGATTACTCTGAGCCTCCCCTCCAACCCAGTAGAAGTGGGAGGAAGTTGCATAAGGACTTAACAAAAATGAGAGAAATGCAATTCCTTTATTATATGGGTGATTAAAAAAAAATGTGTATTGTTGTTAGGTGCTGTTTGAGTCAATTTCAGTTCATAGCAACCCTATGTACAACAGAACAAAACACTGCCCAGTCCTGTGCCATCCTCACGATCGTTGTTATGCTTGAAGCCACTGTTGAAGCCACTGTGTCAATCCATTTTGTTAAGGATCTTCTTCTTTTTCAATGACCCTCTACCTTATTAAGCATGATATCCTTCTCCAAGGGACTGGTCCTTCCCAATAACATGTTCAAAACACATGAGACAAAGTCTTGCCATCCTCACTTCTAAGGAGTATTCTGGCTGTATTTCTTCCAAGGTAGATTTGTTTGTTCTTCTGGCCGTCCTCAGTATATTCAATATTCTTTGCCAACACCATAATTCAAAGGCATCAATTCTTCTTTGGTCTTCCTTATTCATTATCCAGCTTTTACCTGCATATAAGATGATCGAAAATATAATGGTTTGGGTCAGGTGCACCTTAGTCCCTACGCAGACATCTTTAAAGAGATCTTTTGCAGCAGATTTGCCCAATGCAATATGGCATTTAATTTCTTGACTGCTGTTTCCATGGGCGTTGATTGTAGATCCAAGTAAAACGAAATCTTTGACAACTTCAATCTTTTCTCCATTTACCATGATGTTGCTTATTGGTCTAGTTGTGAGGATTTCTGTTTTCTTTACGTTGTGGTGTAATCCATACAGAAGGCTACATCAGTAAGTGTTTCAAGTCCTTTTCACTTTCAGCAAGCAAGGTTGTGTCATCTGCATATCACAGGTTGTTAATGAATCTTCCTCCAAACCTGGTCCTGCATTCGTTTTCATATAGTTCAACTTCTTGGAGTATTCGCTCAGCATTCAGATTGAATAAGTATGGTGAAAGGATACGACCCTGACACACCCCCTTCCTGACTTTAAACCAGGCAGTATCCCTTTGTTCTTTTTGAACAACTGCCTTTTGGTCTATGTACAGGTTCCTCATGAGCACGATTAAGTGTTCTGGAATTCTCACTCTTCACAACATTATCCATGAGTTGTTATGATCCATACAGTCAAATGCCTTTGCATAGTCAATAAAACATAGGTAAACATCCTTCTGGTATTCACTACTTTCAGCCAGGATCCATCTAACATCAGCAGTGATATCCCTGGTTCCATGTCCTCTTCTGAATCCAGCTTGAATTTCTGGCAGTTCCCTGTCGATATCCTGCTACAGATTCTTTTTCCACTTCCAAACCCATGTGTCCTCTCAAGTTCCTAAATTGATGAGCCTCAGTTTCCTCGTCTGTAAAATAGGGATACTAGTGCTGATTTTCCAAAGGTTGGAAGTTTAAGTGTGGTTGTGTATGTAAAGCTCAATAAATAGTGACAGATTTTATCTGGAACTTCTTTGTTTTCTTTAATTCTATCCTTTAAGAACTGTCTCTGTGGGATCAGATTGACAACAGTAACTCAAAGGATTAGATAGGAACTTTAGGGGGCAGTGAGTTTATTTTAATGGAGGAAGAACAATTTGGAAAAGGAGGGTGAAGATGGTTGCACAACTTGAGGAATGTAATCAATGGCACTAAATTGCACATGTAGAAATTGTTGAATTGGTGAATTTCCTGTTGTGTATATTCTCAACAACAGCAGCAACAACAACAAAAAAGTGTCGAAGTGTGAGAGGGGAGCCTTGGTGGCACAGTGGTCAAACGCTCAGCTGACCAAAAGGTCAGCGGTTTTAACCCACCAGCCACTTCAAGGGAGAAAGATGTGGCAGTCTGCTTCCATAAAGATTTACAGTCTTGCAAACCCTATGGGGTAGTTCTACTCTCTCCTATTGGGTGGCTACGAGTTAGAATCGACTCAATGGCAATGGGTTTACAGGGTTATGAGGTAGAGCAGGAAGTGAAAGTGTAAGCTTAAAGTGCCCAGTCTGCCTTTCACATTTTCTTTTGAGAACCCAAAGAGCTTTGGCTATGTTGGTTATAGCTATTGATATTTACTGCATTAGAAAGAAAAATGGAGAAATCTTTAAAATATGTATTAATTGATTTAACAACAAATGACCATATTAACATAATTAACATACTGTTATAAAAAATACCTATAAAGCCAACATGGCCCTATAGACAGAAGCACCACCCCATTCCTCTGCAGCAAAAACCCGAAAAACTAAGTAAAACAGAGACAAACGTCAGTGCCATTTGTTTGCTGCTTATATTGCTTTTTTCGGCTTCTTTTTATTTCCTCCCTGCCTCTCACCACCTCCCCCTCCTTTCTCTTGAACACCTGGCTCTGTGTCCCAGCTTTGCTTCTTCTTGAAAGGCTGTGAAGTGCCGCTCAGCTGGAGAACTGCTTCCCTGGACCATGCCACCACACTGGTGGGATCCCTGGGGCCTTTTTTGTTTTGTTTGTTTCTTTTCTTTTTGAGGCTTGGGAGTGCCTTCTAGCTGAGCTGTACTGCCCAGCTTGGAAGCCACTTCCCTGGTCTGTCCAGTTGCATCACTGGGATCCCTGGGGGCATTTCCTTTTTATTTGTTTTGTTTTTCATTTCATGGCTTGGAAGCCCCTTCTAACCAGGCTGTACTATGGGCCTGGGAGCCACTACCCTGGTCTCGTGGCCACACCAGTGGGATCCCTAGAGACGCTTTTTTTTCCCTCTAGTTTTTATTTATTATTTTTTTTTCTCTTTTTCCTTTTTGTTTTTCTCCATTTTGTGGTTTCTCATCTCTTCACTCCAATGGCAAGCTCCCTTAGTACTCTTTTTTTGTTTGTTTTTGGCTCCTGTTTCTCACTCCTCTCTCTCTTCTTTCCCATACCCATCTTAACTCTACACATCACAACCTCCCCCCTCCTTCCTGCCTACCTGCACCATGCGCTGAACATCACACCCCTGAGCAACACAGGCTTGGACTACTGGAACCTACCCTGCACTGATATCTGGCTCCACCTATTGGCCCTACTACGTGCCACAAACAACCCACCCCAGCCCTCACCTTCAGCTGGACCTGCTCTGCTGCACCATAGCTGAGTGACTGGCGCTGACCATTGGACAAGGAGGTGAAAACTATCATGACCACTGATGAGCAAACAACAAAGAATGCACAGCCTGCCTGCTCAGACATAACCAAATAAAACAAAAAAGCAGGACAAAACAAACAAATCTACAATCAGTAAATGAAGAAAATACTGAATGTCCTGAAGACAGCAGACAATATTAAACATATTAAAAAACAGGACAGGATGGTACCAGTAGGTGTCCAAAATAAAACACCAGGTGACTTTAGAGTAGAAGAAAAGGCACTAGAACTACCTGATAAAGAACTGAAATCTCAAATATTCAGAGGCATTCAAGAGTTGAAGCAAAAAGCAGACAAAAGAGAGGGAAAAATAAAAAAATTTCAGGGAAAAGGCAGACAAATTCATGGGAAATATAGACAAAAAATGGAATAATTCAGGAAAATAATACAGGAACAAAATGCCAAAATAATTCACAACTAGAAGTCATACAAAAACAACAACTAGAAATCCAAAAGATAAACAGCAAGATTTCAGAAATGAACAGTGTCACAGAAGGTCTAAGGAGCAGATTTGAAATGATGGCAGACAGGATCAGTGAAATTGAAGACAAACACTTGGATACGACTCTGAGGAAAAATCAGAAAAAAGAACAAAGAAAAATGAAGGAACCCTAAGAATTATGTGGGATACAATCAAAAGCAAAAACTGGAGAGTGATCAGAGTTCCAGAACAGGGTGAGGGTGGGGGACAGCAAACACAAGGAGGATAATTAAAGAATTGCTGACAGAAAACTTCCCTAAAATCATGAAAGATGGAAAGCTGACCACCCAAAAAGTTCAATGAACCCCACATAGGATAGACCCCAAAAGAGAATCACCAAGGCATATCTCCATAATCACACTTGCTAAAACCAAAGACAATGAAAGAATCCTGAAAGCAGCTCTAGAAAAACAAAAATTCACATACAGAGGGTGAACAATAACACTAAGCTCTGATTATTCGGCAGAAACACTGTAGGCAAGAAGGCAGTGGGATGACATATAAAAAGCCTTGAAAGAAAAAAGTTGCCAACCAAGAGTAATACATCCTGCAAAACTGTCATTCAAATATGATGGTGAAATTAGGACAATTCCAGATAAAGAGAAATTAAGAGAATACGTAAAAACCAAATCAAACTTACAGGAATTATTATAGGGAGTCCTTTGGTCTGAGAATAAGCAACGTCAGACCACAGCCTGAATCTAGGATGCAAGGTTGTACTAACCAGATATCAGCCTAGGAAATGAACTCTCAAGGGCTATCCAAAAGCAAAAGAATTACAACAGGGAACTGGAGAGGTTATCTATGAATGACAACAACATCAGAACAATAAAAGAGGGAATAAACAGTGTAGGTATAGAATTCTGTTAGGGAGAGGAAGGCAAGGTGATACCAAGTAATAATAGACTGGTTCAAACCTAGGAA
Organism: Elephas maximus indicus; assembly: GCF_024166365.1. Taxonomy (NCBI): domain Eukaryota; kingdom Metazoa; phylum Chordata; class Mammalia; order Proboscidea; family Elephantidae; genus Elephas; species Elephas maximus. The sequence continues at coordinate 82,865,044 of NC_064831.1, read as the reverse complement.
GATAAGGGTAAATTTCAAGGGAACCACAAAGAAAGTTAACAAACCTACTCATGAAAATAAAAAAGAAAAAGATAAAGTCTCAGTAAAAACAAAACCTACAAAAACAAAAGAAATGAAAAAAAAAAAACCCCACAAACAAAAGGAATTCAGCACAGGAGAGTAAGAGGAACAAAGAAAACATCAGCACCATTAAAAAAAAAAAAAAGAAAAAGAAAAGCAGTACAAAATGACAGCAATAAACCCACACCTATCAATAATTACACTGAATTTAAATTGCATAAATGCACTCATAAAGAGACAGAAAGTGACAGAATGGATTAAAAAACAGGATCCATCAATATGCTGTCTACCAGAGACACACCTTAGAAACAAAGACATAAATTTATTAACAATCAAAGGATGGAAAAAAATGTATCAAGCAAACAGCTACCAAAAAAGAGCAGGAGTGGCAATACTAATCTCAGATAAAATAAACTTTGAAACAAAATCCACCATAAAGGACAAAGAAGGGCACTATATAATGATTAAAGGGATGATCCATCATGAAGACATAACCATAATCATCATCCATGCACCAAATGACAGGGCTCCAAAATACGTAAAATAAACTCTAACGGCACTGAAAAGAGAAACGGACGGTTCCATGATACTAGTAGGAGACTTCAAGACACAACTCTCGGTAAAGGACAGAAAATCTAGAAAGAAACTCAACAAAGATACAGAGAGCTAAAGGGCACAATCAGCCAACTTGATCTCACAGACCTATATAGAACATTCTCTGTTCTATAGGGTCACTATGAGTCAGAATTGACTCGAGGGCAATGGGTTTGGATTTTTTTTTGTTTTAAAAATCACTGGGTAATAGAAGAAATCAGAGATGGAGTAAAAAAATTCCTAGCATCAAACGAGAATGGCAACACATCATACCAAAACCTTTGGGACGCAGCAAAGGCAGTCCTCAGAGGTCAATTTATAGGACTAGATGCACACATCAAAAAAGAAGAAAGGGACAAAATCAAAGCATTAGCTATACAACTTGAACAAATAGAAAGAGAACAGCCAAAAAAAAAAAAAAAAAAAAAAAAAAAAGCCCAGAGCCACCAGAAGAAAGGAAATAATAAAATCAGAGCAGAAATAAATGGAATAGAAAAACAATAGAAAGAATCAACAAAACCAAAAGTTGGTTCTTTGAAAGGATCAACAAAATCGACAAGCCACTGGCCAAAATGACAAAAGAAAAACAGGAGAGGACACAAATAACTCAAGTAAGAAATGAAATGGGGGACGTTACAAGAGACCCAAATGAAATAAAAAGGATCATAACAGTGTTAAGAAAAAACTATACTCCAACAAACTTGAAAATCTAGAGGAAATGGACAAATTTCTAGAAAGACACTCCCTACCCCAAAGAACACAAAATGATGTTGAAAGTTTAAGCAGATCCATAACAAGAGAAGAGATTGAAAAGGTAATAAAAAAAACGCCCAACAAAAAAAAAGCCCTGGCCCAGATGGCATCACTGGAGAATTCTACCAAACATTCAGAGAAGAACTTACACCACTACTACTCAAACTATTTCAGAACAGAGAAAAGGAAGCGATACTTCCGAATTCATTCTATGAAGCCGGCATAAACCTGATACCAAAACCAGGCAAAGGCACCACAAAAAAAAGAAAATTATAGACCAATATCTCTCATGAATATAGATGCAAAAATTCTCAACAAAATTCTAGCCAATAGAATTCAGCATCATATCAAAAAATAAATAAATAAATAAAACATCATGACCAAGTAGGATTCATACCAAGTATGCAAGGATGATTCAACATTAGAAAAGCAGTCAACGTAACCCACCACATAAATAAAAAGAAAGAAAATAATCACATGATCATCTCAATCGACACAGAAAAGGCATTTGACAAAGTCCAACACCCATTCCTGGTAAAAACTCTCAATAAAATAGGTACAGAAGGAAAATTTCTCAACATAATAAAGGGCATCTACACAAACCAACAGCCAACATCATTCTTACTGGAAAAAGGCTGAAAACACTCCCTTTGAGAACAAGAATAAGACAAGGGTGCCCTTTATGAGCACTCCTATTTAACTTTGTGCTGGAAGTTCTAGCTAGAGCAATAAGGCAAGAAAAGGAAATAAAGGGCATCCAAATTGGTAATGAAGAGGTTAAACTCTCCCTATTTGTGGATGATATGATACTGTATATAGAAAACCCACAAGACTCCATGAGAAAACTACTGGAACTAATAGAAAGGTTCAGCAGAGTGGCAGGATACAAGATAAATTTACAAAAATTAGTTGGCTTCCTATACACGAACAAAGAGAACAGAGAAAAGGAAATCAAGAAAACAAATACCATTTATAATAGCCCATAAAAAAAAAAAAAAAAACAACTTAGGGATAAATCTAATCAGTGATGTAAAAGACCTATACAAAGAAAACTACAAAACTCTACAGCAAGAAACCAAGAGAGATCTACAAAAACATACCATGCTCTGTATAGGCAGACTCAACATCGTGAAAATAACAATTCTACCCAAAGCAATTTACAAATACAATTCAATCCTGATCCAAATATGAACAAATTCTTTAAAGAAATGGAAAACCTAATCACTGACTTTGTATGGAAAGGAAAGAAGCCCCAGATAAGTAAAGCACTATTGCAGAAGGAGAATAAAGTAGGAGGACTTGCACTACCTCACCTCAGAAGGTATCATACAGCTACAGTAGTCAAAACAGCCTGGTACTGGTACAATGACAGATACATTGACCAATGGAACAGAATTTTGAGAACACAGATGTAAATTCATCCTCCTATGGTCACCTGATCTTCGACAAGGGCCCAAAGTCCAACAAATGGGGAAGACAGTCTTTTTAACAAATAGCGCCAGCAAAACTGGACGTCTGACTGCAAAAAATGAAACAGGACCCATACCTCATGCCATACACAAAAACTAATTCAAAATGGATCAAAGACCTAAATATAAAGCCAAAACCTATAAAGCTCATAGAAGAAAAGATAGGATCAATGCTAGAGGCCCTAATACACAGTGATAACAGGATACAAATCATAACCAACAACATACAAGCACCAGAAGATAAGCTAGATAACTGGGATCTTCTAAAAATTAAACACGTATGCTCATCAAAAGAATTCGCCAAAAGAGTAAAAAGAGAACCTACAGACTGGGAAAAAAATTTTGGCTATTACAAATCAAAGGTCTAATCTCGAAAATCTACAGAAAAATCCAACACCTGTACAGCAAAAGACAAATAATCCAATTAAAAAATGGGCAGAGGAAATGAATACTTCACCAAGGAAGACATTGCAGTGGCCAACAGACACATGAGGAAATGCTCAGGATCACTAGCCACTAGAGAAATGCAAATCAAAACCATAATGAGATACCATCTCATCTTGGCGTTACTGGCAGGAATCAAAAAAAAACAGGAAATAACAAATGTCAGAGAGGCTTTGGCAGATCAGAACTCTTATGTTCTGCTGGTGGGAATGCAAAATGATACAATCATTTTGGAAAACGATATGGCACTCCCTTAGAAAACTAGAAATAGAAAAACCATACGATCCAGCTGTCCCACTCCTAGGAAAATACCCTAGAGAAGTAGCAGTCATCACATGAATAGACGTATGCACACTCATGTTCTTTGCAGCATTGTTCACAATAGCAAAAAGATGAAAACAACCTAGATACCCATCAACAGATGAATGGATAAACAAATCATGGTACACGCACACAGCGGAGTATTATGAAATGATAAAGAACAATGATGAATCTGTGAAGCATCTCATAACATCGGTGAATCTGGAGGGCATTATGTGGAGTGAAATAAGTCAATCACAAAAGGAAAAATATTGTATGAGACCACTAGTGTAAAAACTCATGAAAATGTTTACACACAAAAAGAAGCAATTTTTATGGTTACGAGGGAGGGGAGGGGTGGGGATGAAAAAAAACTATATTTTCCAAAACAGAAAAATTAGAAGAGTAGCCTTGTTTAACATTTTTGCAAAATCTCTTTCCTGTCTGTCTTAATAGGAAAGAGCTGCATTCTCATATCTGCTTTTACATTTGTGATTTGTTGGTTTGGTTTAAGTGTATGAGGAAAACTGAGCCTCATCCAGATATGTAACCAGAAAATGAAGGAGAATTTTAATTGCATTTTCAGATAACTGTGGATATTATTCCTTGATACTATGCCAACACTTGAAAGTGGTAGTTTCCTAAGGGCTAGTTGTAACGCGGAATTTGAAACCGTATCAGTGGACTGTTTGTACTCTGTTACATCAAAATCCATTGGTGTGTCTTGCACTTAGAGGGGCTCTTTTATCTAGGCATAGTTTAGTAACATCATGCATTGGCCAATTGGAAACATTGGTTTGCTCGTTTATGCAGATCTTCCAAATTTTGACATATTTCATTATATAACATCAAAAAACCTACATTTTTAAATATCACCAGCAACATCATCAGAAAAGCCTTTAAGTACTGGGAAGCTGTTAAGCTCATGGTAGAAAGCACCTTAATTAACAATTTTTATGAAAATTCTAATTTTTACTTGAAGATTTGAATTTTATCACTGGCTACAATACTGTCAGTTGTTATCCTTGAAGTGACGGTCCCATTTCATTCATTTTTGAGAAAATTCATGCCAACGACCAGGTCTGAAGTTTGCCAGTCACTCCTTTGAGTAAAAATGGTGTTCCGTGAAAAAAGTGGCTGGTTCAGCTTGCAACTCTAAGAATTGCACACATACTTTTTCTTAAGACAATTGTCATGCTTTGATGTGCAACAAACCAAAACCAAACCCAGTGCCGTCGAGTCGATTCTGACTCATAGCGACCCTATAGGACAGAGTAGAACTGCACCATAGAGTTTCCAAGGAGTGCCTTGTGGATTTGAACTGCTGACCCTTTGGTTAGCAGCTGTAGCACTTAACCACTATACCACCAGGGCTTCTCATTTTATCACACATAATATGAATGTGTCATGTACTCAAGGGTGAAAATTTAATGATTTCATGGCTCCATCAAGGACATTCTAAAGTAAAGCTGGCTTTATTTTTTTTTTTTAGCTGTGAATGCATGGTCTGGAAGAATGCTGTTACCACTAGTACAATTTGGTGACCCTGCCTTGATTTGTACTAAGGCACTATCGATGCAAATGTCAATACAGTGAAAAAGGCAAATAACGTTTTAGTAAGGTTTTCATTGGCTAGTTTTTTGGAAGTAGATTGCCAGGCCTTTCTTCATAGTCTATCTTAGTCAGGAAGCTCTACTGAAACCTGTCCACCGTGGGTGACTGTGCTAGTGTTTGAAATACTGGTAGCATAGCTTCCAACATCACAGCAATGCGCAAGTCACCATAGACAAACTGACAGATGGGTGGTGGTGTTGGCAAAGAATATTGAGTATTCCGTGGACTGCCAAAAGAACAAATCAGTCCTAGAAGAAATACAGCCAGAATGTTTCTTAGAAGTGAGAAGGGTGAGATTTCCACCTGCTTACTTTGGACACATCATCGGGAAAGGACACAAAGTTTGGTAAAGTAGAGAGCAAATGCAAATGAGGGAAATCTGCAGTGAGAAGGATTAACACAATACCCGCAAGAATCAACTCAGGCATAGCGATGATTATGAAGATGGGGCAGGACCGGCAATGTTTCATTCTGTTGTACATAAGGTCGCCATGATCTGACTCGATGGCAACTAACAACAACATTATGACAGGAGTTTTGTCCTCACAGTTTCACTGAAAGGATCTCAGGGACCTAGGAGTCCATAGATCTTACTTTTAGAACCACTGCTCTACTTTATACTCAGTTTTGGGAGTAACTCACATGCTTATAATAAACTCCTTTTTTTCTTGGAGTAGCTGGAGTTGGGTTTCTGTTGCCTGTGACCTGTGTTTCGTGTGAGAAAAATATTGGTTGAATTACTGGCTGGTTGAATGAAGTGTTTAAGGAAATCTGTTGTTGTTAGTTGATGTCGAGTCATTTCTGACTCATGATGACATTATGTACAACAGAACAAAAGCAATGCCAGGTCCTGTGGCATCTTCATGATCGTTGGTATGTCTGAGTCCATTGTCGTGGTGATTGTGTCAAACCATGAGGGTTTTCCTCATTTTTGTTGACCGTTTATGTTGTCAAACAATGATGTCCTTTTCTAGCAACTGGAAGGAACTCTAATCTAGGGCAATTTATAAGTGAGTCCTTTGTCGTGATGACATGCACAGCAAATAACCAGGAAGAGTAAAAGCCTCTGAAGTTTCACTTTACTAAAACAGCAGACATTTATGCTTTCTATTCTTAGAGTTAAGTCAATGTTAAACTATCAAACAAGTCTACTTCAGCCCATGAATTGTGGCAAAAGAAGGAAAAGTACACTGTCTCAGATTCTTAGTGTTGCTATAACAGAAATACCACAAGTGGGTGGCTTTAACAAACAGAAATTTATTTCTCACAGTTTAGGAGACTTGTTGTTGTTGTGTGCTGTTGAGTCGATTTCAACCCATAGTGACCCTATACGACAGAGCAGAACTGCCCCATAGGGTTTCCTAGACTATAATCTTTATGGGAGCAGATTGCCAGGGCTTTTCTTCTGCAGAGCTGCTGAGTAGGTTTGAAAATTGCTGATCTATCAATTAGCAGCCAAGTGCTTAACCATTGCACCACGAGAGGTCCTTTAATGTAATATTTTTGACATACCACAAAGTGGTATTTTAGAGTTGGAAGAGATCTAAATTCTGTGATCTGTTCAAATCTCTCAGCACTGCAAGGACTTGAATATCATCACCCTCCTGGGTGATGTCTTCCCCAAATAAAAATGTATCTAACTGTCTGTGGCAGGCAGCTTCTACGATGGTCCCCAATGATCCCTGCTTCCCGGTATGTATGCTCCTGTGTAATCTCCTCCTCTTGAGTGTAGATGGGACCTGTGCCTCCTAACAAATAGGAAATTGCAAAGGCATTCGGATATCATTTCAGGGATGAAGTTCCATAAGACAGTTCTGTCTGGCTAGCAAACTCTCTCTATTGCTTCCTTGGCTTGCATGCTTTGATGAAACATACCATGCTGGTGAGGTGGGAAGGCAAGGAACACAGGCAGCCTCCAGCCAACAGCCAGCGTGGAATGGAAGCCTTCCATCCAGCAGCCTATGATGAATGGAATCCTGCCAACAACCATGTGAATGAGCTTAGAAGAGGCTCCTTCCCCAGTTAAGCCTTCAGATGAGACTCCAGCCCTGGAATGGTCTCTAAGTTCAGGTGTGATGTGTTCAAGATCGTATTTTGGCTCTCATGGTCCTGTTTTAATTTCTTCAACCTCCATTTGAACTTGCATATGAGCAATTAATAGCCTGCTCCAAAGTTGGCCACTGGTCTTATTCTGACAGATGATACTGAAAGGAAGAAATGATGAAGTAAAAGAGCTGAACAGAAGAATTCAAAGGGCAGCTCGGGATGACAAAATATTGTAATGACATGTGCAGAGACCTGGAGTTAGAAAACCAAAAGGGAAGAACATGCTCAGCATTTCTCAAGGGGAGAGAAGTGAAGAAAAAATTGAAGATTCGAGTTGCAATATTGAACGATTCTATGGGCAAAATACTGAACAATGCAGGAAGCATCAAAAGAAGACGGAAGGAATGCACAGGGTCACTGTACCAGAAAGAATTGACCGACGTTCAACCATTTCAAGAGGGAGCATATGATCAAGTATCAATGGTATTGAAGGACGAAGCTGCACTGAAGTCATTGAGAAAAACAAGGCTCCAGGAACTGATGGAATACCAACTGAGATATTTCAACAAACAGATGCAGCCCTAGAAGTGCTCACTCATCTATGCCAGGAAATTTGGAAGACAGCTACCTGGCCAACTGACTGGAAGAGATTCATATTTGTACCTATTCCAAAGAAAGGTGATCCAATTGAATGTGGAAATTATTGAACAATACCATTAGTATTGTATACAACTAACATTATGTTGAAGATAATTCAAAAATGGCAGCAGCAGTACATTGACAACTAACTGCCAGAAATTCAAGTCGAATTCAGAAGAGGACATGGAACAAGGGATATCACTGCTGATGTCAGATGGATCCTGGCTGAAACCAGAAAATACCAGAAGGATGTTTACCTATGTTTTATTGACTATGCAATGGCATCCGACTGTGTGGATCATAACAAATTATGGGTAACATTGCGAAGAATGAGATTTCCAGAACACCAATAATTGTGCTCATGAGGAGCCTGTACATACAGCAAGAGGCAGAAGTTTGAACAGCACAAGTGGATACCACGTGGTTTAAAATCAGGAAAGTGCAAGTCAGGGTTGTATCTTTTCACCATACTTGTTCAATCTGTATGCTGAGCAAACAATAGGAGAAGCTGGAGTATATGAAGGAGAACGCAGCATCAGGATTGGAGAAAGGCTCCTTAAGCTTTGATATGCAGACAACACAACCCTGCTTGCTGAAAGCGAAGAAGACTTGAAGCACTTACTGATGAAGATGAAAGACTAATAGCCTTCAGTATGGATACACCTCAATACAAAGAAAACAAAAATCCTCGCAACTGGACCAACAGGCAACATCATGATAAACCGAGAAAAGATCGAAGTTGTCAAAGGAGGCAGCAGTCAAGAAATCAAATGCTGTATTGCATTGGCCAAGTCTGCTGCAAAGGTATTAAAAAGCAGAGATGTCATTTTGAAGACTAAGGTGTGCCTAACCCGGGTCTTTGTATTTTCAATCTCCTCATGTGCATTGGAAAGCTGGACAGTGAATAGGGAAGGCTGAAGAATTGACGCCCTTGAATTATGGTGTTGGTGAAGTATATTGAATACACAATGGGCTTCCAGAAGAATGAACAAATCTGTCTTGGAAGAAGTACAGCCAGAATGCTTTTAGAAGCGAAGATGGCCAGGCTGCTCTCACATACTTTGGACGTGTTATCGGTAGGGACCAGTCCCTGGAGAAGAGAGCAAGACCCTCATTGAGATGGATTGACAGGGAGGGTTCCACGATGGTGGCTGCCAGAATGGGCCCAAGCATAACAACAATTGTGAGGATGGCGCAGGACCGTGCAATGTTTCCTTCTGCTGTACACGCTGAGCCAGAACCGACTGGACAGCACCTCAGAACAACAAAGGGGTTGTAGGATTAAATGTGATAATAAAACACGTAAATTGTTCAGCAAGGCGCCTGCACAAAAGTGAGCCTGACGGTCACTACTCCTCCAGGGGGTCCTAGGCCCCGGGGCGGGGGGGATCCGGGCCGCCGGCGGGCGGGGCGCAGCCCGGACCTGAGCCTGGTCGCCCGCCCCGCCCACGTGGGGCTGCAGCCCGTCGAATGACTCTGTGCAACGTGTTGGTGGCGGCGGCGGCGCGGGTTCTTCCGGGCGCCACAGCTTCCTGCCAAGCACCGCGCAGCCGCCGACGCGCGGGAGCCCCGGGTGCAGGCCTCGGCGCTGGTGCGGGACCTGGGTTCCGCCGCGCGTTCCGCCCGGGCCGGCGCGGACAGACGGCACCATGCGCGCCGCGCCGCCATCCGCGCGGCTCCTGCTGCTGCTGCTGCTCGCGCTCCTGGCCGCGCCGGGCCCCCGCGCCAGCAGAGCCGAGTCCGCTCCAGCGCCGCGGCCCGACCCTGAGCCCCAGACGCGCCCGCAGCCCGGCCCCAGCTCCGGGAACGCTACCCGGCCGGGTACCGGGGCGGCGGCGGGCGGCGGCGGCAGCTCCAACAGCAGCGGCGACGCCCTGGTGACCCGTATCTCCAGCCTGCTCCGCGATCTGCCCACCCTAAAGGCGGCCGTAATCGTGGCTTGCGCCTTCAGCGCTATGCTCATCGCCTGCCTGCTGCTGCGCGTCTTCAGGTGGGTCCGCCGCCCTCTGTTTTCCTCGAGGGCAGAGCCGGCGGCATCGCCAACCTGCTGTCACCGCGCTCCCGCTCCGCTGGCGCGCACGAGCGCCCTGGGTGTGCAGCTTCGCTCGGGCCTTCAGCGCCTTGGTGCGCTCCAGCCAGGCGTGTGTCTCCCTGTCTTGCCTGGGAGGGTGGGGGCGCGGGGTGGGCGCCTTTGGTTGTCCTTTAGTACTCAGTTTAGGAATTTTCTCCCCATTCTTTAATAGTCTGTCTCATAAATGTTGCATACCATTTAAATAATTCTCTGTTAATGCTTGACATTAACTATAGCTCTCCCAATTCTGACAACCTTGCAAGGAATTGATTTTTATACCCTTTTCACAGTTGTGAAAACTGTTTCCAGAGAGGTCAGGTGGCTTATTCAGGTAAACTCAGAGAGTGGAGCTCGGATTTGAACCCAGGTCCGTCTAACTTTAATCTTACCTTGCCGCTCTTCCACCCCCTTCCCTTCAGTGGCTTCCTTTCACCCCCGCTGTCCTTTTTCCATTTTCCTTTGTTCTGCTACCAAAAGAAGCAGTTCCTAGCATTGGGGAATTGGAACTGGACTTCAGAAAGCTTGGCGACCCTTGGTGGCCTCTCTGACTTTCTTTTAGTGGAAGATGCAGATGACTCTCCTGAGCCGGCATCTGGCTGAGCTTCCTCCACATATGGTCACAGGAGCCTGAGGTATCTTGGGCAAAAGCTGGTCAGTTCTCTGAGAGGCCTTTGAAGGTTGCCCAAGTTCAGAGAGGACATGGGGTCCCTGTGGGGACAGTGGGAAATTAGAAAAGATGACCAAGGTCCCTGGAATAGTCAGACCAAGGGGGCCACCGGGGATGTAAGGACAACATTACTCCCTAATTCCTGAGAAATCCTGTTAGAGCAGGAAATGAACCGAACGTGTCCTGTTACTCAGCCCGGCCAGTTGTGTTGAAATCTGGGTGTGTGTGCCAATTATTTTCAGAGCATTCCCTCCCCTTCCGATTGTACACACTATGTTTGATCAGTTGTTGAAGATTTGGGGCCAGAGGCTTGCTCTCCTGGGGGAGCAGAAACCAGTCCTGGGAAAGAAGGTTGTGAGGTTGGCTGGTGTGACTTTGAGTGAGAGTGTCTCCTTGTGGGTCCACAGGATCAAATGTCATTGTTCCTGAGAACACAGATGGGGGGAACTGTGATCCCACATTCACCCCACCATCCCCTGCCTTTGTTGCCTTGATGTTCTCTGGGCTTTGAATTGGTCCGCTCCTCACCCCACTCTTCGCATTACCCACATCCCTCCTCTGCTTACAAGTTTCAGTGGCTTTCCGTAGCCAGTCCAAACTCGTTGGCTTGACATTCAAGGCCATACTGTAGTTGCAGTCCTTGGAGCCATCAACCAGCCCTTCTGAGACTCCCCTCTCACCACTTAATTGCTCCTTCCCTGTGTTTTCTGGTTCGGCTTGGCTTTCCTGCTCTTAGTTCCTGGAGCCGAGACTGCCTTCAGCCACCAAGACCCCAGCTCTCATGCTCCTTCCTCTGTGTGTCTTCCCAGACATTCGAGTGCGGCCATTGCTTCCTTCTCTGGCCTCTCCCATCCCTATCTTTAACCAAAAAAAAAAAAAAAAAAAACCAAACCCAGTGCCACTGAGTCGATTCCGACTCATAGCGACCCTATAGATCAGAGTAGAGCTGCCCCATAGAGTTTCCAAGGAGCGCCTGGCAGATTCGAACTGCTGACCCTTTGGTTAACAGCTGTAGCACTTAACCACTATGCCACCAGGGTTTCCATCTTTATGCACCCTTTAATATAATCCGTATCATGCTGTGCTGCTGTGCTCAATGCCCAGCTGCCATCCAAAGCAGAGAGCACCTTTGAGGGTGGGAATGTCCAGTTAGTGCATCCTCCTTTCTCCAGTGTCCAGCACGGGCCTGGCAGTCAGCAGGCGCACCTCACATTACTGAGTTCCTGAGTGTTCAACTGGAGTAGACGTTAATGCCTAGAGCAACTCTGAGCCTGGAGGTTAGGAACATTTAGCTCAAAATAGACCACCAAGCCCACAAGGACGTGCACTTTTTAAGAAGGTATTTGAACTATTTTGCCAGTCTGCTCTTTATTACCCAGGAGTGGGGGAGAAAAGAAAGCAGCATGGAGCCAGATGTGAGGGGACCGAGCTGCATGTTTGAGTTGGAGAGTCTGCACTCGGGCCTGGGAGGGAGGGGTCCTCATTTGCTTGGGTGTGGAGTGTTGAAAGAAGATTAAGGCTTCATAGGAGAGGGTGGATATGGAAACGCTCAGCCTCCTCTTTCAGGGAAGGCATTCTTGCTAGGGTGAGCCTCTAGGTGCGCAGCTGTCACCCTGGGTTCTCTGTTGACAGGAACCCTTAGAATTTTATAGCCGGGAGGGGCCTTGATGATCCACAGTCCTCACAAGAACCTTTGCACAGAGTGGAATAAGCCATTCCACTAGATCTGAGAACATTCCAGTAGTCTGTGGCCAAGGCAGGGCCAGCGTCTACCTCTGCTATTCAGTGGTCTTGACCGTGACCACTTTACTTGCCATGCTCCTTTGTGGGCTCAGTGCATCAGGTTTATGAATGCTTGCCAGGCTGGCTGGCACCCTCCTTATCTGCTGCTTCTTCCCTCTCCCTCAGCATGCAGTCACCAAGTCCTGGGCATTCTACCACCCAAGTCTCACAGAGACTCCATCACCTCTGTCCATGCCAATGTCCCCCAACAGAAATTCCCTCCCTCTGCCACTTCTTTCTCCCTGGGCTGCCTCCACACCTTGTCTTTCCTGAGTCAGTGAGATCCTTTAGGCTGGTTTCCTGTCTCCATCCTTGTCATGGCTCCACTCCACCCTCCCTGGTATCATCTTATCTCCTACAAGCACACCCCCAAGTACACACTCCTTAGTGTGCCAGCCAGGCTGGCTCTTCATGGCCAGGCCCTGCCTCCCTCTCAGTCCCCCGTTCTGGGCTCTCTCCAGTACTCCTTCGCCTGCTGTGCCAGCCTTGCTGAACATGAGTTGTTCGGCAGAGGTACCATATGGCCTCAGGTCTGAGTGTCTTGCCCCTCTCTGATCCTCTGTGTGGAGTCCCCTCTGCCACCAAGAGACTACCAGAAAAAAAACAAAAACAAAAACCTGTTCCATCGAGTCAGCTCCACCTCTTTGCGATCCCATGTTACAGTGCAGAACTGCTCCGTCCCTACGTTTCTTGGCTGTAATCTTTACAAAAGCAGATCTCCAAGCTTTTCTTCCATGGCACTGCCGGATGGGTTTGACCACCAACCTTTAGGTTAGTAGTCGAGTGCAAACCATTTGTGCCACCAGGGACCTTTTCCCAAGGCTACCAAAAACAAAAGCCAATCTCGTTGCCATCCAGTTGATTCTGACTCATAGTGACGTTATAGGACAGAGTAGAACTGCCCCATAGGGTTTCCAAGAAGCGACTGGTGGATTCGAACTGCAGACTTTTTGGTTAACAGCCAGGCTCTTAACCACTGTGCCACCAGGGCTCCTACCAAGACTATAGAGCCAGCAAATTGCCACTTGCTCTCCCCTTCCAGGGCTCCTCTGTGCTCCAAAGCAAGCTTGGATCTTTGTATTTGGAGTCAAGTGCGTGGCTGAGCTGTCCTTCGGCCTTCTGTAGGGAGAGCGCCTGAGAGCAGGCCTGGGCCTTCATCTTCTGTGTCTATTACCTATTGTGGTGCCAGGCACACTCTGACATTTAATTAAGGTAATTTTAGCAGGTGAATGTGGAACTCAGAAGTACTGTACATTGCTGACGCCTCTCAGAATGCCCTCTGTGACTAGATGAATAGCTGGTGCTGGGAACTCATGATGTAGGAATATTTTTCAGTGGTGGCCCTTTATTTTTGGAACAATGTTGATAAAGCGGGAAGAGTGTAGTATTTTTGCTTATAAAATGGCAGTCTTAGTCTATTTGTCTGTTTTCTCTGATGGAGCCACACTGCCAGACAACAGAATAAATATGATTCAAGAAAATTGTCAAAATTAGAAGAAAAGAATAAGCCTCACAGTGAAAGATATCTATACCTTTAACCAAGCAATTCCATTCCTAAGGTGTACACATTTTTCACGGCCATACCTATTCTTTGCTTCTAATTTTAGTAATTAGAAGGGGAAGCAAAGATGTGTATGCACTGATATTCATAGCAGTTCTGTTTCATACTGAAAAGGTTTAAGTAACCTAAGTATCCAACAATTGGGCGTTGGTTAAATAAATTATGGTAATCCTTGTAGTGAAATACTCTGCATTTGTTAAAAATGATGACATTGATAAAATACTATGTATTGTTGCCACCACTGGCCTGTCAGTGAAAGAGCTAAACAGAAGATTTCAAAGGGCAGGAGGAGAAGAAAGTAACGCATTGTAAAGACATGTGCAAAGACCTGGAGTTAGAAAACCAAAAAAAAAAAAGCATGCTCAGTATTTCTCAAGGTGAAAGAACTGAAGAAAAAAAAATTCAAGTCTTGAGTCACATTATTGAAGGACTCTGTGGGCAAAATATTGAATGACACCGGAAGCATCAAAAGAAGATGGAAGGAATACACGGAGTCACTGTATCAAAAAGAACTGGTCGATGTTCAGCCATTTCAGGAGGTAGCATATGATCAAGAACTAATGGTTCTGAACGAAGAAGTCCAAGGTGCACTGAAGGCATTCGTGAAAAACAAGGTTCTAGGAATTGACAGGATACCAACTGAAATGTTTCAACATATGGATGCAACGCTAGAAGCACTCACTCGTTTATGCCAAGAAATTTGGAAGACAGCTACGTGGCCAGCCGACTGGAAGATATTCATGTTTGCACACATTCCGAAGAATGGTGATCCAACAGAATGTGGAAATTGTTGAACAATATCATTAATATCACACACAAGTAAAAAGCTGGGTTCAGAAGAGGATGTGGAATGAAGGATATCATTGCTGTTGACAGATGGATCTTGGCTGAAGGCAGAGACTACCAGAAAGATGTTTACCTGTGTTTTATTGACTATGCAAAGACATTCGATTGTGTGGATCATAACCAATATGGGTAACATCTCGAAGAATAGTAATCCCAGAACACTTAATTGTGTTCACGAGGAGCCTGTACATAGACCAAGAGGCAGTCGTTCAAATAGAACAAGGGGATACTGATTGGTTTAAAATTGGGAAGGGTGTGCATCAGGGTTGTATCCTTTCACCATGCTCATTCAGTCTGTAGGCTGAGCAAATAGCCCAAGGAGCTGGACTATATGAAGAAGAATGTGGCATCAAGATTGGAGGAAGACCTACGATATGCAGATGACACAACCTTGCTGAAAGAGAACTTGAAGCGCTTACTGATGAAGATCAAAGACTACAGCCCTCAGTATGGATTACGCCTCAACATAATCAAAATCAAAATCCTCACAACTGGACCAGTAAGTAACATGGAGAAGTAGGTAAGTAAATGGAGAAGATATTGAAGTTGTCAGGAATTTCATTTTACTTGGATCTGTAATCGACACTCATGGAAGCAGCAGTCAAGAAATCAAATAATGTATTGGCAAATCTGCTGCAAAGGACATCTTTAAAGTATTAAAAAACAAAGATGTCACTTTGAGGACTAAGGTGTGCATGACTCAAGCCATGGTATTTTCAGTTGTCTGATATGCATGCGAAAGAATAAGGAAGACAGAGAAGAATTGACACCTTTGAATTATGGTGTTGGTGAAGAATATTGAATATACCATGGACTGCCCGAAGAACGAACAAATCTGTCTTGGAAGAAGTACAGCCAGAATGCTTCTTAGAAGCGAGGATGGTGAGACTTCGTCTTATGTACTTTGGACATGTTATCAGGAGACACCAGTCTTTGGAGCAGGACATCATGCTTGGTAAAGCAGAGGGCCAGCAAAAGTGAGGAAGACCCTCAACAAGATGGATTGACAGTGACTGCAACAATGGGCTCAGACGTAGCGGCAGTTGTGAAGATGGCACAGGACTGGGCAGCGTTTGATTCAGAGCTTCATTCTGTCACTCTGAGTTGGAACTGACTCAAGGGCATCTAACGACAACAATATATTGTTGAATGAAACAGGTTACAAAGCAGCATATGTAGTATGAGTTCAATTGAATAAATAAATTATATATATATGAATGTGCAAAGATATGTGTACGTGTGTTAATGTGGGTGATTCTTTTCCCGTTGCGTTATTCATTATTTAGCTCTAGGTTGTCTGAATTTGTTTACAATGAACATGTATTCATTACTTTTTCTCTGTATGTATACCCAGCTCCTTGCTGCATCCTGCATGTCTTTCTGAGGACCTGTACAAGAGTGTCTGGGTGTATGCACCAAGGAGTGAAATTTCTGAGTCACAGGGGCATTCATACCTAATTTCCTTGAGTATGCACCAGCTTACACTCTGTCCATGGTGCCTGACGGTTCTCATATCCCGGCATCATAGCCCACACTTGGTATTATCCGACTTTCTAATTTTTGCCAGTCAAACGGGTATAATTTGGTATCCCATTGCTTTGTTTTGCATTTCTTAATTTCCTACTGAGGATGGACAGCTGTCTCGTTCTATACCTATTAGTCAATCAGAGTTCTCCTTTTTCTGAAATCATTTTTGCATTTATCATATATTTTGTAATTAAGAGAAACTATTTTTTAAGAGTGGAGTCCTTGGGTGGTGCAAACAGTTAATACACTTGGCTGCTAACCAAAAGGTCGGAGGCTTGAGTCCACCCAGAGGTGCCTTGGAAGAAAGGCCTGGCGATCTACTTCTGAAAAATCAGCCACTGAGAATCCTATGGAGCACAGTTCTACTCTGACACACATGGGGTCGCCATGAGTTGGAGTGAACTCTTTGGCAACTGTTGGTTGTTTGGTTATTTTTAAACGGAAGACAAAATTGAATGGAAGGAAAGCCTGTTGGAGACAGAAAGCCCTCTGGTGAGGGTGGGGTGTGTGAGCAGTCCTGCCAGGCATCAAATGGAGCGGTCCCCCATGGGTCGGCTAGTTGACCTGCTTGTGTAGGGCTTGTGAGAGCTGGAAGGGACTCAGCAAAGAGGCTGTCTAGGAAGTAGAAAACTGTGACTGTTTGATATCAGGAAATGTCTGGTGCGGTTGTGTTTCACAGTAACACACAGAAGCCAGTGGCCACTGTTATCAGTACCTTTTGTCCTGCATGTTCTCTTGTTATCAGTACCTTTTGCCCAGCAGTGTTTTCTTTGAGATCTGGGAGGAATCTGACATTACTGATTGGCATCTTAAGCACTGGGCAGCGGCGAGTTAAGGAAACCACCACCTTGAAACCCTGACTTCCCCGCCTCTGGGGATCCTGCCCCAGCTTTGGCGTGACTCCCAGCTCTCCCATCCATGCCATGTTTCTCCCAGATCTTGTTTGGGTGCATGCCAACCACTTCTTATTTAAAAATCTCTGGAAATCCTCTTATCGGAAATGAGGGTTCTTCTTGTGCTTCCTGGGGAGTTGGGGAGGAAGACAGAGTCCAGATGAACTGACGTTGCCCAACTTCCCCACTGGGATCCATGGCCAAATCCATGATACCGTGGACCTGGGTTCTGTCCTGAAGACACTGGAACCACCCAAGGTGACTCAGTTTATTAAGCCACGTCTTTGAAAAGGAACTCAAGATTTCCTGCTTCTCCTGGATTTTTCATCTTGTGTGTATATTTACATTTGTAATAAAAACTATTTAAAAGACTTTTGGGATTTAGAGATAGTTACCATTCTAAAATTTTGTTTTTTTTTAACTTGCTCATTAACCAAAACCAAAACAGTTGCTATCAAGTTGATTCTGACTCATGGTGACCCCATGTGTGTCAGAGTGGAACTGTGCTCCATAGGGTTTTCAGGGCTGATTTTTTGGAAGTAAATCATCAGGCCTTTCCTTCAAGGAGTCTCTGGGTGGATTCGAACTGTCAACCTTTTGATTAGTAGCTAACCCTTACCAGTTTGCTTCACCCAGAGACTCCCATTACTTGTTAGTATATCAATATTATTTTAATAAAAAAAACTGGAGCTTTAGGTGGAGCCATGGTTAGAAGGTCTGTTGTTGTAAGCTGTCAAGTTGATTACCGCTCACAGCGACCATATAGGACAGAGTAGAAGTGCCCTATACTGTTTCCTAGGCTGTAATTTTAATGGGAGCAGATCGCCAGGTCTTTTCTCTGGCAGAGCTGCTGGTGGGTTTGAACTGTCAACCTTTCGACTAGCAGCTAAGTGCTTAACCATTGCACCACCACCAGGGCTCCTTTAGAAGGTCTAGCCCTTTGTTGTGATACGGAGAGGGAATGCAGAACTTGTTTAGCTCATGACTATTTGACTAAGGTTTGATTTGGAGAAAACAGCTATAGAAGAAAACACATTCACCACCTTTCACATTTCATTTTATATGCCGCAGTGAAGAAAGAATGTTAAATAAATTTAATGTAACAGAAATCCACACTTTTTAAAGAAAGGGTAGGCCCTTGATTCCATTCTCCACCAAGTGAAAAAAATCACGGCACATGGGAAGAATAAAGTCCCTGGAGTAGCCCTCACCTGGGAAGGATTCTTCCCCCCAGGGATCATTTGGCAATATCTGGAGACAGTTTTGATTGTCAGGAGTTGGGGTGTGTGTGCTACTGGCCAAAGATGCTGCTGGACATCCCACAACACTCAGAACAGCCCCCATAGCAGAGAATTATCTAGCCCAGAATGTCAAAGGTGCTGAGGCTGAGAAACCCTGAGACTCTCGGCCGGGGGCCCTGCTCGGTGTCTGATTGTTGGCAGCCTGCAGAACTTTCCCGAACTTCCGTTTCCCATCGTTAATTAGAGCACAGGCTTCTATTGGGATGTTTAGCATGAGATTGTGCCAACCCTGCCCCTGACTCCTCTTTCAGCAGCCAAAGGTCCTGTTGCATTCAAAAACATGATTCTGAATACAGCAGTTTACACCTAACCTTCTGGTCTTGCTTCTACCCATAAACGAGATTACAGCATATGGCAAAAATAAGCAGGCAGGTGTGTCTGTCTATGAGCCTCTTTAAAATGAAATTGTTGGCTCTTTAAGCCAAGTGAGCCTCTCTTCACCCCCAGGACTCCTCCACTGACTACTAAATTCCCCCAGTGAAGGTGATGCCTCACGACTGCCCTTATTAACAGCCCTGTGACGACCCGGTACCTGCCTCTGAGTCCTGTCAGATTGGAAAGGGAGGAAAAGCCCTCTTTAATTTAGCCCTGAGCCTCTGGCTTATGTGGCTTTACCTGTATACTCTCCTGCCTATGGACCCTTTGTGTTTGGGGGTCTTTGCATATACAGGTCCTTCTTGAGCTGCGAGGCACATCTGGGGTACAGCGGTAGGGGACAGCATCCTGAGGGAGACTTTCAACAGAGAAGGTGTCTTAGTCTCTGAATGCTGCCTTAGCAGAGATACCACGTGCCAGTGGCTTAAAGAGCAGAGATTTATTTTCTCTCAGTTCTGAAGGCTGAATGTCCAAATTAGGATCTTGGCCGTGTCGATTCCTTCCTTGTCGGCAGCCGTGGGCGTTTCTTGGTTCCTTGGTGTTCCTTGGCTTGAAGACAGCCCTCGCATGGCTTCTGTCTTCCTCCACATGTGAATATCTCTGTCTAATCTGCTCTTTTTATAACTCAGAAATGATTAGATCTGAACCTTCCCCACTTAGGTATGATCTAATTAACATAACAAAGAAAACCCTATTCCAAACAGGATCGCATCTACAGGTATAATGGTTAGGGCTTCAACATGTTTTATGGGGGGTCTGGGGAGGGGATACAATTTAATCCATATGAGAAGGCTCGATGGATTGTGTCAGGTACTTGAGTTTCATGGCTGATGTTTTGGGTTTAACCGCTGGCAAAGGAAAGTCCTGAAACCATGAAGAGAGAATCGTATTATGGTTTCACTTCAAAAATATATATTTAATCTGAGGGCAGTCCTCCAGGAATGGAGCCTGGAGCTTCATCTTTCAGAGGGTGCAAGGAGGAGGAAATCCACACCCATTGGCAGATGTGGAGCAGAGGAAGGGCTGTGGCAAAGGGCATGGGTGGGAGGCAGGCAGGACTGTGGAGATGCAGCACACATTGCCTGGGTGTAGAATTTCTTCACATTCAGAGCTCCTCTGATCTACCCTGTCCCCATTGTACAGATCAGGAAACTGAGGGCTTTGCTAAGATCACCTGGTGAATTTGTAGGAAAAGTAGGACTTAAGCCTAGGTGTTTTCTGATGCTCAGCTTGGCCTTTTCTGGGCTTCCAAAAATTGGGGGCTGGGCTTTGGCCTTTTTCAGATGGGTCTCTCCAACAGTGAGCCAAAGACCCTGCAGACAGCACAGTTGAGTGGACAGAGCATTCTGTCCAGTGTGTCTAAAGAGCACCTACTGTGAACATGGAGCCTTACATGCTAGGTGCCATGGGAATACATCAGAGGCCAAGGAGCTCCTGGTTCAGCCTAGGCATAGGAAGGATAATGCCCTTGGATAATTCTAGTTGGCAGACAAAAAGCAATTCAGTTCAATGGGGAAGCCATGTTCCAAAAGCAACATGTGATGAACTGTGAAGAATGGCCACAGTGGGTTTGCCCCAGGGACAGAGTGGCCTCTGAAGGCTGCATGAGGAGTAGAAAGGTTAGGACTTGGAAGAGGGGCGGGAAGAACAGGTTTTTCTAGGGTCAGATGGGCAAAGCAGGTGTTGCTGCATGTGGGCTTTGTGAAAATGACCTTTTGTAAATCATAATGATGGTAATAATGATAGCACTAATATTTATGAAGGGGCTCTGGTGGCACAGTGGTTAAGACCCATGGTGTGATATGGCTGTGAACCAAAAAGGTTGGCAGTCCAGATCCACCAGCTGCTCCTTGGAAACCCTATGGAGCAGTTCTACTCTGTCCTATAGGGTTGCTATGAGTCGCAATTGAAACCCTTACTGCGTACTAGTGCTAAGCATTTTATATGTGTTTCCTTGTGCCTGTGAGGGGTGCACTCTTGTGGTCCCTATTTTGCAGATGAGGAAACCAAGGCGCAGAGTGCTGAAGTATCTTGCTCAAGGCTGCACATCTGGTGAAGGGGAGGAGTCTGACTCCCAGTCTGCTTTCTTTTCCCTAGCCCTGTTGTGGCTGGATTTTGGAAGGCACAGATCCCAGATGGAGGAGTTTGGAATTTGTAGTGGTTCAGAGGGGCGAATGGAGAATTTGATGCCAGGAGTGAAATCGTCCGAGGGTTGCTTTAGAATTGCTGGTGCTTAATAAGTGTTTGCTGAATGAATGGGTGAATAGCCACATGGCTGTGGTGGAGGCATGGGATGACTGGGGAGACCTGTAGAAGGTACTAGAAGAACCAGTCAGGAGGACTGGAGGCCCAAGGGGATGTAGAGGAGGAGGAAGAACAAAGAGTCAGGATGACCTGAAGGGCCTGGAGAAGGGGTACCATGAGGGGAATGGTCAGGCAGGGAGATAGCGTGTGGAAATACCAGCCACAAACTGGATATCAGGCTTGAGGTGGAGGGGGTCGGGGGTATTTGCTGAGCAGTGACGGGGCTAACATAAAGCGTTGGTGGGAGGTGATGAGGACTGACATTTCCATGTTTCCCCTGTCGTGGGGCCATTTGTGACATGTGTCCCAAGCACAGCACAGGATGACCTCAGAGTTTTCAGGCTGTGTTCAGGTCCCCTGGGTCCACCAAAGAGTCCCCCGTGGGTGTTTGCTGCTGCCCCTGAGCCAACAGAACTGCCCCTACAGGCTGCCTGCCTTCCTTGCTTTCCATCTCCCTTCCCTCACCTGGCACCTCATTTCAAATGCAGCGGACCCAGCCCTTTGCAAACACACTTGAGAGCTGGAGGAACAGGTCCTGGGGCATTCGCTGTTGCTATTTCTTATGGCTCCTCAAACAGGGTAAAGCTGGGGTTTGCTTATTTTGTCTCGGAAGAATGAGAGTTGGCTCTATCCCTCAGGAAGTGAGAGAGGGAAAGAGAAACAAGGGTAGGGAGCAGATGGAGGTGAAGAAGAACCGTAAGACTTGAAATTGAGTTCTTTGGGTTTTTTTGGCCCATGTTGCGTAATTCTACGTGAAGCGTAAGCCCTCAGAGCAACCAAACTACATGCGTGTTGGATGCAGGATGCAGGCATTGGCAGAGGGTGGGGTACACAGTGGTGAGGAGAACCTATCCTTTGCCACTCTGCAGCTGTGTGGCTGCAGGTGTAACATCCGGACCTCACTTGCTTCATCTGTAAAATAGTGAGAGTGGCAGGACCTTCCTTAGAGACTTACGAGACGATTCAGTGAGATAAAATATAGATGGCACTGGCAACAGTGTAGGCATTCCACTAAGTCAGGGATTTACCAAGTGGCGGGCCCTCCCGTTTTTAACCTCTGGGCTTCACTGTGCACTGTTTTCATCAGAACGTAAGAAGTAATTAAGCCTCCTGTAGAAAACTGGAGCCTTGGTGGTGCAGTGGTTAAGAACTCAGGCTGCTAACGAAAAGATCGGCGGTTTGCATCCACCAGCTGCTCCTGGTGGGGCAGTTCTACTCTGTTGTATAGGGTCACTATGAGTTGGAATCAACTTGACAGCAATGGGTTTGGTTTTGGTTTCCTAGAAAGCCAAGTAAACCAAGAAAGGTAGAACACGATTCCAGAACCCACTTTCCAGCCTGGCCTCTGCCCCACTGTGCAGGGAAGTAGGTGCTGTGGGCAGTGACAAAAATGCTGGGTCCCCTGAGGAGTCATTGATGCCCTCAAGAGTAGCCTGGGCCTTGGGCCAGACTGCCAGGGGCATAGTTGCCCATCGCCTGCCCCCCCCCCCCACTTACCTCAACCCAGCATCTGTCTCTTAAAATGGTTTCAACAAGTAATAGAGAGGCAAACGCCAGTGCCATAGGAATCTCAGCTTATTCCAATTTGGACGGGCCCAGTCGTACCCTAGGGTTGGTGTCACCCAGTGTGGTAGCTTATGGTGCCACCCGCCCATCATGGACCTCCTCCCATACCAGATTGTGCAGAATTCTTAGTAATGTTTTTTGTACTAAAGTTACTCATAAATTGTAATCCTCGTGCATCATTGAATGTAATGACAGTAGTAGCTATATAAACAACCAGTAAAACTAAAATCACACCTCTAAATTACAGTATATGCACAGCCTAAATGTGTTTACATTTACATAGTTTCATTTGGTTAAAGTGGAAATTTAGTAAGAAAACATTAGAATTTGAAGTAAAAATCTTTAAGAACTACATCAAAATTATGTTTAACATTTAACTTTACCATTGCATGAAATACATTAATGGATTAGATTTGCGTAATCAATAGCAGCCCAAATAATGGAAAAGTTGTAGACAAATCCATGTGGAAATATATTCATAAATGAAATAACACCATAAATGTAAACAGGAACAAATATAACATAAGCGTTGCAGCTCCTAGTGAACATCTCGACTAAATCAGAACTTCCCTTTCATGGCCTTCAAAGCTACGAACTTGTGAATGACTTCACGAAAATCAATGCCTTTTGATAACTCACTTTTTAATATGTCACTATTTTTTGAAACCATAATTCAAACTTAAACCCTGAAAGGTCCATTAAAGTCAGATATGCATTTGCAAGACAGTGATGTTTCTAAAGATAATTAAAAAGACTAAAATTAAAAAAAACTGAATTTAAGATTTAAGTTATATTTCTAAACATATGTCAAGAAACAAAGCATTTCCTCTACTTCATGTTTTAGACTGTCAGTTTCTATAGTTAGCAAAGGGTTTTATAATCAATATTGTTACACATGTAAGTTTATTATCAATTTTAATCATAGACTAATATGTGATATAGTTGTGAATTGCTTAAATGTAATATTTCTTCCTCCATGGGTGACCCTGCTGGTATCTGAATACTGGTGGCATAGCTTCCGGCATCACAGCAACACGCAAGCTCCCACAGTACGACAAACGGAGAGACATGTGGGGGTCATCCGTGGAGGACAGGTTTCAGCTGAGCTTCCAGACTAAGACAGACTAAGACGAAGGACCCGGCAGCCTACTTCTGAAAAGCATTAGCCAGTGAAAACCTTCTCTGATATAGTGCTGGAAGATGAGCCCCCCAGGTTGGAAGGCACTCAAAAGATGACTGGGGAGGAGCTGCCTCCTCGAAGTAAAGTTGACCTTAATGACGTGGATGGAGTAAAGCTTTCGGGACCTTCATCTGCTGATGTGGCATGACTCAAAATGAGAAGAAAGAGCTGCAAACATCCATAAATAATCGGAACCTGGAATGTATGAAGAATAAATCTAGGAAAATTGGAAACCATCAAAAATGAAATGGAATGCATAAATATCAATATCCTAGGCATTAGTGAGCTGAAATGGACTGGTATTGGCCATTTTGAATCGGACAATCATATAGTCTACTATGTGGGAAGAATGACAACTTGAAGAGGAATGGTGTTGCATTCATTGTCAAAAAGAACATTTCAAGATCTATCCTGAAGTACAACACTGTCAGTGATAGGATATATATCCATATGCTTACAAGGAAGACCAGTTAAGACGACTATTATTCAAATTTACGCACCGACCACTAGGGCCAAAGATGAAGAAATAGAAGAATTTTATCAGCTGCTGCAGTCTGAAATTGATCGAACATGCAATCAAGATGCATTGATAATTACTGGCGATTGGAATGTGAAAGTTGGAAACAAAGAAGAAGGATCAGTAGTTGGAAAATATGGCCTTGGTGATAGAAACAATGCTGGAGATCAAATGATAGAGTTTTGCAAGACCAACGACTTCTTCATTGCACATACCTTCTTTCACCAACATAAACGGCGACTATACTCATGGAACTCACCAGATGGGACACACAGAAATCAAATTGACTACATTTGTGGAAAGAGATGATGGAAAAGCTCAATATCAGTCAGAACAAGGCCAAGGGCCGACTGTGGAACAGACCATCAATTGCTCATATGCAAGTTCAAGCTGAAACTGAACAAAATAAGAGCAAGTCCATGAGAGCCAAAATATGACCTTGAGTATATCCCACCTGAATTTAGAGACCATCTGAAGAAGAGATTTGACTCATTGAACACTAGTGACTGAAGGCCAGATGAGTTGTGGAATGACATCAAGGACGTCATCCATGAAGAAAGCAAGAAGTCATTGAAAAGACAGGAAAGAAAGAAAAGACCAAGATGGTTGTCAGAAGAGACCCTGAAACTTGCTCTTGAGCATTGAACAGCTAAAGCAAAAGGAAAAACTGATGAAGTAAAAGAACGGAACAGAAGATTTCAAAGGGCGTCTCGAGAAGACAAAGTAAAGTATTGTAATGACACGTGCAAAGAGCTGAAGATGGAAAACCAAAAGGGAAGAACACGCTCGGTGTTTCTCAAGCTGAAAGAACTGAAGAAAAAATTCAAGCCTCAAGTTGCAATAGTGAAGGATTCCATGGGGGAAAATATTAAACAATGTGGGAAGCATCAAAAGAAGATGGAAGGAATACACAAAGCCATTATACCAAAAAGAATTGGTCGATGTTCAGCCATTTCAAGAGGTAGCATATGATCAGGAACCGATGGTACTGAAGGAAGAAGTCCAAGCTGCTCTGAAGGCATTGGCGAAAAACAAGGCTCCGGGAATTGATGGAATGTCAACTGAGATGTTTCAACAAACGGAGGCAGCACTGGAGGTGCTCACTCGTCTGTGCCAAGTAATATGGAAGACAGCTTCCTGGCCAGCTGACTGGAAGGGATCCATGTTTATGCCAAGAAAGGTGATCCCAAGAAAGGTGATCTAACCGAATGTGGAAATTATAGAACAATATCATTAATATCACACACAAGCAAAATTTTGCTGAAGATCAGTCAGAAACGGCTGCAGCAGTATATCGACAGGGAACTGCTAGAAATTCAGGCCCGTTTCAGAAGAGGATGTGGAACCAGGGATATCATTGCTGATGTCAGGTGGATCGTGGCTGAAAGCAGAGAATACCAGAAGGATGTTTACCTGTGTTTTATTGACTATGCAAAGGCATTCGACTGTGTGGATCATAACAAACTATGGATAACATTGCAAAGAATGGGAATTCCAGAACACTTAATTGTGCTCATGAGGAACCTTTACAAAGATCAAGAGGTAGTTGTTCAGACAGAACAAGGGGATACTGATTGGTTTAAAGTCAGGAAAGGTGTGTGTCAGGGTTGTATTCTTTCACCATACATATTCAATCTGTATGCTGAACAAATAATACAAGAAGTGGACTATATGAAGAAGAACAGGGCATCAGGATTGGAGGAAGACTCATTAACAACCTGCATTATGCAGATGACACAGCCTTGCTTGCTGAAAGTGAAAAGGACTTGAAGCACTTACTAATGAAGATCAAAGACCACAGCCTTCAGTATGGATTACACCTCAACATAAAGAAAACAAAAATCCTCACAACTGGACCAATGAGCAACATTATGATAAATGGAGAAAAGATTGAAGTTGTCAAGGATATCATTTTACTTGGATCCACAATCAACAGCCATGGAAGCAGCAGTCAAGAAATCAAAAGACACCTTGCATTGGGCAAATCTGCTGCAAAGGACCTCTTCAAAGTGTTAAAGAGCAAAGATGTCACCCTGAAGATTAAGGTGCACCTGATCCAAGCCGTTGTATTTTCAATTGCCTCATATGCATGTGAAAGCTGGACAATGAATAAGGAAAACCAGAGAAGAATTGATGCCTTTGAATTGTGGCGTTGGCGAAGAATATTGCATATACCATGGACTGCCAAAAGAACGAACAAATCTGTCTTGGAAGAAGGGCGGCCAGAATGCTTCTTAGAGGCAAGGATGGTGGGACTGCGCCTTACATACTTTGGACATGTTGTCAGGAGGGATCAGTCCCTGGAGAAGGACATCATGCTTGGCAGAGTACAGGGTCAGGGGAAAAGAGGAAGACCCTCAACGAGGTGGATTGACACAGTGGCAGCAACAATGAGCTGAAGCATAACAATGATTGTAAGGATGATGCAGGACCGGGCAGTGTTTCATTCTGTTGTGCATCGGGTCGCTGTCAGTTGGAACCGACTCGACGGCACCCTAACAACAACAACAACAACAACAACAACAACTCCCTTTATAAATCCCAAAAAACCTATGCTGTCGAGTTGATTCCAACTCATAGCGACACTACAGATCATAAATTTGTGCTTCCGTAAGCAATTAATGAGAGAGTCTTTTCCCCCACATCCTTGGCAACAGGATGTTTTCAGATATTTTGATTTTCAGTAAATTTATAGGTGAAAAAGAGGATCTCTGTGAAGATTAAATTTGCATTTCTCTTACCGTGTTTGAGACTGGGCATTTTTTAATGGTTAAAAGCCATTTGTAGCTCCTATGTGTGTGTGTGTGAACTGCCTATTTTATGTCCTTTGCCCATTTTTCAATTAGATCGTTGGTCTTTCTAAAAATAATTAATTTTATTTATTTTTTGATGATAGACTGTTGGTCTTTTTTTTTTTTCTTTTTTACTGATTAGTAGGAATTCTTTAACATGGTAAAAGAGGCTAGTTCTTCATCTGTAATGTGAGTTAGAAGCATTTTCCCGAGTTTATCGTTTGTGTTTTCACTTAAAAATTTTTTTTTTATGTGTTTCAATTCAGTATCCTTTTTATGGTTTTTTGGACTTTGCCTGTGTTTTCTTCTAGTACTTTTATGGTGTTATTTTCTACATTTAAATCATTGATTCATCTAATTTATTCTGGCATAAAGTATGAGATATGAATGGCTACCAACACAGCATATTGAATGGGTTACCTTTTTCTTTACTCGTTTGAAGTGCCGTCTTTATTCTATACCAGATTCTAGTCGTACTTGGGTTTACTTCGGACCTTTCTATTTTGCTACAATATCTGTTGATATGGCAGCGCCGCTGTGTTCAGTTACTGTGGTTTTAAGCATATTTTACTATTTGGTAAGGCCACTTTCCCTTCTTTACTCCTCTTTTTCAGAATTTTTCTGGTTATTCTCTATGCTTTTTTTTCTTCTTCTTTTTCTTCTATGAACTTTGGAATCAGCTTGTCTAGATCACCAACAAAAATCTATCAGTATTTTACTGAATTTCATTAAGCTTATAGATTAATTTAGGAGGCCTGACAGCTTCACAAAGTTGAAACTTTCTAGTCAAAAGCATGGCGTGATTTTCTTTTGTTGACACAACCTTCTTGTTGGTTGCTTTTTGTCATGGCCGTCAGTGGCTGGCAACCAAAGGAACTTGCAGTTGCCTGTCTAGGTACCTGAGCAGTATCTGTTGAGAGTCTCCTTAGTGTGTGGGAACATCCAGATGTCTGAGCTGAGTTTTCTGCCCTCATTTTGATAGACCTGGGTTTGAGTACCACTCGCTGGGGCAGGTCACACTGTGCCTGCTGGCCTTGGTTTCTTTAACTCAATAATGGGTATAATCCCTTTGTGACAGGTTGGAGGCTGCAATGAGATAATGAGTGAAATACCTGGTACTAAATGGTTGCCCATCGTGGTGGCTGCTGTTACTGTCATGCCCAGTGGAGCAGATGATACAGGAAGGCCACACATGCTACCAGGGTCACATGAAGACCTGCCCAGCAGCAATGATGGTGCCCGTGGATGGAGATGATGGGGCTTTAGGAGTCCGAAGAAGGGTGTTGTGGATTAAATTATTATCTCCCAAAGAAGATATGTTGAAGTTCTAATCCCTGTACCCCTGAATGGGACCTTATTTGGAAATAAGGTCTTTGCGATGAAGTTAGATTAACATGGGGTCATACTGGAATAGGGTGGGTCTTAATCCTATATGATTGGTGCCCTTATAAAAGGGAAGAGACCCAGAGACAGAGGAAGGATACCTTGTGATCCTGTAGCTACAATCCAAGGAATACCTGGAGCTACCAGAATCTGGGAGACAGGCATGCAACAGGTTCTCCCTCAAAGCCTCAGAATGAATTGACAGGGCTGACTGCATAACTCAGATTCCCAGTCTCCAGGACTGAGACAATAAATTTCTGTTGTTTAAAGCCACCCTCTTCGTGGTGCTTTGTTATGGCAGCCTTTGGTAACTAGTACAAAGGGGACAACCTGGCCTGGTAAAGGTGTCTGAGGAAGGCCTTGTTGGGGGAAACAGGGAAGCTTATGGTTCTACAGAATAAGTAAGGGGGGAAGGCTCCTTGAGGGCCCTCACCAGCACCCCAACTACACAGGCAAGGAGAAGCAACAGATGATGAAGTTAGGCTTAGTGGGAGTGACTTACCCAAAGGCATATAGACCAGGGAACTGCAAAAATGAGACTTGAACCTCAATGTCTGGACTCCCCATTTATGGTTCTGCCTGCCACACCTTAAAACTGAACTTCTAATAATAAACTAACCCTTAAGTGTTTTTTTTTTGTTTGCTTTTGGAAACAGGCCAAGAAAGGAAGGACTCTTTCCAAGTTGGTTGGTGGAGCCATGTTTCTCTGCTTGCCCCGCCTCCTTGTTTGTAAAGGCCGTGCCTTGAGTACTGACTGGGAAACCTGTTTCTGACCATCTGCTGAAAGGTCCTTTGAGTAAACAAACCCTCTGGCTCCAGGATCACATTTCAGAGTAAAAGCATTTTGAACTTCTCTGTTTTGTTAAAAACATGTGTTTTGGTTAAAAACAAAAGGTGCTTTGTCTCTTCAAAAAAAAAAAAAAAATTTTTATTTTTATTGTGGCAAGTATATATATATATCACAAAACATTTTCCATTTCAGCATTTTTTACATGTACAATCCAGTGACATTAATTACATTGATCACCCATCACCACCATCAGTTTCCAAATTTTTTCTATCACCCGTAACAGAAACTCGGTGCTCCCTAAGCAGTGACTTCCTTCTGCCCCCCGCAAACTTCTCCGACCTTGCCTATTCCTGTGGAGCGTGACAGGGAAATTTACTGAAAGATTATCATTTGCCGTCTGTATTAGTAGTTCCTAGGGCTGGGCTGCCAAAGGGTAACTTTGAACAACAGAAGTTTATTCTCTCCCAGTTCTGGAGGCCGAAACTCTAAAATCCAGGTATTGGCAGGGCCGTGCTCCCTCTGAAGGCTCTAGGGAAGAACTGGTTCCAAGCCTCACTCCAGCTGCTGGTGGGTGCCAGCGGTCCTTGGTATTCTTTGGGTTGTAGCTCCCTCACTCCGATTTCTGCCTTCCCCTTCGCATGGTTGTCTTCCTTCTGTGTATCTCTGTCTTTTTGCTTCTTTTGAGGACACCAATCATTGAATTAGAGCCCATCCTATTCCAATATGACCTCATCTTGATTTGATTACAGTTGCAAAGACCCTATTCCCAAATAAGGTCACATTCACAGGTACCAGGAGTTAAGTCTCCACCATATCTTTTTGGAGGACACAATTCAACCCACCAGACCATATTTTCCTTAGGGCCACCTGGGTTAATGGGATCCTGCACCAGAAAAGAAACAAGTGTAGCAAGGGGGCTGTGCTGTTGAGACTGGGATGGCAATACCTTCCCCTTCTCTGTGTCCTGAATCTTCTTCTTCAGGGAGAAGCGCTGAGATTGGACGTTCTCACGTGTTTTTGTCCTACCCGCCCCCATCCCCACGTCCCTCTGTGTTGTTGTTGTTGTGTGCCATCGAGTCGATTTTTGACTCATAGCCACCCCGTGTGACAGAGTAGAACTGCCCAGTACGATTCCTAGGCTGTAATCTTTGTGCCAGCAGGTCACCAGGTCTTTATGCTGTGGAGCTGCTGGGTCGGTTTGAACTGCCAACCCTTCAGTTATCCGCCAAGTGCTTAACTGTTGCATCACCTGTATAGACAGCTGAGAAAACAAGCTCCGTAAGCAGAAACACTGGGTCATGAACCCAACTCTGACCTTAAACCTGGGCTTTTTCTAGGTGCTGTGTCCTCAAGCTGTGTGCGTCTCTGGGTGAGATGGGGCCTCGGTCCACAGGCTGACCCCTTGTCTTAGTCATCTAGCGCTGCTATAACAGAAATACAAGTGGATGGCTTTAACAAAGAGAAATTTACTTCTTCACAGTAAAGTGGCTAAAAGTCCAAATTCAGGGTGTCAGCTCCAGTGGAAGGCTTTCTTTTTCTGTCGGCTCTGGAGGAAGGTCCTTGTCCTCAATTTTCCCCTGGTAAGGAGCTTTTCAGGTGCAGGGACCCCGGGTCCAAAGGACGCGCTCTGTTCCTGGTACTGCTTTTTTGGTGGTATGAGGTCCCCAACTCTCTGCTTGCTTCCCTTTACTTTTATCTCTTTAGAGATAAAAGGTAGTACAGGCCACACCCCAGGGAAACTCCCTTTACCTTGGTGGTGCGGAGTGGGGGTACGGAGTGGGCTTGCAGTTAGGAGTGAGTAGAGAATAGCAAGGAATAGCAAGGAAGGCCTCCAGGTCTTGCCTCTTGGCAAGCATGATAGAGTTCAAGGTGACCTGCCAGGGAGGTCAGTGCTGGGGCAGCCCTTGGCCCTCTTGAGCAAAACAGGGAGGATATGCACTTACGATGCCCTTTGATTTGGGGTTTCTAAATGAACTCCAGAGTCTATGCTCTTAAGCGTCATGCCCTCCTGCCTTCATGTCACATTTAAAGCAACGAGTGGCTGTAACACTGCCACTGTTGCCGACCACGGAGGCGTGGCAGCAGACCACGGGGTGTAGAGTGCAAGCCTGCTAGTCTCCAGGTTGCCTTAGGTCAAACTCCAGCTCTGCCACTTCTTAGCTATATGGCCGTGGCAAGTTAACCTCTCTGATCCTCAGCTTCCTCAGTCATAAGAGAAGGATAACAGCATGTGCCTTAAAAAACAAAAAACCAGTCACTATTGAGCTGACCTCATCTCACGGTGACCCATGTGTGTCAGAGTAGAACTGTGTTCCATGGGCCTCTCAGCAGTTGACTTTGCAGAAGCAGATTGCCTGGCCTTTCTTCCGAGGTGCCTCTGGGTGGACTTGAACCACCAACCTTTTGATGAGCAGCTGAGCACATTAACTGTTTGCACCACCCAGGCACTCCATGTACCTTTTAGGGTTATCTGTAAGTTAACAGGAGGCCTGGTAGTACAGTGGTTAAGTGCTTGGCTGATAACCGAAAGGGAGAAATATGTGACAGTCTGCTTCCGTAAGGATTACAGCCTTGGAAACCCTATGGGACAGCTCTGCTCTGTGCTAGAGGATCGCTGTGAGTCAGAATCGACTCGAGGACAGTGCGTTTTTGGTTTGTAAGCTTCATGTGAGATCATGCATGCAGATTGCTTAGTCGGCCCCTAGGAAGCACTCAACTACTATGGGGCATTATTCATATAAAAAGGCACGTTATAGCATCCCCATTCAGAGAAGAGAGAGTGTGGACTCAGGGAGGATCTTTAGGCTTGGAGCGCCCTCTGTTTTCCCTTTATCTCATGCTCTCCCTGAGGCAGGGAGGCATTTCTCTCTGATCCCAGTAGACTCAGGCTCCAGGATCCGACGGTCTGCTGGAAGCGCTGACTGACTCTGCTCATCTGTTCCCTGCTTCTGAGTGGCACACAGCGAGTGCAGGAAGGGCAGGCCTATTCATTTGAGAAAAATGTGCAAAGATCCCCTCACCCCGCTCCACCTGACTCCTTTGTACAGGGCTCTCGTTAGTGCAGCTGGATTTTTCCATCCCTTGCTAGGCGTCTTCTCCAGGGTAACTCTGCTTAGAACGTTCCTGAGTGTCTTTGAACTTCTCAAACATCTCAGTTTTCTCTTGTTCACATGCCCAGCGGCGAAACAGCATAAATTGCTTTTCTTTTGTGAAGGGTGTTGTGTCTCAGAGAGTTGATTGTTTGAGGTGTAATTTCTTCAGCTCATAACGTCAAACCTGCCATTGGAAGCATGCATGAGGGCCCTGGCTAATGGCCTTTACCATGATTGCAGGGTTTCAAATTATTTTCTGGAGTCATGTGTTTGGAAAGGCTGGCCAGCCTTGATAGGCATTGAAGCATTGTAGGCCCCAGCAGTGTAGAAGTTAGTGTTTATTTCCAGCTTCTTCCCTGGGTAAGTGTTTTTAAGTGCTTATCTGTCAGTTTGTCCTACTGTGGTGGCTTGTGTGTTGCTATGATGCTAGAAACTATGCCAGACTAGATGCTAGAAGCTTCCAGACTAAAATAGGCTGGGAAGAAGGGCCTGGCGATCTACTGTGAGAATCAGCCAATGAAAACCTTACGGATAACAACAGAACATTGTCTGATATAGTTCTGGAAGATGAGCCTGTAGGCCGAAAGCACTACACGATAGCCGCAACAATGGACTCGAGCATTCCAATGATCATGAAGATGGCACAGGAGTGGGCCATGTTTTGTTGTTAGACGTAAGGTCACCACGAGTCAGAGCTGACTCCCGAGCAATTCACAATGTCAATGACTTTAGCCCAATCGGTTAGTGATAAGATCATAAGATTCTATAAACAATCAGGAAGAAGGAAGATGATTTCCTAGGTGTGATGGAGATTTACTCCCATGAGGCTGAGCTGAAGTCGGAGCCTCTGGAACCTTCCCCCAGAGTCAGCAGTCAGTTCCTGCCTCAGGGCCAATGACTGACTGAAACTTCATGCTAAAAGTGTACAAGGAGGTTGACCAATCAGATTTTGCGTTTTCCAGGCTTCATGATACCTGAAAACGAAACTCCTCACAACTGGACCAGTAAGCAACATCATGATAAAAGGAGATAAGATTGAAGTTGTCAAGGGTTTCGTTTTACTAGGATCAATGCCTATGAAAGCACTAGCCAAGACATCAAATGACATATTGCATTGGGCAAATCTGCTGCAAAAGAGCTCTTTCAATCCTTAAAAAGCAAAGATGTCGCTTTGAGGACTAAGGTGCACCTGACCCAAGCCATGGTATTTTCAGTCGTCTCATACACATGCGAAAGCTAGGCAATGAGTCAGGAAGACCAAAGAAGAATTGACGCCTTTGAATTCTGCAGTTGGTGGAGAATATTGACTACGCTATGGACTGCCAAAAGAACGAACAAATCTGTCTCGGAAGAAGTTCAGCCAGAATGCTCCTTAGAAGCGATAATGGCGATACTTTGTCTCACTTACTTTGGACATGCTATCAGGAGGGACCAGTCCCTGGAGAAGGACATCATGCTTGGTAAATTAGAGGGTCATCGAAAGTGAGGAAGACCCTCAATGAGATGGATTGACACATTGGCTGCAACAACGGGCTCAAGCGTAACAAAGATTGTGAGGGTGACGTAGGACTGGGCAGTGTTTTTTTGTATCATACATAGGGTCGCTGTGGATCGGAACCAACTCAGTGGCACCTAACGACAACAGCAATGATGTACAAAAAAGAGTTACAAACACGTCCAACTCCTTGACCTGAAACCATCTGGACATCGGACTGTTGACATGTCCATAGGAGGTTCCTAAGGCCCTCAGGCTCATGGGACATCGCCTTTTCTAACGCCCTTTGTGCTTGTTCAGGTGTGTCCTGGTAGTGGGCATCCCAGACACAGGGCATGGTAATCAGAGGGGCAAGCCCTGCTCCTTTTCAAAGCCAAGCGCCCTCTCCAAATGGCAGTGTATTATCTGAGCGGGACGTGGGGCTGTTTTCCTGCGAAAGCTGTGGGGCACATCAGGGGTTTGACCCTAGTCACCATGGCTTGAGAATGGGTGTGATTTGTGGCTTTGTCTTGGATTGCTTATGGCATTTAGAGCCATTTCTGGACTGAAATTCCCCCCATGCAGTACTGAAGATGGCATTGGTCAGGGATTGTAGGTGGAGTCCTTGGGTAGCGCAAATGGTTAAGCACTCGATTACTAGCCAGAAGGTTGGTGGTTCGAACCCACCCAGAGGCGCCTCGGAAGACAGGCCTGGTGATGTACTTCTGAAAGGTCACAGCCTTGAAAACCCTATGGAACAGTTCTACTGTGCACCCACGGGGCCTCCACGAGTTGGAATCAACTCGATGACAACAGGGCAGAAGGCAAAGATTTATTTTACTCCTTTGGTGGGAGGTAGAGAGAAGAATCTGTTAAGCGAATGTGGGCCCAATGGTGTTTATAAGGTTAACATTTAAGTACCCATTTAAAGCTTGTTTCCAAAACAATGCTGTCTTAGGGCCATTGGCTAGGTGACACTGGCCATACCCTCTTGGTTTAGCCTCTTACCACTAGGCTTGGCTTTGTCACTGTGCTTCATCCTATGCTCAGGACCCAAGCAGACTCATACCTGTACTAATGTGTGCGTGTATGTGTGTGTGTGTACCTGTGATGAAAGTGGGGAGGAAAAAGTACTTTTTGAGGAGGGTTGGGGATCATCGAACCCTCAATCTTGCCTCTACCTGTCCCTCAAAGTCTTACCCATTTTCTCTACCCAAAAAGAACCCCGAAGAGCATGCAGTACAGGCCATATAGGCAGTATAGTTTGCTACATGTCAGACAGCCACTGAGGTTTTTTTTTTTTAAATGACACTTTGGTACATCAGATTTTTGGTAAGTCACACTACATGGGGCAAAGCAAGTTGCTATTGCTAAGACATTTTTAGGAAGTCTGAAGGGGGGACTTCTGTTTTCACTCATTTTGCAAATTTATTGAAGAGTTTCTCTGTGCTGGGGACAAGGGAATCTCGAGTGTGTCCTTGATGTGGTCTGTACCCGGGAACAGCTTACAGTCTGCGGGAAGAATGTTTAGAGAATATGATCCTTCCGTGTTCCCATTTATGATTTTTGGGGGGTGACTAGTTTCTCATATAAATTTATATATTTAAATTTATATTTATAAAAAGTTGTTGTTGGGTGCCATCGAGTCGGTTCCAACTTACAGGGACCCCGTGTACAACGAACGAATCACTGCCCAGTCCTGCGTCATCCTCACAGTTGTTGTTATGCTTGAGCCCATTGTTGTAGCCATAGTGTTAATCCGTCTCGTTTTGGTTTGGGTTTTTGTTTGTTTTATAAAAATATAAGCATATTAAAAAAAAAGAGGGATACCAGAGAATACAAAGCATTTGGGAAGAAGTTCAAGGTAGTGGAGAAATAAAAGCAACAGTAGTTGTAATGTGAGCAGCACTCCCGGGTGGTATCATAAACTTTCAGCCTTGCTCTGATAAATATTGCATTCTTAGTGCAGAGCTATGTACGCCCATGACTAAGGCAGCCTACCTCAGCACCTCCCCTGTGACCCATAGTGACCCTCTGCTATCCCGAAGGTAAAAGTTGATTGTCATAACTCCCTATCCTCAGAAATCCTCGTGATGAAAATATTGACTCATTTTTACAAGTCTTTGCCATACAAAAGAGAACACACACATTTAACTTCTATTTGAGTGGCACCAGCGATTTGTGCTATCCTACTAACCTGAAGGTTGGTGTTTCAAACCCACCTCATGGCACCGTGGAGGAAAGTCCAGATGATCTGCTTCCATAACGATTACAGCCAAGAAAACTCTATGGAGCAGTTCTGCTCTGTAACATGTGGGGCTGCCATGAGTCAGAATTGACTCGATGGCAACAGGTTTGGGGTTTTTTCTGGTTTCTTGTTATTACTAAGAGTGAAACCTAACTTGTGCTGAGCGCCTGTTGTGTACAGGCTTGTTAAGTGCATCATCTCAGATTCCCCTTGCCTGTGAGGGACAGTCCTATTATCATCCCATCTTATTTATTTATTATTTTAAAGAGAAACATGAAATACTTATTGAGGAGTACCCCGTACACCCCAGAATTACACAGGGCTGGTGACACTGATGAATGTTCAGTGGCGGCACAGAGAGATGGCGAGATTTGAATGTACAAAATACTGATTGCTTGATGATTCCCACCAGCTTGTTTCCTGCAGTTGCTTGCAACATGGGGCGAGAGGAAAATAACACATAAAAATTTGTAGGCTACGTCGCATGCAAAATGGGGCGGGCGATGGGCTAAATGAATGAGGTGTCTCCTTCTTCCATTCATAAATGTGAGAGCTGCTTAATGAAGTCATCTGTTTGAAACCAGGACCGTGACTATAGCATGCCATTATTAAAAATGCCAGGATTTTCAGTTCAACTTTCACACTAGCCATTCTATTTGGTTTTCATTTAAGATCTCAAGGGCAGTGCCACCCACTAGGATTTTTCTCTATAACAGTATTCAAAGTGTATAAAATAGAGATCCTTTAAGTAAATCAGAGGAAAAGATTGCCCAATTTGAAACGACTTAATGCTATTTAAGGTTTCAAAGTTTCTCTGTAAATGAGTGCCTTAGAGACTATATTAAATTTCATTTACTCCCCTGAACGTTATCGTCACATTTTCTTTATTGCTTAGCATCGGATTTTAATTTTATATTGTTATTGTTAGCTGCCTTCGTGTTGATCCCTGACACACGGTGACCCAATGTACAACAGAACCGAACGATGCCGTCCTGCACCACTGCCACAATCGGTTGTAAATTGGACCATTGTGATCCATAGGGTTTTCATTTGATTTTTGAAAGTAGATCACCGGGCCTTTCTTGCTAGTCCATCTTAGCCTGGAAGCTCCGCTGAAACCTGTTCAGCATCGTAGCGGTAGCCAAGTCTCCACCAACAGATGGGTGGTGGCTACGCGTGAGGTGCATTGGCCAGAATTAAATCCAGGTCTCCTTCGTGGAAGGTCAGAGTTCTACCACTGAACCATCAATGCTTCGTTATTTTTTTCTTTCTAAATTTTACTTATTTTGTTGTTTATTCCATTTTATTGATGAGGAAGCTGAGACATTGGGAGATTAATGAGCTCATCCATGATCCCACAGGTAGAGTGAACCAGGCTCTGACTCAGAGCCAACCAGGCTGGCACACAGAGCAGCAGTCTCAACACCAGGTTGTGCTGGCTGTGCTGGGGGGCAGTGACCCCCACAACACGACACGGCCAGGGCAGGGGTGGGGGGACAAGGTGAGCCGTGCAAGTGCAGACCTCGATACTACCCTCATTTAGCGTTTTGATGTTCCGTTCGTCATAGATTTTTTTATTTCCATTAATTTTGACTTTTAAAAATATTGCCAAACCCATTGCGGTTGAGCCTAATTCTGACTCATAGTGACCCTATAGGACAGGGCAGAATTGCCCTGTAGGGTTTCCAAGGCTGTAAATCTTTACAGAAGCAGACTGTCACATCTTTCTCCCACAGAGCAGCTGGTGGGCTTGAACTGTGAACCTTTCAGTTAGCAGCCGAGTGCTTAACCACTGCCCCACCAGGGCTCCAAAAATATTGCATTGAGATATTACTTGTCTTGATTACTGAGTATCTTTGCCCCAGGGAAGGTGTAATCATGTCTGTTGCGTGCGTGAAGATCACAAAGGCTTAGTGTAGTCAGCACCTTGCCTGTGGTCCCATGGCTGGTATTAACCAGGTCGGTCTCCTGTGAGAAGCCTCGGTTGCTGAGCAAAGGTAGCCGCGTGGCTTACCTTCAGTGGGGTCCTCAAACTCAGATGGGAGGAAGGGACCCTAACTCAGCACTGGCCGCCTGTGCCAGGTCCTCCCTGGCGAGGGCTGGGGCTGGCCCCTTCTCTCCAAGCTGTATTCTCATGACTGGGCTTCTCCTCTTCCAGGTCGGGAAAGAGGTTAAAGAAGACCCGGAAATATGACATTATCACCACTCCAGCTGAGCGGGTGGAAATGGCCCCGCTGAATGAAGAGGACGATGAAGATGAAGACTCCACAGTATTTGATATCAAATACAGGTATGGGGTAGGCTTCTGGGCGGGGGGCTGATGGGATGGCTCACCTTTGCAGACACCACCAGGCCAGGTGTGTTGTCCTTGTGTTCTGGTTCTTTGGTTAAGTGCTCAGCCTTGGGGGGTTCCGCGGATGGAAGGGATCTGCTCTGACCCCTTCCTAGAAATGCACTGCAGCCAGAAGCCAGCAGAGAGGCGCTTATTCCCAACTTTCCCCAACCTGACAGCACTTAGAAGTCAGATTTACAGGAGGAAAAGTGGGACTGAAGTTCAGATAATGAGGCTGTCACGCACCGGCTCTGGGGGAATCCCAGCCAAGTGGCCGCATGCCTGTCACATAACGCGCACAGAAACGGAACTTGGAGCCTTGCAGAAGTCGACAGCTGAGGGCTTATGGGGGACTTCTGCTTGGAGTGAAAATCACTGATGGGCTCCAAAGACAGGTGTGTTTCCTAAAAATAGTCTGTAGCAGAGTCAGAATGACTTTGTGGCTTCAGGATTGTGGTGTGGGTTTTCGGATCCTTTTGGGATGTACTTTGAATATGTGGATTCTACAGTGTAAGAACTGGGGTGAGTGTAATGTAGAGATCAGGGCTTGAAGACCCAGAGAGTGGGGACATTGCTTGTCTAAGGTCCCAATTGGTTAGCAGCAACCCACCCAAGCCCATTGCCTTTGAGTTGATTCTGATTCATGTGCCCCTTGTGTTACAGAGTGGAACTGCTCCACAGGAGCGGTTCAAGTCTACCAGCTGCTCCTTGGCAACCCTATGGGGCAGTTCTACACTGTTGTATAGGGTTGCTGTGAGTCGGAATTGACTCAAGGGCCACAGGTTTGGAAGCCCTGGTGGCATAGTGGTTAAGTGCTAACCAAGGGGTCGGCAACTTGAATCCGCCAGACGCCCCTTGGAAACTCTGTGGGGCAGTTCTAGTGTGTCCCCTGGGGTTGCTATGAGTTGGAATCGACTCAGTGGCCCTGGGTTTGGTTTTGGTTAGTCTTTATAGAAGCAGATCACCGTGTGGCACCGCTGGGTGGGTTCAAACTGCCAACTTTTAGGTTAGTAGTTGAGAGCAAACTATTTATGCCACCCAGGGACCTTAGTTAGTATCAAGGGTGGGACAGAAATCCAGGCTGTTTCCAATCCTGAGCTTTTCCTACTTTTCTGCTGCCTCTCCACACCTGGTAAGGCAAGCCCTCTTTTCTGTACCTCCCTGACTTGTTCCTCCTCAGCACTGCCTTGACTCTATTCTTGGCCGTTTGCTCTTCTAGATAAATCAACTTGTCAGATGCAACAAAACAACTTTTGCGATTCTGATTGGAACCGCTGTGACTGTGTAGATCAGTTTAGGGAGAGTCAACACTGGGCTGTGCTGTCAGTTTGCATTTGGCCACTAATGAAAAGATTGGTGGTTCAAGTTCACACAGCAGTGCCTTGGAAGAAAGGCCTGGTGATCTATCTCTGAAAGGTTATACCACTGAAAACCCTGTGGAGCTCCGATCTACTCTGAGTTGGAATCAACTTGATTGTGATGTTTTGTTTTGTTTTTTTTTCTTAACACAATTATGATGTTGGAAAAAGATCTCTGATGGCACAGTGGTTAAGTGCTTGGCAACTAACTGAAAGGTTGGTGGTGTGAACCCACCCAGAGGCTCTGCAGGAAAGACCTGGTGATGTGGGTCCATACAGATTACAGGCAAGAAAACTCCATGGGGCAGTTCTACTCTGTCATACGGGGTTGCTATGAGTCAGAATTGACTTAACAGCCCCTAATGACAACAACATGATGTGGGATCTTCCAGTCCATGAACTTGGAATGACAACAACATGATGTGGGATCTTCCAGTCCATGAACTTGGAATGACTTTACATTTATTTAGTATTTTTAAAATGTCTTTCAGTATCTTTAATCATTTCTCCATAAATGTTTTGTAAATTTTTTAAAGATATATTCCAGGTGTTTTATATTTTGATATCTTTTTCAAAATATCATTTTCTAACTTTGTTTATGGCATCTAGAAATGCAGTTGACTGTTTAAAGTACTGGTTTTGTATCCAGCACCTTTGCTAAATTCTAGTAATGTAAATGCTGGTTCTTTTGGGATTTCTATGTATATATAGGAAACCCTGGTAGCATAGTGGTTAAGAGCTACAGCTGCTAACCAAAAGGTCGGCGGTTCAAATCTACCAGGCGCTCCTTGGAAACTGTATGGGGCAGTTCTACGCTGTCCTATAGGGTCGCTATGAGTCAGAGTCGACTCGACGGCAACGGGTTTGGTTTTTTTTTTTTTAATGTATATATGTAATCTGAGACTAAAAAGAGCTTTTATTCCCCTCAGTCCTTTAACACTTTATTTTAGTCTTTTTGTACTCTTGGCCTCTAAGCCACTGTTAAATAGAAGTAGTGATAATAGGCACTCTGTCTTGTTCTTGATTTTAAAGGTGTACTTTCAGCATTTGACAGCCAAGAGTTGGGTTTGCTGTAGGGTTTTGTTAGATTTTTTTTTTTTTCCAGGAAGTTTCCTTCTATTCATGGTGTGCTAAGAGTTTCGTTTTGTTTTTTTTTAAATCATATAGTTAGTTGTCATGGACTCGTGGAGACCTTAGGTATAACAGAGCGCAGTGTAGCCTGGTTCTATGCCATCCTCGTGATCATTGGTATGTTTGAGTCCATTGTTGTGGTTTTATGTCAGCCTGTTTCACTGAAGGTTTCCCTTGTTTTTGCTGACCCTCAACTTTACCAAACATGATGTCCTTTTCTAGCTACTGGTCTTAACTGGTGATGTGTTCAGGGTGAGCAAGTTGAAGTCTCGCCATTCTTGTTTCTAAGGAGGGTCATGGTTGTATTCCTTCTAAGGTTGATTTGTTCGTTCTTTTGGCAGTCCATGGTATATTCATGAATAATGTCAGATTTTATTAAGTGCTTTTCTAGCTCTGTTCAGAAGATCATATTTTTCCCTTTAACCTATAACGCGATACATTTGTATTTATTGATTTTCTAATGTTAGACCAACTTTGCATGCCTGGAATAGAACCAGTGTGGTCACCTTATCTTTTTATACCCATTGTTATATTCAGTTTGCTAATATTTTCTTTAGGACTTCCCTGTCTCCAGTAATGACTAAAATTGGCCTATCATTTTTCTATTTTGTAATATCCTTGTCAGCCTTTGGTAACAGTTTTATCAGCCTCATAAAATGAATTGGGGCATATTCTTTATTTTCCTTTTCTCTGGAATAGTTTGCATTAGATTGGAATTATTTGTCCTTTAAATGTTTGGTAGAACTTGCTAAAACAGACTGGGCCTGATGCTTTCCTTATGTGAAAAATCTTTTAAAACTATTGATGTTCACTTTTTTTTTTTAAATAATTATGTGACTTTTTAGGCTTTCTCTATTTCTTCTTGGGTCAGTTTTGATGGGTTATATCTTCCTAGGATTTTGTTCATCTTATCCAAGTTTTCAAATGTATTGGCCTAAAGTTGTTCATAACATTTCTCTTATTATCTTTTAATCCTGGCAACATGTGCAGTCACGGGCCCTTCATCATTTTTAATATTGCTTATTTTTGCCTTTTTTCCCCTTAGTAAATCTTGCCAGAAGCTTGTTAATTTTATTAGTCTACACAAAGAACCAGACTTTGGCTTGTTTAATTCTCTCCATTATTATTTTCAATTTTACAGATTTCTGTGTTCTTTCCTTAATCTTTTGTTTTTCTAACATCGTATATTCACGCTTTTAGCTCATTCATTTCCAACCTTCTCTTCTGGTATAAGTGTTTATTCTCTAACTTCATCTACTTTTACTGTCTCCTACCAACTTTCATTA
The DNA here is from genome assembly GCF_024166365.1 of Elephas maximus indicus. Taxonomy (NCBI): domain Eukaryota; kingdom Metazoa; phylum Chordata; class Mammalia; order Proboscidea; family Elephantidae; genus Elephas; species Elephas maximus. The sequence continues at coordinate 82,822,649 of NC_064831.1, read as the reverse complement.
TGATTGTCAGGTACTCTGTGTTTGTTTTGAAGAACTGAATTTCCAGTAGCAATTAGGAGCCCCAGTGGCACGGTGTTTAAGCACTTGACTGTGGTCTGAACTCACGAGCTGCTCTGCAGGAGACAGATGTGGCAGTCTGCTTCTGTAAAGATTTACAGGCTAGAAAACCTTATGGGGCATATGTAAGTATTGCTATGAGTCGATTTGACTTGATGGCCATGGGTTTTTTCATAGTGGAAGTTGGTGCTGTTAGTGGTTGAGATAAAGTCAGGACGTATATAAATCTGGAGGTGAGGCATTCCGTACAGGAACACCCTGATTCTTAGGCACAGAAAACCTGAACATTTAGAAATAGCTTTTCTTGTTACAGCTGTAAGGTATGCCCTAGAAACTACAGATAAGGAAGAGGGAAATCAAAATTACGTATCATCTCACTACTTAGCAGTAGCCACTAGAGTCTGCACGAGTACTTATCTGTGGAATTTTTTTTTTTTTTTTAATAAGGGTCCTTGTTATACATGCTGTCCTGTAGCTCTTTTCTCCATTTGAACAGCATATTCAAATAACTTTTCAGGTCCATAAGTAAGGAGGAACAAGAACGTTAAGGACAATTTTATGTTCAGATTAGTGTTTTTGAGAACTTCCCGCTCTGTACAGTGATAACAGTGACAACACAGATGCTGTTTTTTCCTATTTAGATACAGCTCATCTACATTTTTGTTTCCTCTGGGAAATAGACTAGATTTGAATCGGATGTGGCTGGACTGTGACCTAGGGTTATTTCGTGTTTGAGTGGAAAGAGGAAAATCGTGTTTTGGGCACCAGGGCTGTAACCTGCCTCTTGTTATCACGCCTGTGCTTCTCTGATAATGTCTCGTGACTTAGAGGCTGTACCTATCAGTCAGGCTATTTTTCCAGCCAGGGAGGAAATTTAGAGAAAGGAGAAGATGGGAAGGGCTAGGCTTTTGTTGACAGCCTTCTTTTTATGATCCTATCCAACAGGGATGTTTTAATATCTGTGAGACAAGCCCTCCAGTATTTAGGGCCAGATGTGAATTAAAAGAAAAGAAGAAAAGAAGTCTGTAGAAATGAGTTTCCAACTCTGTACTTAAAAAGGCTAATTAGAAGGGAGAAATGATGGCTAAATGGAGTGCAGAGAACCCTGGGGTTTTGAAATGATTCCATGTTTCAAAAGGCGTTTGAATTTTTGTTCTATTTGTTCTGAGCTTGGTTGGCCTAGCGTGCAGTTTGTGGCTGATGTTTTGGGCCTCAGCGTATCCTTGGTTTATTATGGGAGACTTTTGTTATACCCTCTAGGCGTTTCCCAAGGCGAGGCAGATGCCAGCACTTCCGTTTATCTGGCAGGCAGCACTGGCAGCTGTGACAAGTGCAGCCCAAAGGGACGCTGCTGGAAATAGAGCCACTCCTGCCAGCCCTGCCTCCTGCACTGGGAGGGACGGCTGTGTTCTGGGTTTCTTACCTTTGGAAAAGATGTGGCCCTGTGGGGTTGTGGACATGCAGTTTAGAAATGCCTGCCTCCCATCCTGTTGTGGATAGAGCTTCCTGCGGGAATATAATTAGAAACCCATGAGATTTCTGCTGCAACGCTGGGGACTATGCCTGGTGTCTTGTGTCTGGAACAAGGGGCATTCCAAGGCTGTTTACAACAAGAGGCCCCTGAAGGGTAGGCTGGGAGTAGGAGAAAACAGACCTCGCTTGCTTATCCTAAACTCAGGCACAGGTCAGAGTCACCCATTTGAACCCTGTGGCAGCTGCTAAACACAGGGCATTGGGGACGTTGATGGTTCAGTGGTAGAATTCTTGACCCAGGTTCCATTTCCAGCCAGTGAGTGCACCTCATGCACAACCGCCACCCTTCTGTCGGTGGAATCTTGTGTGTTGCTGTGATGCTGAACAGGTTTCAGCAGAGCTTCCAGACTAAGATGGACTAGGAAGAAAGGCCTGGCGATCTACTTCTGAAAATCAGCCAATGAAACCCTATGGATCATAATGACCCAGTCACAGCCAATCATGGGGATGGCGCAGGATTTTGTTCCATTGTGCGTGGGGTCACCAGGAGTTGGGGCCACCTTGAAGGCAGCTAATGATAACAGCAACAAACACAAGGCAGTGACTTCTTGAGGCTGCTTCTTTTTACTAAGGACCTATGAATGGTTGGGCTAGGAGGGCCCTTCTGCCCACCCCGTGCTTCACACGGGTTCTGAGTGGTTGACTTGTTAGGAGCATCGGCGTGTGGACTGCTCCATGAGCAGTGGATGTGCGGACGTTGGGTGTCATGCGCTTCTGAGGGCTGGAAGGAATCAGAGAGGAGCTGGTGACCAGCAGGCACGCCATGGATGCTGGGACATGCTATCTGCACGTGGGGCAGCATCGGAAGTCTTCCTCTGCTAGTGTGAACAAAGATCCACCAGCCCTTTTCCTTGTAAGATGCATAACATCTGTGCTAACAGGGGCATCTCATGTCACATGATGGGTTCTTTGAAAAGCACTATTGGCAATATTGGACAGTTCTCAGTTAAAGTATCATGTTCTAAGTTGTTGTTGTTGGGTGCCATCAAGTCGATTTTTGACTCTTAGTGACCCCAAATGACAGTAGAACTGTCCTGTAGGGTTTTCTAGGCTATAATCTTTATGGGAGCAGGTTGCCAGGTCTTTTCTCCTGTGGAGCGGCTGAGCAGATTCAAACTGCCAACTTTTGGTTGGCAGCCAAGCGCTTAACTGTTGTGCCACCAGGACTCCTTTGTTCTAAGCTAGGGCACCTTGAAACTTTTATGTCTATGAAGATAGAGCATATGTGAACAGGAATTTGTGTGGCCAGAAAAACTTACTGCTAATTTAATCTGATTTATTTAGTTTCTTGCTTCTTTAGGGCTGCATAGTAATCAACAAATAATTAAAAACAGCAGAGATAATCCTAACTAGCAATGCTTTTGCAAAAGCAAGTTGCTTTTCAGATTTGGCAGGCCTGCTGTAGTCTGCTTTGGTTCATATCGGGGCTTTGAGTTGGTTCCAGTCGGTTCACCTATGGCCTCTGGAAACAAGGGCAGCGTATGTGTTGCATAGCAACCAAATCCCTTACACATCGGCTTTTGACCTGAGTAGGAAACAGGCAGCTTTGAATGTGTGCCCATTCTCCATAATCCTGCTAGTAGTCCAATTTCCTGCATTAGGTTCCTGAAAGTTTCCTGGTGTGGGAGACTGGATTATTGGCAGAACTGTGGAGAGTGACATACATTCAAAATTGCGCGGTTGGCTGCCATCTTTGAGCAGGGCACTGCTGCCTGTTTCCTTCCCATTTTTCTCCACTGCTGTTGAGTCGATTCCAACTCATAACGACCCTATAAGACAGAGTCGAACTGTCCTACAGGATTTCCAAGGCTATATTTACAGAAGCAGGCTGCTCCATCTTTCTTCTGTGGAGCGGCTGGTGGGTTCTAACCACTGACCTTTTGGTTAACAGCTGAGCACTTTAACCACTTCGCCGGATATGGGCAAGAGATTTGGTTGCTGTGCAGTCAGTTCACTGCCCTTGTTTTCTTTGGCCGTGACTGAACCATTTAGAACAGGTTTGAAAAGCCCTGGTTCATAGGTGCGTCTCTTCTGGTGTAGTGCCTGGGAGTCAGATCTTGTCATTCTGACCCCATTCTTGGTTTGGTTTTTGAAAGCTACGCCACTCTTTGTCCATCTCCCAACCCTGCCTCCCCAACCTCAGTATTGAGCTGGCAGCCTGTTCAGCGGAAGGCCTGATTGTGAAATCAGACCTGGTCTTAACATTTGAGGCCCTTAGTCTCTTTCTCTGTGTAATGTGGGTGTTTGGGTTCCATGCGTGTCAGTCACTGGAGGTAGCCACCCATCCCCCGACCCAGAGAAGGTGGCAGTTGGATCCTTTAAAAGAGAAAGCTTTCACCTGGCTGCTGTGGATTTACGTTTTTCTTCCTCTAGTACGTTGAGTAGGATACCTTTGTGGTCAACGTGAGAATGCATATCATCTGCTTCTTTTTAAAAGTTTTTATTTGGAAATAGCTTCAAACTTGGAAAACATTGCAAACATTAATACAGTACAGGAAATGCCCTTATGCCCTTTACCCAGATTTTCCTATTGTTACATTTTATCCCATGTTTTATGACGACTCTGCGTGTGTTGTGTGTGTGCACAATTTTTTCTGAACCATTTGAGGGTAAGTTACATATATTGTAAATGCCTTAGTGTATTTCCTAAGAACAGAATATCCATGTTTTTAAATAAATAATTCTGTTGTATGATATTTATATTGTGTTATTATAGTATTATTTTATAAATTCTATTAAATCCTCATTTTTATGTGTGATTATATGATGCCCATGACCAAGCACCTGTAAATGATGGTGGCAGCTCTCTCTTCTTGGATTTTGCCCTCTAAGTTCCTATAGATGATGTCTCAAATGGATTCAGTGAAAACATGTTTCTTGCACCCTCTACGTTGTCTGACACTGCTCATTTCTGGGCTTGTAAAGGTGAGCAAGCTCAGACAAGGGCCTTGCTCAAAAAGAGCTCCCAGTCTAAGCAAGAGACAGACGCGAATCAGCTAGTGAGAAAGACCAGGGGTTGGGAAACTACAGCCCACAGATCAAGTCTGTCCACTGCCTGTTCTGTAAGACCTGCGAGCCAAGAATGATTCTTACATTTCTTTAATGGTTAAAAAAGAACCAAAAGAAGAAAAAATATTTCATGATACATAAATATTTCATGATACAAATATTTCATGATACATGATTCAAGTTTCAGTGTCCACAAATAAAGTTTTATTGGCACACAGCCATGCCCAATCATGAATGTATTGCCTGTGGCTACTTTCACTCCGTAGTGGTGGGATTGAGTAGTTGCCATGGAGACTGTGTGGCCCACGGAGCATAAAATACTCACTCTCTGGCCCTTTACAAGAGGTCCCTGGGTGGTGCAAATGGTTTGAGCTCACCTACTAACTTAAAGGTTGGTGGTTTGAACCCACCCAGTGGCACCGGGGAGGAAAGGGCTGGCAATCTGCTTCTATAAAGATTGTTGTTTCTGGGTGCTGTCAAGTCGATTTTGACTCATTGAGGGACCCAATGTGACAAAGTATACCTGCCCCATAGAGTTTTCTTGATTGTAATCCTTATGGAAGCAGATTGCCAGGTCTTTCTCCTGCAGAGCTACTGGGTGGGTTCGAACGGCCAACCTTTCGGTTAGCAGCCGAGCACTAAACTGTTGAACCACCAGGGCTCTTTCTGTAAAGATTATAGCTGAGAAAACCCTATGGAGCAGTTTTATTTTGTAACACATGGGATCACCATGAATTGGAATTGACTGGATGGCAACGGGACTGGCCGTTTACAGTGTTTGCCGACCCCAGGCATAAACACCTGTAGAAGGGCTAGGAAGGAGAGAGACAAAGGGAAAAGAGGCTGTGTCCTAGGGAGTTTGTGGGGGGAGTCAGGTACTGAAGGAAGGGAAGGAGCTCTCTGGGGAAGTGATGGAGGGAGGGAGTGTGGAATTTTCTTAAAAAAAATTTTTTTTTTATTGTGCTGTAAGTGCAAGTTTACAATTCAAGAGTTTCTCATACAAAAACTTACGCACACATTGTTATGTGACCCTAGTCGCTTTCTCTACAATATGACAGCACACTGCTTCTCTCCACCCTATGATACCTGTGTCCATTCAACCAGCTCCTGTCCCCCCGCCTTCTCTTTTCACCTCCAGACAGAAGCTGCCCACGTAGTCTTACATGTCTACTTGAGCTAAGAAGCTGACGACTCACGAGTATCATTTTATATCTTATAGTCCAGTCTAATCTTTGTCTGAACAGTTGGCTTTGGGAATGGTTTTAGTTTGGGGCTAACAGAGAGTCCAGGGGCCATGTCCTCTGGGGTCCCTCCAGTCTCAGTCAGGGGGTGTGGGATTTTCAAAGGCTGAGAAGATGGCTTTCGTGGCAGGAACACAAGAGGAGGGGAGAAGAGAGCGGCTGGTGAAGGGACAGCAGCGCATGTGTGTATGTGTATGTTCTCACAGTGTGGCTGCAGAATGGAGACTGTTAGAGAGGGGCCCAAATGGGGGAGGGGCTTTGCCAGAAGGCACTGACTCTTGTTCTTCCTTTTCTTTTAGGTAAAACCTTATTCCCAACCTGTTGGCATGCTGTGGAAAGCTGGCCAGCCGCAGCCTGGGGTGTGAAGGACCTGGAAGCTGTCTCGTCCATCCGAGGTGTTGAGACCAAAACAAACTATTTATAGAACTCTGGCACCATAGCGTGCACGACCTTCTGCTCAGAATGCCACCGTGGGGCTTCTTGTTTCCAAATCACCACACCAGAGGCACCTCAGCCACCCTTGGGACGTCTCTTCCAAATGCCACTCCTCCTTCTCCCTCTTTGAAGAGGCTTTTGCCTTGCTAAGGGGTGAAGGGTAGAAACGTTTTTTTTTTTTTTTAAATAAGCAAGTATTGACGAAAGTAAAACAGAACAGGAGGATCAAGAACCTAAAAAAAAACCTGTGGGATATTCAGCTGTACAATTAGGGTTTTGGTACTCTGCTCTCCTGGGTCCAGGTTATGGACGTGTGGCCAGTAGTGGTCTGTTGGCTTGGTCAAGTTCTGGCCTTATTTTCATGACGGCTGTGTGAAATGTCAGAGTGAGAGTGGTCAGAGCTGGTCAGTCCCTACCGGAAGTGTACCCATGTTTGTGGCTCCTTTTCTTTCTTTTTTTTTAAAGGGTTTAGCAGACTTAGGCATGACTAGTTCACAAAGAATTTTGAGTATCAGGGAAAAAAGTATGTATGTGTGTGTGTGTGTATGTGTGGTTTGTGTGTGCATGTGTGTTTTTATGTGTATATGCATGTGTGTGTTTGTCTATGTATGTGCATACGCGTGTTTGTGGGTATGTGTGTGTATGGATATATGTGTATGTTTGCATGTGTGTGTATATATATGTGTATATACACACACACACACAGAGAGATACAGTAATTTCTCTTTCTTTGAAGGGAAAGGAAAGTGCTAGGTGACTTTTCATTGGTGTCATCCTTTGTGCTCTTTTGTATTTTTCTGCCCTGACCCAATTCTTAGAGATATAACTTTAAAAAAATCAGGGTAATAATTTAAATGGATGGGGATTTGGTTGGCTGGAAGAAGCAAGCATGTTGTTAAGGACTCGAGTTAAATTTGATCTAGGCCAGGCTAGACCAGAGACCTTCTGACCCTGGAGACTGCTTGTCACTGTGGGAAGACCCCTTGGCAGGTGTGGGCCGAGGTTCTGGTGGGTGGCTTATTGAGGAGCTAGGGAAGTGAGGGCTTGACTGTGACAATTCCCTGAGATCTGTTGGCTTCTGGAAGCAGGGGGCCCTAGGCTGGCTTCTCAGGTGGATAAAGGCTTTTAGCTGTCTTCCCAGGGTTGAAGTTATTTGCGCTTCTGTTTAAAGTCTATTAGCAACTCCTTTCAGGCGCTGGACTTCTGTTCTCTCTGGAAAGGTGTTCTGCTTTTATTTGGTCCCTCTTTTCTTCTCTGGAGCTGCTCCAGGGTTTGTATGTTCCCCTCTTTATTGTCTTACCCCTTGGCTTTGGGTGAAAACTCCAGCCTTTTCCGATAGCTCCTATTTTCAGCTTCTTCAGTTTCCGGAGAAGGGCTGTGGTGGTGGGAGTACGTGGCAGGGGCTGTCAGTGTTGTGGGGTCCCCCGCTTCCCGAGGCCCATCGGGGCACTCTGTGGCCCTAGCCTCTTCAGAAGGCACACTGGCCTCTGCAGAAAAGGGGAGAACCCTCGGCAAGAGCCCTTCTGTGAATAGCTCTTCCTGCTGCAGGGGGTGGACACCTGGCACCTGCTGCTCCGCTGCTATTTTGATTTCACTTCTTTTGTTGACTTTTCTTCTTTCTCCCCGTTTGCCAGAGGGGTGGGGCTGGAAGCAATGGCTGTGGCTGCTTTCTCTGCCCCCTCCACAGTGTACTCACTGGCCCATGTGGTGGCCGAGAGGAGCCCGGGCCACTCAGTCTTCACCTTCTGAACCTTCCAACTGGAACGCTGGCTCGCAGGAGTGTTTTTGACAACTGCAGCGGAAGCACCCGTGGACAAGCTGGATTCTTCTGCCTTCTGTTATAAGGCCCCATCTGCCAGGTGCTGGCCGCTGTCCTGTCAGAAGTGGCCCCTAAGAGTGACCTTCTCGGTGGAACTTCAGCACAGGAGGTTACTAAATAAAAACGCTTTAGACCTGAATGACGTATGCATTTGGCTTGGTATTTTCTGAGTTGAGGGCCGACGAGGTGCCCCTGAAGGGATGAGCAAGGGAGGCCCAAGGCTTTAGGGAAGGGCTGGACAGGGGTGGGGGCTCTCTGGGAAGTGCCTGGGTCCTGGTGGTTTAGAGGAAATGGTGCAGAGTTGGAGGGGTGGGGGGGGGAGGGCATAACACTTTTCCATATACTTTTGTAGGCTCATCTGATCATTTTCTGGAAGCTGCTGTTTCAATGAGAAAAATAAATTTTTTTTTTCCAGTTGCCATCGAATTGGTTCTGACTCATGGTGACCTCATGTGTGTCAGAGTAGAACCGTGCTCCGCAGGGTTTTCAGTGGTTGGTTTTTCAGAAGTAGATCACCAGGCCTTTCTTTTGGGGTGCCTCTGGGTGAACTCGTACCATTCATTTAGCAGCCGAGCATGTTAACTGTTTGCACCACCCAGGGGCTCCTCAGTTGGAAAATACTGAGCCCTAATTGCTTATGGAGAATCTTGGGGGTATCTTCAAAGAATCTTGGGGGTATCTCCGAAGAATATAGAACCAATTGAGTCAAAAACTGCTGGCTAGCTAATGGCTCATACCTGGCTTGGCTTTAGCTTTCTGGGAGTGAGAGCAGGATAAGTCCAGAAGTGCTTTCTAAACGTGAAGGCCCGTGTGTGTGTGTGTGTGTGTGTGTGTATACACACCTATGTAAGAGCCAGAAGACAGAGCTTGTTTGCTCCCATTATAGCATGGTGTTCTTGATGGTTATCAAGAAGCTGGTCTACTGTGTTCTTCCATGAGCAGCTTCCCCTGCTCTTAAGCTTCTCTCCCGTGTATCAGTAGGCAAAGTCCTCCAGGGTGGCTGCTTCCCCAAGCTGCCCCACCTCAAGGCAGAGCGTTGGATGATTGTGCAACTTGCTTTTTTATTTTGGAGGATTCAGTTGGGGATCAAGCCCCACCCATCCTGCCCCCTTCTGCTCAGAGGAAACACTAGTGCACCAGTGCCCTAAACTGGCTGGTGAGACTTGAGACTTAGCAACTGAAGCCATTGCAAGAGATGGGCACACCTGGGTGGCCACTTCCTGGGTTATATTACCTGCAACAGTAAAGGGGATCTTGACTCTGCAAAGAAGAGACTGATAGAAAAGGGTCCTGTGACCACACCACATCAAAGTGAAACCCATGTGAAATTGTTCACTACAGATTAGTAAGCACAAGTAAGCCCGTGCTTACCTTGCTTATTGGCTAACCCGCACCTGCAAGTCCCAGCTGAGACTTCCTCAGCCCCCCTCATTCCCTGCACAACCCTTCCTGGAGCAGCATCACAACTTTGCAAGTAGGATACCTCTTACTTTCTACTACTGACAGCTTCCTGGGGCTACTGTGGGATACCTGGTTGCAGACTTTTCTTATGCAAATTACTGTTTTTTTTTTATCCCTTGAAGGCGAGGGCTTTGGAAGCTTTGAGGGCCTGGAGGCCTTTACTTTAGCACGTCCAGTGCAGAAAAGGTCTGTCCCAGTAAGGCCTCTAGGATGCTCTCACCCAGACAGGTGGAAGCCAGCGCTTACCTCCAGCCCTGTGGTGCTGGAATTTCGAAACCTTCCTGTGGTTTTTATCAGAGATTTTAAGAGCACTTAATGTGGATTCTACGTAGCACACAGCTTGTGAAAACAGGGTTTTGCACGTTCTTGGGAACCAGATCAACATCAGCGGTCCAGGTGGTTGTCATGATCCACCCCTGGCATTCTGAGTTTTTGGTCCCCATAGTACCTGGGTGTGGCTACTTGTAAAGGTGCTTCAACATTTGCTGTTATTTTGTGTTAGGGCTTCTTGGGGTTTTGCTGGCTTAATTGCAAGCTCCATTTTCCTTCGGGGATTTTTTGTTGTGTTCTTTTGTCTATTGTGGTAAAATAGAAAAAAAAAAGAAACAAACAATTTGAACCATTAAAATTTTTTTTTTTTGGTGGTAAATATGAGAGTCAGAATCGACTTGACAGCCATGGGTTTGGTATAAAAATTTTCGCCATTTCAACATTTTATATATGTACAATTCAGTGACATTACGTCCATTGTGTTGTGCAGCCTTCGCCACTATCTCTTTCCCAGTTTTTCTATTTTCTATCGTCCTCGCTGAGCTTCTGTTTTAAAGAAAAAAAGCCATTGCCGTTGAGTTGATTCCAACTCATAGCAACCCTATAGGTCGGAGTAGAACTGCCCCACAGAGTTTCCAAGGACTGCCTGGTGGATTTGAACTGCTGACCCTTTGGTTGGCAGCCATAACTCTTAACCACTACACCACCAAGGTTTCCATTAAGGGGATGGGTTTTTTGAAGAGCTGAGTTGATACGCCCAGGAACACCACGAGCTCTTCTGTGTCTGCTGGCAAAGCATGTGGTGTACTCTCTAGGGTTTACATGTTGACCAGAGTGAGGCGTCATGCTCAGATAAGTGTGCGAATGAATTATCACTGGAGTCTAGAAGAAAACTGGACAGTGCTGAGTGGGGAGAAAGAAGAATCGGGATCCAGGCAGATCCGTGTGTGATCCCCGGTCTTGCTGCTTACAAGCTATGTGGTCTTGGACCTGTTCCTTGGCCTCCCCGAGACTCACTTTTCTTATCTGTAACATGGGGGTGAGTTTACTTCTTTTGGTTATTGTGATCATTGAAAGGTATAATTCAGCAGAGTACTAAAAAAAACAAACCAGCTATTGAAAACCCAGCTTTGGAGCACAGTTCTACCCTGACACATGTGAGGTCACCATGAGTTGGAACTGACTCGAAGACAGCTGGTTTACTGGGGCTTTTGCATGCATGTCCTTATTTAGTCCTTAAGTCCTTTAGGTAGGTGTCTTTATTCCTGGAATGGGCTTGGAGTTCTGTGATCATTTCCACAGTAGATTCTCAATTCAGATTCAGGCCCAGAACTGTCACCACTCAACCACATTTTTCCTTTCCAGGACCCAACCCAATCCCATCCCCATAGGAGAATCTACTATTTACCTAGCACTTTAACATTACCCTAAACCCTACCTGAATCCTATGATGCAGCAAGGCGAGCCATCATCGTCTTCCTTTTGTACATGAAGAAATGGGTCTAGGACATTCCAGTAACTGCACAAAGGCACGTGGTTTCTAAAGGGGCAGGTCTTGGACCTCCTGGTCTCTTTACCACTTTTCCATGAAGGGTCTCTCGTGAGACCGTAGAAGCTGCAACTTGGGATAGCATAAGCTTACCTGAGCTCTAGGTCAAGGAGATGTAAGGTCACATGTCCAAGCTCCAGGCTTACACTCCTGTCCTGAGCTCCGTGCTTCTGAGGGCCCCACTCTGGCTGTGGCCCTGCCTACAGGGCAAGGTGTCTGCAGGGCAAAGGGGGTGTGCCCCGTGCAGCTCATACCCTTCCCTTTCTACATCTCACGGCCCAGTGGCTGGGACCCTGCAATTCCCTACGAAGATGTCCCTGAGCTGGTGTCCAGGGCCTGTGCTGGCCTATCCTCCCAAGGACTGCTGTGTGCCTACACCTAGGCTAAGGAGTGGGCAAGTGTGATGGGGACGGAGGTGCAGATGGAGCTGAGATGTCAGGCCCCTGTAATGTGGACCAGACAGGAATGGGAAGAGAAGGGGGAATGGGTTGAAGGCCAAGGGCTTCTCCCCCCATTGAAATCTTGACCTGGGCCCAGCAGATATCAGGAACAGGGCAACGAACCTGGGATACGGCTTAGGCCATGCGTTGGGGAAAAGAATGTGTTTGGTTACGGTGTTCGTCCTAATTTCATCAACATCATAATACACCGTTAAAACCAAGATGGGCGAGTAAGCAGAAACACACGGAGGGGCCGGCTCCAGGTGCCTGTCATTGCTATGTTATGACGGGCCATTCTCTGAATTGCAGTGTGGTTCTGTGAGGACTTCCCATGTCCCCTCTTTTTCTTCTCACAGATGTGGAAATGTACTTTGAGATTTCCATTGTTCCAAGACCACACTGCTTTTCCTTGGTAATGATTCTGTTTCCCATATTATAAAGGTTTTGAGACCATTGTTGATCCAATTGGCCTTGACATCAACTCCCATTATTTGATGTTCCCTCTCTCCCACCCAGTCCCCTTCTTCCCAGCTCCCTCTGGGAAGCGGCAGTGTGCTTTTTTCTCTTTACTTTAGTTGGAATCACTATCCATGGAAAATAATTACTGGAAATTGTTCTGGAATAGAAAGTGAAGAACAACAGAGTTGTGTAAGCACCACATCAAGCAACTAATGGAATGGAATAATCTCCTTTTCATTTTAACACTCCCCCAGGGGCACATTGTACCGCCTCTGAATCCCTCTCCCGTAGCCCCGCTGGCCCCATTCTTGTGGAGAGGCGGTAAGCTCAAGATGCCTGGCATCGAGACCCCAGCTCAGGCACCTCGTGGCTGTGGCCCTTTGGCCAAGACCAGATTTTCAGCTTGCCGCAAGGTGGACTGAATGAGATAAGGCTCACACAGTGGGGGCTCCGTAAACAGCAGGTCGTTTTATTATATATCCAGCAGGTACTCTGGGAACCCAGAGGCATGTACATGCTGGGGCCTGTTGGGCTATCAATGAGTACCAGACAGGCCCATTTCCATCTTTAAAAACTTTTGCAATAGGAAGATAAAGCTTGTATGGTGTCCTTGGGTGCTGCAAATGGTTAATGTGCTCGTCTGCTAACCAGAAGGCTGGAGGTTCAAGTTCACCCAGAGGTGCCTCGGAAGAAAGGCTTGAAAAAAATTAACAGTTGAAAACCCTATGGAGGACAGCTCTACACTTACACACGTGGGGCTGCCATGAGTCAGAGCTGATGGCAACGGATTTAAGGCTTGTACATAGAGCCCCATGGTGGCTGTCACCAGCTTTACAACAGCCTGGGCAGCCCAGCAACAGTGAGAGCACCTGCTACTATTTATTGAGGTTTTAGTATGTTCCAGGCACTGTGGTAAGAGCTTCACATGAATTGTGAAGAGACTTTTTAGTGTAGTAATAAGAGCTTGGACTTTGAAGCCTGACTCCTTGGGCTTGAATCCTGGTTCTGAGATCTACCACCTGTGTGACCTTGGGCAAAACTCTTAACCTCTCTGTGATCCCTCTCCTCATCTGCAAAAAGGGAGTAATAGTAGCACTTACCTCTTGGGGAGTGTTGTGATTTGGATGCGGTAGTATCTCTAAAGTACTTGGAATACCGCCAGGCACACAGCACTAATGTGTTCATGGGAACACCGTTACGGTAAAGCAGCTTCTGTTATCATTTCTACTTTATAAGTGAGGAAACCAAGGCTTGGAGGGGCTTTAGAAGTTGACTTGCCCCGCTTCTGCCCCCATGCTAGCTGTGCTCCACCTGCTGTGCCTGGGGAAAAGGCACGGTGCTAAGTCACCCCCGAGTACTGGGACCCATCCAAGATCAGGGGCTCTGATCCCAACCCAGGTCCTCTGCCATCAGAGAGGTACAAGCTTGTGTGGCATTCTAGAGGTGTAGAAGGAGTGTGGAGGAGTAGGGATTCCACCTGGGGCAGTTCTCTTTTTGTGAGGCAGAGGAAGGGGGTGATGATTGGAGCTTCTGGGGAGAGTGGAGTCCATGGATTTAGGCCCTAGGCAGAGGGGAGAAGGAACTGGGATGGGAAGAGGAGACTGCTAAAGTCCTTCGGCTTACCTGGAGTACCCAGCTCCTCCTTCAGGAAGACAATATCCATTCCTTAAAAGCAGAATGAGTTCAGCCTCAGGGAAGCCAACTGGACTGGAAGGATATTATACCTGGGTAACATTCTCCCTTTCCATCCTTATCATGACCATGTTCCATGTGGGCAGCCCACCTTGTTGGAGGTGAAACAGGTCAACTGTCTGAACGGAGTGTTGCTATCTTCTTCACCGGGTGCAGCTGTGTGCCTTAGACATGGGTGCCTTGCTCAGATTTGCAGGGCACCCCAATTTCAAATACTCTATTCCGTTTCTTTTATAAGCATTCAGGAATCTGACAGCTCATGTGTGTGCCAATGCTGAGTTTAGAAGATGTGACCGCCGTACTCGACACAAACTACTTTCGGTGTCATCTGGATGCATTAAGTTAAAAATAGGAATGGAAGCTGCGAGAAAACATTTCAGGCTCGTTTAAAGTAACTAGAATTTTGGTAAAGAATGGATTTATTATAAAAACGATATTTTCACTGCTGGAAATTAGCAAGACAGATAATTATAAAGAAGATAAAATAAGTTATCCAGATAATAATAACCCTTAGTTACATTCTCCTGGTGGACCTGGTAGTGGTTAAGTCCTTAGCTGCTAACCAAAAGATAGGTGGTTTGAACTCACCAGCCACTCCACAGGAGAAAGAATGTGGCATTCACTTCCATAAAGGTTATAGCCTTGGAAACCGTTTGGGGGCAATTCTACTCTTCCTCCAGGGTCACTATGAGTTGGACTCAACTCCACAGCACCAGGTTTGGTTTTTGGTGTTTCCCTCTGAACTTTTTTATTTCTTTCTTTTCTTCTTCTTCCCTCACTCCATCCCTTCCTTCCTTCCTTCCTTCCTTTCATCCTTCCTTCTATCATTTCTTCACTCCATTAGGAAACATTTTTTGCATGCCCACTTATGCCAAGCACTCTGCTAATTGGAAACTCACACAGTTGAGTCTTGGAGAGGACCAGACATGTGACAGCCAGGGACAAGACAGAATGAAGTTTGGAAACAGGACCATGCAAGGCCACAGAAGTCCTGACCAAGGAGGCACCAGCTCTGTATGGATGAGTGACCTCTGGACTTATAAATGCCATTCTGTGTTTTTTGCAAAATTGGGTCATATCATCTTTCTCCCCCACTTAATATTATAAGCATTTTTCCATGTCCATCATGATATAGTTTTTGTAAAAAAAAAAGCCTTAGACTTGTACTTTCTAGGATTGCACCACTGAGGGACTCTAACCTTTATTGGCAAAAACTATGGATGACAGAGGCCACAGGGCGAAATGGAAACAGTGAGATCTCTGGGGTCAGAACTGGCTCGAAATAAGAGCTCAGTAAGCTTGGTTTTCCTTCCTCCTTCTCAGTCCTCCCCTGGGCCCCTCTTTACAGAGTTCAATCTGAGCTGCTTTCCCACTGAGGTCAATTTACCATGATTCCGTCATCACCCCTGCTCCATACTGGCTC
The DNA here is from genome assembly GCF_024166365.1 of Elephas maximus indicus. NCBI lineage: Eukaryota > Metazoa > Chordata > Mammalia > Proboscidea > Elephantidae > Elephas > Elephas maximus. Next base: position 82,807,261 of record NC_064831.1, on the reverse strand, counting down.
GCCTCAGCAATTAGGGCCCAGCTGTCTGCACCTCCAACCCTCTGTTCCCCAGCTCCCGGCAGCGAGCAGCTCAGTGACCCACCTCAAGTAATTTCAGGGGAACCCGTGGAAGGCACCAGCTGCCTGTCTGGAGCCTTTCAGCTGTGGACTTGGTGGGCCCAGTGAGTTGAAGCTCCTCATCCACAATCAACCCAAAAAGACACCCCCAGGTTTCACCCAACAACTGCAGGCATCACAGCTTTCAAAGCCCCCCATGATTCTGATGTGCAACAGTGAGGGTCCAGAACCCTGGTTTTCCTCAGGCCCTGTCCTCTCAGTAGCCCTCATGTGAGGTATGGTTTATCTGTTCCCAGAGGTCTCTCCAGTTGTCCCAATACCACTTATGTGAGGCAGCCCCTGCATCAAAGACTAAACTCTGTATCTGATTTTTTCCTTAAAGCTTTGGAATCTCTTCTATAAGGTATTAATCATTATTCTTGGTCTGGGCCCCAGAGCCTGCAAAGGTCCAATCTGGGTGTCAACCTGAGGACTGAACCAGCCCTGGTCTTCACACGATGAAGCCGAGGGGACTTGAGGGTTGGAGGTTCAGGCTGGAAGGGTGCTTGGACAGCATGGAGCCCAGTATCCTCATTCGACATTTGAGGAAATTGGGCTCCTCGAGTTTGTGTGAATTCCAACTACTTCCTGGCCAGGACCACTTCTCTGAGCCTGGACCACCTAGACCCAGGGCTGTAAGCGAGCCTCAGCTGAGGCCAATGGTTATTCTTCCTCCAGTTCCTCCTTTCCTCCTTCGATACCTGCGCCTCATCGCTTTCCTATCTCACCTCAGAGGGGCGTGCACCTCACCCATGTTCAGACTGTGAAGGGAGCGGCCACTCATTCCTGGAGCATAGAGAGTAGATTTGGACCACCCATGAAACACCCTCTGATTCACAAAGGATTGCCTTTGAAGGAAGGCACCAGGAGTATTTTCCTAAAAACACTGAGCTCAGTGACCAAGGGACGCAGGAGTCTGAAAACCTTGAACTTCAACCTGAGGGGGTACTGGGAAGCACTGCATGGAGGTTTCAGGCACATATTTTCAGTCTGGAGTCCTTGCAGAAGCACATCGTGGCCCAGGGAAGGAGGCTTAGGCGTTGGGTGTCCTGGTGTTCTGGTAGGCGATACCGGGTGTTAGGTGCCTGGCACCGAGTACCAGGGGCCCTGCTTGGAGTGACTGGAAACTGAGCCCAGTCACACCAACAGCCAGCCTAGCAGGGCCAACAAGAGGTCCCTGTCTGGGTCACGGCAAGGCCTGCTGTGGCCAAGGCAATGGAACATAAGGATGCATGTGAACTCACCACAGGAGCCCGGAAAGATCACAGCGATTTTCAGATTTCCCTGGGTTGTGGCCCGAGATTCTGCATTTCCAACAAGCTCCCAGGAGAGGCCCGTGCTGCAGGTTCATGAACTACATTTTGAGGAGCAAGATTTTGGGTTGCTTTCTTTCTACACCCTGCTTCATCGCTACTCCTTGGCTTTCTATATTCCAGCCTTGGAAGTTTAAGCCACTGCCCCGTGGTTACCCCATGCCCGGGGACCACCGCTCCCCCCTCTCTCTCCTGCTGCAGCCCTCAGATGCTGTGCTGCCTCCTGGGTTAAGATCACTGAAACAGCCACCCTGGCTGGAAGGCCCTGCCCACTGACTCCAGAGAGCATCCCAGACGGGGCATTTCTGTGTGGTCTGTTTCTCTGTCTAAAGACAGAGGCCAGAGGCCAGGATGAGGGAGGACCACTTTGTTGGGAGGAACAGCATTTCTAGGGTGGCAGGGTATGGGAAAGATGGTCCTGACTTTTGAGGATGGGTCACCTAGTCCCAAGCGACAGCAAGTGGCAACCCACGTGGATGTTTGGCGAGGTCTTTCTGGTGAGCAGAAAAGACTTCAGAAAGTACTACAGAGTTTCCTGTCCTTCTCAGCAGCCTACAGGTGAAAAAGAAGAAAATTCCAATTCTGGAAGACAGGGCCTGGGGAAGAGCAAGTGTCTGTGGGGTGCCCTCCTGGAACTGCAGGGCAGGTTTTTAGGGGCTAGCTTGCCATGGCGTTCATCTCAATTCCTGGTCCCCTCTAGGGGTAACACTAGGTAGGTCCCAGAGAAGATGGGCCACGGCTAGGGTCCCCAGTACAGCATGAACAGGGGGGAAGCTGCTGGAAAAGTTAAACTAAAAGAGATGCTGCAAACTCTAGAATTTACGGTGTGAGAGTTCAGTTTTGGGCTAGAGAAAGACAGGATATGGTATAATTGTAGGGATTTAGATAAAATAATCACTATAATTCCAGGGGAATGATGATCACGGAGATGAGGAGCAAGGAGAAGTATTTGGAACCTAGCCAAACAGTGACACGAATAGGCCCGAGGAAGAATTAGATGAAGAGGAGAGAAAATTACTTGGAAACCTTCAATTATAGTATGTAGAAAGCTATGAGTTTAAAACTTTGAAAGTTTGAGGTAAAAAATAATGAAACTAGCCCAAGAAGATGGTCAAACATAGTGGTGAGTGGGATATTTTAAGTGCTGTAAAGAATTTCAAACTTTTGCCCATGGAATATTTCAAATAAATAAGGGCTTCTTTTATAGGCGAGGGAAGGGAGGGGGTCCTACACAGTGTTGCAAGCGAGAAAGTAAACAGGTTCAGCAGTGGCTGTGTGGATTCTGAAAGGAGTCAGGACAGCAGATGGGCCTTGGTCTGGCTCCTGGGAACAGCAGGAGGGCACCACCCAGCTTAGGTTCGCTAGCAAATGCTCTCAGTCAGGGTGTGTGAGGAACTCCTGAGTGTTTGTCAAATGGGGGCATAGGTCTCTCTTAGCTTAAGGCAGGATGAGCGGAACCTCGGTGGACTTGAGGAGACAGAGGGAGAGAGTGAGAAAAGCAGTGTGAAGCTCAAGAAATTCTCCCACCTCTCTCCCCTGAAATGAGCTTCTTTGGTTGAATTCCAGACAGACACAACCCAAGCTTCCCTGCTTCTCTCCAGGGTGCCCCAGTCCTGACAGTGGCCCCATCATCCTCCCAGGCACCTGCGCGGGCCACATCCACATCACCTTTGATTTAGCAGCTTGCCTGTCTTCCCCCAACCAGCTGTACCTCCGTTCTTAGCCCCTCTCCAACCATCCCAACTCCCTCCCAGTCCTCTGTTTCTGCCCACAGCCCTGGTTCACATACAGGTCTTCATGGCAGCCTGAACTCCTAGTTTCCTAACTGGTCTCTCAGCCTCTATGCTCCTCCCCCAAACCTGTCCACCCCAGTGTCCCTCACACACCACTCTCAGGGGCCTTTTTCTCAAGCACTCTTTCACCCAGTTTCTCCATTGCTCCCCATTGCCAACAGATTAAAAGTCCAAACTCTTTAACTTAGGTTAGAAGGCTCTGCACAGCCTGCTGCCAGCTTTTCCTGCCTTTCCCTCTGCTGATTTCCCTGTACATCTCTTTTGTTTCTGTCCAGTCAGTCTCCTCAATTGCTCCTGAACATGCCACATGCTCCTCCGCTCTGGCAGGGACCTCTCCAGACAAGATCCAGTTCAAGTTCCACTTTCAAGGTGATGGCCTCACCCATGTAGGCCATGGAGACCTCCAGCATTTTCTAAGGAAAATAGAACTGTCCATTTTCCTCTGAGGAAACTAGAGTCACCCAGCATTTTCTTCTAAGAATACTCTAAATACCCGGAAAGGATTCAGGCATCTGCAAAGTCTTGCGCAGAGACAAAAGAAGAGGAAAATGAAGCGATACAAATCTAGGAACTTCCAGCATTCCGGAAGGAGGGGAAGAGCCTGGCACTGCAGTAAAAGCAGGGGTGATTCCCAGAGCTGGCTGTCTCGGGTCTCTGGGCTTCATAGGAAATGCTGAGATTCCATTCGTTCACTCAAAAACAGTGACTGAATCTTCCCTACTCTGTGCCAGGCGCTGTTCTAGGAACTGGGAATACTGGAGTGAACCAAACATACGTGGTTTTGTTTTCATGGAATTTATACCAAACAAAAGACAGACACTAAGCAAATAAATATCCTGTCATTGTGCTGAGAGCTTCGCGGGATGATGGAGTGGCTACTTCCTGCCCAGTGTAGACCACAAAAGCCTAGGCTGTGCTCAGCCCTGGGCCTAATTCCAAGGCACAAGAAGGGGGTGGGCAGGACTAGGGAGGACCAGGAGCAGGACTCAGGAGAGATGGCCAAGAGGTAGAATGTATCCCAAGTCAATCACACAGAGCCTGGAGCCGACTTTCCAGTCATCAGATACCCACCCCTCAGTAGGTCTATCGATTCTTAAGAGATCTTTATGGCTCTTGCAAAGAAAAATGTTGGAGAAGAGGGGTTTAATGGTTCTAATTTGAATTTTTTGTTCAGTTTGCATAGCAAGAAGAGGCCTCCAGAGACCCTGCAGCCAGGTCCAGGTTCATCCCAGAAAAGGGCACGGTGAGGGCCAAATGCAGCTTGGGGAGCAACTGGGTTTGTTCCTGCTCCATGGATCAGACAGCATCTACAGCATCCTGTAGACCTGAGTGGGCGGCCTCCATGGAGCTTTTTAGAGGGAGGGTCTGGCTGTGTGTTCCTGGTGGGGAGGGACTTACAACGAGGCTCTTTTTTTTTTCCCCTTAAACATTTTACTTGAATCAAAACATAAATATACGTGCATTTATTAATCTTTTTAAAAACTTTTTACAGGTGTACATTTTATTGACAGCAATTACAATAATTGGTTGTGCAGCACTACCCTTAATCGTGGTGATACTTCCATCATCAGGCGGGCTCTTCGCAGGAATCATTTGAGACCCAGAATGAAGAAGGTATTTTCCTCCAGAAAGGGTTTCTCTCTGTTCTGATGGGTGCCTGGTGCAGAGCCAGGCCGGGACCCCTGTTGTCCAAGTTCACAATGTGAGGCTCCCTGGATCACCCAGATGACATGAAGCTGAGCAGTCCGCCCATAGAAGGCTGGCTTAATTAGGGTCCACTTTTACCCTGAGGGAAGCTTAAAGTGAAGTGGAGGATGAATTAAGAGTCCCCAGCTTCGGAGGGTGTTGGACTGTAGAGCTTTTGGCTACATAGCTGTGGGAAGCACAGCTTAGCTTCTAAGTGGATTCATCTCCATCCACCAGTGCCCTTAAGGCAAAATCAAGCTTTGAGAGCTGGGTTTACTGTTCTGGGTTCTCTGCCACTTTGCCCACTAAGTCCTTACTATCTTGTTATCTCTTTGATGTTTTTAAGAATAATTTTTTTTTTTTTAAGAGTCCACCCTTCTTTTATAACTCTCCTCAGTGAAGGGGTTCAATGTCTGAGTGTGCCATTTTTGAAAACAGGTGTTCCTGATTTCCTTTGGCCCTTTCTTGCCACGGGGCTTCCTGTCTGCTGATGAGATGTGAAGGCAGGAAAGAGGGAGTCCAGCAGAGCTTGGGGGAAAGGGGTGGAGGGGAGGCTGGTTTGTCCCTGTTGTGAAGGTGGAGATTGGTACATCTGAACCTTTGGTGGAAGAAGAATTCACAGGGTCAGCCTCAAGTTAGAGAGGCCCCCCACTCCCAAGATTCAGAGCGGCCAGCACCTGGGCCACCCAAGAGAGCCTCCAGAGCTGGTACCCTCACTCGCATGCTGCCATGTCCATATTTTTCAGAGGAGCTTTGGGTACCGGAACAGCCCAGAGGGAGAGAGGAGTAGCCAGGAGTGTTGGAGGGGTCTGCAGACCTCAGAGGATCAGAGAGGAGGGTTCAAGTGACCTCCAGACATAAACAGCTGAGATACTTCTCAGGGCGGGGGGGCATCCTACATAACTCCTTAAGATGTTCTATTATTTTCTGAAATCAGGCAATGTTACAGAAAAAAAGACTCCAGTGAAAACCAAATTACACTGACATTCTTTTAATTCACTCCAATTCCTTTTTCACATATTTACATATGTATATTTCTCTGATAGCTGTCAGCTTGTACCATCTGAAGTGTGGTCTGCTTCTATCATGTCTCACAGGTCCCTGGGCCATTTCCCTTTATTTGGCACAGGACACATTCTATTTTGATGTCTCTTTTTTTAAGTATCTAATAAAAAAGGAGGGAAGAGGCAATGAAGGACAATGAATCCAGAGGATTTAGACTACAGCTGGGTGCTCAGGAGGCTAGAGTCAAGCCCAATCAGACACTAGGACACCAGGATGAAGCATGAGTACAGGACATTTTTCTTTTCTCAGTAAAATGCTATATGTTCTCTGCAATGTAAGTCATCTCTGTAAACTCCTAGATTTCTTGCAAATTTGCACAATCCTTGTTAGTTTGGTTTGACTGAATCTGAGGTTCCTGTGATCTCTTGGTCCTATAATGTTGCTGAGGGAATTGATGAATTTCCTAATGGATGTATCCTCATCTCTCTGAGTGTGTTGCCCTATTGTGGGGAGTTTATGTGGTTTCCAGTTTTTCATTGTTACAATGAATGTTTTGATAAATACCCTTTTAGAGGCATCTCTGGTTGCCATCTCATGTTACTTCCTAAGGATAGATTTCTGGAAATGAGATTACTGGGGCAAAGGCTCTTGGGATACATAACCTTTGCTTCTTTTTTCACTAAGTAGTTTGTACCAGATTGCACTCCAAGAAGCCACATATGATTATATGAGTCTCACCCAAATGCCCCCATGATTGTGCCTTGTCCTGATACCACACTTCCCAATCCTAATGTAAACTCCGGGTATGCCTTGCCTTCAGGGAGGTATAGGGCAACCCATGCTGATGGTCCCTGGGACCAAAGCCCTGCTCTTTCCTAATGATTACCTTGACCTTTGTATTTCATCCATTTTCCATGTCAAGGAAAACCAGGCTTCTGAGCTTGCAAACATTGGCAGCCAGACCTGAATGGGGGTCCTTGTGCCTCCTTTGATCATCCTTTGGCTTCTAGGGAGAAGCATGCCCTTTGGAAGACAACCAGCCTTGGGCAACTCAGTATGAGTGCTCTTCAACTTCATAATTTCCACAGATCTACTTTTTTCTTATAAGGAACCCATCTTGATCTATTCATTCATTCATTCATTTCACAAATATTTACTGAGCACCTACTCTGAGCCAAGTCCTATTTTGGGCACTGGGGATACAAGATACAACAGCCTACAAAATAGAAACAAACAAACAAACAAACCCTGCCTATGGAGATTTCAGAATCTTGGGGATGTTTTCCTGCAGAAGATATGTTTAGTAATCTTTCATTCTCCTAAATAATCAGGGTAGGATTTCCCTCTCTTTGTGCTACAGAATCCTTCACCCCTCCTGCCCTCCCTCCCCTAGATTTATTTGTCCTTGAACAAGGATAGTCCTCTCTCCAGGATCCATATTTGCTAAGAGCTAGGGTGTATGAAGTGTTTTTAGCTTTGTAAAGGAGAAGTTCATGAAGCCTTTTTTGACCAAGACTAAATTCTTGAATTAAACTCAGTTTTTCCTGAAGTAAACTGATCCTTTTACTTGCCTGTCTGTGACTCTTCACAGACTTTCCACAGGCAGCTGTCATTTGGCTCCTTAATTGCTAGTAGCTTTTTTTTTATGGTGACTGAGGGAGTGTTTCTCTCTGTGGTCAAGCCACGATGTGAAAGAAATACACTCTGAGGAAGAGAATCTTGACACAGGTGTCTTTTTGCTTAAAGTGGGCCTAAGAAATGATTCTTTATGACAAGGATGTAATAAAAAGAAAAAAAAAAAAAAAAAACCAATTTGTTTTGAAAGGGTCCTGGATCCAGCCTTAGCTAAAGTTTCCCAGATAAGTTAAAAGAATTGAGGTCCTGGTAACAAATGGTTATCAAAAACCCTGATACATCTGGTCAGAACTGTTTAACATCAATAAGTGATGTTTTTACGACCTCTTCTGAAGAGTGTGTAACTATGATTGAGAACATCTGTAATTAGCCTTTGAAATCTATCACTATAAGCCTCCGTACCCAATTATCAAATAGAAACCCATGCCTGCATTCTAACCATCCTCCTTGTGACCTCACCTAAAGACTACCCAATCAAATGGTTGTATTATAATTTCTTTTTTCCTTGGACTATATTTGTTCCTGTTAGAATCTCTCTTGTTGGTGTCATTAGTTCTCACTTATGGGAACTGGTGCCTTTCTGCATTCCAATGTACATTTTTTTTTCCTGACTAAGCCCTCCTAAGCTTCTCTCAAGGACTGAGTGGCTTTGTCCTCTACAACAGCTTCTATCACTAGCTTTTTGGGGATGGGCAGACACCTCTGTAATGTTGCACATCAAACCACAGCTCAGTGCCTGAGCATCTGTAGGCTTTCCTCAAGCAAACTGGACAGTTGGATGCAGGATATATTTCTGTGATCGCAGCCCAGATGTCAGCTAAGAGAGCTACAGCAGAAGTGCACTTAGCTGGGATACTGAGGACCTCAGACCAGGTAGTGATATTGCTGGGGTTTAGATGTCCAACACCAGAAAAGTACAGGGATTGACAAAACACTTGGTCCAGCCACAGCAGTTTCTGGATTCATTTGTTTGCATCTTCTTTCCATTACATGGATTAAGAAATGGGGTGTATGTTGGCAGGATTTCAATTTAGCACTTCTCAAACTGTGCAGGTCACTGAGCTCTGATGAGATGTGTGCGTTTCTGGCAAGGCTGTAGTACAGGATAGGATGGTCCACAGGATGGACTGTGACAGAGTGGGGCTGCCTGATCCAAGGCTCAGCAGATTGTGTCCTTACCAATGCTCTAGGCCAAAACACTCCCTCTTTTGGGTTTCTGGAAAGGGGTTTTTCACTGCCCCTGGCCTTGGACTTCTGTGTTTTATCCCATGTTAACAAACATGCAATGTAGCCCCTTCATTATTTTCCCCAGACAAGCCAATCACTGCAGACATGTTTTGGTCTCTACTGTAGACTTGGCTGCTTCAGAGAGGGGGTCACATTGGGCTGCTTGCAATCTTCAGAAACACCAACTAGCACCCTCTCCCACCTTCATACCATTCCTACTTCTCATCCCTCCCCTTCTGTTACTAGGAGAACTTCTCCCTCTGTTAGGTAGAAAAATACAGCTTCTCACACTTGCCATGTCTAAGCTTGAAATCTGAATCCCCCAATGGTGCTGAGCAAAGCAAAGGGCTCTTCATTCACCAAGTCTGCCCTCCTGAGAGGGTAATGGAGGTTATGATTATTAGCACTTTGGTGGCGAGGAGATAAGGCTGCCAGGGTGTTCTTTCGCCTGCCCCCGCATGCCTGGAATACTTTCCCCAGGATGTAATATGCCTGTGCCTCTTTACCTGCTATACCAGGCTATGAGCGCACCAGGAGTTACTCCCTCTGAATTGACATAGATAGATGGCTCTGGTGAGGGCAAGGCTGGGGTATGATTCTGACCCTCTCAGAAATTGGTTTCCAAGAAGTAGGGAGTATCCAACTCAGGTCTGGTGGAGCTCCTGTGTCCCAGAGTAAGGGGTAGGCAGGTGAGGCAAGGAACAATTTCATGCCTCCCTTGAGGCAAAAGGCCCTCTTCTAGATCAGAGGATGGGCAGTTTGTCTGTCTCGATGGGCATGCCAATATGACAGTTAGTGAGGGCTGCCTCAGCATGGGAGTATTGAGGGATGTTTTAACAGGAGTTGGGGAGAGGGTATATATCAGGTTCTGCAGTGTGCAACATGCCAGCACATATCTAACATGTGTTTTAAAATGTAAGCAAGCTCTGGAAATATCCTAGAGGGTTCACAAGGACATCTCAGCAACTGCCCTACAACCCAGGTACCCCCAGCATTTCTGCCAGTTGTGGATGGTCCTGTGCTGACATCAGTAGTTTTCTTCCTAAAACGCCATTTCCCCTGTAAAAAGGGAATTCTAAGAGTAAAGGAAAAGTACCATGCATCCTTCCAGAACCACTGGGGTTTTCCCCTTTTATACACCAAGTTAGCAACATGTCCATATTATCCACACCCAGGAGAAGGAGCGTGGCAGGAAAGAACTGGCTTGGTGACTTTATCTGATTATGTTTTAGAGCCAATAAAGACTACTGTTGTTTCTAGGAGATACTTGGAAGGTACATATGGCCCTCTGATAGCCATCACATCAAAATGGGTGTGAAACTGGGCCTCTGGGTACTACGAGGCCCAGCCCACTGTTGTGGAAAGCTTCAGTCAGAATCAGACAAGAGGCACCCAGAGGTAAGAGATGGCGGGGCCAAGCTGGAAGAAAGGGCAGAGTCCTACAATAAACTGCTGATACTCATCTCTCTCTCTCTAAAACAAAAAATCTCTACAAGATGGCAAATTCATTAGGGCAAGAACTGGGTTCTTCTTCCATTTTTTGTCCTCTTAGTCTACCTAGGAGACTCTCAGGAGATGTTTGTTGAATTGAAAACAACTCTCCTGTTAGATACCTCTTTTGAATGAATTTTCAAACCTGCCTTCAAGTTCAAGTGGGGATACACAAAGCCAAGGCTAGCATCTTCAAAAGATTTTAGAGGAAGTTTATGAATGTGTAACCCTAATTTTCCTAGGTTTTTGTCAACACCCAGAATTGTAAGCAATCAAGTACATAGTCACTTAATTGACTGATGAAGGAAAACTCATATCTTTGAGATTATGTTAGGGTAGGCCAAAATGGTATAACCAATAGACCCAAAAGGTAATGGCTCAAACACAGTAGAGGTTTTTTTCTTTCTCACATAACAGTTGAGGACAGATGTTCCAGATTGATGGCAGTGAGGGAGGGGGCATAGGGCTTTGCCCTTTATGGTCCATCAGGGACCCAGGCAGATAGTAGTTCTGCTACCCTCAACTATTGTCTTCTAAAGTTATTATCTTCATTGCCATTATCTTTCCAGCTGAAGGAAAGAGGGAAATAAATGGAGGAAAACACCTGCAAGTGCTTACATTGGAAAGAGTTCAGTCACACGGCCACATCTAACATCATGACTGGGAAACAAAATAGTAGCTAGGCAACCATCTAACAATCTTAAAAACAGAGGATGGACTACACAGTGGGAGTAGAGAGAAGTGTGGATTTTGTATTTGGAAAAGATCTTAGATGTTTCTTCTTCCAACAGTCAACCCAGTGCAAGCACTAATCTTCCTGCTCAACGTGGTCCCTGTCCCCAGTACATATCTAAGCCCAACTTCCATTCTATGGCCTGGAGAAATACTAAACACCAGTCTATGGTAAGACAACAGGAAGGGTCTCTTTCTTCAAACATATTTGCTTCCACGTGACAAAAAAGATAACACAGAGGAGGGAGAAAATAAATCCAGAGAAGCTACCTGCATGGGGGAAACCACGTTTTGTGGCCCTGGGAGGCCAAGATTGTGTCGTGGCCACGCTTTAGTTCTCCTGGGGCCCGTGGAAATGCTATATCACTATGAGGTCGCAGGATGTCTGGAAACCCTAGTATCTGTTCGAATCCTAACTGCCGCTTCTGGCTGGCTGTGATTGTGTTTCTGGAAGGATAACTATATTTTTTGTGATTCTGGATAAACGGTAACATCAACCCACGGGTCACATTAGAAGGTTTTGCTATATTCTAATTGCCAACCTCATGAGTAATCTTTTTCTTTATCTTGGTTGACATAACTTTCTCACCTCCTATTAACTTTCTTACACAAACCCTCTAGTCCTGGCCTAGTGGTATCTTGAATTGTTCTTGGATATGCATGTTTCTGCTTCTGCCCTTGAGCCCACATTCCACCTCCCAGTTATCCCAGCCAACTCCCACTCCTTAGACTCCTATCTGAGCAACTTGTGTGCACTTATACATTGCTTGGATTATTGTATTTCTCAATATTACTCATGTCTTCCCAGGGACACTGTAAGCTCCTTGAAATTTGCTTGGTCTTTTGTTGATTCCTTGGGCCTGAGCATGGTATAGTGAGCATAGTGAGCATTCTGTAAATGTTTGTGGTTGATGGCGATGGTGTGAGAACTTGATAGACTCTGCAGAGAATTGAGCCTGAGATGTAGATAAATGTAACCCTTGGATGGCAGGGATTGATAAAACCTCTCTACTGAGCCAGCCCCTAGTGGCTTAGGAGAAGAAGAGGAGACCTGGCAAGAGGAAAGGCAAAGGGGAAGAGTCCCCAGCTTCAGTCACCAACAGTGAACCCAGCTCAAGCAAGATCAATGCTAGTGTGCAGTGCCCTGGGATCCTGGAGTACCTGGGAAATGCCAAGATGCTGGCAATTCAAAGGATATTGCTGGAGGCTGACAATGATGTGAGTAGAAATATTCAGCTCAATGGGTACGACAACAGCTTCCCAAAGAGATGGGGAAAGCAAGGCAAAGCAAGGAAGATGAGAATGGGGTACTGCCAAGAGAACTGGCTTTCAGATAGAGTTTTGGGCCACTTTGCTTCCCTTTCTCCTTGAGTCCCCCAGGACATTGCAGACCACAGGTCTTGCCCTGAGAGAATAAAGGGTGGGCAGGGAGGGGAAGGATCATCTATTTCTTGTGTCAGAAATGAAAAAGTCTCCATGTCAGACGAGTTCAGTCTCACCCTCTTCAAGCTGGAATTCAAAGGAGTCCCAGCTGCCCCTAAGTTTCAGTCATTCAGTACGCTTGTCTCTATTTGAAACTCAGGGTCAGGGAGCCCAGTATTCCCCAACGGATTGTCCCATGGTGTGAAAATGTTTCTGCAGCAGGGAGGAGGGAACATGCATGGCATCCGAAAATGGAAAAGGATTTCACATATGGTCCTGCTGGGCAAATCGACCTCTGGCCTTTGTCTGGAATGAGAAAACTATCCACATACCTACTGGCAGGTTCCCTGGAAGCTTCTCTCCTCTCCCACTGTCCTTCCTAGAAGCCCCAGCCCCTGCCCCTTACCCAAAGGCCATGAGCTTTTGCCTCTCCAACCTAAAAAGTGACAGGAAGTAAGAAGGAGTGAGCACTGCAGAAATATGAGTGAGATTCGGGAAAGACATCCAGAGGACGGACTCTCTGCTGAAACTATTTTCTATAGTCCAGGTTCCAGGAGCAAATATTTCAGTGTCAGACTCCTCTTCCCTGGCAGGTCGGCCAGGGTCCCAGGTGTTGACTATGACACAACAAAGAAACAGGGAAGGGGGAAGGCATCACCAGTTAGTTCTAATTCTGTGCCTCTCTCTGTAACACCTAAGAGGATGTTGCCACGGTGCCCGGGAGCCCAGGGGTGCACCACCTATCTCCTAGGATGGTGCTTTTTAAACTGCCAATTGCCACCCAAGAGTGAGCTGTGAAATAATTTAGTGGGTCTTGAACCACACTAAAAAAATAATAGGCTAGAAAACATCAGAGAGCACTGAACATACTAGGGAAAGTATTGTTTTGTTTTGGTGGACTGGGTACCTAAGTAAGATGTATTTCTTACTGTGGATCTGGTTTTAAAATATATCTGAAAGATTCTGTTACCCAGAATCGGGGTGGGGAAGCAGGAAAGTCCCAAAGAAGCAGTTGGTTGAGCCTTTCATCTGCCTCATGGACTAGCTATAGATAGCCTGGTTGGGCCCTTCAGGGCCTAAGGTCCTTCGACCTGTCTTTCTGGGCCTGGGAGAGCACCATGAGCCTGGTTGAACCCTGGTCAGTTTTTGGATCAAGTCCCTGACAAGAGTACCTGGGTAGGAAGGGTTGCCCTCTGGAAATTAAATTAAAAGGGATTCAGCAGTTAGCTGTAAAAGTGTAAATGATGTTTCCAGGGTTTCTTCATCCCTAGAGGCTCCCTGTGAGTTTCTGAGATGCACAGACTGGAAGAAGAGGCCCTGCTGCCCTGGAAGGAAGGAGGACTGGGGTACTGGAACAGGCAGCCTTTGGCAGTGGTAGGAGGTTGTAGAATCTGGGACCCTCCTCCTAGTAGGTCAGACACCTGGTGAGGTGGAGAACAGTGTTTCTGGCGTGGGGGAGAGGTTCCCCAGACCAGAGGTCTGGTCACATGGCCTCAATGTTTGCCAAAAGGTGGGGAGAGGGAAAATGTCCTTAGCCAAGCTGCCCTTGGATTCCCTGCAAGGTGACAGGGAGAAGAACTGATTGGGAGGGATGGGTCCCTGATCCACTGGCCCATTTGAGAGAGAATGACATATGCTTGTACCAGATAGACCTGCCCCAGAGATTAGGACCTCAGGGATGCCTCTGTACAGTGCTCTGGTGGTCATGACCTCCCACCTTCAAAATACGTCTGAGGGCTACTACACCTACAGAATGGAACACCTCACCCGCATCCCTGGATGTGTGGAGTGTTCAGAGTCACATTCTTGGAATGAGCGACCACCGCATAATCTAAGCTAATGGGAGTCCTCTCAAACATCTATTTCAACTGAAAAACAGGTTAAAGAAAAGAGAAGAGAACTAATCCAGAGAATGGCTTCTTCAAGGGAAGCCCATCCTCCGTGGATGCAGAATATACGAGACCTCTGCTATCACATTTCCATTTCCCCTTGGCCCATGGCTGCCTGGGATCTCTCCCAGATTGGTACCATCAGATTTGGTGGAAGTATGTGTGACCATTAAGGTCCTAACTATTTCTGGCTGTTTAGGGGTGTAAACATTTCTTCTGGGTGAACATTTTAATTTGAGGATTCAGAGGAAAGTTAGCAAGAAAACATCAGTCAACTGGTGATGCCAAAAAACCTTCAGTGGTTCCCATGGACTCGTTTGGCACTGAAGACCCTTTGCTGTTCTGCCTTGAACATTTCTCACAAGCTGCCTTCCCACTGATCATTCAAGTCCTGCCCTGTGCACGTCCACTTCTTCCCTGTGGTCACGGCCTGTTTGGTCATCTGAATGCCACCCTTACCATCCAGCCCAGGCCAGGGCCTTATTGTACCTCCCAGACCATGGCAGCATTTTTTTTGTTTTTGCCCACTTTGGGCTCCAGTGCTAGTGCTAGCTCTAGCCTACGTTTTAATCCTTTTTTTTTTTTTAGCCACATTTACTGATTATAAAATCATTTGTACATTTCACATAAAATATGAAAAACACATAAAAAGATAAAGAGTAAAACCACTCCTAATTCCATCCTCAGAGATAGCCGTTAGGTATCTCTTGATGGACTTTCTGCCTGCCTTTTTTCATTTATAGAATAGATATGCTGACAGAACCAACTCCAGCACCAGAGCCAGCACCAGCACCAGACGTAAAGCTAGCTCCAGGGCTAGAGCCAGCCCCACTGTCAGCTCTACCTCCAGCACCAGAGCTCGAACCAGCTTCAGTGCTGGATTCATATCTACAGCCACGTCTACAGTCATACCGTCAGCTCCAGGACCTCCTCCAGCACCAAACCCTGAGCAACAGCCTGCATTAGCTCAGCACCAGAACCATTCTGACTCTCACCTAAGGGGGTATCTCTCTCTCTCTTTTTGGTAGTGTTCTTCTTCTTTCCATATACTTCATGGTTTAGTCTATTTTAGGAGTCACATAAAATTAAATTTCATTGTAAATGTTGAAATAAAATTGATATGCTGTTGATACAGTTTTGGCTCTCACTTTCTTCACGTAAGATGGTAACACAAGGGCTTCCCAATCAGGGCTCTTCCCAAACCTGATATGTAGGTGTTGACCCCATATGTTCTATCAAATGGGGGAGTATTGCAATTCAATCATGTAGTTTCTAAAAGGTTGGGCTAATTTACATTTCTAATAGCGGTGTAGTACATGGTGTCTATGTCACACCATGTGGCAGTTTGGTGTCTGAGAAGCAGACACTATGATGGATTTAGGGGGGGAAATGCCAGTGAAGGGAGTGAGAGGGAACAGGGTAGGGAGGGCAAACCTTCAGACTGCAACTGGTGTAGGCAAGAAGGATTGGGAATAGGAGTTTCAGGCCACCATGCCTGTGCCCGTTCTAAGAAAGTTTGGGGCAGTGGTTGAGTTATCACCAAAGTAAAAGTCCCTCGGAAGAGGAACTCCTTGTTTGACAGGATTGGGTTGGCCTTAGCTAGGGACGGCATAGAAAATGTGGCCTCAGCATTCAGGGGGCAGGCAGCTGGAGCTGTCAGTCAACTCTGCTTCCCTAAGTCTTGAAGGAGACTTAAGCAGTGCCCCCACACCCAGGGCTGCCCCATTTCACCTGTTCAACAGTGTTTCAATAATTAAAACATATAATTATTAACTGCAAAAATGCTCTCACGCTGCTGTTTTACGTTTCTTTGTTTAACCTCGAGATTAAACCCAAGCATTTCTCATTAATTCAGCTACTTACTGTATTTCTCCTAAGAATTGCATGCCTGGGTGCTCTGTTTCTCCACGATTGCTTTCCTTACTGGTCTGTAAGAGTGCTTGCTGTGCCGTATTGAGACTATTAGATCTGTGCTAATTTTTTTTTAATTGATTTATCAATTTCCTTTGTATTTTATGTAGGATGGTTTTGACATGTTAGTGTTTTAAATAACTCACTGTTATGATCGTCTCCTTTACTTCATGTGCAGAAAACTCTTGCTCGCCCAGAGTTCAGTTAAATAGACACCAATATTTTCTTCTAGGTATTTTTGGGTTTATTCTTTGCAGTTAATACACTGAGATTTTATTTGGGGTATGGTGTAAGAAGGGGATCAGATTTGATTCCCAGCCCTCCTCCCACCCCCACTAGCCACAGTTTCCAATTTGGCTTTTAAACAACCTAACCACTAACTGGAAACGCTGGTGGCCTAGTGGATAAGTGCTACAGCTGCTAACCAAAAGGTCAGCAGTTCAAAACCACCAGGTGCTCCTTGGAAACTCTATGGGGCAGTTCTACTCTGTCCTATAGGGTCGCTATGAGTCGGAATCGACTTGATGGCAACAGGCTTGGTCTTTTGTTGTTTTTAACCACTAACCACTGGTTTCTGGTGATTTCTTTTTCAGGTTTTAAATTTTTCAAAAATATATAATAGATTTCAGGATTTTTTGATTCTCTTCATTGACAGGCTTGCAGAGTCTTGTGTATCCAGAGCACACTATTTTAAATTCTGTACGAACAATCATAACAGTTAAATACCTCAAAAAAGAAAGTATTTCCTTGAAATTGTTTAAACAACTCTGCCATCTATTATCTTTTTTTTTTTCCTTCCAGCTGAACTGCAGAATAACTTTATCAAGCCCCACCCTCCCCTGCCCTGCCCAAATACCACTGGGATTTTAGTTAGGATTGCATTTCACCTAAAAATTATCTTGGCAAGGACTAACAGCGTTGATATATCCAGGATTTCAATCCAAGGTATGCCTCTCCACTAACTTTTCTCCTTTGTAAATATCTGTAAAAAGCTTGTATTTTTCACATAGATCCCAGACATTTCACATTAGTCTTATTTCTAAAATTTTTAAAACGCTGTTATGAATACGTGTTTCTCTTTATATCTTCTGCTTGTTGAACAGAATTCCCTCTGTTTCAGGACAGTTGCCGTACCCTTCTCAAATGAGTGAGTATTTAAACCAAAACCAAGCCCATTGCTGTTGAATCGATTCCAACTCATTGCGACGCTGCAGGGTAAGTAATATTACCTGAAGAATCCCACCCAGTGCCGTCAAGTTGATTCCGACCCATAGCAAATCCCAGGAGTATGGTTATTGCCTGATTGCTGGCTAGGTGCTTTAGCAGGCGGTACAACTGGAGTAGGACTGAGATCCTCCAAAAAGTTGAGAAACCCAGCAAGGCTGTGGGTTGGAAGAACGTGGTGTTGAGAAAGCATACACAGGCAGGTAGGACCATAATATCCCCTCAAACAAGCTGACCAACAAACGAGCAACCCTAAGCAAACCCTTTCAGAACTTTTCAAAGTCCTAGTCATACTGCCATTAATCACGTGTTCTAGAAGACATCTCCCAACTGTTGGTTCATGAACCCTGAGAGGAACATGACGGTACTAAAGGAGGTAAATGCCTAATTTAAAAAAGCTATAAGTAAGTATTTTTAAGCAATTCCTCTTTAAAGCTAAGTGTGAGTGCTCTGCGTATATATTGATTGCACCTGTATGGTTGCTCAGGGAAACTATACAAGCATCTTAGAACTCAAGTCATTCAGTGCTTTAGCTTTCAATTCATCACTACTAGCTGCCATAATGCTTCTTGACCAAGAAACACTTTGCCATCTTTTCCTTAGTCCTCTGTTATTTGCCTTAGACCCACAACGGACTTGTTAGTTAAAAACAGTAAGCAGAGGGAATCCTGATGTTGAAATACAAGTAAGTTAATGTGGAGCACAAACACGAAAATAACAATATAGATTTGCTGCAAGATAACCTTTGCTTGATCTCTAAATTGCATTCATCTCTTCAAGATCCTTAGTTTGAAGAGGATTTTGAAGAACTCTTACATAAAGAGGTCTCTGGTACCTCAAAAACCAATGTTCAAAAGGAAAATGAAATTTGCCTTTGCATTTCAGGGAGGTGAGAATAGAACTTTTCCTTAGTTGCAGGGTGTTGTATGTGGAGAAGTCCTTGAAAATAGCAGATTGAGTCTTCTCTCTTATCATTTAGAAGCAAAACATAAAAATTATGAAAATAAAGCAGGATTTTTAGTGCCCAAGTTCATGAAATTAAAAAAAAAAATCACATCGTGAAAGCAGCTTTGATCTATTTTTGAGGCTATAACAAGTAGTTACATTTCGATCTATGTTTTAGTTTCCATTTGGTTCTCCCACGCCAAACACAGCATGCAATTTTAAAACATATATGATGGTGCTTTTTATTCTAGTCTGAATCATTCTAAAAACAGGCAAAACTAGATGCCCTCTTAAGGCCTATAAACACATTCCTGAAAACCACAATAGCATGCTTCATTAGCTTTGAAAGCAAAGTAGTTCCCTGTATCCCCCATAAACACTGTTTGCAAAATGTCACCCCAGTGACTGAAAGCATTTATTTGTTGTATGGGGCTATTAGTCAGATTATGGGGGTAAGTTTGTAATAGCTTATTGGAAGTAGGGCCAGTTGTCTAACAAGGTATATTTCTAATTCATGACAATGAAATCATGTTATCTGCATAGAAGACAACTTTGCTTCCCAGTAGAGCGGAGGACTTGCACCTAGTTCATCCAAAAATGGTCTCAAGTTACTAATAAATATGAATTGATAGCAGAACACATTCCTTCTTACATGCACTAGAAATTCTTATCTAATAAAAGAGTTTCTATGTGTCCATTTTGATGTTAAAGTACAAACTTCATAATGCATCAATACAAGAAACAGAATTGATCTATTTAGTGTATGTAAAAGCAGTTTTTTATCAGTGGATCCAAAACTCAATACAAACTACAACGTTATGTTATGGTTAAAAGGTTCCTCCTTAAGGTGATAAACAGTAAGTCAATTGTCTCTAGACCACTATACTGAAATTCCTCTTTCTCACGTACGTTAGTCTAAGACACCTATACTTTGATTTAATCAAGAAAGAACCGGCATTTATTAAGAAAAATTTAACCAGAATTAGTAAAGCATTAAAAGAAATGCTTATAGTAAAAATGCCAAATAAGATGAAAGTATCTGTAAAAAAAAATTGGCAGATCTAATTTACCTGCTCTGTACTTTCTTCTCCCTAATACAACTCCCCTCCCTGGATCTTATGGACAAACTCTTAGTCTTCTATCAAGCATTTATTTTGTCTGAGAGATTTTTTAAGGCAAAGAGAAACTTATAATAATATTAAATATAATATTATTTATAATAATATTTGATGATGAGATAGATGTAGTCTCTAAGTAGGATGAACTGGCTGATGGTTGGTACTCAATAGTTCTTATGAAACCAGTTGTAAGACGTTTAGTTAGAAGGAGCAACCACTTGAGAGACAGGGAGGGAAGAAATCTCTCTCTGTAGGTGTTTAATGGAGAGAGCTTTTGAGGGTCTTCTACAAAGCAACACATAGCCAATACAGCCTGGGATATTTAAGTTTCTAATTATCCCAACTAAATGTCTCAAATGATTAAGAATGATCAGTGGGGCCAAATGCGATAATCTGTGATGTTGGCCCCGGACTACAAATGTGGTTAGTTTCTTTCAGATTTATTCAACACTATCAATATATATATATATTTTTATCAATACACTCAGAGCTCTGGTGGTGCAGTGGTTAAGAGTTCGGCTGCTAACCCAAACATTGACAGTACGAATCTGCCAGCTCCTTGAAAACCCTATGGGGCAGTTCTACTCTGTCCTATAGGGTTGCTATGAGTTGGAATTGACTCAAACGGCAAGGGGTTTGGTTTTGCTTTGGTACCGATATGTTCAACACTATCAGGTGCTATTTATAAATAACTGTGTTGTGGAATATTCTGTTTAGATTAACAATCTGTTTTAGGAGAACAACCTGTGGGAAATTATTCTCCTTTCCAGTTCCAAGTAGACAGGGCCCATTGTCTATGCTAAAAAGCCTTAGAGTTTAGGTTTAGAGTAGGTTTGAATAATTAACTTTAGAGTGGAATATATAGAATAAATAGAGATGCCCAAAAGAGTGGCCCTATTACCCAAACTGACAGAATGGACCAAATACACAGAAGAAATGTAAATGTAGCTGGCTTCGATTTTTTAAAATTGAGAGAAGATGATCTCTCCCTTTTAAAAAAGTCACTTGAGCATCCCTCTTAGTTATACAGAAACAGTAAGAGTAGGTACTCATTTTTGTGGGTTTAGAGTGTTACAGAACATTCTGTGGCTTTCCCTGAAACTCTTGAATGCAAAGCTAGTTACACAAGGAGGTGGGTCTGTTTCTGTAGGAGCTAAGTGTCTCCTGGGCAAAATTCTAACCCTTAATTCCTGATACTCAAAGTTCTGAGGTCGTTTGGGGTGGACAAGGGTAGACCTAACTGAGGTATGAAATATAACTTTGAGATAAAACTGGAGACTCAGGCTCAATATAAGCAAGGATCAAGGAGAGTGTGAGTTGGGGGAAAGGGTGAGTTTCTAGCACAACAGAAGCAACCCTGACCCAGCCATGCAAGGACAACTGGGTGTGCTTTGGAAACAGCAACTGAATGTGTGTGCTCAAGAGTGGAGCACCCTAGATTGAATTTAACACCAAAGAAGTGAGGGTCCATCTCTCCTTTAAGGACCCTATAGGGGTCCACAAGGGCCTCATCACTGCAGTGCTCTAGCAGAGGTCTGGCAAACTGTGCTGGGTGAGTGTTCAACAGCGACACCATGTGGCAGTGAGACCCAGTAGCAAGAGAGAACCTATCAAGACTCTGGTTGTCTTTTTCGATGATATTCTAAAGAGCCAACACAATCCTCACACAGGACGATCCCAATGAGCCAGAGAAGGGCAAACCATAGTGGGGCTTGTTGATTCAATTCCTGGAAGTCAAAGTAATTCCTGGAATCAAATTTTCTGGTCAGTCGAATGCAGAGCTTCTCAAGGACTGTCAGGGCAGAAAGGGTGTTGAGCAAGACAGGAGGACAGTCTTCAGACATGTTAACTCTGTGCATTCTCAGAAGCCAGCTAATTGGGGCCCAGGCTGGCTGCATGGCAGATTCAGCTGAGGATTATTTGGGAGCAAATGCCCACGCCGGTCGACCCCAGAGAGAACAAAGGTCCTACTGTAAATTAATCTACGATCAGAAGCAAAGAGATTGGACTCATTCAGTTAGTTGTGCAGCCACAGGTAGGAGGTATAGGCTATAAGCTGAATGCTAAAATGGAACTTAACTCTAGAGTGGTTTCTGAGCACCTCCTACTTGGAGAGGAAGGACTGGGAGGAAGACCACTCCGCACCCCCCATAAGCCAGCAGGGTCTCCCCCAGGGGTGAAATCACCAGGGGCAGCTAAAGCGTGAGCTAAGTTTCCATTTTTGAAATGAGGCTCAAAGTCATCTAGGCCTTTTCAAAAACAAATGATAAAAATGTAGAACAGAAATGAGCCAAAAATAAAAATCCAGGGACCCAGCTGTCTTGCACCTGCAAGGTTGTTGGTGGTTCTTGTCCTGTGGTTCCTGTGTTTCTGTTCAGCCTGGGGCCCACAGAGCTAGGTCCTTGAGGAGGTCTCAGACCCCTGGAAGCCCCAGTAACCATTCAGACTGTAACCAGGTGCTTCTGGCTGGTAGTAAATGTGAAAGTTATCTGCAGGACAGCCCCTTCACTGGGCCTTTTGGAAGGAAGCTGGAAAGAAACCATCACCAACCAACTGGACAAATTCCCCTGGGAAAAGAGAGGACTGGGATTCTCCTAAAGCCTCTCCCCATTTCCCCCCCTTCACTGTTCTTGGGCCACCCTGGGCATTATCTTCACAGCAGCTGTCATAATTGCATGTATGAATTTGGGTGATTATTTGATTAATGTCTGTCTCATCTCTCCAAGCTGTTAGTTTCATGAAGGCAGAAGTCCTGTGTGTCCACTCATCACTTCACCCTCATGAACTCACAGGAGGCCAAAGAGCCTGCATTCTATTTTGGGGACAGAGCCACCTGTCTTCAGGTGCAAAGTGGGAAGGAGGTATTTTCAAAGTTCAGAGAGCCAGGCAGGGAGAGGGTCTGGTTCCCCTGGGGAGGGTGGTATAGGGGCCCTGATGGTAGCAGTTGACATGGAGGGGCTGGGAGCTGCCTGAGGCCGTTTTGTTTCCTGTTAATGGGGCTGCTCAGAGAAGGCCTAAGTGCCACAACAGGTTCAAAGTTTTCAGCCAGCACACAAATGCCTTTGTGTATTGAGGGACTGGTGCATGCAGTTGGGAGAGAAGGAAGGTAGGGCCTCCCTTGGCCCCAGGAAAGTGAGGACAAGTTGGCGTGCAGTTGTCATGGCTTAAAACTGTCACCCAAACAGATGGGTTTGGTGTCTGGTTTGGTGGGAAGCTGGTTGAAGAGGAGGAGAGCAAAGAAAACCAGAGAAGCTGGCACACTCTTGGGAGGCACCGGCCTGGGGGTTAGCACTGACGGGTGGACAGTTTCCACCCTTGTTGGTCAGATCCCCCCATCATTGATGCTCTCAGGGAAGTGCCAGCAGACAAGGCTGCCCTCTTGCCAGGTGCCAATGGCCCTCAAGAAACGGGCTGGGGCTGCCAACCCTCTGCATTTGATTTCAGGAAGGATGAATAAGCGTGTATTAGCCAAAATTATAGTTAAAAAAAAATTAAAAGATTCCAATCATCTCCAAACAAAAAAACAAAGAAAACACCAAAGCAAAATAGAAAATAGGACGCAGGTGCTAATCAAGCTGAACTGGTAGGAGTGTTAATATCTTCCTCTCTCCGCTCCTGGACTCAAAAATCCAGCCTCTCAAGTGAGCTTGGGAAAAGGCAGGGCAATGGGTCTGGCTAGACCCACTGGTAAAGGCTGTATAGTTTAGACGGCTGCCTCTTTGCCTGCGTCTCCCGTTGATCTATGAGCTTCCGGAGGAAGGCACTTTGGCTTGCTCACTGTGCACCCCAGGGCTGGTGCAGAGGACACCCCAGAAGTGTTTGACAAATGCTCAGGATCTCAAAGTTTATGGTGGGGTCTTTCAAGCGCTGTCACCTCATTTCTCTCCAGGTAGGTGCTAATACATTCACAACATTGCAATCATCAGGAGGATATGGAGCTAGCTGTGTGGACTCCTATTCCTGTCCTCAGCATTTAGGAGGCAGGAAATATTGAGTTGGGGTGAAGAAGAAAAAGGCAACAGAATTTCAGAAGATGGCGGCATGCTAGTACTGGAGGATCACTCACACTCTACCGAGTCCAAAGACCTCGTTTTACACCTGAGGCCTGAGGGCTGTGTGAGCTTTGTTTTCTTTGCAGCAGGCTTTCAGAGGCTGGATTGAGTGTGCATCCACACCTAGTGGAGCCTGCATGAATAATCCTAGGCCTGCTGGCCACAGTCTATAGTAGCTTCTACAGACGGGTTGCTGCCTTGCTTGCCTGTAACGGACATGCATGGCGTGGAGCAAAGGAGGGCTTCAGTTGTGAGGTTCCCACGTAAGGAACTGGAGCCCTGTGTCAGCAGCAGACAGCTCATTTGTGATGGCATGAGGACCACCATGAGGACCAAAGTACAGAGGGAAAGACACAGGAAGGCTCACTCCAGAATACTTTACTCTCCAAAGAACAAGCCCTGGACTGGAGGAAAAGCCCACAGAGGCAAACCTGGGCCTCTTCCCTCTGATTATCTTCCCTGAGGGCTCTTCGTTCTACTGGAGCAACCTCTATCTGCTCCCACCCCTGATGACCACCCTGAAGTCTGCTCCCCTCCAATGTAGGTGGTATTAGGGACCAGAATGCAGGTAGGAGTCATAAATACTGACCATAGGTCTATTCCAGAGGCAGAGCCAGAGAGCCTTGGAATGCTCTGGCAATATCAAAGAGGAGAGGAGAGCAAGGACCTCCTAACACATTGAGCATGAGTTCAATTTTGGGATAGAAATGACATCTTGGAGTCAACAGCCAGATATGGGCACCAAGATCAGTGCCTTAACCTCTGGGTTAGACTTGACTTTGTGCATTATGAGGAAAAAGAGTAGATGGATGGTCAGACCATGGTGAAACAGGGCTGGCTTTATCCCTGGGCATAGCCCAGTTCTTCTGCAGAGAACCAGCAGCCTACTGGTCAGGATGGAAGGTCTGGACCACCAGGAAGTAGAATCAGTAAGGCTCTGGCCCACTCCATGGAGCCAAGAGAAAGAGAACTGTCACTATTGTTTCCCAAGGACAAGCCAGAAGTTTGAGGGCCCAGCAGAGCTCCTAGTAACACCCCTCTTGGAGCTGCCAGGCCCGCTACATGGAAGATGGGACCTAGCCTCTGCCTGGGATGGTAGATGGGGCAGGTATGATAGGTGGGGCAATTGGTCGGAAAAGTGTCAACTGACAAACGCTAGTATTGCTCAGGGCAGAAGGACACCCAGGCCTAAGGAGAAGATTCTCTGATGCCTAAAAGAATAGGAGGGATAGTTGAGAGGGGGAAAACAAGATGGGTAGAAAATAATAGACAACTGACTCTGATGACATTTCTAGGATCTTGCATTAAGAATGTAGTGTTTCTCTAGAGCCCTACCACCAGTGTTCCTGAAAATGAGCCCTTTTAACTGTGCTTTCCAATAATGGCTGATCCTCCATTGTGTGATGGCACCCTGTTCTCCCAAACTGGAGACCAAGGCGTTACCTTTGACTCCAACACAACCAGTCAACAAACCATGCAACTTTCCTCCCCACACCCTTCCAAGTGACAGTCATACATTCATGGGAACCTACAGAACATGAATGTACACAGATAGCTTCCAAGTTAGTCTCCATCTTCCCAGTCCAGCCAGCTGGCAGCCAAAACTTCTGCAGTTTCCTAACTGATCTCCCAGCCTCCAGGCTCAGATCTTCCAGTCCTTTTCCTGCACCACTGACAGGTCATTCTCCTCACAAACTGTTGAGAACACATAATTTTCCTGCACTCAAAATCTTCAAACACTTCCCATTGCCCACAGATTAAAGTCCAAACTCTTTAACATGGTGTGGGAAGACAAGACCCTCCACGGCTCTCTCCTCCCTCTCTTGCTTTGTGTCTCACTGTTCTTCTGCAGATACCTTCCAGCCCTCAGCTGCTTCTGAACACTTCTTGCATGCTCCCACCCGCTCTTACCTGTGGGCAATGCTCTCCCCATTGAGAGAGCCAGATTTCAAGAGCTAGCCTCAATGCCCCCTCTAGATTAAGGCCAGCTCTTGCCAACTGGGGACAGAGAATTTCCACCCTGTCCTTTTTAGGAATATTATAAACTGACTTGTTTCCTTCTACTACCTTGTGTGGCTAACTATATTTGTATGTCTTTCTCTCCAAAGACACTGTAAATTCCTTGAGAGCACAGATTGTGGTCTATGGTCTTGAAGACTGCTGTTGGCTTGTGGATTTAGGGTCTTCCTAGGTCCTCAGGAACAGGTTTAGGGGGATTTTAACACATAGTTGGACAGAGGGATTCATTTTCTAAACACATTGGACTGGAAGAAACCTGGGCTGAGATGAAATGAGTGGGGAGAAATAGAGAGGTGAGGGGAGAGTTAGGGAGTTGGCTCCTGGCCACTGAGGGAAAGAGAAACTCTTTGTACCCATCAATAGGGGATCCCAGTGCCACCCTGGCCCCAGAGTGTCCTGTCCAGGGGCCACTGTCCAGGGTGTCCTGTCCAGGGCCACATGGGTAACATGTCTAGGGACTAAATCTCTGGCTGTGGCTAGTGGGGAAGATGGTGGGGATGAATGTAGAGTAATGAACACAACAAATACCATCCTTTTAGGTAGAATGAACATCACAAACCAACACTCACTGCCTGCCTGCACCTAGAGAGCAATGGAGAAAAGATTGTGAGTGAGGACGTGTATGGTTGTTGGGTGGCCTTGGGCTGAGGCAGCAAAGGCATCTTTCCCTTTCCAGCTCTGGCGGCTGGGGCTTGGGGAGTAGTGAGAGTGTGGAAAGGGCCAGAAAGGCTGTAGTTTTCTTCCCTCAAAACTGAAAGACTCTGACAAGTGATTTCCAGGGTCTTCCCCTGTTCAAGCTGGAATTAAATGCCATCTCAGACATCGCCAAACCCGAGCCATTTGGGATATGGTGACAGCCCACTATCCCCTGTGCTCCCAGGGTCAGGGATGGCCTCTGCTATGGAGTGTTTTCTGGGTGGAGAAAAGGGGAGTGGGCTCTGAAAGATGGTCTTCTGCCTGGGCAGGGGGGAGGGTGTGTAAAGGCTGGTGCCTAGGTCAGTGTGGGTTGCCATGCCCACCAGCCATCAATCATCCTGGGAAGGGGACAGAGCCATCCCACCCAGGAGAAGGTCCTGACCTTCCATTCCTCTACCACGTGCCCACTTCTTCTTGACTGCCTCTCTGACCCAGAGCTGCCGCAGGCATCCCAGGCCCAGCCACAGTCCACCCACCCTCTTGTCAGCTACAGGGAAGAGAAGAGGTGAGGAGGGAGGGCCAGAAATGCAGTTCAGGGGAGACAGCCATAGAGAGGGATGCAGGCTGAGTCCTGCTCACCTCCAGCCTGCCCTCCCATAGACCTTGCTGTGAGCAGAGATTTCTGTGAAGCACTACAGCCAGACCCCTGCAAAACTCCCCTGAGAGGAAGGTGGGTGGAAGGGGGCTGCCGGGATCCATTCAAATCTGAATTTTTTCTCTGCACTCCTTGAGAATAAAAGGCTACGAGGGTGCAGGGCAGAATAAGACCCATCACCCATCTCATACAGCAGTGTTTTTCCTACTGAGGGTCGCAAACCATTAGTGGGTTGTGAAATCAATTTAGTGGTTTGTAGCCAGCATTTTAAAACAATAGATTTTCAAAAAAGATTATCAAAGTTCTCAGTACAAAGCACTTATAGAAATGGTCAAGTGTTTTATTGAATTATATCTATCCATACCTATACTATATATATTTGTACTGGGTGGTGATGAAGAATTTCTTTCTTTCCGTGGTTTGTGGTTAAAAAAGTTTGAAGAATGTTGGCCTCAACTAGAACGTTGTTGCGAGGGCTAGCTGGTCCTGGAGTAGCACAGTGAGTAGCACTAATCCTGTGGAGAGAAAAGTCAGAACTGCAGTGCAAGGCCTATTTTGGCCTCTTGGACCTGATAGCCAGACCCCTTTGGGGCCCTTCAGGAATTAGGTGGCCACCTAGCTCAGTCCTGTCTTTCCTTGGCAGGAGAACATGCCAGGGGCCCAGGATGGGAAGAGCTGCTACACGGAAGCCTCCTTTAGAGGCCCGTAAGTTTATTGCTAGCTGTCTAATGCTTCATGGAAGCGCTTCACGGCTTTGGGGCTTCATGTTAGCTTCTGAGATGTGATGACCAGAAAAAGAGAGCCCTTTTTTATGTAACTTAAAGGGATTGGATAACGGTGAGGCTGAATGGGAAAAGAGGGATTCGTCAGGACATGTCAGAAGGCTTCTGGGACATGCCAATATTGAACTTCAGGGATGGGCAGGACAAGTGCTTCTGTTTGCCAAAGCGTGAAATTCAAGATTTCTAGGGAGAGTTGGAGGTGCCAGGGTTGGGGGCCTTCTTGCTGATAGATTAGACTTGAAGTGTCTAACTGGGGACCACTCGAGAAGCACAGGGGAGTCTGTGCTGGATTTCTCAGTCAAAGCAGCTATGTCTGGTAGCTACAAGCTGCATTAGAGAAAAAGAAAGGACCAGGATTTTGATCGTTCACTGCAGAAGGCTTCCCAAATTACGAGGATTGGAGAATAGGGCCCAGAATGCTGAGAGGGAGGAGAAAGAGACTATGAGTGTGTGTGCGAACGTGGGGCTCCCTCGTGGCTTCTAGTAGTGACAGCAGTTGGCCAGGAAGATACACTGGGGCATTCCAGAAATCAGGGTCATAGGAACACTGCGCAGACAGACAGCCCATTTTACTAAGGAAAAAATTATATCTAGCACATTGCCTTGGATTTACTACAGGCTTAATTTAGTTAGAGAGATAATTATATCAAAGTGTTCAGAATTTGTTATGCTTGTTAACCACTTTGGAAGAGGGTAGGTTAAAGACATCTGTCCCCGTGATGTGGACTGCAAGCAGACATGGCTGAAATTGGGATTCTAGCGTTGAATGAAAACTCCAGCTTTTGAAGCTTACAGTGTTCATTATTCTTTGCTTCTTTCAAAATCTCTCTTTCTTCTCAACTAATGAAGAACCTTCACCTATTTCCCACCCTCTCCCTTTGCTACCTCGTGATATTTCCCCCAATTATAGGGCTACCCATTTCTTTGGCTTTCATTACACCATGAAGAGGGTAGAAAAATTAACTGGACAAAGAGAAAGTATGGATTCCAGTGTCAACTCTGGAGTCTCAACTGATTCCAGCCTCAGTTTATACCCATTTGAAAAGAACAAGAAAGGATCCTAACTGGCTCAGAGATGAACCCCTGAGCTCAGGCAGGAGATAGCTAAGGCCACCTATAGGGTATTTGCCTCACATTGTCATTTTTGTTGTCTCTGAGGACACTTCTTAAGCTGCAGTGACTGCCCAGCAGTGGCCATTGCTCACAACTACTTTCACAAGCGCTTGTTTGTGACATTTTGTTGGCCAGCACTGCTCAGGGAATCTAAGAAGGATTCAGACCAGAACCTTTGTCCTCTAGAAGGCTCTAGTCTTGTGGGGGAAGGCATGGACACAGACACATGAAACAGGCTATTGTCAGCTAGGATGAGCTCAAGAACACAATCGTCCACAACAGAATTGGCCTACTTTCATTGATTAAAATCGGGGTGCAGTTTCTAGATTAAACTTCTTTGTTAACAGGAAAAAATCTTCTAGACCCTTTGAAGTGCCCTTCTAGATGATGCAGCTTTCATAGCGGGGACAAACATTTCTGAGAATACTATACCATACTGACAACATGGTGCCTCTTTTAAAAAGAAATTTTCTTTTCTATCAATTTCACACAAACCCACCAACCATCTCTCATTCTGGTGGTAGTTCCTGATGGACTCAACCAGGATTCCTAATCAGTGGCTTGGGTCTGTGGTTCCCAAATTCTGGGTCAAGGTACCACAAGGCACTGTAGCAAACTCACAGGAAAGCCATTAAACATTTTTAAATTTTCAAAGCAAGCACAGTGACATCTGTCAGACCTTAGTACTTTCTAATGGAACTGGCAGGTCTTTCTCTTAGCCTCGCGCCACAGTGAAGAATTACTGAGACACTCAGGGCCCGTGAACTGAAGGTGTTCAGCTATCTCTTCTGGCAGCCTGTCAGTACGTCCACTATCTGCTGCCTGCTTACAGACATCTCTTCTACATGTCCCCTGCTCGGTCTTGCTATTGGCCAGACCCTTCCAACTTGCTGTTGCTGATTGGTTTCCGTAAAAAAATTGTATGGACTTTATTCTGATTCCCAGTATCCACCTAGGTTTCAGCACCAGTTCAGCTACAGCACCAGTTCAAGTACAGAGGTGGCCAGGTCTCCTGCCTTTTGGGCTAAGAGAGATCTTGTCAATTCAGTGGCTGTGGCAGAGGCTTCAGGTTTTTGCCTTCGGGGCAGGCCCCCAAACAGAGACACCAGATGGCATAGCTCGCTTGCAGGGCCATCAGGTGACAGGTGCCCTGGCTTCCTCCTTCAGGACCTTGTCCTCTTCCTTGCAGGCCCCCAGCCCAGATTTCTGTCTATTCCTTTTCTCCAGCCAGCGTTTCCCTACAGGCCTCTCCCTCAGTGGTGCCCCTCCCAGGACTGTGAATTCTGCTGCCCTTGGACTACACTTGACAGTTGTCTTCAACTGCCATTGGAATATTCTCTCATTAAAATTCTCAGGGGTTGGTGCCCTCGTTCTGTAGCCAGGTGGACTACACTGTCCCAAGGACAGAGCTCAGATCTGTGGGGACTCAGCAGCCTGGACACTGGAAATGTCCAGTACACATGGGATGAATCCATTTAATAACCTAATACCCAGTGGGTTTTTTTGGCTGTCATGGCAGCATGTGAGGCTCTCTAGTCCCTGCTTTTTCATTTTCCAGGGGCTCTACCCGCCTTAAAGAAAAGCTAGAGATGGGAACCTTGGCAGGCCCAGCAGGGGGCGCTGTGGCTGAAGAATTTCAGCCCCCCCCATCCTGCCCTTCTCCTGCCCTGGGTTGTGCTACTTCTTTGCCAGGGTTCTTGTGTGCCAGGCAGGTGGCTGAGTTCACACAGCCCACAAAGATGGGGCAGGCTGCATGGGGACTTCTGTGCTGGATTAATCAACCTCTTCCCT
Source organism: Elephas maximus indicus (assembly GCF_024166365.1). Lineage (NCBI taxonomy): Eukaryota > Metazoa > Chordata > Mammalia > Proboscidea > Elephantidae > Elephas > Elephas maximus. The sequence continues at coordinate 82,776,726 of NC_064831.1, read as the reverse complement.
TCTCAGGATAGCAGGGAGAGGAGACAGGTCTTTAAGGCTGAGCACCCCGATCCTACCATATCTCTGGGTGCCCTGGCTCTGTCTCCCTGGCTAGGTGCTGGCGTGGGACTGGTGTTGTGCAGGACAGGTCCGGGCCTGAGGGGGCGCTGGAGAAGCGGCTGTCCCTGCCTCTGACACCCCCAGTCTCCTCAGACACAGTTGCCACCCACCCTGTATTGGCACTGACAGGGACCTTTTAGAAGCGGAAAGAGGCTATGGATTCATGTTTTGAGTACCTTGAATATTAAAGACGACAACATACAGGAAGAAAATTGCCAAATATTGTTATAAAAATGGTATGCGGTGTATTCGAAAAAACTAAAAAAAAGTTTTTTTTTTTAATTCTAAGTGCTTAAAAAATGATTTTTTAAAAAGAAAATTTTCATACACAGAGTATAAAGTTTGCCATTTAAACTATTTTTAAGTGTATAATTCAGTGGCAAAATGAATGATTTTTAGCACACACCAGTAGGATGGCTAGGTATAACCTCGTTTGGAGATAAGATTCAAAGCCTATGTTGGGGACCCTTTGTGAATGAGGTTCAGGACACACGGCCCTCCTGGTGCTTTGCTCCCTCTCACCCCCTACATTGGGCCCGGGCAACTTTGGGGGTCACCTGCCAGAGTCCCACTCTCCTTGGGGAGCAGCGTGGTGCCTCTGTGAATGAGAGTGGAGTCCTTAGGCCAACCTGAGCCCCCAGGCCTGCAGAGGGGAGGCCTCCTGCTGGCACCAGCTGAGCAGCCAGCAAAGGCCCAGACCTGGGAGCAGGCCTGGCAGCACCTAGGGCCCAGGCTCCCCTCTGCTGTGTGCCTCCTTCCTCCCTGCTGGGACCCATCCCTGGGGTATCAGGGCCCTGATTACAACCTCTCCAAATGGCCTCCACTAGGGCCTACCTGGTTTTAGCTCTGAGAAACAGCTCATTCCCACCAACTGAGTCAACTTTCTGCTGGCTTCCTTCTTTGATGGTAGCGGCCATTGGTTCCCTTTATGAAGTGCCTACATTGGCCAGATGCTCTGTTCAGAACTGAATCCAGCATGGCTTTCTCTGGATTCTCTCCAAGCCTCCCTCCTCAGCCCCCTCCAGGGAGGACTGATTGATTTTTTTCAAAATGTCTGCCCTAGAGGGGCTGATGGTTGACTTGAGAGCAAAGCACGAGGTACCTCTGTCCTTCAGTATAATGAAGCGAGCACCATGCTCTGGCCAGGATAGACTCATGGACATGCCATGAGGGGTGGTGGCTAGTGTTCCCGAGAAGGCTCTGGAAGAGGGGAGCCTGAGCTGAATCCTGATGAAGAAAGGACTTAGCCAGGCCAGGAGAGGGTGCTGAGAGAATTGGCAAAGGCACAGGGGTGGGACACAACAGGTGTGGGGAAGTTGGAGAGTTCAGTATTGAGGAACCCAGGGGAAGGGAGTTTGGAGAAGGGATGCGGGTGGGGCAGGGATGATGGGTAGGCAGTGTCCTGGATTTTATCCCATAGAGTCTGCAGAGCGGCAGGGCAGGGACAGAGCCCAGTGGGGATTTTGGATAGAGCTCTCTGGCTGCAGTCGGCAGAGTGCAGGTCTAAGTGAGGTCAAGAGCCAGGGCAAGAGAGGAGAGGAGCCCGCTGCCACAGACAATAGACGAACTTGTGAAAGAGGAGGGGGGAGCAGAGGTGGGTGGGGACATGAGCAACTGGATGTGTTGGGGGGCCCCGCGTAAAGGCTGGTGCCTCCAACTAAGAAAGGAACCAGTTGGGAGGTGGGGACACTAATAGTACTGAGGCCTCTTGTGGCCTTAGGGGCAGTGGAAGTGGAGGCATCTGCTGCAACGCCCAGAGTGTTGGACAACAGCACTCATTGGAGGCTCCAAAACTATAGTTCAGGAGCATGAGAGGAGCAGTGGGTGACGGCAGACCTCAGAAGACAGAAGTATCAAGGGCAGGCAGAGGAGGCTGGGAAGGGAGGCTTGGAAGAGAATCCAGAGAGAGCGATGCTGGGTTAGAAAAGGAGGGTTCAGAATCTCTGAGGTGGAGAGGTGGGCTGACACACCAGTGCCCCTGGCCTGTGGGTCTCTGGGCCCTTGGTCCAGTTCTTGTTCTCTCCCACCAGCCCGTGAGTTCCTTGAGGGCAGTGCCTTAAAGGGTTGGTATCTCTCCACAGTGCCTAACACCATGTCTGACGCACAATAGGTTCTAGATGAACGTTTGTTGAATCCATTTAACACAAATACAGCACAGAGGCCAGTAATGAGAGGACTGAAAACATCAATGGATTTGGCAATTGCCGGGGGAGGAGGGTGACATTTGCCAGACCAATCTCCCGGGAGAGACAGTTTTTTTGGGTGAAGAGTTGGGTAGGGTGAGGGTGAGGAAGTAGAAGACAGCGACTCTCTAACCCTTCTAGAAATTTAATCACGACAGGGAGGCAAGATTGCAGGGCTTGTAGCTGGAGCATGTTTTAAAAAATTAGAAATTTTTATTGCCTTTTTTTTTTTTAACCAAACACTACATGTTTACAGTAGAAAAATTAGAAAATACATATAGTAAGAAGAAAATAAAAATCACCTGTAATTCCACCAATTAGAAATGTATACTGTTAACACCTTGAAGTAATTTCCTTCAAGGCTTTTTTGGTTATTTTTAGTAGAAATGGTATCAGGTGGTATCTTACTACTTTGCAATGTCCTATTTCTTGAACCCCTTTCTCTGTCATTAACTATCCTTCTAAAATGTCCTTTAAATTATTCTCTAATACCTAAGATTCACATGGTTCAAAATGCAACAGGTTTAAAAGAGTATTCCTGAAAGTTGCCCTTTTATTTCCTGTCTCTGAGCCACCTAGTTCCTCTCCCTGGAGGCAACTGATAATACCTGACAACATCAAATCTAGTGGTCGGATAATTCCATAGCGGGAATGCTCCAGGGCTTGTTTCAATAACACTCCGCCTCCCCATCTTGGATATTTGATGCCCTTTAGTTTTATTTTGCTATGCTGGCTATCTTCCTAGTTCAATCTTTACACAGACATACCTTATATTCTCCGAACAAATTTCCAGAAGGGGAATTTCTGGGTCAGAAGGTAGAGCAGTTTTAAAATAAAAAAAATTTTTTTTTTCCAAACCTGATTTTAACTCCGAGAAAATGTATCCGTTGACACGCCCACAGCCGTGTATCCCAGCAACCCTGTCCCTGCCTGTGGCACTGCATGTGCTATTTAAAAGAGCTTCCTGAACTTAAAGGGTGATAGAGGCTCAAGGGTGCCTCTAGCCCTCCTGCGAGCTGCATTTTAGGGGAAGGAAATGGCATCTTGAGGAAAACAGGAGACTGGTTGTTGGCTCTCGGAAGGGCAGCTCTGTGCTCCAGGGGAGGGTTGGTTTGGCTGAAGAGTGGAGTGGATGGCCAAGCCCAGGTGCCTTGCCCTGCTCTGTCTGCCAGCACAAAACCCCACAACACGTTCCCCCATTTTCAGAAAGGCACGAGCAGATGGGGTGAGGGGGCAGGCCATGAGAAGCACACAGGGTCAAGAAAGAATCGGAACTGTTGGGCCAGGTTCAGGGATGATTGGCTTGTAGGCTGGACTTCTGTTGGTTTGCTTTTCTTCTGTTAAGAGACAATGCTGTGGGCTCTTTTTCTGACAACTTCTTGATGCTCTGGGAGGACTCCCAGGAGCAGTGTGGAAGGAGAGGGAGGGGCACGAAAGTGCTCAGCTGAGCAAAATTCAACCCTGTCCCTAGACTTTGCCCCAGGTCCAGGCTTTGAGGTGGGAGCCATGTCCTTGTGCTCCCAGGCAGGGCTGCACGACCCCTGGTTGCGGAAGGGAGACAAAGGGCCTCCGGCGACACGCGCTCTGTGTAGACGGAAGGCAAGGGGACGCTGAGGGAACTTGCTGCTCCCATACTGAAAAGTCTCCGCTTGTGTGAAGTTGGCCCTGAAGGATGAGCCTTGATGTTAGGAGAAGCAGCTGGACCTGGAAGCCAGGATTTCCACCTCCACATTCACACCCCTCCAGGAACCTCTCAAAAATTTTTGCTTTGCAGGACTGGTCTCTAGGCTACGTAAAGAGGTTTTTATTTTTTCCTTCACCAATATGGGACAAAAAAAACTTTTGGTTTACACTATGCAGTTACTTGTCTTCGGGTTAGGATTGCGGGGTGAGGGTGGAGGGGGGTCTCCCTACATTGCTTCCAGTCTGTTTCCAAGTTTGGGAGGCCAGATTTTACCCCTGCCACCTGAGCATCTTCAAGGAGTGTAACCTTGCTTGAAATTCATACCCTTAACAGTACTGGCCCAAGAGCAAAACGGGAGTTGCCACTCTCTGTGAACTTGGAGTTGCAGCTTGCTGCTACACCTTGCCTGTTCTCAGTTATCAATTCTCAGTGATTTTCCTTTGGAATGTTGTTTTTTTCCAAGACCTTACTTTTGTCTGGAGAGTCATTTCTAAAGCCTGAACTCCAACTAGATTTCTTATTGTTGTCTGTGAGTATCCTGTGGCTGCTGTCACAAATCACCACAAACTGGGTGGATTAAAACAACAGAAATGTATTGTCTCAGTTCTGGAGGCCAGAAACCTGAAATCAAGGTGTCTGTAGGGGTGGTTCCTTCTGGAGGCTCTGAGGGAGAATCTGTTGCATATCTTTCTCCAGCTTTATGTGGTTGCTGGCAGTCCTTGGCTTCTCTTGGCTTGTAGACACATCACTCCAGCCTCTAACTTCATTGTCACATGGTGTTCTTCTCTTTGTGTGTCCTTGCTTCTTATTAGGATGCCAGTCATTGGATTTAGGGCCCACCTGCATCCTCTTAACTAATTACATCTGTAAAGAACTAGTTTTCAAATAAGGTCACATTCTGGGTTCTGGGTGAACATGAATTTTGGGGGACACTATTCAACTCAGTACAGAAGTCGCTGCGTTCAGACCCTTCCATCCACTAATCCATTCCATGTACCTTGTCAGAGTGATTCTTCTCAAACCTCGCTTAGCAGGAGCACCTCGCCCTTGCTCAAAAGCCCTTCAATGACTTCCCAATGCCAACAGAATAAAGTCCTATCTCTTTAGCTCAGCTTTAGAAGACTCAACCACGGTCTGGTCCCAACAGCTCTTTTCTACATTCTCTTTCTCCACTTTCTACACACACCCTCCAATCACATTTGAAAGGTCTCCTACTTGTTCCTGAACACGTTATAGGCACTTTCATCTCCTGCATTCTCTGCCCCTTGCCTAGGTGCTCTCCTTCTGGAACACCCATATCCTATCATATCCTTCCTCTCTCATGAGAGCATTTCCGGGTAGCCTGGCTTGAAGGGCTCTCCTTTGCTCACAGAGCAACTCTACCCCACACTCTGCACCACTCCTCCGTCTAGAGTGACCTTGTCTTCTACTGAATTGAGTTTTTACCCAAGGCTGAGCCTGTGTTATTTCTTTGGACTCTTGAATTTGAACACGGCATTTTGAATCATGTGGCTTCGTGGTAAATGACTGTGGATGTAGCTGCTGGCGTTAGGATGCTAAGGGGTTCTTCACTTTGACCTAAAGTGCTTAGGGTGATCACAATTGATTGTAGGACTGGATTAGTCCATACCCACAGCCCCACGGTGTCTAAAGCTGACAAAAAGCCCTGGGCTGAGATGAAATGAGGGGGAAGGAGAGAAATGTTGCTGCCTTGAGATACAAGGACAATGACCTTTCAAAGGAAGTGTGACTTGGCAATATCACTGGCTGTGGGAAGAGGGCATCCTTTGATGCTGGATGCTGGGGGGCACTGGGCTTAATGAGCAAAGCTGTAACGGTATGCTGGGAGGACCCCTGCCTCCTCGCCCCAAGGGACAATTGGTGAGCAACATGGCTGGCAAAGGGTATGGATGGAGTGGAAGGAAAAGACAATATAAAGTATAGTATATATAGTGCAATGAACAGGATGGATACCAATGCTTCCCCCCACCCTAAAGCTGATCAAATTAGGGACCATGTAAGGCACCCTGAGGCAGACTGTGTCAGTTGCATTTCACTTTGGACTGAAACTTTCCACATTCTGAAAACAACCTCTGTTATTTTTGCAGCTGCTCCTGTCATAGCATTTATGGGAAATACTTGAATCTAATTACTCTAAGCAGTTTGTAGTAATCACTGCTAGAGACAAGTTCACCACTTATTAAGCCTTTGACTCTTCTATGACGGGCTAACCTTCCTGAGGTTAAACAGAATGCAGGCTCAGTTCCAGGTGTTGCTGGAATAAGGTTCTTGCCTGTCACTGGTCAAGAATGAGCAGGTAAGGCACATAGTTTTCCACACGAGCAAAGCTTTATTGAAGAGGCTTGCAAGCAGAGATGAGGAGGGCCTAGAGCAATGCTTACCCTCATCTCACAGAGCAAAAGCCTGAGTTTTTAAAATATTTTTAAAAATTCATGGGCGGGAAAAGATTCATGTTTATTCATAGACACATGAAAGGATATGTTACCTAAGGGGTGTGCACAGCAGCTTTCCAAGATGGCTCCTGTCCTGGAGGCCTCTGGGATTTGTAGCAGGACTTATTATGGGTGCTGTGCCTGCGCAGTCTCTTGGTCCCTGGGTTCGATTCCCCTGCTGGGGCTGTAACCCCTCACTGCCCCTGATGGAAGGTCACACAGCGGTCACAAGTGGATGTTCTGTGCATGTTCCTGTGCCTGATTTTCTCCAGCTGCTTCTGAAAGGCAACTTTAAAGAAGTTTGCAGGCTATTTTTAGATACCCTGCCCCATTGCTCTGGGGAACGGCTTTGTTTCTGCACCCTGGCACATTTCTTACTTTGTTTGCAGGTTTGGGGGCCCTCTGTTCCTTGTCCTACTAAGTCTCTAGGTTCCACACTCAACCCCCATTACTTCCCTAATAGTGTAGTCTATTTCTCTCTTACTTGTTTCTCCTCTAACCACACCAGCCTCTTCGCTATTTCTTAAACAGGCACTTGCTTCCTGTCTTACAACGAGTGAATTCTTGAGGGTTTGATCTGTTCTTCGAATCACCTCCATGTGCTAGAATGTCTCTGGTTCCTGATCTAACATCTTACAACCTGCTTCGGGGACCAGAGGAATCAGCACGACTCTAGCACACGTGGTGAGGCACGTAACATGCAGGGTCAATTGGGTGCTGTGCATGCAAGTCCTGAGTTTGGATGTCTGAACTAGGGGAACCGGGGCAAGTATTGCATAGGCATTAGCCCGTTTGAGGGTGGTGTTGGGGACTGCTGTATGAGGCTCAGAAGCGGTGGCCTTGTTCAAAGGTTGTTTGTGGGGTTCCCCTTTCTTTGAAGTCTTGTTCCTCAGCGCCTTCTTTGAAGTATCAAGGAAGGTTTTACTCTAATGATTGTTATTAGTGTATTTGTGCTGGCCTCTCCTAAGTGGCAGTGGTTGACCATTGGCAATTGGCTCTTCAAACCCCCTTTCAAAGCATTGTTTCTCTATAGGGGACACATGTAGATGTTAGTTCACCTGGAATTAAATTTCCTCTAAACTTTCTTGCCTCATATACCTCTACCCTTTCTCTCTGATTGTGCCTCAGCTGCATCAAGAGCCCCATAGGCATTGCCCTTTGGGATCAAGAAGTGGTCCTTCCAAGAAAGAAGAGTAGAGTGAGAAAGAATCAGGGCAGGTGCTCAAGGTGTGGGATTAGGGCTAACTCCAATGACATGTGACATTCCATGTCCAAGGTTTAGGTGCCAGGACAAGCTTCCAAAGTCAAAATCTTTGAAGCCAGCAGGGCCCTTTCTTGCTGGGTCTTGGCAATATACCTTCATGCGATAGGCATGGAAACTCAGGCTCAAGAAAGCAACCGGGTAAGATTGGCAGGCTCTGGGGCAGCTTGCAATGGCTGCTCTGGTCCTTGCCAGTCTGAGTGATAACTCTATTTGCATGGTCCCTTCTGGTTGGATTTAGAAACTACCTTATTATAATAACAAGTAACCCTCAACCCCATGAAAAAACTATAGTTTCTTACACATTCCATAAGAAATGTCTGCCAGTTTGCCTCTGATAAATTGCCATCTTGGCCATTTCATCCAATATTCAACACAAGAGGAGGGATTGAGACCACTCTCCTTTTTTAGTAAGTCTTCTGTGCAAAAAAGTTATTTATAGGTTCTAATGATAATTCTGCTGAAGTTTCTCCCACCCCCTACCCCCACAAAAAAAAGTTAGAACAACTCAAGTTTGAGGTCTATCCATCTACATAAAAAATATACCTTGGTTTAAAATGTTTTGAGAATCAGGAAGAGAGGAGACCTGAGGCAAAGAATGCATTGCTCATTGTTCTGCTGTTCAGTGGTGATCATCTCTATCACTCCCCATTACTAGAATTTAAAACCCACCTCTAACAAAAGTACAAAAAAAAAAAAATTGATCACAAAGTAGACTATGAAAAGATCTACCAGCGGTCCAGTGTCCTGGCTGTGACTCGCAATGATTCTTTTTTTTAAAATACCTATGCCCAGGTAGGCTTCATGGTCGAGTCCGACACCATTGCTCCAATGTTTGGAGGCTGATGTTGGCAATTCATACCATTCCCCTTGCCATTTGAGAGGCCGGATTAATCGAACTTCAATCTAATTCTTGAAATACCAAGATTTTAGGTAGTTGTTCCTGTGCTTCTTTTTCCAACTAGACAGTGAATTCCTTGAGGGAAAGGATTGTTTTCATTTGGCTTTGCATGCCAAGACTGAGTAATTCAGTAACTGGCATACAGCACACTCTGATAAATGTTTTCATTGATGGATGGTGACTTAAATGCAGCAAGTTCCTCTGTAAATAAAAGGCCTTATACTTCTGTTTTTCTTTGGAGCATAGCTTTGTTATGAGGTTGAACCAGGATTGGGATTCTGACTCCACAGCCAAACTGGTACCTGGGGCTCTGTGACTTTAAAGACAGGGGAGATTGAACCCTGGTGAGGAGGAGGAAACCAATGGGAAATTGTGATTTGGATGGTAGGGGTTGGGGGTTAAATGGTTTCCTATGACTATTGTAGTATATTACCACCCTCAATGACTTAAAACAACACAAAATAATTCTCTTACAGTTCCTGGAAGTCAGAAGCCTGAAGTGGGTCTCCCTGGGCTAAAACCAAGGTGTCAGCAGGGTTGCATTTCTTCTGAAGCTCTAGGGGTCCAGCGTCTAGAAGCTACCTACATTCCTTGGTTCATGGTCCCTTCCTCCTCTTTCAGTCCTGCAGCGTAGCATCTTCAAATCTCTCATAGACTCTGACGCTTACGCTCCTGCCTCCCTCTTTCACTTATAAGAACCCTGGTGATTACCCTGGGCCCACCCATTTCAAGGCCAGTCAAGTATTATGACATGGTCCAAAAGTTCTGGGGAGTAGGATGTGGACATCTTTCTGCCTACCACAGAGGGGCACTTGGACAGCATGGAGCCCACTGACCTCACTCTACATATGAAGAAATTGGGCTCAATGAGTTTATGTGAATTCCAACTACTTCCTGCCCAGCAGGGGGAGATATGCCCTCTGAGCCTAGACCACCTGGACCCAGAGCCCTAAGCAAGCCTCAGCTGAGGAGGGTGGCTTCCTTTTCCTCCAGTTCTTCCTCCTACACCTGTGCTCCATCACTCTCCCATCTCACCTAAGGGGGACGCTCTGGGGTGTGCTGGGTGGATGTACCTCACCCATGTTCAAAATGAAGGGAGAGTGGCCACTGCATGGGATCACAATGGATTGAACCCATTGACAAAGAACTTATTGTTCGGTGGAAGGATAAGTTTTTTGAAGTACAGCTGCCAGGGGCCTGTACACCAAGGTCAGTGACCAAGGGCCCCTGGAGCATGAAAGCCTGGAATTGCTCCCCTAGGACGTCCCTGAAGGGAGCTAGAGGGTGAGCTCTAGCTGGCCTGTGAGTTTTCTCAGTCTGGAGACCCTGTTGGACCACAACTGGCCCCTGGCAAAAGAGGGTTTCAGCTACCTGTATTCTGGTGATTCTGGTATCAGAGCTCATGTTGAAGGCACAGGTGCTCCAAGAGGCCCAACAAGAGGTGGGGTCCATTGCCAAGGTCAAGGCCAGAGAAGAAGACACAGGAGGACTTACTGCATGAGTTTTTTTAACCTGGAAAGAGGAAACCATGATCTGGTATGCAGATGCTGCAGGGAGGGGTCATGTCTTATTCATAATGTTACCTCCTTCCAAGTCACTTCATTCTGCACAGCTGCCCAGTCCTTCACCCTCATGACTGTGCCTAGAGCTGGAAGCCGACAAGACTTTGCTGAGCTCGGCCCCTGAGCCAAGGGAGGGCTGGCACAAGTGAACTCCTCAGAACTCCGAAATGGAACCCATCTTGGGAGGAAGATGAGGGGGTGAGAAGGAATCGTTAGAGTAACTGGAGAAGGTAATCCCGATCTCCAGAGAAGGCCTGCTTGGCTCTGCAATGTACCAGGACTCACAGCCCATGGTTGGGTCATGGAAATGTCACGTCGGTGTAGTACTACAGAGTTCCCCTTCATCCCCAGCAACCGACAGGTGAAAAACAGAACGTTGAGCTGCAGGAGTGAACAAAGAATAGCAAAGTGTGGTGTCTACCATGCAGGTGAGAGCCCAGGTCTCATGGCTGAGGGCCTGGGGGAATTGGAGCTCACCCAAAGTGAGTTCTTTTAGGGAGAGAAAGCCTTTTGTGCAGCATCCCTGACTAGTACCTGATGTCCTGTGACAGAGGCTGAGCTTGTAACCCTGAAAAGGCAAAGGGGACTTCGTAGGAAAATGTGTGTGGATAAAACAGTAAAGAGCATGCTGGCATAGCCTGGGGATTTAGCTGAGGCAAAAGACTGTTCCTCAGCTGGTTATTGGAGAAGATGGAGGGTGGGTGGTGAGCAGGTTGGACGGGAAAGAGGAGGAGACCTAGGCTGTTGTGTTCCTGAGGAGGCCCAATATCAAGGAAGGGTGGAGGGGAGGAGGGGATTCATCAGGCTGAGGGGTATTTATTTTGTGTTAAACCACTCCTAGATGGGGAGTGATGGGTGACGATGTTTTCCGAGCAGTGAGGATGGTGTCCCTACCCCCACGACGGTGCCAGAATTCTGCCAGCCTTGGGTAGAAGGAGGCCTAATATACTTTCTCTAAGCCAACAGCTGCAGACAAGGAAAGGGGGCAAGGGCAGGGTCATGCAGCCTCTCCCAAGGAGTAATCAGTGCAGAAGACAACAGCTGCCAAACTTGAGGAGGCTCAGTCTTGCCAGGAGTCTCCACAGGCTCTGCAGTCCAGGCTCCAAGAGGGAAGTCCATCTAGAATACAGTGGAAAGTGGTCAGAAAGGAAGGACAGACTGTCATCTGTAGCTACCAGGGCTCCAACACCCTCTGAGTCTCTCCTTCTGAAGTTGGGTGGACACCAGGCATCTTGACGGGCCCTGGACTCTCCTGCCAGGAAGGAGTTCTTGGGTTGAAAAACTCTCCTGATTTTTTTTTTCCCCTAGGAATTCAATGTTCAGCTTGATAATGTAAAACCCCCTGATGGCCTTTTCTTCTTCTCTTGGGGCTCCTGACAGCATCTGAGATGTACAGACTGGAATGAGAGAACCTTGCAGAAATGGTGGTAGAAGCAAGAGGTAGGTCTGTGTCTTAGCCACTTAGTGCTGCTAAAACAGAAATACCACAAGTGGGTGGCTTTAACAAAGACAAATTTATTCTCTCACTGTCTAGTAGGCTGCAAGTCCAAATTCAGGGTGTCAGCTCCAGGGGAAGGTTTTCTGTCTCTGTAGGTTCTGAAGGAAGGTCCTTGCCATCAATCTTCCCTTGGTCTGGGAGTATCTCAGCGCAGGAACCTCAGGTCCAAAGGTTGCTTTCTTGGTGGTATGAGGTTTTCTGTCTCTCTGCTCACTTCTCTCTTCTATATCTCAAAAGAGATTGGGTTAGGACACTTTCTAATCTTGTAGACCTCATCAATATAACTGCCACTAATCCATTTTATTACATCATAGTGGTGGGATTTACAAAGCATTGGAAATTACCTCAGATGATAGAATGGTAGTCAATCATACAGTCATACAAGGGAATCATGACCTAGCCAAGCTGACAGATATTTCTGGGGGATACAATTCAATCCATGACAGTCTGTAAGCCTGAAGCAAGGTTGGAGAAGCAGCCTCTATGCCCCTCACCTGGAGGGTGAGATCTATAGTGGCCCAAGGAACCCATCTAAGAAAGCGTGGGGGCTCCTGGAGGAGGGGTGTGTCCCCTTCAGGACTGATGAGCTCATAGACCTTCTGCCAAGTTTTCACTTCTCAGAGGGGGCTTGGTGGCCTCTCTGTTATTGCAAGAGGAGTGAAGGGAAGACAAAGGCACAAAGTCCTATAGGTCCCAAAGGTGCACAGGAGGAGTCAGACATTCCTGGGAGCTGGAGTGGGCCTGGCTTAGAAATCTCAGTCACGAGAATTGCATTACTGAGTTACTTCTGATTCAATGGAAACCAGGAACGTATGAAAAACTGGATCCATTCCTAGAATTTCTGTTGTTAAAAAAACTCAGTTAGCGATGGAGTTTGATAATGGCCCTTAGGTAATGTGTTTGAAAATTCAACATGAAAAGACCATCGTGATTATTTTAAAATTATATAATGTGTCTCATTGGCTATTCTTCTAGATGAATTTCATTATTTGTCAAGGTCTACAATATATGTAGTAGTAATATGTAGTTCTCAGTAATATTACCTGTTATGGCATTAAGCCTATGAGTTAACTGAGGAAGTAGAGTCATCATTGCCAGATTTAGTTTTTTTTTTTTTTAATTAAGAGGCGTACATGGAGAAAGCAACTGAGGGCAGTGGGTGAGCACAGACTCTGGGGTCCCACTGCCTGGATGTGGCTGTCTACATTGCCTCTGAGTGTGACGTTGGGCAAGCTCTTTGACCTTTCTGCCCCTCAGTTTCCTCACCTATAAAATGGGGATAAGAAGGTTATCTAACCCATAGGATTTCTGAGAAGACTGAATGAGTTAATCAATGTAAAACATAGAGAACAGCACGTGCTACGTTGGACTCAAATGTCAGCTGTTATGATTACCTTTTATTTTTATTTCAATTCTTAAAAAGAATTTGCTTCCTTCATGTGGATTTTGGCTTTTTTTTGAGGAAAATTTAGTTCTTCCTTTCCATACCCTGAAAGTGTGCCTAGGAAACAAAATGGTTTATGTTTGGGGCAGATGATTCTGGAAAGATGTTAGGAATAGTCCATGGGAATAGAATTTTCCAGGACCGTCCCTCTGTACCCAGCATAGAACCCTGAGCCCTTTATAACAGCATGTGCTCAGAAAATGTTTTGTAAATAATTTCAGTACAGTAACCAAATTATTTTTGGTTGTTTCTAGGTCCAGAGTGCAGAAAAACGTCATTGAAAAGGGGCCAGCATGAGGGTTCCACAGTGCCGCTCCCTGTAGTGTTCTGGTGTTCTCTGAGGCTAGGAAGCTGACATTAAAGAATACTCAAGATTTTAGAGCTGCGATGGACTGTTTCCTATTTCTTTCAGAATCCTCTTCACACTCTTTCTGGTTGAGACCCTCCTACTTCCCCCAAAACACTGAAGAGGAGAGTGGAAAGGAGGTCAAGGCCTGCATTCCTGCCTGAGGCCTGCAGCTTCCTCGCTGTGTGATTTCAATCAAGACATTTAATATCCACTAAAGGGAGAATAATAAAAAGGTCTTATCCATCTCACTGGCGATTTCCTTCCGTCAAATGGAAAGAATGTAAAATGTTTTGAAAGGAAGGCATGAAGGGCGGCACATGGGCCTCCATGAGAAATAGAACTTGACGCCACATATTTTAAAAGTTAAAATCTCATCTAGCAAAGCAATCGCCAGAGTTTTATCCCTCTGGACAAATGCTGCAGTGTCTTCCCACGTCTTAAGTCTTAAATGTTTTTATCAGGCAAATACTGTGATCTGGGAGGAGTGGTTATCATAATTAACAAAGAACCTTTCAGTTATACAGAGCTTTTAACATATTGGCATCTAGCCCTCATTGCACCTAGGGAGAGGTGGGGTACATGAGGCAAAGCCAACCTCAAGTACCATCCCCCAGGCCTCAAGCCTGCGATATTCCTTCCCTCAACTCTATTCCCCCACCCCTACCTGGGGCTGTTAAGGTGCTCCTTTGAATGCAGGGGGGATCAGGACCTACAGGCAGAAGAGCTCCTGAGCCTTTGATGGTCAGAGGGTGGGATCATCTTAGGGCCTCGCTCAAAGAGTCTTCAGGAGCCCAGTCTAGCCTAGGATCTCTATCCCTGGGGCTAATGGTGTAGGGGACCCCTTGATGGCCATTGAGATCAGAGGAGATCATTCCACCCAAATGACAATCAGTTAACAGGACACCAAGGCTTGGGCAGTAACAGTGGCTGGTGTTTTTGAGTGCTTAGTATGTACTGGCACTGGCTAGGTACACAAATTGGATATGGACTTCTCAGCTCACAAACCTGGTGTACACGATGTATACTTTCTATAACTCAGTTCTATCCAGAGCCCCCATTTCATTCAAGAGTAGAAACTTAAGTCAAGGTGCTTCAGCCAGTATTTTTTTTTTTTTAAACATGCTGGGAACTTGACAACTTTTTTCTTTCACACCCTGTTCCCTTTTCCTTAACGATCTGCATCTAAGATCTGGGGGTATTAACAGATCAAGACATTGGGGTGCAAGCGGGGGTGGGGGAGTTAGTTCACTGGGATTACATCCCTGAGGATTTTTCAGACCTGTAGGCCTTCTCCCAGCCACTTTGGGGGTTATCTCAGCCTCTCTATCCAGAACCACCGAGACACTGAAGACACTCTGTGCTCAGTTCAGGCCCTGGGATATTTTTGGTTTGTGGCTGACTTCCCCTACAGGCCTGTGGGCAAATTCCCAGGCCTCACTGCTTTCCTGATCAAGCCCCCACCTTGGGGACACTGCAGAATCCAGCTGTCCTGTTTTTCTCCCAGCTTTGGCCTGGCCCTGGCAGCACCTCACTCCTAGTGCATATATGCAGTGGGGACAGGACCAGGGACTTTCAGCATTTTCTTCCAAACCTACAGTCGTGCCTGGACTTGGCTGTTTGATAGTCTCCAAAGACAGTTTTGTCTCTCTTTGCATTCCATCTCTAACAACTCTACCCTGAGGGCATCGAGTAGACATTGCCTGGGGGAAGAAGAGTAGCAGGCAAGATGTGTTTGTTATTGTTAATTGCCTAGGCAACTCCCATTCAAGATGACTCCTTGTAGAACAGAACACTGCCCAGTCCCCTACCACCCTCATAATCGCCAGCATGTTTGAGTCCATTGTTGCCTTCCAACCTAGGGGACTCATCTTCCAGCCCTATATTGGACAGTATTCTGTTGTGATTCACAAGGCTCTTGTTGGCTAATTTGCAGTAGATAACCAGGCCTTCTTCCTAGCCTTAGTCTGGAAATTTTGCCGAAACCTGTTCACCATGGGTGACCCTGCTGGTATCTGAAACACTGGTGGCATAGCCTCCAGCATCATAACAAAACGCAAGCTACCACAGTATGTCAAGCTGACAGATGGTGGTAGTCAAGATACATAGACAAATATTTTAAAGTCTTGCTTTCGATTTTTCACATTCTTACTGCTTCCACTGTTCTCAACTGTTTGCTATAGCCCTGTTCTGTGGCCGAGAAATCCACGTAGAGAAAGGCACATACAGAAGAGAGGTTGTCCTATCTCATGAGCAGAAGTGGCAAAGCTGTGGTTCAACCCTAAGGTTATTTTCACTCTGATGCTCCTGGTCTGTCCACCTACCAGGCTCCCACTGGTACAATGAACGTATTAGTAGGCATGTGTTCTCTTTTAGAGGCAAGACTGCAGTGCCTCAAGTGTTCCCTCCTTGTTCAGAGCTCTTTAAAAGGGAAATTTAATGATTGAAAAAGAAAAGCAATTCTCCAGCTTTCCCTAGGCATTTCATTAACATGCCTCAAAGGATCCAGAAGTGTGCAGAAGTCCTCAGCCTGCACCCTCTGATTAAACTCGCCTTTCCTGAAGCAGCAGCGTTCAAGTTAATACATGATTTCTTCCCCAATTCTGCTGTCTTGCATTTTAATTACTATTTTCCAGAGTGTTGTTTCCTACTCTTCAAATGCATTGTTGGCTACATTATTAGCGTAATAGGTTTCTGTGAGCTGGACTTGAAAACTTAATGCAACTGATTGCATTGTTTCTTTGGGAAAGCGTGTTTAGAGTTCCTCATTTGATGTACAGACATCTTTTTAGAACTCGGTCTGGTAGATGGTGGGAAACATCTTATATTCCAATATGAAATCTCTGAAATTTTTTTCTCTGGAGTACAATTTGAGAAAATAGGGTGCTTTGTTAAGTTTGCCTAGGAGTTTAGCTCCTGCAATAATGTGTACTACTGAAAAATACAGGCATAAAGTTTGAATAACACGATGGATTGTTAAGAAAAACGGATGAAGAGGAGTTGACACCTTTTTCCATCCTTAAACAAATAATTTCTTTTGTAAGGATCAGCACAAAGCTGGTTCGTATGAGGCGGAGGTTAAGGATGCCCCAAATGTCCAACTTTTCCAAGCTGCTGTCCTGACTCCATCATCTCTACTATCAACTACTCCCTCTTGCCTCAGTACTCTCCCTCCTGTCTCTGGGTTCCCTAATTCCCTGCAACGTCTCACAGAACTCATGGACCATATAAAGGAAATGGCTCACGAGGTTCTGGAGCCTGGCAAGTCTCAAATGTGTGGGCCAGGCATCAGTTTCTCCCTGGCCTTCAGTCTCTGCCCAAAGGCACTCAGCTTTCTCACTCTGTGGCCCGGGGAGCCCACTGCGCCATCTCCCGCGGGTCTCTGCTGCCAGTTTCTGCTGCCAGTCTCTCTTCTTTGGTGGTGGTGGGCTCTCCTCCTTGCTCTGGAATTGGCTCTCTTTTAAGGTAAAACTGACCAATCTGCTTGGTAGGCCACAATTACCCTATCACACAATCACATGGGTGGGAGTTACAAGACCATGACTATAAAGGCCACACACAAAAGTAATTTATCCACCACAATCTGCATCCCAGGAAACAAGCCAGTTTTGGGCTTCTATAATTTATTATATTAATGTTTATTTCCTCCCACTAAGAATTCTCTTTATTGATTATATGCACATGTGTCACAAGGGTTTGAACGAACCTGGACTTCTTAGTGGGAGGTAGGATAAGTCCACTTTCACCAAGTGGGCCGGCCAAGCTGCAGGCCATTGTGTCCCTAAGGCCTCTAAGGACATTATGGCTAACGTCCTCGTGGGCTCTGGGTTGGCAAGAACGACTTGAAGCAGGCTTGATAGATGTGGCACAACCCAAAGACAGTTCATATTTGCCTTAGAGATTGGGGAAGGAGGCTGAGGTTACACGGCCAGACCAGTGCCCCACTGGCATGCTGACTCTTGGGCTGGGCCCAGGGACCGGTCGCATATCCAGAATTCAGGCTAGTTTGGGATTTTACAGGCTTCTCCAAAATTCTAGGGGAACTGAATATACCTGACAGGTCCCTGTTGCTGTCGAGTTGATTCCAACTCACAGTGACCCTATAAGACAGAGTAGGACTGCCCCATAGGATTTCCAAGGAGTGGCTGGTGGATTCGAACTGCTGACCTTTTGGTTAGCAGCCAGCCTCTTAACCACTGCACCACCAGTGGTTGATGGCTGTATGTCACAGAATTCTTCTTTCTCCCAGGCCCAAGTTGGGTGTAGTGGACCAAAGATTGTTTCTCTGCAGCGTTCCCCTCCCTCCTGCGGCTTTGGTGTTTTTGGGAGTTCACATTCTCACTCCCATCCCAGAGGCGGGCCATCCGGTGCTGGGCTTTTCTTTGTTGGGAGGTTTTTGATTAATGATGTACTCTTTTTAATTGTTATAGGACTGCTCAGATTTTCTATTTCTTCTGGAGCCAGTTTGGGTAGTTTGTGTGTTTATAGGAATTTGTGCATTTCACGTAGGATATTTAATTTTTTGGCATTCAATTTTTCATTGTATTCTCTTATAAAACTTTTTGGTTCTGTAAGGTCAGTAGCAATATCTTCATTTTCATTTCTGATTTTAGTGATTTGGGTCTTTTTTCTTTGGTCAGAGTAACTAAAGATTGGTCAATTTTGTTGATCTTTTCAACGAATCAGCTTTTGGTTTCCTCAATTCTCTTTATTGTTTTTCCGCTGTCTATTTTATTTATCTCCATTCTAATGTTAATTATTTCCTTCTTTCCGGTAGTTTTGGGCTTAGTTTGCTCTTCTTTTTCTCATTACTTAAGGTGTAAAGTTAGGTTATTTATTCGAGATACTTCTTTTTTAATGTAGGCATTTACATCTATAAATTTCCCTCTGAGCACTGCTTTCACTGTATCCCATAAGCTTTGGGATCTTGCATTTTGGTTTAGATTTGACTCAAAGTATTTTCTGATTTCCTTAGTGATTTCTTCTTTGGCCTATTTGTTGTTTAAAAGTGTGTTGGTTAATTTGCACTTTTTTTTTTAATTCTCCATTTTTCACTCTGTTATTGATTTATTCCGTTATAATCAGAGAAGACACTTGGTAAGATTTCAATCTCTTTAAATTTATTGAGACTTGTTTTTTGGCCTAACGTATGGTCTGTCCTGAAGAATGTTCCAGGTATATTTGAGAAGAATGTAAATTATGCTGTTGTTGGGTTCTGTATATGTCTGTTAGGTCTAGTTGGTTTATGGTGTTTTAAAATTCCTCCCTTTCCTTGTTGATCTTCTGTCTAGTTCCTCTATCCATTATTGGAAGTGAATATTTGGAAGTCTTCAACCATTATTGTAGAATTATCTATTTCTTTCTTCAATTCTGTCAAGTTTTGCTTTATATATTTAAGGCTCTGTTGTTGGGTTTGTATATGTTATATCTTCTTGATGACGTGTGTCATGGATTAAATTGTGCCCCCCAAAAATATGTGTCAACTTGATTAGGCCATGATTCCTGTGGTTGCCTTCCATTTTGTAAGTGTAATTTTATGTTAAAGAGGATTAGGGTGTAACACCCCTACTAAGGTCTTTTCCCTGATCCAATGTAAAGGAAGTTTCCCTGGGGTGTGGCCTGCACCACCTTTTATCTCTCAAGAGATAGAAAGGAAAGGGAAGTGAGCAAGAGAGGTGGGATATCATACCACCAAGAAAGCGGTGCTGGGAGCAGAGCCTGTCCTTTGGACCCAGAGTTTCTGCGAGGAGAAGGTCCTAGTCCGGGGGAAGATTGATGAGAACCGACAGAGAGAGAAAGACTTCCGCTGGAGCTGATGCCCTGATTTTGGACTTTTAGCCTACTTTACTGTGAAGAAATAAATTCCTCTTTGTTAAAGCCATCCACTTGTGGTATTTCTGTTATAGCAGCACTAGATAACTTAGAGCGCCTGTTGTATCAATACAGTTATGGGTTGCATAACGTCTGTTTGGGCAATGTCCAACCTCATATACGTCTGTGGTCCCATAAAGTTATAATAGAGTTCAGAAATCCTGACTGGAGAACAGGATGTAGCAGATGTAGCCAGACGTAGCAAACGCAACAGCTTCCCATACCTAACATATGTATCTCATGTCTCTTGTGTACAAAGAAATTGTGCTGCCAGGTGTATATAATTCAATTTTTTTAATAAAATAGGCTTTATGGCAGTCTGTTGTTAAGTACAAGTTGTCTGTAAATTAGACATTCATAATCCAGATACTGCCTGTAATATGGTGTTTGCACAATGTCCAAATCGCATGTCTCGTTTCGCAGAAAGTTTCATGGATGTTAAGTGACACATGACCTTATATGATATCCTCCTTTGTCTCTTAAAAATTTTTGACTTAAAGTCTATTTTGCCCGATATTAGTATAGTCACCCAACTCACTTTTGATTACCATTTGCATTGAATATTTTTTCCCACCTGTCACGAATTGAATTGTGTCCCTCCAAAATATGTGTCAACTTGGTTAGGCCATGATTCCCAGTATTGTGTGATTGTTTAACATTTTGTCATCTGATGTGGATTTTCCCATGTGTTGTAAATCCTAATCTCTGCCTGTGGTTAATGAGGCAAGGTTAGATTATGTTAAGGCAGATTAGGGTGGAATGTAACACTCTTGCTCTGGTCACATCCCTGATCCAATGTAAAGGGAGTTTCCCTGGCGTGTGGTCTTCACCACCTTTTATCTTACAAGAGATAAAAGGAAAGGAAAGCAAGCAGAGAGTGGAGAACATCCTACCACCAAGAAAGAAGCACCAGGAGCAGAGTGTGTCCTTTGGACCTGGGGTTCCTGTGTGGAGAGGCTCCCAGGCCAAGAAAGATTGATAAAAAGGACCTTCTTCCAGAGCCAACAGAGAGAAGGACTTCCCCTGGAGGTGATGCCCTGAATTTGGACCTGTAGCCTACTAGACTGTGAGAAAATAAATTTCTCTTTGTTAAAGTCATCCACTTGTGGTATTTCTGTTACAGCACCACAAGGTGACTAAGGTACCGCCCTTTCACTTTTAACCTATTTGTGTCTTTGGATCTAAATTGAAGTTCTTATAGACAGCGTATCATTGCATCATGTGTTTTTTCTTAATTTTTTAATCCCATCTACAAATCTCTGTCTTTTAATTGGAGGATTTCATCCATTTACATTTAAAATAATTACTGATGAGAACAACCTTACATCTGTGATTCTGCTATTTGTTTTCTATGTCTTGTATCTTTTCATTCCTCAATTCCTTCATTACTACTCTTATGTTTGATTTTTTCTAGTGTACCATTTTGATTCCTTTCTCATTTATGTATATATTTTTAGTTATTTCCTTAGTAGTTACCCTGGAGATTACAATTAACATTTTAGATGTATAGCAATCTAGGTAGAAATAATAAGAACTTAACATCAATAGCATACAAAAATTCTGCTCCTATACAGCTCCTTTCCTTTCTATAATGGTTGTTACGTATTACATGTTTTTACATCGTGTGCCTATTAATAGGAAACCCTGGTGGCATAGTGGTTAAGTGCTACAGCTGCTAACCAAAAGGTCGGCAGTTTGAATCTGCCAGGTGCTTCTTGGAAACTCTATGGGGCAGTTCTACTCTGTCCTGTAGGGTTGCTATGAGTCAGAATTGACTCGATGGCAGTGGGTTTGGTTTGGCCATTAGTATATATTTATAATTGTTTTTATAAGCATGTTTTTAAAACCATATAGAGAAAAACAAGAGGAGTTACAAACCAAAAATTCAATAGTACTGGCTTTTATAATTATCCATGTAGTTACCTTTATTGGCGTTCTTTATTTCTTCACTTGGCTTTGAGTTACTGGCCAGTGTCCTTTCATTTCAGCCTGTTGGACTTCCTTTGGTATTTCTTGGTGGACAGGTCTACTAGTGATGAACTCTCTCAGCTTTTATTTATCTGGGAATGTCTTAACTTCTCCTTTATTTTATTATTTTTTTGGAAACCCTGGTGGCGTAGTGGTTAAAAGCTGTAGCAGCTAACCCAAAGTTTGGCAGTTCGAACCCACCAGGCATTCCTTGGAAACCCTATGGGGCAGTTCTACTCTATCCTATAAGGTCGCTATGAGTCGGAATCAACTTGACAGCAATGGTTTTTTTTTTAAGAACAGTTTTGCCAGATATAGACCACAGATTTTTTCTTTCAGCACATTGTTTTCTTGCCTGCCACTGTTTTCTTGCCTCCATTGCTTCTGATGAGAAATCAGCTGTTAATTTTATTTGGTATCCTTTCTACGTGACAAGTTGCTTCTTTTTTGCTGCTTTCAAGATTCTCTCTTTGACTTTTGGTAGCTGGATTATAATGTGTCCTGTTGTGAACCTCTGAGTTTTTTTGTACTTTTTGAGTTTGTTGAATTTCTTGGGTATGTAGAGTCATGTCTTTCATCAAATTTGGAAAGTTTTTGATCATGATTTTTTCAAGAATTCATTTTACCCCTTTCTCTCTCTTCTCTCCTTCTGGGAGTCCCATTATGTATATGTTGGTATGCTTGATAATGTCCCACAGTTCTCTTAGGCTCTGTTCATTTTTCTTCCTTTTTTTTTTCCTTTCTGCTCCTCAGATTGGATGACCTCAATTGAACTATCTTAAGTTTAATGAGTTTTTCTTTGACTGGCTCTGATTTGCTGTTGAAGACACCTACTAAATTTTTTATACAAGTTATTATACTTTTCAGCTCCAGAATTTCTACTTTGTACCTTTTAATAATTTATATATTTCTGTTGATAGTCTCTATTTGTTGAGACATCATTCTCTGGTTTGCCTTAGTTCTTCATACATGGTTTACTTTACCTCTCTGAACAAATTTAAGACAGTTGATTTAAAGTATTTGTCTAGTAAGTCCTATATCTGGGCTTCCTCAGGGTCGATTCTCTTTTTTTCCTGTGAATGAGCCATACTCTCTTGTTTCTTTACATACCTTGTAATTTTTTGTTGAAAACTCAACATTTTAAATATTATAATGTGGGAAACTATGGGATCAAATTCTCCCCCTTTCTCAGAATTTTTTATTGCTGCTTAATGTGGATTGTAGTTGTTTGTTTAGTGACTTTTCTAAACTATTTTTGTAAAGATTGTATTTTTTTGTCATGTGTGGTCACTGAAGTTTCTGTTTTGTTTGTTTACTGGTTAGCTAAGCTAGTCATTTGACAGAGTTTTCCTCAATTACCTGGAGGAAAAATAAATAACTAAAAAGATCCTCCTGGTTTTTACTGATCGACTCTGAGTTGGAGCACTCCTTCAGCGCAAAGCCAGGCCATTTACAACTCTGCCTTAACCTTCATTTCCTGTTTTCATGGAGCCTAAAGGTCAGTTAGAGGTGAAATCTTAGGGTCTTTGTAGATTTTTCTGAGCATGTGTCCAACCCTGGGTATGCTCTTTTTCCTCCTGATTCTCTGGTATATGCAGGAACCCTTCAAAGCCCTCAGCTCTAGCATGCAGCCTCCAGACTCCCAGACTCCTGGGTCCATTTGCTGCTTACTCTGTCTCTCACCTCTTTGTCTAGGCAGATGCAGCTTGCACATACACCTTTAAATTCTTCAACAAATGCCACTAGGAGGTCACCTCAGCCCTGAGTGTTCTGAAGAGAGTGAAACAAAGGCAAGGCTCTGAGCTGATCCCTCTGTGAACCATCAGACAGGTCAAAATAAATAACCCAAATTCCTTGAGAACAAAGTCTACACTGCTTTCTCTGGCACCAGCAAGATATACCAGGGCCACTGCTCCCACAGCTTCCACCAAGCTCTGGAGTGGAGTACGGAAAGTGCGCGTAAGTTAAAATGCTACAACACTCTCTTACTGAAATTTAGCAGCTACTTTCTTCATTTAGCACTCCCCTGGTTGTTGTAAGATTTTTTTTTTTAATTGGATTCCAAAGTTCAAAAAAAGTTGATTCTGACAGGTTTTGCCAGATTAATTGTTACTTTAATAAAGGGTCAGAGTTTTGTTTTAGAATTCCTTACTCTGTCTTTTTTGGTAACATCAACCAGCCTGTAGAATTTAATTCAAAAATATAGGCTTTTCTTACCCACCTCTACTGCCATCACTCTAGTCCAAGCTGCCATCATTTCATACTTCATTAAATGGAGTTGTAACTGGTTTCCTGCCTCCAATCCTTGTTTTGCCAAAAGCTGGGGTAATATTTTAGCATCAGGCTGATCAAGTTCCTCCCTTGTTTAATGTAACTCTGTCACTTTCAAAATAAAAGCCTAAATTTTCATATCTTCTCTTGCTGTCTGAGTTGTAGTTACACTCCCCTCTTTGTTGGGTCTTGGATGGACTTTTCCTTCTCCCTGAAATGCTTTGTCCATTACTTCATCTTGTTAATGCTTATTTACCTCATAGGTCTTAGCTCAAGTGTCACTTCCTAGGGAAAGTCTTCCTTGATTGGCCTAGACTAGGATCCCTGAACCATGCATTTTCCTTTTATAGCACTGGAATTAAAAATTTATTTGATTAATGTCTGTCTCCTCAACTAGACTGCAAGCTCCACTAAGACTTTACTTATTTGTTTACCACTTATATCTCTAGTGTCTGCCACCATTCCTGGTATAGTGGGTTGAATGGCGGCCTTCAAAAATATATGCCCATGTCCTAATCCCCAAAACTTGTGAATGTTATCTTATTTGGAAAAAGGGTCTTTGCAGATGTAATCAAGTTAATTATCTTGAGATGAGGAGATCATCTGTATTATCCAGGTGGGCCCCAAATTCAATAACAACTATCTTTACAAGAGACACACAGAGGCGAAGACTAAAAAGGAGGCAATGTGACCACCAAGGCAGAGATTGGAGTGATACGATCACAAGTCAAGGAATGTTGACAACCACATCCTCTGATACCATTCTGGTGGGGAGGAGGAAGATCACCTCCTTACTGCCAGAAGTAGAAATCTAGGCTCCCCATGTGTTCTCCACTGATAACACTGGGGAGTTTGGGCATCTCTTTACTTCCTGGATGGGATGAAAGTCCTGGATCCCCACTAAGCTATCTCTGTTGTCATCTTGATTATGGAGGAGATGAGGTCTTTTGTTACAGCCTGGAAAGGGTGGAAATCTAGGCTCCCCACCCAACCTTTACTGGTGTGGGTAGGGTGGACCTCAATTTTTTTTTTTTTTTTTGGTGTTGTTCTTCTAGAGTAGAAAGGTTATTGCCTAAAAGTGTTCTGACTTGCTAGGCTGCTCCTTTGCTAGTCCTATGGCTAAAAGAACCCAGACGTTTGTTGTACCTTTTTTTGGTCTGTGTCCACTGGGATTTCCAGGTTGCCGGCTTCTCCAGTATTCAATCTGGGATATATGAAGCAAAAAGAAAACCCAGGAAATTCACCACTGTGTTGTGCCTTGGGTCCCAAGGTGTCTAGTCAATCTGCCTTCTTCTCGGGGAAAAAAATTACAACACTGGAGAAATACTATTGAACCCTGCCAAACAATGTGATAAGATTAAACACCAACTTATCTGGCAAGACTTCATGTACTACAGGAAGGAATACAATGACAAGAGGAATTGCTAAAACAGGAATAAGTAGTTGGAGAAAGATTCATGAAGAAGGTGAAACTTGGGATTGGCCTTAAAAGATGGGTAAGATATGGAGGGCACAGAGGAGAGAAATCAATGTGCCAGAAGAGGAAAGAGCATAAGGTTTGGCCCTGAGATGGGTCTGAGCCTGGTGTATATATAGGGCAGGGAGAAGATCAGCCACTGGGTGGCTTTCTTCTACCAAAGGCTACAGCCCTCTCTTGCAGCTCTAGCTTTTTCTAGGTTCTGATAATCATCCTTTCCATGGCTCTTCCCATCTAAAATTGTAATGGCTTCTTGCTGTTGCTAGCCCTGGGAAGTTCCACCACACCTTAACAAACCCACACCTCCATACATGGTCCTTTTATCAAGTCTGAAATGCAGCATCATTATCTTCCAGGAAACTAAACAACATATCGTGTGACTTTAGTCAGGCCAAGAAGGTGTTAGTGAAGTGTAACATGGACTCTTTTATGAACTTTCCTTAAGAGTTAGCCTCTCTTCTTTGCCCCTTCTTCCATCCTACTGCCTGGAATGTGGTACCTGGACATGGTGACAAGGGCCACACCTAGAATGGCAAAGTGGAGAACTGAAAGGAGCCTGGATCCGAAGATTTTGCTGAGCATAGCTGCTGTACCTACTTAGAGCAGATACCAGCACTTTCTGGCTCTGAGGTATTGGGAAAGTTACTCAATCTTTTTCAATCTTAGTTTCTTTATCTGTGAAGTGGGCTTTAATAATAGTTACACCACAAGCTCACTAAACCCAGTGCCATCACAAGCTTACTAGGAAGATAAAATGAAATGATTTGTATACAAGTGCCTACTACATGCGTACAAACAAAAAAACCAAAAACCAAACCTGTTGCCATCAAATCAGTTTTGACTCATAGTGAACCTACTGCCCACAGGTTTTCCAAGGAGCGGCTGGTGGATTTGAACTGCCAACTTTTTGGTTAGTAGCTGAGCACTTAACCACTGCACCACCAGGGCTCCATACAAACAGAAAGGGTTCAATAAATATTGGTGGATTTGACCTTAATGAAAACTCCAAACCTTCATACTCCTGCAGGGAAGATGTATGGCCTATATTTACTTTCACCAAGGGAATAATAACACCTTAGATTTGCAGTTTACAAAGTACTTTGACATTTATTATTATATTTAATCCATACAAAGCTTCTGTGAAGTAAGAGGCGGCTTGGCATGATCATTCTTATTTTATGTTGGAAAAGGAAATGACTTACCAAAGGTTACTTACTTAACTACCTAATTAATGAATGATAGACCCAGGCTTAGAATTCTGGTAACCTGCCTCCACAGGAGGTCACTGAATATTCTTATTGGCAAACCATGTTATGTTTTCTATTTAAACTATTTAAAAAGGTTCTGTGGTAAAATATCAAGCCTCACATAGCTGGTTGCATCAGGGACAACTTTTCCCTGAAGGAACTTGTTGCAAAATCAGGCCCGGGATAGCTTCAGGATCTCTTGGGAAGTAAAAACTGCAGGTGAGGTCCACAAACAATTTGCCAAATTTGCCAAAAACCCTCACAACCTGTCATGCTCAGTACAAAGACAGCCCATGTGGCTGTAATCACTTTGCTTTCTAGTTGGGAACTTGGGAGAAAGGAAGTAGAGAAACTAGAGCTTTGTAATTTTGCAGCTAGAAAGGATAGTTCAAGCCTCTTGCTGACAGTATGAACCAGGCAATGCTTGTTTTCTGACTATAGGGAGAATTTGGTGGCTGAGCTATGCAGCCTTGAAGCCCTCTGAGTGCCACACTGACCAGCAGGCTGAGCTCCCACCATTCCCCAGCCTGGAGCTGTGCACCATTAAAAAGGTGCTTATCGATTAAGCCAAGATCATGTAAGAACTAATCAGTGGGGGAGGCTTTTGTTATTATTATTTTTATTGTGCATTAGGTGAAAATTTACAGAGCAAATCAGTTTCCCATTTGATAGTTTGTACATGAAGTGTTCCATGGTATTGGTTTCATTCCCTACAATGTGCCAGCACTCTCCCCATTTCCATCCAAGGTTCCCCATTTCCATCCTAGGTTCCCCATTTCCTTTTGTCTTGATTTTCTTCTCCTTCTTGCCTTCTCATCTTTACTTTTGGGCAAATGCTATCCTTTTGGTCTCGTATAATTGATTGTTCTAAGAAGCATGTTCTTCTCAAATGTTATTATTTTATGGGCCTTTCTATGGTTTGGCTGAAAGGTGGTTTCCAGAAATGGCTTCAGTTCCCCCTTCAGAAGAGTGTCTTAGGGCCATGATCTTGGGGGTTTCCTCCAGTCTCTGTCAAACCAGTAAGTTTGGTCTTTTCTGTGAATTTGATTTTTTGTTCTATAAATTTTCTCCCGCTTTGTCTGGGACCCTCTGTTTTGATCCTGGTAAGAGCAGTAGGTAGTGGTGTGGGCACCATCTAGTTCTTCTGGTTTGTGGCTTGTGTGTGGTTCATGTGGTCCATTAATCCTTTGGACCAATTGTCTCACTGAGTCTTTGGTTTTCTTCATTCTCCTTTGCTCTAGACAGCAAGAGACCAATAGTTGTATCTTAGGTGGCTGCTCACAAGCTTTTAAGATCCCAGATGCTACTCATCAAAGTAGGATCCAGAACTTAGTCTTATGAACTATGTTGTGCCAATTGATGTAGATGTCCCTTGAGTCTATGGTCCTTTGCCTTCAAGCTTAGAAACTTTTTCCCATGAGGTGTTTGGTTATGTCCAAAAAGTTGTTCTTATGGTGGCTCTTGTATGGTCTATTGTCTGTGTTAGTATATAAGCACCACCTACAGTTATGTATATAGAAATAGCCACCACTAAACCTATATCTGCAGGTAAGTGTGTTCCCTTACATCCTTTCACACCTTTTGGCATATCTATCTACCTATCTTTTTTTTTTTTTAATCCATCTATGTGTGCATTTGCAAATTAGTGTTTGTTAATACTACTGTTGCAGGATTGTCTATGCTATAGTAATTACCATTGTTGCCCTTTGTTCTTGAGTTCTTCTTGGTGTCCTCCCTTGCCTTGGTGATGTTTTGCTGACTTCTGCCATATTGTGTATTGCATTTCTCTTCACCAATATTAACATGTGTCTTCTATCTATTTAGTAATTTTCATTCCCCGAGGGGGAGGGTTTTAGATGGTGCCTGGCTAACTGTCCCTAGCATAACCTTTTCTGGTTAAAATACCAGAAACTGTAGAAAGAGCTAAAAACTCCTTGGAATGGAGGCATAGGGGACTGTAATCAACCAAGAAAACTGAGTTCAGGAGATCCTGTTGCTATTTATAAGGCTGGTAGAATTGGCTGGGGAACCAATCACTGACCTCCCATTACTAAGTAACACCAGAGGCCATCACATCACTGGACAGATGGGGTCACTAATTCAGGAGCATTGATGTGGCTGGGGCCTCAGCACAGCCTGGTCGCCTGGTGAGGTTTCTCTGCTCCACCTCTTCTCCTACTCACCTTGGTGTCTGGTCCATACCAACTCCACGCCCCTCAGATTTCTGACTCTCTCAATCACCTCTTCATAATCCCTCCTTACACACAACATACACCCCTACTGCCACTCCAAGCATGAACTTGGTCTTATGAAACAGAGGAAAAAGAAGCTATGATATGAGAAATCTCTCAACTTATTGTATCAAACCCACACACTCACCTGTGTCATTGACCCTACCTTTTCTCTGTTCCCTCCTTTTCAGAGGGGATGCTCTCTTTCCTAAATAAACAAGAAAATTCTTCATATTAATATGAACAAATTAGCCAGTTTTTTATGAGAGTGTTGTGTCTTTTTTTTATCCTTCCCAATCAACAAACATTCTCCTAAATTTTAGTCTAATAGTGTTAAAATTAACTTTGGATATTTAAGTCTTTGATCCATCTTGAGCTGATGTTTATGTATGGTGTGAGGTAGGATTCCAATTTCATATTTTTCTATTTGAAGTTCATTTTTCCAGTTCTTTTTATGGAATGATCCCTTTCATCACTGATCTTCCCTGTCATCTCTTTCATGTACCAAAATCCCAACAAGAATGATCAGATTCTGGCTCTCCATTCCACTGGCAATTTTTTCTACCCTTGAGCCAGTTCCATATAATATTAACCATAATTTCATAATAAATTCCTCTTCTGTGCTTTTCTTCAGAGACACCCTGGCAACTTTTCACCGTTTATGCTTTAGCATTAGATGATAAATGAGAAGTGTTTTTACTAAGGCAAAAATCTATTGAGATTTTGATTGGAGTTAAAATGGACCTATAGACCAATTTGGGTAGCAATGACTCCTTTACAATATTAAATCTTCCTATTCATGAACAAAATCTATTTCTCCATTAATTCAGGTCTTTTTACACACCTAATTTTTTCCATAGAGGTGTTGCATTTCTACTGTTAGATATAATCCTGCTGTTATATATAAACCTAATATTCTTAGATACTCTTCAGAGAACATGATCAGAGAAAATATTCTTTGAAATTTGTTAAACCTTCTTCATGGCCTCATGCATGCTTTATTTTTTACAAATATTCCATGCATTCATGAAAAGAGTGGGTACTCTAATTATTGTCACAGAATTTTGCATGTCTTTTTTTTTTTTATTAGGTGAATTTCATTCATTGTGTTGATCAGGTAGTATATACATCCTTGCTGTTTTTTTTTTTTTTTGTCTGCTTGACTTATCAATAATCCAGGGATATACGGTTACCTCCCACTGTAGTGGCGAACTTTTCCATTTCTGTTTATAGTTCTAACTCACGTATTTTGAGACTGTTTTATTAGGTGCTAACATATTTAGAATTCTTAGTTTTCTTGGTGAATTAAAACTTTTTTTTTACAATTCCAATTTTTTTCTTTCTTATTGTACTTTAAATGAAGATTTACAGAACAAACTAGCTTCTCATTAAACAGTACACATATTGTTTTATAACGTTGGTTAACAACCCCTCGACATGTCAACACTCTCCCTTCTCCACCTTGGGCTCCCTATTACCAGCTTTCCTTTTCCCTCCTGATTTCTAGTCCTTGCCCCTGGGCTGTTGTGCCCGTTCGTCTCTTTTTGTTTTATGGTCCTGTTTAATCTTTGGCTGAAGGGTGAACCTCAGGAGTGACTTCATTACTGAGCTAAAAAGGTGTCTGGGGGACACACTCTCAGGGTTTGTCCAGTCTCTGTCAGGCCAGTAAGTCTGGTCTTTTTTTGTGAGTTAGAATTTTTTCTACATTTTTCTCCAGCTCTGTCCAGGACCCTCTATTGTGATCCCTGACAGAGCAGTCAGTGATGGCAGCTGAACACCATCTAGTTGTACTGGACTCAGTCTGGTGAAGGCTATGGTAGATATGGTCCATTAGTCCTTTGGACTAATCTTCCCTAGTATCTTTAGCTTTCTTCATTCTTCTTTGCTCATGAATGGGAGAGACCAGTGGAATATTTTAGATAGCCACTCACAGTCTTTTAAAACCCCAGATGCAACTCACCAAAGCAGAATGTAGAACGTTTTCTTTATAAACTATGTTATGCCAATTGAACTAGATGTTCCCCGAGACCATGGTTCCCACAACCCTCAGCCTACAAATTCAGTCCCTCAGGGAGTTTGGATATGTCTGTGGAGTTTCCATGACCTTGCCTTGTACAAGTTGTGCTGGCTTCCCCAATATTGTGTACTGTCTTATCCTTCACCAAACTTACCACTTAACTATTGTTAGTAGTTATTTTCTTCATTTATTGATTATAGATCTGTTTGTTTCTTCCTGCTTTTTTGTTTTATTTGACCATGTGTGAGTGGGCGGATTGTGCATTCTTTGTTGTTTACTTGTCTGTGGTCATGATACTCTTCACCTCCTTGTCCAATGGGCAGGGCCAATCACTCAGCTATGGTGCAGCAGGGCAGGTCCAGATGAAGGGGAGGGGCTGGGATGGGTTGTTTGTGGCATGCGTTAGGGCCAACAGGGATGCTGAGAATCAGTGTAGGGCAGTTTCCAGTAGGCTGTGCTTGTGCTGCTCAGGGGTGTGATGTTCAGTGCATGGTGCAGGTAGGCAAGAAGGAGGAGGGAGGTTGTGATGTGTGAAGCTAAGATAGGCATGGGAAAGAAGAGAGAGAGGAGAGAGCAAGAGGAGCCAAAAATGAACAAATATAAGAAGCAAACAAACAAAAGAGTGCTAAGGGAGCTTGCCATTGGAATGGAGAGATGAGAAATTGAGAAGAACAAAAAGGAAAAGAAAAAATAAATAAAAATTAGAAAAGAAAAAAGGCAAAGCCCTCAGGGATCCCGCCAGTGTGGCTCTGAAGACCGTGGAAGTGTCTCCCAGGTTGTGTAGTACAGCTTGGTTAGAAGGGGCTCCCAACCAGTGAAGAAGAAAACAAACAAACAAACAAACAAAAAAAAAAAACAAAGAAAAACAGACAAAACAAATAGAATAAAACAAAAAAAAAGGAAATGCTCCCAGGGATCTCACCGGTTCTTCACAGCCTTTCAAGAAAAAGCAAAGCTGGCACATGGAACCAGGTGTTTGAGAGAAAGGAGGGGGAGGTAGTGAGAGGCAGGGAGGAAACAAAAGAAGCTGAAAAAAGCAATACTAGCAACAAACAAAAGGCACCGATGAAGCCAGTCAGTGTGGGCAGGGCGAATCCAAGCAGTACAAGGCCTGAGCTGTTGCCTCCTGGCCAAGAGACTGCAGCCAGCAGGAAGCGGTGGAGGTAGAGCAGGGGGGAGATGTAAGGGGGGTGGGAAAGTGTATATAGCTGGTTATGGGGTGCTCTGTCTCCTGCTGGGAGCTCTGTGAACCTGCTTTCCCACAGTCCCTGTCCACCGATCTCCAATATGGGTGGGGCAAACCCAAGCCAGCTGGGAAGCTGCAGAGACTGAACAGAGGAGAGAAGGATGGGAGTGGGGTGGGGGGGAAGCATATATCACTGATTACTGGGTGCTCTGTTTCCTGCTAGGAGCTCCATGAAGCTGCATTCCCATACTCCCTGTCTGCCAATCTGTGCTGTGTTAACTGATAGAGATACCTTTGCAGGTGTCTCTCCTTGCTCTCTGTTCTCTGCCAGTTTCTTATTCCTTTTGGTGCCTGTCTGAGTTCTTTATCTCTTCATTTGATGCTTAGGGTTCCTGGGTTGATGTTTGTCTGTTTTACTCAGTTTTTCAGGTCTTTGGTGTAAAGGGACTGCATGGTGTTTCTGTCTATAGCACCATGTTGGCTCCACCATCTGAATTAAAATTTTTATTGCATGTAGTGATGCTATCTGTTCCTAATTACACTTTTGGTCCTAAGGTCTATTTTGTCCTATATTTACGTAACATAACTACTTTCTTTGCATTAGAATTTCTTTCTGTCTTTTTCTACCCTTTAATTTCAGTCTTTGCAGATCTCTTATGCTTTAGGTATATCTCTTATAATCAGCACATATATAAATTTAAAAAATCCAACCAGAAAATTTCTGCCTTTTAATTGGTGAGTTTATTCCATGTACATATATTTTAATTATTGATATATTTTATGTATTAATTATCTATTGCTGCATAACAAATTACTTCAGAACTGAGAAGCTTAAAACAAAAATATTATCTCAGAAAATTCCTGCATTTCAGGAATCTAGGAGTGCCTTAGATGAGTAGTTCTGGCTCTCTATATCTCATGAGGTTGCAGTGACTAGTGGCTAGTGGCTAGTGGCATAGTGACAAAGCAATGACATGATGGAAATTTTCAAGACTGGTCTGTTAAAAGTTACCTTGCTCAGAGTGTCAATCTCTGGAAGAGTTTGGGAACAAAGAGTTTCCATCAGGGAACAAATGAGTTTCCATGAGGTATTCACATTCTTTAGCCAGACCACAAAGAAACTTATTTCCTTAACAATAATAGGGGTTGGTTCCTAGGTAACAAATGTAGAGTCTTGGAGAAAGGTTATATTGAGCTCTCAGAGTTAGTTCACTCATTTTGCAAATAGGTCTGATGGCTCTATTTTGTTTTATCCATTATTATTCCCTCCTTTTGATCAATAATTTTGAAGAACAGTTTTTGGTCATATTTGTGGGCATCCTCTCTTCTGCATGGGCTTAACTTTAAATTATCCTTAATGGCTGCTTGAACCAGCAAGTATTTAAGTCCCTAGACATTACAAGATAGAAGTGTCTGGACACCACTAATTATTTTTACCTTGCTATTTATAAGGGAGTTCTCATCTTAGAGTTAGCTGGTCTTATGACACTCACAAAGGAGTAACTCATCTTCTGTAAGATTTTTCTGGCAGTGGGACAGCTTGAAATTTTTTCACCATGCTATTGTTGAGCAGCCATCTTTAGGACCTTGGTTTGGGAAATGGATAGGGTGTGGCCAAACTGGAGGAACAGCCTGACCTCCTTTCAAATGACTAATCTTAGTCATGAAGCTTCTCTAGCTTGGGTTCTCGAATGCATTGTTGATACACCTAATTTTCCGAGCATGAGATGAAGCAGAGTTTCCAGTTTCTATAGCAAATAGGTTTTATGGCAAATATGCATCTTATAACATATTTTATAACTCCAATAATAAGGATTATCATTATTAATATAATCAACCCAGTTTGCAACAGAGACTGTAACCATGAATCTGCACTAGTAGGTAGCCAACTGAAGATATTAAAGAAAGATGGTAAATTTATAGGGAATATAGAGTGTAACCAAATAGCTTTTTGATGAATCTTAGCAATATCTTGTTTAACTTTTCGAGTAGTATTAATCCAAGAGGAATAGGAGGTGTTAGCAATGGCACAAAATTCTCTTTGCTGGGCTAGTAAAAATATCTAAAGTTATTTGGTTATTAAATACTGCTTTAGCAAGTGAATTAAGGGATTTTTACTGTGCTGCCATTCCATCTGCAATATTGTCAACTATTTGACAATAGTAGCTGACAGGTTACAAATAGACTGTATTAACTGTATTGTGCCAAACCAAGGAATGGTTGCTTGTAAAAAGGACCAGTCCCATCCAGGGTAGTCAGCAATATGATTGCCGGTAAGTGTTAGGCTACATTGGACTAAAGAAATTAAATTTTAACTGCTTGTCCAATATAGACTTTTATTATGGGTGTAAATATCTACAGGAACTCCCAAAGTTCTCAGTATACATTAACCTTTATTCTTCAATTATCTAAGCATGGTGTGGTCTATGTGTAAGGAAAATCTTTGGGGTAGGGGTCATCTATGGTGAACCTCCACAAAGGAATAAGCAACCATGGGGAGCACAGGGCCTGTGTGAAATCAGGAACTAGGGATAGATAAATTTGCATTTATCAGCTAATTTTAGACGTGGACATTATTATAAATTGATAACTTTCAAAGTTTAATTCTCACAGGGCATAGTTTTGTGAACACAGGTTTTCATAATGTTCAATAATTCTATTCAGTGTCTTAAAGTAATTATTATACCAACTAGAATATTATCAGGCTTCTTCAGGGTGTTGTTTAACAAAGGGGTATTGCCCAATATAATCTTGGTTACTGCGTTTAATTTTGCAGTTCACCTCTTTAGGTCCAGCACAATCATATGGGAT
Source organism: Elephas maximus indicus (assembly GCF_024166365.1). Taxonomy (NCBI): domain Eukaryota; kingdom Metazoa; phylum Chordata; class Mammalia; order Proboscidea; family Elephantidae; genus Elephas; species Elephas maximus. Next base: position 82,742,216 of record NC_064831.1, on the reverse strand, counting down.
AAACAAAAGAACAGGGGTCATTATAAAAATATAACAATTGAGTACAACACAAATATTTAGACAAAATAAGCACCTCAACTACTAATAAAATGAATCCTAGTACTTCCAAATGTTGTACAGAAAATGGGAAAGATCAAGAAGGGTTGAGCTAAGTTTTGCCAAGCTCAACTTCACTTGATTTATCTTACTTAAGAAACTGGACATTGAAAAATTTGAAGAAGACTCTAATTTTATTCTCATTTCTTTTATTCCCTCCTTTTTGTACTGCTAATAATTCCAGCATGAAAACAATTAGTTAAAAATTACTAATCTATGAATCCTAATTTATAGAATAAGGCAAATTTAAAGGCTATAAATGTTATGTTATGCAGGTGTAAGGACATCTAGTGGGGACATAAAAAATTAACACCATGGAGGGAAATTTCCTGATATAGGGATAAGGGAATCTGAATGTAATACTATAAGGATCATCTACATCAATGGGAATAGAAGTTCAAGAACTTTAATAACCTGTATATATGTGGGGAAGAAAGAAGTGGACGTATATCAGAAAGTAACAGGTGGCAAATTACCAATCCATAAATTCCAGCTGATAAAACAATGCCATTTTAAAATTTATAAGTATTAAATAGAGACTACTTCAGGGGTTTCTATACAGTATATATTGTTAGGGGAGAGTACTAACTTGATGAAGGATAATTAAGATAAATAGGGAAGTAAAGATTATAAAGCACAGTCCAAAAATATTAGCTGCTTGTATCAAATCTTGTTCTGTGATCTTGGGTGGAGTTGTTTGCTTTTGCTGCAGTTGTTTGCTTCTGTCTACCGAGGCAGCTGAATTTCAGTTTGAATCCTTTAGTTGGCTGGACAGTTTAAACAGAAGCTGCAGTCTTCTTTAATTGTGAGAGGTGTCTTAGAGTTGAGACTATAATTTAGTAAAAGATTAGTAAAGAGAACTACAGAAGGTCCTTTCTAACAAGACTCCAGAGAATCTTTTAGTTGATGTTTTTTCTAATACACGTGGTTCTCTGGAATACTATCAGACAGAGTTTGGGATTTTTGTTTTTGGTCATCAAAGAGTCTTTTAACCTGTGAAAACATCCCTAAGACTATGGGTTAAAGATTAACAACATTAACAATATTACGGTTGGTATAAGTAATATAAGAGAGGGCCATTTGGTTTTAAAGAACTGCTTCTCTCACCATAGTTATTTCTTATTTATTTCTTGTAGTCTGTGGCATTTCTGAATATATTTTAGAACTTTGACATGAGCCATAACATTTTTTAATTCATAGGCTATTGTGTAACCAGTATAGTGTTATTAGTTCCGGAAACAGCTGATCCTTACATAAAAAGGGAAAGAAGGAAGAGAGAAAAAAAAGATTTCATATCTAGAAAATAGAACATTGTATATTAGTTATATTCTTCTCATGTAAATCTTACAGTATTCTTTTTAGTTTACTTAGTTTTATGTAGCCAATTTTGATTTCATGTTATTCAGGTCAGCAGCAACTTGAAAAAAACCATCAATCTCTACATAAGAGTTCTAAAAATCCTGATTCAGTCCAATGGCATTTATATTCAAAATATTATAGTCTGCTTTATGAGTCTGATATAGCCATTTTTATTGCATTTTCAGTGAATCAGTAAGGTAAATTTTGTCTGTGAATGGCAAATTTAAAAATGGCTATGGTTAGCTTATAATAATAATAATCTTTAAAAGTGAAAAGACTTGATTGTAATTAATTACAAAAGTAATACAAAGTTAAATAAAGTGAAATAAAACCTTCAGATGAAAGTATCTCTGAGCATAATGATTTACCTCATTTTTAAAGAGTCAAGATACTTCAAGAATAAGAAAAACTCCATTGGTGAAACTATTGGCTTTGATGATGCTAGATTTTAAAAGAAAAAATGTTGTAACCAAGTTAGTAATTGACAGGATAATAAAATTATGATATATTAAATGAGCTTATTGTCCAACATCAGGCAAAAAAATGGGGAAACATTAACATAAAATTTTAACCGAAAGAAAATTTGGCATTTCTTTTGATTTGACAACATGTTTTGTGTAACTTATGTTAAATAAAACTTTTTAGCACTTGTTTCTTTATGAAACAGAAATAAGCCTTTTGTGGCTTTTTATGAAGTTTCAAAGTTGTCAGGACTATATTACTGGCTATTGAGAAAAAATAATTGAGTTATTTAGTTAAAGATCTTAAAGGTAAAAGTCTTAGTTTTTCCAAAGCCATGTGGCTTGGTTTTTGATTTAAGAATATATTCTGTTGAACCTTTGCTTTTGAGGCAGGTTGCATAAAAAAATTAATTTAGTTTTAAAGAAAATTTTGTTATTTTAACCGTGAGAAAGTTCTTATATGCTATTTAATATTAAAGCACTTAAAAATTCTTATAAATCAAGTCATTAAACTCTTAGCCATAATGAATAAGAACTTTAACCATACCAAATAAATTTTCTTTTTAATAAACCTCTTAAATTTCTTGTAAAAATGAATAATTTTTTTCCCCTGTGGCATAAAAAGTAGAGCCTATAAGCTTTAATTATAATGAATATCCACTAACCCAAGTTAATATCAATAAATTACTCAAAAAAATTGGAAATTAATTTATATGTTACAAAACATAATCACTGTTGAAATAAAGCTTGTTTTAAACAGTCTACATCTCTATTTAATTTTTATTATTTCTTTTATTAAAAAAGGTTTTTATTTGGTTGGAAGGAGTCTTTTTGGTGACTACATGAATAACTATCTACATGAATCAGGATCAGAGCTGATTTTTATCTGGATGTCTGATCCTCATAGGGCTTGCTTTGTGTATTAATACAAGGGTGTTCATGGCCAGATTGAATGGCCAGGCTGTTAGCTATAGCCTATGTTATAGTTTCTGTGCACTTCTAAGAAAAAAAAAAAAAAAACCTTAATTGCAGCAATTTTCATCAAGGCTTGGAGGCAAAAGTTTACAAAGGTGAACAGTAATATATTACATTATTAATATAAAAGGGGTTTGTTAGGTTTTTGAAGGGACTTATCCTATAGTCTAGATTTGACAAGGGTCTCAATAATGGTTACTTCAGACTCAAAAATTTTCTTAATCTTGGTGTCACGTGTTATAAAAAGTATAGTCACTTGTGTAATGGTATCTAAAAGCCTGAGACATGTAATTTTTCATTTCTGAAAGTTAGAAGATTTAGGCAAAGCTGGTAAGGCCCCCAGTCATTTGTGGAGCTACACCTCCAACTTTTCAAATGCAAGTAGCATGAGTTCAGCCTGGTTGCCTGGTAACACAGAAGCAGTCAGTGCACTTTTCAAATAGACTAATTTTATCTTAAAGTTTCTTAGAGTAGTTGACTTTTTTTTTCAATTATAAGGCAGGTGAAAACAGTTTTGTGAAATAAACAGTAATTGTTAGTTATGGCTCTTAATTTGATACATTTTAACTCACTTAGACTAGAAGCAAGTTAAAATGAAACAGAAAAACAACAAAATTTATTGGTCTGTGAGGTCAGCTGACCTGAAAAACTTGTAAAATAAAGAACAAATGTGCATACAGAAAAATAAAAAGTAGTTGAAAGAATCATTACTTTCAGTCTCTCACCCTTTAAAATAACCTCCACCATGACAAATTGTGTACCCTGGAGACACGGAGCATTACATTAGGTCTCTCACCCCTTAAAGTAACCTCCACAACGCCAGGTTACAAGGAACAACCTCAAACACGCACCAGACCTAGGTCAAGCAAGCTTTAGCCTGAACTTGCAAATGAAGGGGGGCGGGGAGGAACTGAATGTGTACTGAAACCTGAATATATGCTATAACTTGAAAATGCACTAGGAAAGAAAAAGCAAGCTTAAACTTAATAGGTTGGAACCTTGATCTCCTCAGAATTAGACCTGAGTATATTGTAGGAACAGCCCCACCAAACTGAATTTGGCAACACACTTGTCAGAATGTTCAGAGAGTGAACCAAAAACGAAAGTAAAGACCAATCCTCAAAAAAGTCACAGAGCTCTACGCAATGAAGGTGGAGCTAGGACTCTAGAGACTTTACCTTAAATGACCTCTGGGAATCCAGGGAGGTGGTGAGCCAAAAGGATCTTTTGGCTGGGCCTGTGTGCTTGATGATGGCAAGGTATATTCAAAATCCCTCTTCTGACACCAAGTAATGTTGTAGAGCAAAATCACAAAGCTTGGTTAAAACTGAAAGTAAAGAGTTTTATTGAAGGAAGAGAGACAAACTGCAGCACAAAAGAAATTGCAATGGGGGAAGCGTGGAGTCCCAACAAACAGAACACAAGAATCCGGGGGCGGGGCAGTTGGGGGCATGCTGTTGTAGGGTTAGAGGCGGAAGTACAAAACACAATATTCTGATTGGTTTACAGTGATTGAGATCAGTCAAAGGCAAGATAAAGCAGAGCATAATCTTTGATATTATTAGTTACATGAGTACATTAATTAATTGTCTAAAAGACATAATTGAAAGACATGGGGCCAAAGCTTCATGCTGGTTACAAAACAATGACATGAGAGAAATTTCCAGAAGTGGTCTGTTAAAAATTACCTTGCTCACAGTGTCAATCTCTGGAAGAGATTGGAAACAAAGAGTTCCCATCAGAGAACAAACGAGTTTCCATGAGGTATTCATATTTTTAGCCAGACCACAAAGAAACTTATTTCCTTAACAATAATAGGGGTTTGTTCCTAGGCAACAAATATAGAGTCTGGGGGAAAGGTTACATTGAGCTCTTAGAGTTAGCTCACTCATTTTACAAATAGGTCAGATGGTTCTGTTTTGTTTTATCCCTTATCACCAGTAAGCCCAAAATGCAATACAAGTGTCCTAACAAGAAGGAGACAGGGGGAGATTTAACACAGAGGAGGTGATGTGAAGATACAGCAGAGTGAGTTTTAAAAATGGAGCAGGGAGAGTTTGAAGATACTATGTTTGAAGGTGGAGAAAGGAGCTATGAACCGAGGAATGCAAGGAACACAGCTCTAGATGATGGAAAAGGCAAGGAAACGAATTCTTCCCCAGAGCCTCCAGAAGGAGTGTGGTCCTGCTGAACCCATGGTTTCAGCCCAGTGAAACCCATTTTGAACTTCTGAGCTTCACAACAGTAAGAAAATAGGTTTGTATTGTTCTAAGTCATCAAGCTGGTGGTTATTTGTTACAGCAGCAATAGAAAACTAATAAGGGACCATGTTGTAGGCTGGTTACCACACTTGGAAATGTTTCTACAATTTTAGTTATTATTTCACTTTTCCCTACTTTTTCTTTTCTTTGTATCATGCATTGCTCTTTAAAAAATGATAGCTAAGGAAGTTGAGAACTTTGGCAAGTTTTCACATCATCCACATCGAAACTATACTATGTTGATATTATCTAAATTTTTAATTCTGGGTTCTTATGAATATATATATTCATTCATCATATCTATTATTTTTATAGAAGACAACAATATCCATTACCAAGGTATTCAATCTCCCTTTACATATATCCTAGTGCATTTCCTGAATTTTTTCTATCTTGTTTAAATACTTTCTCCAAAAGTATGTTGCTCAATGTGGGTTATTTGTGGCAAAACTCCTGAAGCTTTGAATTCCTTTGTCATGCCCTCCCATTTGAATAATAGTATGACTGGGTGCAAATATTTTATTCTTTAATATTTTAAAAAATTTTTCTCAAAAAAAAATTTCTCTATTGTCTTCCTGCATCTAGTGTTTCTGTTGAAAACCTGATGTCTATCTAATCTTTGTTTTTTTTCCTCACAAGCTTTTGGAATTTCCTCATATTAGATTTTTAAAGATTTTACTATAGTATGTCTAGTTGAGTTTTTCCTTATCCTTACTCTTTGATATTCTAAGCACACTTTATTTAATTCTTGGAAATTTATCTCAGCTAATTATTCAAAAGGAGCCCTGGTGGTGCAGTGACTAAGTGCTAGGCTGCTAACTGAAAGGTCGGTGGTTTGAACCCACCAGCTGCTCCATGGGAGAAAGATGTGGCAGTCTGTTTTTGTAACAATTTACGGCATTGGAAACCCTCTGGGAGTAATTCTACTTTGTCTTATAGGGTCGCTATGAGTCAGAATTGACTAAACAGCAATAGGTTTGGGATTTTGGTTTATGTACTCAAATATTTACTCCTTTTTGTTTTTATTTTTCTTTCTTCATGGGGCTTTGAAAAGTATAATTTAAAACGTTATAAATATGACTCTTGTATAAATCTAAAGTGAACATGGTCAAATGTTTATTTAATTGAATAATGAGGAAACTATCAAGATGCTAAAGCTAGTTCAAAGGAGAATTTGAGAGACTGAGTATAGTCAATGAAAGAAAGCTGGAACTAAATTGCATAATTAGAGACAAAACTGAGTAATGTAAGAACTATATTATATAAAGGTAAGGTTACATTTAGTAAAGCTGAGATACAGGAAAGTCATTATTATTAGTAAGGGCAGCATGATAGGCTAATTCAGAAGTGTATAACCTTAAATCAGTAATGAGGAAAAGCATGACCAAAGGGTAATAAAAAAGAGTATGTAAAAAAAAAATTTTTTTTTTTTAAAGGATAATATAGAGTATAGAAAAATCATGTTCTGATTGTCTTTTCCCATGTGAATATCAGACTCTTAGATACCAACCCAGAACCACAGGTAATTATGTTGTGAAGTTATTAGTTAACTCATTCCAAATATATAATTTCCCAATATCGTTAGTAGATTATGGCTCCTCCCAAAGATTTCTAAGGATAACATCCTGCCTGAGGTGTATTTTAGTTTCCTAGGGCTTTCTTTAGGGCTGCTATAACAAAGTACCACAAACTAGGTGAGTTATTAAAATAGAAAATTATTGTCTCAAAGTTCTAGAGTCTTGGAGTCCAAGAACAGGGTGTCCAAGATCATTGCCTTCTTCATGAGGTCATTAGTTTGTTCTGAGTATCTTGAGTTAGAAGTCAACTTCTGAGGACTGACTACTTTTGGAAATCTTTGGGAAAATCTCAGTTTAAGATCTTTAGTGGGTGTTACTTGCCAATTCTTCTCAGATGGTTGATGTTCTTTTGGTTAAATAACATGTGTCTAAGGATTAACTCCTTGTCATTTAATGGATACACCAGTAGTTAAGAGTGCTTTCTAAGGAGGCAGAGCCAAGATGACAGAATAGACAGTCACTTCCGGTGAGCCCTCTTTACAACAAAGACCTGAAAAAACAAGTGAAATGAGTATATTTGTGACCAGCTGGGAGCCCTGAGCTTCAAAGGCAAGCTTAGAAAATAAAACTGAGGGGCAGGGGGAGGAAGAGACCATTCAGAAGCAGAGAGGAGTTATCGGACCTGAATCGTGGGGAGCCCTCAGGCACCATTCCTGCGAGCGGTGGCGGCGGGCTGGTACTAGCAATTGGCTGCAGTTTCCTCAGGGAGAACCAGCCAGCCACATAGCCTACTCACACCTCTGGAGCCAGAGAAGAATGACGCTTTCAGCAAAAGCTAAGTACTTGCATATATTTCACCATGACCCCACCCCCAAGCCAGCTTCAGCAGCTGAATTCCCTGGGCCTGAGATAGACACTGTTGAGCACCTAGAGCCATCCTCTCGGCTTGGAGAAGGAAAAAATTTGCAATTGGGGGAAAAGATAATTTGCCAGCTCCTCTAACTGGGGAGCTCAGGACAGAAGCAGCTCCTGTCTAGGCATAAATGGTCCATGAACTTTAATCACCTTTCCCTTCCGCATGGACCTGTGTGGGCCTATTTTGAGAGAATAGGCCCTTGTTGGCAGACTACAACAGTTTCAGCTGTGCAGTGGAGAAGAGGATGTTTGATGTTTGACATTGCTTTGCTTATTAAACAAGGTCCTCACCTCACCTCCACATCAGGGACCTAAGGACTGGTAGCTCCACTCAGGTCACCCAGGCACCCATGACAGGGGTCCAAGTATAACTGGTACCTCCCAGTCCTTACAACCAAAAACTCTAGGTGCCCATGGTCCATCTGCAGAACCCACCCACCTGCATGCTCTAGGGAACACGGACACTGTTTCCTTAGAGACACGCGGGTCAGTCTACTGCCTTGTTCAGAGAGTGGCCCCCTGTTACAATCAGATACCTGTACATACACCAATCACCCCTGCCTCTCTAAGACTGTAGGAAAGAGCCTGTACCACAACTTGATGATCAGCTACTTGGATACCTGAGCTGAATTTACACAAGAAAAGTGAATGGACTCCAAGACTGATACACTTGATAACAGCTCTAGCCATCTGGGGTCAGGATGTCAGAGTGCCAAAGGTGAAAATAATCAAGCTAGCTCACTCAAGCAACCCATTTGGGTATATCAAAACAAAACAAAGCAAGAAGCTACGACACAATAAGCAAGCATAAACTATATAACTTATAGATGGCTTAGAGACAACAGTCAATATCAAGTCATATAAAGAAACAGACCATGATCACCTCAACAAGCTCTCAAAACAAAGAATCCAGGGATCTTCTAGATGAAAGTGCATTCCTGGAATTACTAGAGCCAGAATACAAAAGTTTACTGTACAGAAACCTTCAAGACATCAGGAAGGAAATGAGGCAATACGCAGAACAAGCCAAGGAACATACAAATAAAGCAATTGAAGAAATTAGAAAGATTATTCAGGAACATAATGAAAAATTTAATAACCTGGAAAAATCCATAGACAGGCAGCAATCAGAAATTCAGAAGATTAATAATAAAATGGCAGAAGTAGACAACTCAGTAGAAAGTCAGAGGAGCAGAATTGAGCAAGTAGAAGCCAGAATCTCTGAACTCAAAGATAAATCACTTGGCACTAACATATTTGAAGAAAAATTGGATAAAAGAATTAAAAAAATAAAGAAATATTTAGCATCATGTGGGACTCTATCAAGAGAAATAACCTATGAGTGATTGGAGTACCAGAACAGGGAGGGATAACAGAAAATACAGAGAGAATTATTGAAGATTTGTTGGCAGAAAACTTCCCCGATATTGTGAAAGATGAGAAGATTTCTATCCAAGATGCTCATCGAACTCCACATAAGGTAGATCTTAAAAGAAAGTCACCAAGACATATTATAATCAAACTTGCCAAAACCAAAGATAAAAAGGGAATTTTAAGAGCAGCTAGGGATAAAAGAAAAGTCACCTACAAAGGAGAGCCAATAAGAATAAGCTTGGACTACCCAGCAGAAACCATGCAGGCAAGGAGGCAATGGGATGGCACATTTAAAAAACTGAAGGAAAAAAATTGCCAGCCAAGAATCGTATATCCAGCAAAACTCTCTCTTAAATATGAAGGTGAAATTAGGACACTTCCAGATAAACAGAAGTTTAGGGAATTCGTAAAACCCAAACCAAAACTAAAGAAATACTAAAGGGAGTTCTTTGGTTAGAAAATCAATAATATCAGCTATCAACCCAAGGCTAGAACACTGGGCAGAGCAATCAGAAGTAAACCCAGACAGGGAAATCCAAAAACACAAAGCAAGATTATTAAAAAAAAGCTCAAAACAGGGTAACAGCGATGTCATTATATAAAAGAAGACAACATTAAAACAATAAAGAGAGACTAAGAAATGTAATCACAGATCTTCCATATGGAGAGGAAGATATGGTGATACAAAGAAACAAAAGTTAGTTTTAAATTTAGAAAAATAGGGGTAAATAATAAGGTACCCACAGAGGAGACAAACTATCCTCCTCATCAAAATAAAATACAAGAAAAAAATAGAGACTCAGCAGAAACAAAATCAACCACAATGAATATGAGGAAAGGACAATATATAAAGATAATCTACTCAGCACATAAAATTAAGTGGGGAGAAAGAAACTGTTAACAACACACAAAAAAAGGCATCAAAATGATAGCACTAAATTCATCGCTATCCATAATTATGCTGAATGTAAATGGACTAAATGCACCAATAAAGACACAGAAAGTGGCAGAATGGATTAAAAAAGAAGAGACACACCTTAAACTTAGAGACACAAACTAAAACTCAAAGAATGGAAAAAAAAAAATATATATATATCAAGCAAACAACAATCAAAAAAGAGCAGGAGTGGCAATATTAATTTCTGACAAAATAGACTTTATAGAAAGGATAAGGAAGGACACTATATAATGGTTAAAGGGACAATACACCAAGAAGATATAACCATATTAAATATTAATGCACCCAGTGACAGGGCTGCAAGAGACATAAAACAAACTCTATCAGCATTGAAAAGTGAGATAGACAGCTCCACAATAATAGTAGGAGACTTCAACACACCACTTTCAGGGAAGGACGGGACATCCACAAAGAAGCTCAGTAAAGACACAGAAAATCTAAATGCCACAATCAACCAACTTGACCTCGTAGACATATACAGAACACTCCACCCAACAGCAACCAAGTATACTTTCTTTTCTAGTGCACATGGAACATTCTCTAGAATAGACCACATATTAGGTCATAAAGCAAGCCTTAGCAGAATCCAAAACACTGAAATATTACAAAGCATCTTCTCTGACCATAAGGCCATAAAAGTGGAAATCAATAACAGAAAAAGCAGGGAAAAGAAATCAAACACTTGGAAACTGAACAATACCCTGTTCAAAAAAGATTGGATTATAGAAGACATTCAGGATGGAATAAAGAAATTCATAGAATCCAATGAGAATGAAAACACTTCCTATCAGAACCTTTGGGACACAGCGAAAGCAGTGCTCAGAGGTCAATTTACATCAATAAATGCACACATCCAAAAAGAAGAAAGGGCCCAAATCAAAGAATTATCCCTACAACTTGAACAAACAGAAAGAAAGCAACAAAAGAAACCCTCAGGCACCAGAAGAAAACAAATAACAAAAATTTAGAGCTGAACTAAATGACATAGAAAACAGAAAAACAATTGAAAGAATTAACAAGACCAAAAAGCTGGTTCTTTGAAAAAAATCAACAAAATTGATAAACCATTGGCGAAACTGACAAAAGAAAAACAGGAGAGGAAGCAAATAACCCGAATAAGAAATGAGATGGGTGATATTACAACAGAGCCAACCGAAATTGAAAGATTCATATCAGATTACTATGAAAAATTGTACTCTAACAACTTCAAAAACCTAGAAGAAATGGATGATTTCCTGGAAACACACTACCTACTTAAACTAACACAAACAGAGGTAGAACAACTAAACAGACCCATAAGAAAAGAAGAGATTGAAAAGGTATTCAAAAAACTCCCAACAAAAAAAAAGCCCTGGCCCTCATGGCTTCACTGCAGAGTTCTACCAAACTTTCATACTAAAGGTATTTCAGAGCATAGAAAAGGACGGAATACTCCCAAACTCATTTTATGAAGCCAGCATATCCCTGATACCAAAACCAGGTAAAGACACCACAAAAAAAGAAAATTACAGACCTATATCCCTCATGAACACAGATGCAAAAATCCTCAACAAAATTCTAGCCAATAGAATTCAACAACGTATCAAAAAAATAATTCACCGTGACCAAGTGGGATTCATACCAGGTATACAGGGATGGTTCAACATTAGAAAAACGATTAATGTAATCCACCACATAAATAAAACAAAAGAGAAAAACCACATGATTTTATCAATTGATATAGAAAAGGCATTTGACAAAGTTCAACATTCATGATAAAAACTCTCAGCAAAATAGCAATAGAAGAAAAATTCCTCAACATAATAAAGGGCATTTATACAAAGCCAACAGCCAACATCATCCTAAATGGAGAGAGCCTGAAAGCATTTCCCTTGAGATCGGGAACCAGACAAGAATGTCCTCTATCACCGCTCTTATTCAACATTGTGCTAGAGGTCCTAGCCAGAAGAATTAGTCTAGACAAAGAAATAAAGGGCATTCAGACTGGCAAGAAAGAAGTAAAATTATCTCTATTTGCAGACAACATGATCTTTACACAGAAATCCCTAAGGAATCCTCCAGAAAACTACTGAAACTAATAGAAGAGTTCAGCAGAGTATCGGGATACAAGATAAAAAAAAAACAAAAATCGGTTGGATTTCTCTACACCAACAAAAAGAACATCGAAAAGGGAATCACAAAATCAATGCCATTTACAGTAGCCCCCAGGAAGATAAAATACTTAGGAATAAATCTTACCAGAGATGTAAAAGACTTATGCAAAGAAAACTACAATACACTTTTGCAAGAAACCAAAATAGACCTACATAAGTGGGAAAACATACCTTGCTTATGGACAGGAAGACTTAACATAATAAAAATGTCTATTCTACCAAGAGCGATCTATACATTTAATGCAATTCCGATCCAAATTCCAACGACCTTCTTTAATGAGATGGGGAAACAAATCACCAACTTCATATGGAACAGCAAGAGGTCCCAGATAATTAAAACATTACTGAAAAAGAAGAACAAAGTGGGAGGCCTTACTCTACCTGATTTTACTAACCTAATAGAAAAAAAAAAAAAAAATTTTTTTTTTTTATTATACTGCCACAGTAGTCAACGCAGCCTGGTGCTGGTACAACAACAGATACATAGACCAATGGAACAGAATTGAAAATCCAGACATAAATCCATCCACATATGAGCAGTTAATATTTGACAAAGGCCAGGGTCCTTCTGAGGAGCTGAAAGGCTGAAAATGGTTTGAGTATGGACTACAACTGGAAGTCACGTGTCCTGAAATCAGTCACTTCTCATCGTCTCCAATACTGTCATCCTGATGTAAGCCACCATCATCTCTACCTGGACTGCTGCAACACCCTCCAAACAGGACTCTTGGCTTCTACTCATCATCTTATCAATACTCAGAAAGAACAAAGCAGCCCCCCGCAGGAGACGGCTGGCCCGACACTATTGCTGGGCTTGGGGGTTCTCCTATAGAACATAAACAATTTCACAGAACTCCATCACCAGACAAGGCCACTCCGTGGCCACAATTGATCAAGACAAAAACACGGCACTCTGGAATCAGAACAGAGACAAAATCACAAACATTGTCTGAACCACAAAAATGACCAAACAGCCTTCTGTCCTGGCTAATATGAGTGACTGTTACATCTTTACCAATCACAACTTTGGCCTCACACTCTTCCTCCCCCCTTTAAGATAAGATTTATTAAGAAATCCAATCACAGAATTATTGCTACTTCCTGACAACATATAAGCCAGAGGAAAACCCTGCTTCCCTGGATCTTCCCCAGAATCACCTTTTGTTGTGATTAGTTGCCATCTAATCAGCTCCAACACGTGGTGACGCCATGTAGAACAGAACAAAGCATTGCCTGCTCTTCTGCAATCTTCACGATCATTGGCTGGAGTCCGTTGTTGCAGTTACTGTGCAGGGCCTACCATCCTGAGGGGCTCGTCGTTCAGCAGCACGTAAGACAATGGTCTGTTCTGATCCACAGGGTTTTAATGGCTTATTTTCAGAAGTAGAAAGGCAGGCCTTTCTTCCTAGTCTGTCTTAGTCTGGAACCTCCACTGAAACTTGTTCACCATGGGTGACCTTGCTGCTATTTGAAATACCAGTGGCATAGCTTCTAGCATCCTAGGAACACACAAGCCACCACAGTATGACAAAGTGACAGACGGACGGTGAGGAATTACATAATGCAAGCTTAAATCCTGTATGTCTTTTATAACACCCTATACTGAGATCCCTGGGTGGTGCCAATGATTAAGGCTCTTGGCTGCTAACCTAAAGGTTGGAGACTTGAGTCCACCCAGAGATGCCTCGGAAGAAAGACCTGGTAATCTACTTCTGAAAAATCAGCCATTGAAAAGCCTATGGAGCACAGTTCTATTCTGACACACATGGGCCCGCCATGAGTCGGGGTTTACTCAGTGGTAAGCGGACTGGTATTGCTGAGATACTCCACAGCTCCCCGTGGTGTGCCTTCTCCCTCACTGGGCGAGTCGATAAGCCCAATTCGTTTAACAACAAGCATGTGTTGGCTGTAGAACAATGACAATACACAAATCAGATTAAGACATTTCCTACTCTAAACCTGTCAGGGGCTTCCCATGACTTAGAGTAAAAGTCATCCTCCCATACCTGCTTCATTTGGCTCTGTCTACCTCTCGGGCCTCATTCTTGCACTCCACAAAATATTACTGAGGATCTACTATGTACCAAAGGCTATTCTTGACACAGTACATGCTAGACTGCTGTGTGAAGAATGGATTGATGAAAAAATCCAGGGCAGGAGGTAGGGGAACCAGTTAAGAAGCTGTTTTAGTCCAAAGAAGCAAGTGGATTTGAAATCAGGCAGGGATAGGCGTGAAGAATCATGCCCAGATTTCTGGCTTGGGCAACAGGGGCCAACACAGGTGTCATTGGCTGGGGGAGGGAACGTAGCAGGATACGCTAACAAGGAGTCTAGGTAGGCAGCCACGCCGTCCAGTAGGGTGTATCTTATTTGCTAAAGAGGGTTCTTTCTAAACCATCTCCAGAAGGGTGCCTGCCTAGAGCCTAGGAAGTATCGAAGGCTTTCCTGGCCTTCTTTGGCCTGTGGGCTGATGCTTGTCGCTGCAAGAAACTGTTTGAATAATACACCTGTTTCAGGTTCTAGCTGTTATGTTTAAAGGAGACCTATTTCAGTGGAGCCAGTAACTTATTTCTTGTGGCCTTCTGGACTTAAATAAAACGATGATTAGAGTAATACAGGGCCAGCGAACTAGCGCAAAAACAGCTGCCATCTGCCATTGCTCTCACTGGTAACTCATTTACTTTTTATAATGGGTTTCCACATATATGAATTAAGTTAGAATGTGCTGCTCATGTTCAGAGGAACAAATAAATGACTCGCTTTTGTGTAACAAAGCACAGAAGTAAATTACTCAGCCTTCACTGCTTGTAGGGTTTAAAGAGAAACTAAATTTATTTTGATTTTCCCCCATTCACTCTAGGACATGGCTTAATGTCCCCATCACAGAGACTTTGTGGAATTGACTAATTGTGTGTTTTGCATTTTTATAAACACTTTGTTATTTATTAACGGGCCATTTCAGAGATAAAATGAGCACTTTATTTACATCACAGCCATTTCTCAAAGACACTCTGACTCACGTCAGAGGATTTGAGATTTAAATGCACATAATGAAAATGTAGGCAATTGTCTTCCCAGTAAATCCTAAGGAGGGGAAGAGAGTGGCCTGGACACAATTTGTCAGACTGACTCTCTGGAGCTGCGCTGTCTAAGATGATTTTTCTCAAATTAAAATTAATTAAAATGAAATAGAATTAAAAATGTAGTGCCTCGGCCACACCAGACACATTTCAAGTGGTCAATAGTCACATGTGGCTGTTGTCGTTGGGTGCCATTGAGTTGGTTCCAACTCATAGGATCATAACAGATTATGAATAACATTGTGAAGAAAGGGAATTCCAGAACACTTACTTCATTGTGCTCCCAAGGAACCTGTACATAGATCAAGAAGCAGCCGTCTGAACAGAACAAGGGGATACTGCATGGTTTAAAGTCAGGAAAAGTTGGTTTAAAGTCAGGAAAGGTGTTGTATCCTTTCACCACACCCATTCAGTCTGTATTCTGAGCAAATAATCCAAGAAGCTGGACTATATGAAGAAGACAAGGCATCAGGATTGGAGGAAGACTCATTAACAACCTGCGTTATGCAGATGACACAACCTTGCTTGCTGAAAGTGAAAAAGACTTGAAGCACTTAGTAATGAAGATCAAAGACCACAGCTTTCAGTATGGATAAACCCAACCCAGTGCCCTCGAGCTGAATTGCACCTCAAAATAAAGAAAACCCAAATCCTCACAACTGGACTGATAAGCAATATCATGATAAACAGAAAATATTGAAGTTGTCAAGGATTTCACTTTTTACATGTAGCTAGAAACCCTGGTGGCGTAGTAGTTAAGTGCTATGGCTGCTAACCCAAAGGTCGGCAGTTCGAATCTGCCAGGTGCTCCTTGGAAACTCTCTGGGGCAGTTCTACTCTGTCCTATAGGGTCGCTATGAGTTGGAATCGACTCGACGGCAGTGGGTTTTGTTTAATGGCTACCATATTGGAAAGTGGAGAACACTTCCATCATTGCAGAAAGTTATATTGGACAGCACTGCTCTAGGCTATGTTGGTGCTTGGGTCCTTTTGCGGCTCCCTGGATTCATACAATGGTCATTATAAAATGATTGTCCAGAAAGGCTGAGGGGTTAAGGCATGACAAGTTACATTTCAAATCCTGACTAAATCCGGAATTTGACCACTTCTTACCACCTACTGGAGCCCTGGTGGTTCAGTGGTTAAGAGCTTGGCTGCTAAACAAAAGGTCGGCAGTTCAAATTCACTAGCCATTTCTTGGAAACCTTACAGGATGGTTCTACTCCCTGGTCGTTATCAGCATCACCTCTCACCTGGATGTACTCCAATGGTCTCCAAACTGGCTTCCCAGCTTCCACCCTTGGCTCTCCTAGTCTCTTCTCCATGCAACGTTCCATCCTGCTCAAAACCTTCCAGTGGCTTCGAGTCTAGCTCAGAGTGAAAGCCAGTTGTTACAATGACCTACATGGCCCTATATGGGTGGCTTCCTACTATCTCTCAGACTCGCCGTTTGCTTATGATTTCCCAGGTTTTCTCTGTTCCAGCCACACTGTCTCCAGGCGTGCTTTCTCCTGCTCTGTCTCCTCTGCCCAAATACCTTTCTCCAGATACCTGTATGTTTTGCTCCTCCACTTCCTCCAGTTTCAAGCCTCCCGACAACACTTCATAGTCCCCTTCCCTGCTTTTCATGACGTGTGTCACTATCTGCATAACATTTGCTTTACTTATTTATGTTGTTTATTTTCTGATTCCTCCACTAGTAATGTGAGGTCTGCTGGGCAAGGGTTTCATCTGTGTTGCCCTCTATTGTATCCCCAGTGCTTAGAATAGCGGCTGGCACATAGTAGGCTTTCAATAAACACTTATCAAATGAACGAATGGATTTTGCAAGTCCAAGTACCCAATGAAGAAAGAAGGCAATGTGATGAGTGGAGAAACATGAGTTTAGGAATGAGAGGGGTTTTTCCCCATTAAAGATGTGAGGCCTTAGGCAAGTCACTTTATTTATTTGAGCTTGTTCATTCATTTGTAAAATAAAAATTAGAATAGCTGCCTTGAAGGATTAGTTAGGGCATCCCGGGCATGCAGTCTGAGCACAATAATGTTAATGCAAACAAAAAACCCAAAAAAAACCCCCCAAAAACAAACCCGCTGCTGTTGAGTCGATTCTGACTCATAGCGACCCTATAGGACAGAGTAGAACTACCCCGTAGGGTTTCCAAGGAGTGGCTGGTGGATTTGAACTGCTGACCTTTTGGTTATCAGCTGAGCTCTCAAGATAAATTTGGCTCAGGGTTCTTCTTTATCTGCTCGTGTCTATGTGAAAACCTTGCTAGTGTTTCCTTAACTGTGAATTTTAAAAACGCTGTGTTTTTATTTTAATAATAAAAAGATTATGTACACATTTTTT
Organism: Elephas maximus indicus; assembly: GCF_024166365.1. NCBI lineage: Eukaryota > Metazoa > Chordata > Mammalia > Proboscidea > Elephantidae > Elephas > Elephas maximus. The sequence goes on along the minus strand of NC_064831.1, from coordinate 82,724,717 downwards.
GGAATATCTAGAAGGTGAACTTCTGAGTTTGGTTGTGAGATTTCAGAGTTCACCTTTACGACGGTTTTTGGATGTGAAAGCCAGCAATGTTGATAATCTACAAATGGAAGTTTTGCAGATATTCAAACACAGGAAAGTCGTGGGAGAAGCGAGTCATATTGTGTAACGTGTGGTGGCGTGTGCCTGGTGAGCTCAGAAAGAGCCCACACCACAGTGGGCAGAACCAGATTCACCCTTCAAGCAGGAATTTAGTTTCAATAAAATAATAGAGTAGATATAGCCTATCATGTTGAGTTAATGTTGGTATTTTGGATTTTATTGTTATGGTTATATGAGAGCCCTAAGCTTATAGAATTTATACCTGGTTTTATGTTTGTAGATATTTAGGAGTTCCACCACGGAAACGGGAACCACTAAGGCAAGCTAACACAGAGAACTGGTGGCACGGGTGGTGGAATTGCTGAGAACCACACAGGGAACGGTGGTGCAACCTGGAGACCGGCAACAGCAGGATGCTGCCTCACCCCTAGGCCTGGAGGGACAAAGGGATAAGGAGGTGATATTAGAGCCCAAAGACAACAAAGGGCTTGTCTGGGAGAGCTGGAGCCATGCAGGAAACGCAGCTGTTTCCAGAGGTGCCCCGGATGTAGATGTAGACAGTGAGGGGAAGAAATACTCTGGCTTCTTCCTTCCTCCTGCCCTCCATATTAACAGTGCCTCCTGTTGGCTGAACCCAGCTGAAGCCATTTGACATGGGAGACTGAGAAATGCGGCCTGAAGGTGTCAGCCCCTCTCCACTGCATGTGTGTGCTTACCCGCACACACATGCACACACACACATACACACACAAGCATGCATGTATGCAAACACACACACACACACACACGAGCAACAGAGTGGAGCAGGGGAAGGATGAAGAATGTATCTGAGGGTAAACTCATGAGGGTAAACTTGCCAAAATCAGCATAGATAGAATTGTAACTATATTGACATTTTGTTTGGTTCTTCAATACCCCATTCCCCTCTTCAGCCTAAGGTAGCAGCTAGGTTGATTAGATGGGTTTGACGCACCTCCAACTCAAGGGGTGGGCTCTTTTCAGTTTAGATGTCTAAACCAATCAGTGTAACCCCATTCTCCCTGCCATAGTGATGGGTTACACAAGTGATGACCTAAGACAAACAGCTCATGACATTCCTCAGTGACTGGCTTTGGGGTGGGTAACAGGTTCTGCCTCCAGATATGAACACATAAAAGTGCATAACCCCAAATGCTTCTAGCAGCCATCTTGTGGCAGCAGCAGGACAAGCACAGGACTGGATCACAAAAGAGTGGAGCCAGAGACTTCACTGCACAGTCCCGATACTGTGCCCCACTGATCCTCATTTATTTGAACCTGCTTACTCCCCATTCTCATTCAAATCCCTTTGAATTGTGTTTTCTGTTGCAACTGACTGAATAATAAAAGTAATTTAGGTCAACCCTAGGATTCTAAAAAAAAAAAAAAAATCCTGGAAAGGGGGTAGGTACATTATTCAACTCAAGAAACACCAGAAATCCTCCACAGCTCATCTTCAGTTTCCCCACCAAAGGTGAACACAAGTACTGTGCAAAGAGTGGACCACGTTGGGCCCCGGAGGTCTATGAGGCCAAGCCAAGGGGATATGATGCTCTGCCGCAGCCCCAAGACACATCCCTGGTTTTGAACCAGGAGAAGAAGCAGGAGTACTTGTAGGAGTGAGGACCTTCCAAAGAGCTGTGGACTGACTAAACAAAAAGCATGGAGACTCAGGACTCTATTTTTGACCATGTGGGTCCAACTGGGGTCAAGCAAATAGAGAAGGGGGTCACTTCCACCATGTAGTTACTGTCTGTTTGGGTGGAAAAATCAGTTGCCTAGGATGTTAATAAAACAAAAACACCAAGCCAGTTGCTGTTGAGTCAATTCGAACTCATGGCAACCCCATCTTTTGCAGAATGGAACTGCACCCCATAGGATTTTTAAGCCTGTGGCCTTCCAGAAGCACATCACCAGGCTTTTCTTTCGTGATGCCTCTGGGTGGGTTTGAACCTTGAACCTTTTGGTTAATTGTTGAGTGCTTAATGGTTTGTGCTATTCAGGGACCTAGAACTTTAATAGGCTAAAGAATTTGTCTCAATAAGGGGAAATGCTCAAATGCTATGATCTATTGACTAGAATGCCTGTTCTGAACTTCCTAAAAAGAATCCTTTGCCGTTGAATTGATCTTGACCATGGTGACCCCCTTTGTTACAGAGTAGAACTGCTCCATAGGGTTTTCTTGGTTGTAATACTTACGGAAGCGTGTTGTCAGGCCTTTCTTCCTTGATTCTGCTGGGTGGGTTCAAACCGCCAACCTTGCAGTTAGTTGAGAACAAACCGTTTGTGCCACCCAGGGGGCTTTCTTAAAAAGAAAGACCTGTTGAAAAGAGCCTCTCCTACCAAGAGAGACAATGTTGTTGTTGTTAGGTGCTGTTGAGTTGATTCCGACTCATGGAGATCCCATGTGACAGAGTAAAACTGCCCTGTAGGGTATTCTAGGCCATAATCTTTATTGGAGCAGATCGCCAGGTCTTGCTCCCATGGAGCAGTGGGGTGGGTTTGAACTGCCAACCTTTCAGTTAGTAGCTGAGTATTTAACCACTGCGCCACCAGGGCTCCTAAGAGAGACAATAGAGCCTGCAATCCCTGGCAAAAACCACTAGGCTCAGCACACGGTGAGGGCAGGTGAGTGGGCTTAAGCCTTCCTGAATCCTCCCCTCCGCTGGCTTTTGGAGGCAAAGGATTCTGCTCTCCTGTGAAGATTCTGAATAGGGTACTTTGGATTTTTGCAGACTGATCAAATAAGGGAACTGATCAGCCTGAGTCCTTTCTCTCCTCTTGAGCTAACTTGTGGCCAGAGGTCAAAGAGGGGCAGGGGAACTCAGAGCGCATCAGTCCTTACTTCCTTTGGTTCTCCAAGGCTTGGCTGCCGGGAGGACAGAACGCACGTTAGAAAGCACTGCTTCCCACACCAGGCTGGGCCACTGCAAAGAGCTGCTATTTCTCTTACCTTTCCATGGCAGTTTGCCGTGGGCCATTTGGATTTCACTTCCGTCCTTTCAGAAGACAGACTAGAACTGTCCCATAGGGTTTCCAAAAAGCTGTTGGTGAATTCGAACTGCCAGCCTTTTGGTTAGCAGCCAAGCTCTTAACCACTGTGCCACTAGGGCTCCTTCAGAAGAGTAGGTACAAGTATTTCCCACCCTTCCTTGTCTGGGCCACTGTGGATTTTCCCTGGAGTTGACCCAGGGCTGGCTTCTGGTCAGGAAGGGCAAGAGTGGGAGAGGGGGGCCGAGAGGTGGTGCTGACATTTCCTTGGGGGCAGCAGGCATTTCAGGGAGGGTTTTGTGAAGCCGTAGCTCAGTTTAACCGCTAGCCCTAGTCTCAGAGATTCGGGTCTATGCTTGAATACTGATCTGAAAGTCGACACCCAGGCATGCTGCAGAAGAAAAGCCTGACCATCCACTTCCATAAGGATTTTGTTGTTGTTAGTTGTCATTTTGTTGATTGCAAATCGTGGCGACCCCACGTGTGTCAGAGTAGAACTGTGTTCCGGAGGGTTTTCGATGGCTGATTTTTCAGAAGTATTTTTTTTAAAGCAGCAGGTCTTTCTTCTGAGGGGCCTCTGAATGCTTTTGTACTAGTAACCCTTTGGTTAGCAGCAAAGCACATTAACCATTTCCGCCCCCAGGTCCTTGATGTACACTTTTTATTTTTCTGAAGTGTGCTTGCTATATTAAACCTGTGCAGTACAATAATGTTTCTGAACTACCAATCTTTGGGTTTTTTCTTTCCTTGTATCTTCTCATGACTCTCTCCCCTATTCAGGTGACCAGGCCTTTCTGGGTCGATTGCCCCATGGAAGGCATGCATAGGGTTGAAAGTTAAGCAAAAAGGAGTTTCCTGGACTTTAGCCTCCAAAAGCTTAAGCCTCTGGGGAGAGGGAGAGAACTGCTTGGCAGACAAAATGTTTGGGAGGAACATGAGAAAGAGAGAGTAGAGCTTTCCTATTTACTTTAGAAAATGTGGGGTTAGGTTGGGAGGAGGAAGGAGAGGTGAAGGGAAATACAGACTGTTTGGGAGGCCCAACTCTTGTGTCCTTCCTCTCCCTGGGGAGGCAGTAAGACTCCCAAGGGGGAATGGCTACTCAGAGTCCATGAATATAGGCCACCCAGTGGAGCTTTCCATGCTTTCCTCGGACAAGGAGAAGCAAAGTGATTACAGTGTCCCTAAACACAGTGGCAAGGAGGGGAGTCAGTTGCACAACTCAAGGGGTTTAGGTACCAAAAAGAGGGTGTTTCCATGAGGACCTCCACGGACTCAGATGCCTGAGAAAAGAATCAGTGGATGTCTGCAAGAACAAATAACTTGGATTCACAGAGTGGCCTTTTCTGCCCTTCTCCTTGCCTCATCCTCACCTGCCGGGCGCCTTGCCCAGAATCCCCGCAACATGGACTCAGTACGGGCTGAACTCGGGGAAATCCTCAAATGGCATTAAATTTCTACTGCCTCTGATGCCAGCACATTCTGTGTGGCTGTGTGAACGACACGAAAGTGCCCAGTCAAATGGGCCGTCAAATGCCAAAATGGTGCACTTCTCCAGGTTGCTGCAGCCCATGCCAGGGTGCTCAGGCTGAACTGCGGCACCCACTCAGAGTGCACAGCTCATGGTGGAAGCCTCATGTGGACTGAGGCTCATGCCCTTTCTGATTTTACATCACCTATTTCTTTTATTTTTTATGGCTATGTAGAAACGAGGACTTCTTATCCCTTCGAAGAGTGGTGAGCGTTTCAGTGATGCTGTGGCCACATCCTGGGCTAGAAATGAGAAGACTCAGTCCTGGAAATGCCATTTGTTCTCAGTGTGGTGAGAAGCAAGCATTTAGCTGCGGAGCCTCATTTCCTCATCTGTTAAATGGGTGCCTTTTTTCCTAAGGCTGCCATTTTAAAAGTGTCACAGAGTGGGGAGCTTCAAAGAACAGAAATTTATTGTCTCAGTTCTGGAGGCTAGAAGTCCAAATTAGGGTCTTGGCCATGTCACTTCTTTCTAGGGCTTTGAGAGAGGAACTCTTGCAGGCCTCTTTCCTAGTTCCCTGTGACTGCAGCTATCCTTTGCGCTCCTTTGCTGCTTAGAGATGCATCTGCCTTCGTTGTCTTGGTGTCTCTCCTCCTCCTGTGTCTCCTTTTTTTATAAGGCACCAAACATATAGGATTAGGACCCACCCTACTCCAGTATGATTTCATTAACTGGTAGCATCTGCAAAGCAAACCCCTATTTCCCAAACAAGGCCACATTCATAGGCACAGAGGTTAGGACTTGGACATAGCTTTTTGGGAGATACCATTCAATTCATTACAATGGGGATACAATTCCCGCTCCTCCTCACGTTGTTGTAGGTTGGGTCAAATGCAGAGATAGCCATGAGCTTGCTACGGGAATGGTGAACCAGGGCTGAGCCACTAGAGCTCAAGGAGCCGCTGAAGGAGGCAAGATTATGGCGCCACCCTTTCTGGACAAGGTGTGAAGGGCAGGAGCGGCAAACAGCTTTCATTAAAGACCCTTTGAGAGACCTGAGCACACATTGATCTTTGGGCTGAGAGACAAAGTGCAGTGCAGAGCTGCAGACATGGCTTACCCTGTCCTCTCACTTCTTCAAGGACTGGTGACTTTAGGGGAGCGGGAGGCAGCATGGTGGCCTCTTGTGCTGTGAGACCAGCATCCTCAGAGGCAGACATGGGAGCCCTCTGGGCAGCCCCAGGCTGGGGGGTCAGAGAAAGAGGAGAAGCCCAAGGCTACCCAGTGACCTGGGGCTGGCCCTGTTTGGGGTCGCGCAGAGACACGCTTTAGGGCACTATGAGGGGAGATGAGTTTCTGCTGGAGATGAGGAAGTCTAGAGGGCATTGTCACTTGGGCATTAGTATAAAGGGGTCCCATTTGTAACTTGTCATGGTGACTGTAGCATCAGAGAGGCGAGGCCTGGAGCACTTCTGTAGCAGCCTGGGTCCAAGGAGGAGTGTTATAGATTGAATTGTGTCTCCTCAAAAGTATGTGTTAGGATCCCAACCCCTGTGCCTTGGAAGTAATCCTGTTTGGGAACAAGGGTTTCTTTGTTAGGTTAATGAGGCCATGTCAGTTATGTTAATGTAGGCCTAAACCTAATCAATTAAGAGTTCTAAGGGGCAGCATAGGACACACAGGAGCAAGCCCAGGGAGGTGGGGTGGAATAGAGGTGAGGATCCTCAGGAACTGAGTAACACTGGAGGTACATTGCCTGGTCCCGCACCATCTTCATTGGTGTGCTCCAGTCCATTGTTACAATCACTTTGTATTTTGAGTGCCTTCCAACGTAGGGGGCTCATCTTCCAGCACTATATCGGACAATATTCTGTTGTGATTTGTGGGTTTTCATTGGTTAATTTTCAGAAATAAGTTTCCAGGCCTTTCTTCCTAGTCTGTCCTAGTCTAGATGCTCTGATGAAACCTGCCCACCATTGTAGATCCTGCTGGTATTTGAAGTACTAGTGGTATAGTTAGCAGGATCACAGCAACACGTGGCCACAACAATATGACACACTGATAGAAGGGTGGTGGATAAAGATGGCATATTCCTGTTAAAAAATATATGTATGTGTGTAGAGCTCTAGTTCTGTATAAACACAGGGGAAAATGTCTGGATATAGTTCATTAAATGATACACGGTGGTTACCTGTGGATAGCAGAGTTGGAAAGGCAGTGTGTTGGGAGGAGGAGGTAGACTTAGATGGCAGGATTGTGAATGATTTTTATTCCTTCTTTTAACTCCTCATGGTGCTGTGGTTAAGAGCTCGGTGCTCGGTTTGAGCCCACCAGAGGCTCCTTGGAAGCCCTATGGGGCAGTTCTACTCTGTCCTATAGGGTCGCTACGAATTGGAATCTACTCTACAGCAGTGGGTTTGGTTTTCTTTTAACTCCAAGCTTAAAACAAACAAAAAGGACAGCTTTTCTCTTTCAGATAGAATTCATTTTATAAAACTGCGTAATTTTAGAAAAAAAAAATTCCAAAGTCATGTGACTAAATATTAGTCATTCAGGAAAAGCATTCACACCGTATTGCTAAGGAAGAAAACCAGACCACATAACATTCTGATTCCAGTTATTTTTTTCTTTGCAATATTTTAACTCATTAAAAAAGATGTGAAGTGAGTATGCGTAGTTAATCTTGACTGATGCAAAAATAAGTTTTCGATGTGTTGCTCTTTCTTTTTTTTAAATTATTTTTATTGTACTTTAGATGAAGGTTTATAGAACAAACTAGTTTCTTATTAAACAGTACACATATTGTTTTATGACGTTGGTTAACCACCCCACGACATGTCAACACTCTCCCTTCTGAACCTTACGTTCCCTATTACCAGCTTTCCTGTCCCCTCCTGCCTTCTAGTCCTTGCCCCAGTTAGTCCTGTTTTGTCTTATTGGCTTGTCCAATCTTTGCTGAGGGGGGAACCTCAGGAGTGACTTAATTACTGAGCTGAAAGAGTGTCTGAAGGCCCTACTCTCAGGGTTTCTCCAGTCCCTGTCAGGCCACCAAGTTTGGTCTTTCTTTTTGAGTTAGAATTTTGTTCTACATTTTTTTCCAGCTCTGCCCGGGACCCTCTATTGTAATCCCTATCAGAGCAGTATAATCCCAGTTCTGTTAAAAAGAAGTGGATATCCATATATATACACGGGAAAATAACTGGAAAGATATGCAAAGAAGTGTTAGCTGGGTTTTTCTCTCGTATTAGAGATAGTCTTCTTTTCTTTTAGCTCACCTGTGTTTTCTAATTTTCTTCAACAAACTTGGATAGTCTGTGTGGTTAAAAAAAGAAGGAAGAAAGGAGGGAGGGAGGAATGGAGGGAGGAAGGAGAAGGAATAAAGGAAGGAGGGAAGGAGAGGGGAAGGAAGGAAGGGAGGAGGGGAGGAAGAAGAACCAGGAGCTGACCAGGACAGGGTGAGGGGTGAAGATGTATGGCAGTCCAGCCCAGGGTGGCAATCGGCACATGTTGGGGGCTCCACCCTTCAGGCCACGTGGAAGCGCCCATATCTACCTTGTTAGGCCCTATCACCTGTGCCCTCAGAAGCACGTCCTAATCCTCACCTCACTTTTCAGGGAGCGCAGCGGCCTTGGAGACTCCTAAGGGCTGCGCCGCCTGTGGGCTGTTCTCTCTACCTCCCAGTTCAGCAGCTGGGGGAAGAGAAGGAGGCCGGAGCTCCGTTTGTTTGTCCTGGCTAAGCAGGTTACACTTTTGTTAGACACAATCCTAGAAAAAAAATCCTCAACCTGGGGAAATATTTCTATTTAGAGCTGGGAAAGTAGGCCATGTCTGAGACCAGTGACCTACATTTCCTGCTGTAGAAATTTAATGAAACAGCACTTGTCACCCCGGCATACGAGCGGGGCTGGAACCCCATCAAAGGGCGGGAGACGGAGAAAGGGAGGAAGGCAAGGAATTCTAAAACGCTTCTGTATTTGAAATGTTTTTAGCCAAGCTAACAATACCTAGTAATAGGAGAGAAATGGGTGTCTTAACTGTCTGTCTGTTTTCCTGAAAGAGCAATGTTTGCTAACTAGGGGTCCCTCAGCAGGTCACAAATCCTTTCCCATTCTGAGGCATGTTGGAAAAACGACAACTTCCCCACACCCCTGCCAGCCGCTCACAAAGACGAATCTTGGTGTCTGCCCTGGCCGCCAGCCGTCTGCTTTTTGTAATAGACTTCTGAGAAACCGTTTGCTTGATCTCATGGATCCAGCTCTTTAGACTGGGCCCTGTGGAGCATCAAAGGTTAATGGGCTTTTGGGGCCTAAATTTCCATGAATCTTGGTGGTGGGGCTGAGGGGTCGTCCAGAGGAAGAATAATCTAATGACAGTCATGTCTGATGTCCTTATCGTCTGTAGCTGGGAGTCAGGGCCAACAGTCACAGGATAATAATAGATGGCAAGCACACCCAGGACTTGGGTCCATTTTATTCATCTTGAATTCATAATGGGATTCTCTGTAATTGTTAAAATGTGGAGGCAAAGAGGTCACTGAATCCACATCTGTGATACCAACCAAGCAACCAACCAGGTGTCATGGAGTGGATTCCGACTCATAAAAAAAATAGCGACCCCTATATGTGTCAGAATAGAACTGTGCTCCACAGGGTTTTCAGTGGCCAATTTTTTAGAAGCTGATTGCCAGGCCTTTCTTCCAAGGCGGCTCTGGGTGGACTTGAACCTCCAACCTTTCGGTTAGCAGCCAAGCACGTTAACAGTTTGATAGGTATTTCTAATAGCCCCCCATTCTGGTCCTCCCTCATTCTGTGTTCACTGGGCATTGCAATGTCCTGCATCAGTGGTTCAACTCATTGTAATGTTGTAGAAGTGACCTGTGTCATTTACAGGCATAAACATTGAAACCCTGATTAGGGCCCCCTTCCCCACACCCCTCCTTCCTGGCCATGGCAAACCCAGCAACCTCATTCTGAGAAGTCAGCAGCATAAAAAGGTGCAGGCTCTATCAGTCTGGGTGCCAGAATGAGAAAGACATGGGGAACCACCTTCCTGACCCTGACCCAGACCCAAGTTGGACAGGTAGTACGAGTAAGTAAAAATCTTCTTGTTTGTTTATTTAAGTCACTGAGATTTGGAGGTGGCTCGTGAGCCCCTCCTGATGGATTCAGTATAGTATCAGCTCATTCTTGGAACCAAACCAAATCAAAACAAAGCAACAAAAAACCCTGAATGAGGGCCTAACACGGAATGAGCTTGTTGCTGGAGACAGAGCTGGGCACACACAGACATGGAGCCCCTGAGCGGGGTAAGTTGTTAACACGCTGGGCTGCTAACCAAAAGGTCAGAGGTTTGAGTCCACCCAGAGGCACCGCAGAAGAAAGGCCTGGCAATCTGTTTCTGAAAAATCAGCCATTAAAAGCTCAATGGAATAAAAAAGAAACAAACAAAAAAACAGTTCTACTAGACACACATGAGGTCAGCATGAGTTGGAATAGGCTCAAGGGCCACTGGTTTACTGGCTAACACAGATGCCATCCCTCCTTTTCTGCAGCGTACAGGTGAACACAGGCAATTCACACGTGCTGAGCTGCATGAGTTGGAATTGACTTGACAGCAACGGGTAGGGTTTTTTGGTTTTTGGAGCTGTGTTAAGAGCCCTGATGGCGCAGTGGTTAAAAGCCTTGCTGCTAAACAAAAGGCTGGCAGTTTGAATCCATCAGCCGCTCCTTGGAAACCCTCTGGGGCAGTTCTACTCTGTCTTACAGGGTCGCTATGAGCTGGAATTGATTCACGGCTGTGAGTTTTTTTTTTTTTTTTGGAGCTGTATGAGCATCCTATGGCTGCTATACAAATCACAAACTTTGGTGGCTTAAAACAACAGGGATTTATTCCCTTACACTTTTGGAGAACAGACATCTGAAACCAAGGTGATGGCAGGGCCACACTCTCTCCCGAGAGTCTGGGGGGAATCTTTCTTTGCCTCTCACAGCTTCTGGTGGCCCCAAGCTTTCCTTGTGGCTGCATTACCCCAATCTCTGCATCTGTGGCCACATTGCCTTCTCCCCTGTGTCTCAAACTTCCCTCTGGCTTTCTCTTGCAAAGGTGCTCATTATTGGATTTATGGACCCTCCCAGATAATCCAGGATGTGCTCATCTTGAGACCTGTAATTTAATGACATCTGCAAAGACCCTTTTTCCAAACAAGGTCACATTCCCAGGTTCTTTTTTTTTTTTCTCATGGGATGGGAGCACTATTTAACCCAGTACCTGAGTACTTTCTCTTTGCCAATCACTAGGCCAGGAAGTTTATGTCCATGTTTTACCTGATTTGTTCTCCCAATACATCTCTGAGGTAGTTATTATTGTGCCCATTTTAAAGAAAGTGATGCTGAGTTTGAGGGGAGTTAAGTAACTTGTCCCAGGTCGTGCAACAGTGGGAGCCAGGAGTTATACCCAGTTATCCTAAACCTGTGGAATTTCCTTAATGCTATTTTTTTTTTTATGGATAAATAGACAGATAGGTAGGTAGGTAGATAGACAGATATAGATAGATAGGTAGATAGATATAGATAGCTAGATAAATAGATAGACGGACAGACAGATAGATTGATCGATCAATGGATGGATGGATGGATGGATGGATGGATGGATGGATGGATGGATGGATGGACGGACGGACGGACAGGTAGACAGACAGATAGATATCCAAAGAAGTGTCATTTTCTCCAAATCATTGTTGCTTAAAATGATTCCTGGAACTCTGCTTCTGAACCACTTTACAAGTCACAATAGAAAAATCTGCCTGCTTGCATTATTGTCACAATTTGTGGTATGTGTTTTTAGGCGGCTTTATGTTCATATAATCTAGTTCCCAGATTAAATTCTGCTTACAGTGAACAGACCTCAGCATTTGAGGGATCATAGCTTATGGTTTCCTTAAAGCACTAAATACTCAAGAGTCAATTAACCTGGTTAAATTCAGCTGAAGACTTTGCTCTCCAATGGAGAGGCCTAGGTAGAGGCAAGACGATCTGAAAGGCCCCCCAGTATAAGGTGGGTGGTTGCATGAGTGAATCCCCTCTGCCACGTCCCGTGATGTCTAGGAAACATGCAAGTTTGGCCCATTAACCAAAGATCAGTGTGTGGGGTGCAGAGTGAGGTGCAAAATACGTCTTTCCTTTCTCCACTGAGTTGCTCTCAGTCTGAGTCTTACCCTGTTGGTTCCACGTCCAACAGCTGTCTCCTGCTGTCTCCTCTGCGGGAAACGCCCCCTCCCCTTCCTGCTAGAGGCCATGTGACATCTGGAAGGCATGATTAGCTTGCACTGAGGGGGAACGATTGCAAACCTCCTGGGGATTCAGAACAGAATGATGAAAAGCAGCTGTGATTTAAGCAGCTGTGCCTGGAACTGCCCACCGCTGGGCTCCCTGAAAGGTAGTCATCAATGCCTTTATCTGGGCCTTCTGTTACCTACAGCCAATAGGCATACTCCCTGGTACACAGAAATGATAATAACAATAAAGTAACATTTACTGAGTGTGTGCTAGGAACTTTTCATAGATTATCTAATCTTCACGACAATGCTATGAGGTAGGTACTGTTATTACTGCTGTTTCACTGATCAGGAAACCAAGGTACAGGGAGGTTAAGCAATATACCCAAGGGCACACAGTAAGTGTATCAGAGGCAGAATTTGAACTCAGAGCCCATGTGCTTCAACACTGTACTAGACTGTCTCTCAGTTGAATGGGCATCTGGGAATCCTTCACTCTCCCCCATGGTCTCCTTGGTACTTTCTATCCCTCAGCTCCCACTCCTTACCAAATCCCTGCTCTAGCCTAGGATGATCCAAGAGAGCTTCATTCCTTTTCAGAGTGTTCAGTCTGTTAAACAAACCACTTTCCTGCCAGTATCTACCTCGTTCTGTGGTAAAGTGCGGGTATTGGTGCTTCAGTGGTAGAATTCCTGTCTTCCATGTGCGAGACTCAGACTCGTTTTCTGGCCAATTGAACCTCATGCGTAGCCACCACCCAGCTGTCACTGGAGGCTAGCATGTTGCTGTGATACCGAACAGGTTTCAGCTGAGAATCTAAACTGTGATAAACTACAAAGAAAGGCCTGGTGGTCTACCTCCAAAAATCAGCCAGTGAAAACCCTGTGGATCATAGTGGTCCAGTCGCAACAAATCATGGGGCTGGTGCAGGACCAGGCAGCATCACCGAACAGGGTCTGTGGTAAAGAGATGAGGGAAATAGAACATCCCATGCTAACGCCTGCTCTGTCAGGTCTTCCTGCAACTGAAGGTCCCCTGGGTAAGTGACCTCAGTCCTTAGGACCTTGGGTGCAGAGCAGATGTTTAGTCATTGGAAAGAGGACCTCCAGTTTGTTATTTGGGAGCAAGGAGCGTTTGGAATCCCTTCCTTCTTTTGGAGCACTGGGTTGAGAATGGATCTTTTTAGGCTCTGATCAGTTAGTCATGTCTACAGGAGACCTGGGCAGGATGAGAAGCAGAGTGGTCCCATGTGTTGGTGCTTCCTGCCATGGTGAATAATGGACCATTAAACTCAGCGGAGGAAAGGACTTAATTGCTGGATTGGGTGGTGGTGAAGAGTACTACCTTCAATCTAATTTTGCCTTGGATGTCACCCCTTGAAGTAAAAAGGAGAATGTGTGTTTTGCATGTATGACATAAATAGCAAGGAGGAAGAACCTGTTTGAGATGGTTTTCTGCATCTCTTACCATCCTGATTACAACATTCAATTGGTGGGGAAGCCCTGCCACCACAGGCAAAGGGTAAGCTTTGTTGATGTTGTTAGTTGCCATTGAGTCAGTTCCAACTCCTGGTGACTTAATGTACAACAGAACAAAACATTGTTTGAGCTTGCACCATCTTCATGATTGTTGGTGTGTCTGAGTGCCTTCCAACTTGGGGGTCCATCTTTCCGCACTATATTGGATAATATTCTATTGTGATCCATAAGGTTTTCATTGGCTGTTTTTTGCTATAGATTGCCAGACCTTTTTTCCTGGTCTGTCTTAGTCTAGAAGCTCTATTGAGGCCTGTCCACCATGGGTGACCCTGGTGGTATTTGAAATACTGGTGGCATAGCTTCCGGCATCATAATAACACGCAAGCCACCACAGTACAACAAACTACTAACTGACAGACGGGTGGTGGAAGGGCAAGTTTTGTTGTTGTTGGTTGCTGTTGTGTCAGTTCTGACTCATAGCGACCCCATGTACAACAGAATGAGATACTGCCCAATAGTGTACCATCCTCACAATTGTTGCTATGTTTGAGCCCATTGTAGCAGCCCCTGTGTCAATGCATCTCATTAAGGGTCTTCCTCTCTTTGGCTGACCCTCTCCTTTACCAAGCATGATGTCGTTCTCCAGGGATTGGTCCTTTCTGATAACGTGTCCAAAGTACACGAGGCAAAGTCTCACCATCCTTGCTAATAAGGAGCATTCTGGCTGTACTTCCTCCAAGACAGATTTGTTCATCCTTCTGGCAGTCCATGGTATAGTCAATATTCTTCACCAACACCATAATTCAAAGGCATCAATTCTTCTTCAGCCTTCCTTATTCATTGTTGGGTAAGCTTTAACTAGTCCGAACTAAATGGCTGCAGATTCACAATTAATTGACTCTGATTTAATAAGATTTTGCTATTTACTCCATAAATGTTATTTCTTAAGGAAGGCATTCTGCAAGTGGGGTTTAAAATAAAAATTGATCAATAGCATATCCCAGGTGTTGGATTTCTATTTCTCAGCGACTTCCTTGCAACTGATCTGTTTTACTTGTGGTCATTGGGAGCAACTGGCTCCTTTGTTCTCTAGGAAACTGAGACTCCGGCGATGGTCTTTACTGGGTCAACAGTCCCTGGAGAAGCTAGTTTGGAGAGACTCCAAGAATATGGCACAGTTCAGTGCCCTGCAAGTGTGTTTCTTGAAGGGGTTGCTATCTGCCACTGATGGTTTGGTAGTTCCCTCAAGCCTCACCACGTTATGTTCTTAATGAATTAAAGGTGTTCCCATTCAGAGCAGAGTCCCTGAGTGGTGCAAAGGTCAACAGACCCAGCTGCTAACTGAAAGGTTGGAGATTCAAGTCCACTCAGAGGCACCTCGAAAGAAAGGCCTGGCAATCTACTTCCAAAAAATCAGTCATTGAAAACCCTGTGGAGCACAGTTCTACTCTGACACGTGGGGTCACCACGGCCAGAGTCAACTCAAAGGCACCCGGTTTGGTTTTTGGTTTAGGGTTCAGAGTACTTGCTGAAGGAGTACACAGAGCCTCCTGGAGGCTTGTCTGGGCTTCTGCATTTTTTACGAAACTCCAGCCTGTCTTTCTATTTCCTTCTTTGGCTCCCTTTCTACTCAAGGAATCTTGGAAAAATTATGAAATGATTGATGCCTTTTTGCCCACCTTCTCTTTGCTGTCCTATTTGTGCTTTGTGTGAATCCTCCAAAAGTCTTGAATAGGGAATTTTCAGTTTCTGAGCACCTCCAATGAGTCAGGCCAGCCTAGGCAATTTATCATCACATTAACATTCATTTTAATTCTCTCGGTCAGTCTCTACGCTATGTTAAAGACGGGAGACATGGAAGCTTGGGGAGCCTAAGTACCTTTGCTAGTTTCCTCCAGAGGGAAAGCCTGGATTCAACTCAGGTCTGCAGTCCGATGTGTGGAGGGGTCTTCCATGAGTTGCCACCCACCCTGCCCCATGTCTCCTACGACATCTGCTTTCACTTGGCTGTATTTTTTCAACTCTTGTCTTTTTCTGTTTGTTTCAATGTGATAAAATATATGTAACAAAAAGTTAGCCATTTCAAGCACACAATTCAATGGCATTAATCATGTTCATCATGTTGTGCTGCTATCACCCCTACCATTTTCCAGAAGTTTTATGTCACCCCAAACAGAAACTCTGTGCCCCTTCAGCAGTAACTCCCTTTCCCTTCTCTCCCTGGTCCCTGGTAACCACTAATGAACTTTTGCCTCTGTGCAATTGCCTGTTCTAGGTATTTCCTGTAAGTGGGATCACACAATATTTGTCCCTTTTTATATCTGACTTAATCTACTCAGCATGATGTTTTCAAGGTTCACCCATGTCGTAGCAGGCATCAGAACTTCATTTCTTTTTATGGCTGAATAATATTCCATTGTGTGGATAGACCACGTTTTGTTTATCCATTCTTCTGTAGATGGACATTTAGGTCGTTTCCACCTTTTGGCGATTGTGAACAGTGGCGATTGTGAACAGTGCTGAATTCTCTTGGGCATGTACCTAGGAGCGGAATTGCTGGGCCATGTGGTAATTCTCTCTTGACATTCGAGGAAATGTCAAACTGTTTTCCACAGTGGTTGCTCCATTTCACATTCCCAGTGGCGCAGTTGTTAAGTGCTCGGTTGCCAACCTCACGGTTTGAACCCACTAGCTGCTCTGCAGGAGAAAGATGTGGCAGTCTGCTTCTGTAAAGATTTACAGCCTTGGAAACCCTGTGGGGCAGTTCTACTCTGTCCTATAGGGTTGCTATGAGTTGGAACTGACTCAACGGCAATGGGTATATGGTATATATATATCAGCAGTGTACGAGGGTTCCAATTTGTCCACATCCTCTCCAACTCTTGTAACTTTCGGTTTTTCTGAAAGCAGCCATCCTAGTGGATGTGGAGTAAACTGTTATCTTTTGTTCTAGTTGATTTTTCTATTCCAGTATCTTCCCAGATAGCAGACTGCAGCCTTTTAAAATACAAACTCCATCACATCAAACCTTGGCATAAAATTATTTATGGCTCCCCATTGCTTTTCTGACAGAACCCAACTCCTTGGCGTCATCTCATGGGCCTGGTCCAGCCTTTTCTTTTCCCTCCCCGCACTGTGTTCTCCACACACCCCACCTCCTCTAGTTACCCTCCCAGAATGGACGGCAGCCTCTAGAACATACCTGACTCTATCGCCACAAGGCCTTTGCCCCTGCTAGTCTCTCTTGCCTGTAATGAGCAAGTTTTGCTCATCCTTGAAGATTCAGCTGGAGTGTCACTCCTCCTGGAGGCCATTCTATTGCAGTTACCAATTTGCCCTGGGCCATATGGAGGAGGACTTCCCTTAGGGCAGGACCCCTGGGGCCCCTGTCCGGGGTCCCTCTACAGTGAGGGCTTCTACCCATCCAGCACCTTCACTCTGTCATCTAGACCACACCCTGGGTGTCAGCACCCAAGAATTGTCTTCCAGATGGCCACTGCCTGCTTCCAGGGCCTGAGAACTGTGCTCACCTGGGTCAGAGGGATGGCCGAGGGAGGCCACTCTCAGGGAAGGGGTGTAGGGTGTGAATGGAGGGTGGACCTGTGGACTGGGCTGGAGAGAAATTGTGCATGAGATCTTTCATGATGTTTCCTAAGCTGGGGTGGGACACCTACGGCCTGGAGCACCCCTTTCCTGGGCACCACATATATCATGCAAGACCAGCATCCACCATTGTGTGTCATTTCCTTTGTCTTAAGAAGAGGATGCTAACACCTGAGGTGGAGTCCGTTATGGCAAGCTGCACCGGAGGAATTCCGGAAGTCAGGACAGGGGCAGGTAAGGCCATGAAGCTTGATTTGGGTGAAGAAAGTGTTAAGTCTGGATTGGAAGGCCAGGCATGGTGGGTAGGGTTGGTCAGGATGCAGGGTTAAAAACAAAACAAAACAAAACAAAACAAAACAAAACAAAACAAAAACAGTGCCTGTTCCAATATTGTCAGCTCCTCGAAAAGAAACTTTTAAGTCAGGGTTCAGGATGGTCGTGGGAAGGGCCAAGTCTTAACCGGTCAGTTGCTGAGTGCTGTGCCATGCAAAACCTTCTCCTTAATGGCCTTTGCTCAGCTTGCTTCCCAGGCCTAGGCCAGTATATCCCTGTCAAAACACTTTAAGCAGGGCAGTGACAAGCTGGGGTTTTCAAGAGTCAGGCAAGCAGGGGTCTGGATATGTGCCAAAGAGGGAACGGGAGATGTTTGCTTTGAAAAGAAAATGCAAGGGGCAAGGTAATTGTCTTCATATCAATGTTGTATATAATTCGTGCAGGGAAAGGCTATGTCAATAACTGGTGAAAGAGCCCAGACGCTCTGTATCAAGTTGCAGAACTGGATGCTTAGTATGTTATATATATTAAAATATATTAAAGATATATATGAGTGTGTGTGTTTGGGGGTGGTGGGTCCCTGGGTGGTGCAAACGGTTCACACACTCGGCTGCTAACTGAAGGGTTGGAGGTTCATGTTCACCCGGAGGGAGCTCAGGAGAAAGTCTTGATGATCTACTTCTGGAAAATCAGGGATTGAAAGCCCTGTGGAGCACAGTTCTACTCAGACCTACACGGGGCTGTCCTGAGTTGGAGTCAACTCCGTGGCAACGGCTTTAAGTATCTACAGTGTTTGCAGGTCTCATTCTGCTCTCTGTTTTTTCAGCTGGCTTTGGTTTGTGATTTCTTGTTCATCATGAACTCATATTACCTGAAACTATCTGAGGGAATTCTTTGAGGAATGAGTTGAGGATGACTTCTTTCAGACAGTTACTGTGGTCAGGCGTCTGAAGCGTTACCAACCCAGGACTAAAATGCTTTGCCGTCAAGTTGATTCCGACTTAGAACTGCCCCACGGGGTTTCCAAGGAGCGCTGTTAGATCCGAACTGGTGACTTTTTGGTTAGCAGCTGAGCTCTTAACTGCTGTGCCACCAGGGCTCCAAACTTTGAACTAAATTTTCACTTCGAGATTTTTTTGAATCAAACAGATAGTTCGAATCAGGGCTTTGAACCTGGTTTGGTCTGGTTTGAACCCCTGCTGGGAATTTGCATTTCTACCCCAGATGTACTGATTCTACAGTTTAACAAGATTCCCAGGTAATTCTGATGTATAACTTCCTGGGACCTTGTTAGAAATGCAGATTCTCAGCAGAGGTTTGAACCAGAAGGAACCGATGATTCAAAGCCCTGATTTGAATTCAGCCTGTGAACATGCATGAGTCTGACATGAGATTACAAACTCTTAGGGGAGGGTTTTTTTCTCCTTTACTCATTTACAGGCTCCAGGCAGAGAAGTTCCTTTGCATCCTTGGAGAAATGGGTTTATTTCTAGATCACTCTTATATTAAAGTGTAGCATTTAGGGTCCCAGGTTTTGGCTGGAGGTCTCCTATCACACTCTCCACTTTGAGCAGGCCCTGGGCTTTGCTCTGCAACAGGAAAGACAGCAAGGAAATAAAACTGGGCAGGCAACCAGCGCTGTCTACTGCAAGCATTAACTTAAATAAAAATCACCTTTAAGTGATGAATATAAACAAAAAAACCAATTGTTGAGTTGACTCTGACAAATAGTGACCCTTCTTCTGAAGCATCTCTGAGTGGTCTCGAACTGTCCACCTTTTGGTTAGCAGCCAAGTACGTGTTACCTGTTTGCACCACTCAGGGACACCGATAACGTAAACATACCTAAAAATGAAGAAAAGCTAGGGCAAAGAAGCAGAAACAAAATGCTTACAGGCGTACCTGATGACACCGTGTGAGCTGACTCTAAAGCCTTATACATCTCTTTCTGCATGGAGAGTCACACACCATTTTCTCATTCTAGAAATGGTTCTTGGATTCTCGTAGCATGTCTGTAGAGATCAACTGGTAAAGTATTTACTCCCTCCTCCCTTTTTTAGATATTACTAGTGTATGGTAAAAATCCACCACCCATCTGTCAGTTTGTTGCAATGTGGTGGTTTACGTGTTATTATGATGCTGGAAGCTATGCCACCAGTATTTCAAATACTAGCAGGGTCACCCATGGTGGACAAGTTTCAGCAGGGCTTCCAGACTAAGACAGACTGGGAAGAAAGGCCCGGCAGTCTATATCTGAAAATTAGCCAAATAAAAACATTATGGATCACAACAGGATATTGTGTGATATAGTGCTGGAAGATGACCTGCCTGTGTTGGAAGGCACTACGCAATAGCTGCAACAATGGGCTCAAACATACCAATGATCATGAAGTTGGTGCAGGATCAGGTAATGCTTGGTTATGTCGTACATAAGGTCACCATGAGTTGGAGCCCACTATCTAACAACAACAACATGGTAGAAATTAGCATATTCTTGGCACAGTACAGGGTCAGTGGAAAAGAGGAAGACCCTCAAAGAGGTAAATTGACATAGTGGCTGCAACAATGAGCTCAAGCATAACAACGATTGTAAGGATGGCTCAGGACCGGGCGGTGTTTCGTTCTGTTGTGCACAGGGTTGCTATGAGTCGGAACCGACTCGACGGCACCTAACAACAACAACAACAACAACCAAAAGTAAAATTCTACCGAAGATCATCCAAAAGCAACTGTAGCAGTGTATCAACAGGGAACTGCCAGAAATTCAAGTCCGATTCAGAAGAGAACGTGGAACTGGGGACATCACTGTTGATGTTAGATGGATCTGGCTGAAAGCAGGGAATACCAGAAAGATGTTTACCTGTGTTTTATTGACTGTGCAAAGGCATTTGACTGTGTGGATCATAACAAATTATGGATAACATTGCGAAGAATGGGAACTCCAGAAAACTTAATTTTGCTCATGAGGAACCTTTACATAGATCAAGAGGCAGTTGTTCGAACAGAACAATGGGATACTGTGTGGTTTAAGGTCCGGAAAAGTGTGCATCAGAGTTGTATCCTTTCACCATATATATCCAATCTGTGCGCTGAGAAAATAATCCGAGAAGCTGGACTATATGAAGAAGAATGGGCATCAGGATTGGAGGAAGACTCATTAACAACCTTCGATATGCAGAAGACACAACCTTGCTTGCTGAAAGTGAAGAGGACTTGAAATACTGATGAAGATCAAAGCCTACAGCCTTCAGTATGGATTACACCTCAACATAAAGAAAACAAAGATCTTCACAACTGGACCTATAAACAACATCATGATAAATGGAGAAAAGGTTGAAGTTGTCAAGGATTTCATTTTACTTGGATCCACGATCAAAGCCCATGGAAGCAGCAGTCAAGAAGTCAAAAGACACATTGCATTGGGCAAATCTTCTGCAAAAGACCTCTTTAAAGTGTTGAATGAAAAGCGAACACGTCACCTTGAAGACTAAGGTGTGCCTGACCCAAGCCATGGTGTTTTCAATTGCCTCATATGCATGCAAAAGCTGAATGATGAATAAGGAAGGCTGAAGAAGAATTGATGCCTTTGAACTGTGGTTTTGGCAAAGAATATTGAATAGACCATGGACTGCCAAAAGAATGAACAAATATGTTTTAGAAGAAGTACAATCAGAATGTTCCTTCGATATAAGAATGGCAAGACTACGTCTTATATGTTTTGGACATTTTATCAGGAGGGATCTGTTCCTAGAGAAGGACATCATGCTTGGGAAAGTGGAGGGCCATTGAAAAAGAGGAAGATCATCAACAAGATGGATTGACAGTGGCTGCAACAATGGGCTCAAGCATAACAACGATTGTGAGGATGGCACAGGACTGGGCAGTGTTTTGTTCTGTTGTACATAGGGTGGCTATGAGTTGGAACCGACTCGACGGCACCTAACAACAACAACAACCACAACCACCACAGATGTGAAAAAAATCTAGGAGTGTTAGTTAAATGGCAGAGAACGCTTCCATTGTGAAATGTTCTGTTTGTATTCTTATACTTCTTTGTTTCTTGCTTATCTAATAAACATATTAGGAAAAGTGAGTAAAAGCAGAATCACAGAGTCAAATCTATACTGATGATAAATTTTGAAAGGTATTACCTAATTTTTGTTAACTCTCTTAGCAGCAGAGTGTGGGAATCCTTTTCTTCCACACCCTAGCCAGCATTGGACATAATTTTTTTAAGTCTTTACACACTCTCGTGTAATCCTATAACAGTTCTCATAAGTTAATTCTAACTCACCTCTATAAATAGCCCATCAAGTTCATGTTCAAATCTCTACTGGGTCAGTTTGCCTTCTTTCAAGTGTTTTCTCCACCCTCTGCATCTTCTCAAGATGGTATTTAGGGGCAGGGGAGAGCATATGTGAGTGACTTCATGACCATGAGGACAGTGGCTGGTTCCCGGAGGGCTTTTGCCTCTTCTGGATTCTTGCTGACTGCCCTGGAGCAGACCACCAACCTGGCTGCTCAATGGGTATCCTGCTGGCACCTACTCCTTACATCTGTGGAAGGTAGGGCCTGGTGACACCTCACACCCATTGGTGAGGCCCTACCTAAGTTCTTGCTGACTTTGCAGCCCCTCTGTGTAGGTCACATTTTCTATCTGGCCCCTGGCTTAGGCCATCTTCTCCAGGGCCCATGTCTTTCATGGGCTCAGCTTGCCCTTCCCCATTGTGGCCTCACTGCAGGCATGCTGCCTCCCAATGCTAGGCTACTTCCTGTATTCCCCAGTGGTAAGTGAATGTGAAGATAGTGAGGGAAAGAGCCTCAAAGTGTTCCAACTTACATACACCAAGACAAGGTAGGTAAACTGCCTAGTGCAGCAAATCGTAGGTACACAGAAGATGCTGGTTTTCCTTCCCTACTCTTTGTGGAGTAGGCAACAACTTGCCTGACCCTAGTCCTCTTGCTAACCCTACATGCTAAAATAGTGAATAAAAGAAGAAAAGGAGGTAATTCCACTGCTCGGAGATGACTACTATTACAATTTTGATAGATATCTATCTCCAGACTTTTTTCTGTGAATAAATACCTATGTTGGAGTTGGAGTAAGGGGAGCTCTTTTTCTCCCGTCTTCATGTTTCCAAGTGGGGGAGCTCTGTTAAAGTAATACTCCTGCCTTTCTCTTATGCCTCACTTACCCCTCTGAAGAGGAGGGTCTTCTGTGGGGAAAGAAGCTAGGTCTGTGAAGCTTAGTACTTCCTCCTTTCTGGGGTATGCAGAACATTCCCATTCTGTCTTGGGGCTCCCTCTTATGAGTTTCACAGGGATAGGATCTGATTCTACTGAGGGAGGCTGTGTTTGTCCAATGCCACCAGTGACAGGGTAGGTAAGGCAGTCAGTTGTGGGGTCCTGTATTAGGAAGCCATAATATTCTTCTAGGGAGTCCCTGGGTAGTGCAAATGTTTGAGTGCTTGGCTACTAACCGAAAGATTGGCAGTTTGAATTCCCCTTGAGCTGCCCTGGAAAAAAGACTTAGCTATCTGCTTCCAAAAGGTCACAGTGTTTGAAAGCCCTACGTGCAGTTCTATTCTGAAACACACGGGGTCACCATGAGTCAGAATCGACTTGACGGTAACTGGTTTGGTAGTATTCCTCTGTGTGTGTGCATTTGTGATGTGTGTGTGTATGTTTGTGTGTGTGTGTATCCCATATTTGGTTTAATCCCCTGTGGGTGACCATTAAGTTGTTTCCATGTTTTACTATTAAAACTCAATGCTTTGTAAATATTCTTAGATGTATTTCTTTCCTGCATGTCTGACAATTTCGTTAGAATAAATCACTAGAAGCAGAATCGCAGGGTCAAGCGTATTCTGATTTTAAATCTGGTGAGTTATTACCTAATTTTTCTACAGTTACTCTCTCATCAGCAGAGCGTGGGAGTCCTTTTCTTCCACACCCTAGCCAACACTGGATATAATTGATTAAAAACAAAAAAATCTTTGCTCCTCTGCTAGTTGAAAGATTGTTTTAATTTCCATTCGTTTTATTACTAGCGAGGTTGAACATCCTTTTAAATGTTTTACTCCTGTAATTGGCCTGTGCATGTTCTTTGTGAATTTTTCTAATAGGGTGTTTTTTTCGCCCTCTTCTTTGATTTGTAAGAGTTATTGTGGGTGGTAGGTTAATGTGGTGGTTGAGAGCTTGGGTTTTCTGGGGGTGACTTTGGACCAAATTACTTAGTCTTTGTTGTCACTTCTCGTCTTTACATTAGTTCACATTTCATAGATATGAAGTACAACTGCTTTCCTCTCAAGCCCCCACCTCAGCTATACCCCTCCAGGGAAAACTAGAAGACAGTAGTTGTAGCTGCTGAGAGAGAGAGAAAGAGAGAGAGAAAACGGCTAACTTTAATAATACTGACGCATCCAGAGAGAGAACAGGAATCTCAGAGAAGAGAGAAAACCAGTTGCCATCCAGTCAATTCCAACTCATGGCGACCCCATGGGTGTCAGAGTAGGACTATGCTCCCAGGGTTTTTGCCGTTCTTCCAAGGCACCTCTGGGTGGACTTGAACCTCTAGCCTTTTAGCTAGCAGCCAAGCGTGTTAACTGTTTGCACCACCCAGGGACTCCAAAGGGAAAAGAGCAGTACCAGACAATGTTTGGGAGGACGGACACAGAGGGAGAAGATTGCGGCAGCTGCTACACTTTCTGGAATGTGGGGAAGACAGCTGGGCTAACCATTTTTTTAAAGAAAATTTTCCTGGGTGTTGCCACCTCCCCTTTGCAGGCTCTGACTCCTCCCCCTCCCAGAAGTGTTTATTAAATAAAATTCATTTTCTGAACTTTGACTCAGACTGTATTTCTTTAGGATATACCTTTGTGTTATACTGGTTTTAAAGAGGGCAGGAAGTGTTAACTGATTACTTAGAGATGGAGTGTGTGAGGTACATGTTGTCAATATTTTCCCCAATCCTTTTGGAGCCTTTTAACTAAGTTATGGTGTTTTTGCCATACAGATTTTTTTTTTTTTAACTTTAAATATTTTAAAATAAAATTTAGTAGGCTTGTGTCAGTTAGCATGCGTTCAGCTGCAGGTAACAGAACATATAATAGATGGGCTTATCCTGTAATCAGTGCTCACATGAAAGGAAGTCTGGCAGTAGGGTGGGCCTCAGATCAAGGACTCAGATCTTCCCATCTTCATGCTCTACCTTTCAGTGTCAGCGACATCTTAGGGCTGATTTCTCTTGTGGTTATGGAGTGCCTGCCAGTGGCAGCCAGAGCACCAGCCTCCCTTCTTCATGTTCAGCAAGGGAAAAAGAGAGAGTCCTGCTCGTCTTATGGCTTTTTTAAGAGAAAGAAGTTTTCTTCCACAAAACTCCAATCAAACATCTCACATGTCTCAAGTCCTGTAGACACCCTGTCTCTGAAGCCATCGTTGGAAAAAAGGAGGAGTTTTCTGCACTTGGCTTAAATCAAACCAAAGAGCTAAAACCCACTGCCGACTCACAGTGACCCTACAGGACAGAGTAGAACTGCTCCATAGGGTTTCCAAGGCTGTAATCTTTATGGAAGCAGACTGCCACATCTTTCTCCCGCAGAGCGGCTGGTGGATTTGAACCATGGACTTTTTGGTTAGCAGCTGAGCGCTTTAACCACTGCACCACCAAGGCTTCAAAGCCCAGAACCAAACGCATTGCCATTGAGTCGATTCTGACTTATGACGACCCTATAGGACGGAGTAAAACTGTCCCATAGGGTTTACAAGGAGCCGCTGGCGAATTTGAACTGTCAACATTTTGGTTAGCAGTTGAGCTCTTAACCACTGTGCCACCGGGGCTCCTGGGGTCTACCAAGTGGTGGTCCCCAGATCAGCAACATCATCACTCCTTTGACAGGCAAATTCTTGGGCCACGCCCCTACCTACTGAATCAGAGACTCTGGGGGTGGAGCCTAGCATTCTGGTTGAACAAACCCTCCAGGTGGTTTTGAGACTCACTGACTCAGGGCCCACCACGGAGCTGGGTCAGCTGTTTAAGGGAAGGAGACGCTCCTGAACAAAGCTGAAGCTGTTAGGGACAGATGGAGGAATGGAGGCCGGGGAGGTACCAACAATGTCTGTAACTTGGGACAAAGGTCCATAATTTAAAGCCGAGATGCCCCACCTTTTTAAAGTTTTATTGTGGTAAAAGATATATAAGAAAAAGTTTGTCATTTTATCATTTTTAAGTGTATAATTCAGTGACATTAATTACATTCACCATGTTGTCGAACCATCGCTACTATCTATTTCAAAAAGTTTTACATTGCCCCAAACGGAAACTGTGTCCCTTCAGCAATAACTTCCATTTCCCTCTCCCGCCCGCCCCCAGTAGCTATTAGTAAACTTTGGTGTCTATGCATTTGCCTAATCTAGATATTTCATATAGATTAGATCATACAATATTTTTCCTTTTGCCTTCGACTTATTTTACTCAGCATAAAGTTTTCATGGTTCATCTATGTATCAGAACTTCATTTCTCTTTGTAGCTGAGTAATATTCCATTGTATGGCTAGACCACATTTTGTTTATCCATTTAACTGCTGATGGACATTTGGGTTGTCCAGATGACCTTTTAAACCTAACTTTTTAGTTGAAAGATTAATACATCCACATGGTAAAAGTTCAAATTGTAGATAGGGCATAGGTGGGTGTTATGGATTGAATTGTGACCCCTGTAAATGTGTGTTGTAAACCCTCACCCCTATACCTATGGTTATAATCCTATTTGGGAATGTTTTTTTGTTATATTAATGAGGCAGTATTTAATGTAGGGTGTGTTTTGAGTCTATTTCTTTTGAGATATAAAAACAGCAGATTAGGCATAGAGAAGCAAGCAGAGATGGGAAAATACAGATGCCAAGCCACCCCAAAATCTCCCAGGAGCAGAAACTCAAAAGAGACAAGGACCTTCTCCAGGGCCAACAGAGAGAGAAAGCCTCCTAATTGTGAGAGAATAAATTTCTGTTTGTTAAAGCCACCCATTTGTGATATTTCTGTTATAGCAGCACTAGATGACAAAGGCAGTGGGCATAAGACGCTCACAGCTCTGTACTTGTTTTTGGCATTTAATATATCAGGAAGTGTATCTCAACACTTACAAAGCTCCCTTATTCTTTGTAACAGCTGCATATTACTCCATTTCATGCTCGTTCCTTAAATTATTCAATCGGTTTCTTTCTGACAGACCTTTAAGTTGTTTCTAATCTTTCACTAATGTGAACCATGGTATAATGAACATCTGTGTCCATTTATCTTTGTGTGTGAGAAGATATGTAGAAGTGGAATTTCTGGTTCAAAGGGAGGTCTGTGTTTTTTTATATCTGTAAATTGTCCTCTGTGATGGTTGAGGTCGTGTGTCAGCTTGGCTGGACTATGTTTCTCAGTCGTTTGGCAGTTATGATGTAGTTTGGCAGTTGTAGGACGTTGCAATCACTTCCATGATGAGATTTGATAAGGATGAGGTAATGTGATGACCTTCATGATGGGGTTTGCTGTAAGTAGACCATCAGTTGAAGGGGAGTTTCCTTGGGCATGTGGCCTGCATTGAATATAAGTGGACGTTCTGGCAAGGCTTGTGGGCTTTTGCTTGCTCTGCGTTCTGCAGCTGGCTCCTGTTTGTCTGACCTCTGGTTCTTGAGACTTGAGCTAGCAGCTTACCTGTGGTCTTGCCTGCTGATCTTGGGAGTCGTTGATCTTCGCAGCCTATGAGCAAGAGCCCTGCTGTCTGACCTGCCAATTTTGGGTTCCCCGGCCCTTACAGCTATGTGAATCAGGAGAATCCTCTATCCTGATCCATAGACTTGGGTTGTTCCAGCCTCTACAACCGCATAAACTATTTCCTTGATATAAATCTCTCTATATACATATTTATAAGCTTTACTACTTTTGTTTTTCTAGAGAACCCAGCCTAAGATACCCTCCAACAGAGAGACACCACTTTACACGTCTACCAAGAGTGTAGAGAATATCTGTTTCCTCACACCCCACACCTCACTAACACTGGGTATTGTTGTTGTTGTTTGGTGCCATCGAGTCGACCCCATACATGAGAGAATGAACACTGCCCAGGCCTGTGCCATCCTCACAATCATTGTTATGCTTGAGCCCATTGTTGTATTACTGTGTCAATTCATCTTGTTGAGGGTCTTCCTCTTTTTTTGATGACCCTCTACTTTACCAAGCATGATGTCCTTCTCCAGGGACTGATGCCTCCCAATAACACGTCCAAAGTATGCGAGACGTAGTCTCACCATTCTTGCTTCTAAGGAGCATTCTGGTTGCACTTCTTCCAAGGTAGATTTGTTTGTTCTTTTGGCAGTCCATGGTATATTCAATTTTCTTTGCCAACACCACAATTCAAAGGCATCAGTTCTTCTTCTGTCTTCCTTATTCATTGTCCAGCTTTCCCAGGAATATGAGGTAATTGAAAATACCATGGCTTGGGTCAGGCACACCTTAGTCCTAAAAGTGACATGTTTGCTTTTCAAGACTTTAAAGAGGCCCTTTGCAGCAGATTTGCCCAATGCAATACGTCATTTGATTTCTTGACTGCTGCTTCCATGGGTGTTGATTGTGGATCCAAGTAAGATGAAATCCTCGATGACTTCAATCTTTTTTCCATCTATAATGATGTGGCGTAATGGTCAAGTGCTACGGCTGCTAACCAAGAGGTCAGCAGTCCAAATCCGCCAGGTGCTCCTTGGAAACTCTATGGGGCAGTTCTACTCTGTCCTACAGGGTTGATATGAGTCAGAATCGACTTGACAGCAGTGGGTTTGGTTTGGTTTTTTTTACCATGATGTTGCTTATTGGTCCAGTTGTAAGGGTTTTTGTTTTCTTTATGCTGAGGTGTAATCCATACCGAAGGCTGTAGCCTTTCATCTTTGTCAGTAAGTGCTTTAAGTCCCCTTCAGCAAGCAAGCAAGATCATTTCATCTGTATATCGCAGGTTGTTAATGAGTCCTCCTCCAATCCTGATGTCCCATTCTTTTTTACATAGTCCAGCTTCTAAGATTATTTGCTCAGCATACAGATTGAATACGTATGATAAAAAGATACAACTGTGATGCACACCTTTCCTGATTTTAAGCCATGTAGTATTATACTTCTAAAAAAAAAAAACCTGTTGCTAATGAGTTTATTCAGACTCATAGCAACCTCATATGTGTCTAGAGTGCTCCTAGGGTTATCAGTGGCTGATTTTTTGGAAGTAGATTGCTGGGCCTTTCTTCTGAGGTGCCTCTGGGTGGACCTGAACCTCCAACCTTTTGGCAGCAGTGAGCGTGTTAACCATTTGCACCACTCAGGGACTCTATCACACCTCTAGATCTCTGCTTATCTAAGTTAAAATGTTAATGGACATTTATTTTTTATCATTTAAATGAACATTTATTTAATAGCGGTTTGTTTTTTAATGAACATTTACTTATTTATGAGGAAGGCTGGGAATCTTTTTCATATTTTCTTACACTTAAAATTCATTTTCACATCTTTTTCTGTGGACTGGCCATGCGGCCATTTATATTTATGTGGTTGCCTCTCAGGTTTGTGGCTTCAGTGCCATGCAAAGAAAGGCCTTCTCAACTCCAAGATTTTAAAGTGTTCTAGCAGAAAAGGGATTAAATAAAACATCTTTGGAGTGATAAAGAAGGTCAATGCCATTCCATTTGCAAAAATTTTGCCTTGTTCAGAACTTTTCAGGAATTCATGTCTTGGGCATAGAGCGGGACAAGCATATTTCTTTACCATCCAGATGCCAAGTAAAAAATGACTGTTAACCCTTCTGTTGCACAGTTAGGAATGGCTTCAGTCTGTGCTTGAGTTGGAGGCTGGAGCTCCCAGTCTGCTGATGAGGAGTTTAGAGCTCCAGGCTCTGGAGGAATCCCCCTCAGGGCACCCCCTCTGCCTGCAGTTGTTTGCCTCCCATTCCTGGCACCTGGTTGATCCTCTTCAGGTCGCTCTCAAATACCAGCTCCTCTGGGTCTTGTTAAAATACTTTATCAGTGCCCGTCGTTCTCGGCAGGGATGACCTTTAACTCATCTTTGCTGTCACTACCTGACTTGGATAACCTCCAAAGAAAGGTTGCCATGGCGATCCTGCTTGCAGCTCAACCAAATCTGGCTCCTGTATCTTATTAAACATTCCCTAAAAAGGAAGTCACCCAGAGCGACGGAAGACGAAGGGCATTCACATGTGACAATAATGTTCTGCTGCCTGCTCCCCCTCCCCAGTTGCCACCATCTCTGCCTCGGTCATGAGTTTAGTTCGTGCCCCTTCTCTCCGTTCGTTAATCTCAGCTGTCAAGGTAAACGAAGAAGTTTCAGGAGGTGAAGGGTGGGGGATGGTTATGGCAAAATGTCAATCTGCCTTTCAAAAGACATCTTTACAGCTCAAATCTCAGCACCAGTGGCAAATGTCAGGCCTGGCTGTGTAAAGAGGCTGCGTTAGAAATGCTAATTGGATGGATATTTCCTTTTTTTTTTTTCCTTTCCTTTTATTGTGGTGCTTTCCCTTTTTCCTGGGGACTCTGCACAGTGATTCTCATTAAATCGGCAGAGATAATCTCCCTTTAAACCACGGGCTCCGTGCACCTTGCCCACGCAGAGGAACCTGAATGCCCAGTTGCTGCCTGGGATTTTCAAGAGGGTGTTTTATATTCACCCCATGGTTAAACGAAAGGAGGAGAAGGCAAGAAATACGTGACACTGGCCGAGTCTGCAGAAGGATAAATCAGGCTCAATCTTCTGGTAACAGGCAGCCCGGCGAAGAAATGATTGGGTATCAGGGAAGATAAAGGCCCTTATGGAAGTGGCAGGCGACACTGTTAATCCCTGAGCGTGCCTGTGGCCTCCGCTTCTAGAAACAGAAAGTCTGCTTGCTCTGAGTAGAGGGGAGGCCTGACCCTGTGGCATTGCTGGGTGGGTACGGGCACCTGGTAACTTATGGAAGGTCTTCCCCACCTGCCTTCTTTTTTGGGCCACTCTTGCCCTTGTAAGGAGCCTGGGTGGTGCCACTGGATTGTTCCATGGAAGAAAGGCCTGGCGAACTGCTTCTGCAGAGATTACAGCCAGGAAAACCCAATGGAGCAGTTCTACTCTGCAACACATGGGGTCGCCATGAGTCGGGGGCCAACTCAATGGCAGTGAACGACGACAACTTGCCCCCATGCTGGCCCCCACAAAATTCTGTTCTAAAAGCATGTCTCAGAAGTTTGCAAACGAGAACAGTGTCCTGAACCTCATTTCCAGTAAATGTCAGTTGCTGTGATGACAGAATTTTAATAAAATTTGATGTTCAAATAATAAATATAATAATTCACTGCTAAAAATGTAATAAAATATAATGTTCCGATAAAATAATAAAAGTTGTAGGTTAGGTCGCTCGTTATAGCCTCATAGCTCTCTGTCTTTCTCTTTTGCTGCACCCAGCATAGCCATAATTAACACATTGCTTATCGAATTATGAGTTTATTGCACATTCATTCCACATGATTAAAAATACCATCCAGGCAAGAATCTTGTCTGTTTTCTTCACCTGGCATTCTGACCACCTTGCACAGGGGTGTTCAAAAAATATATGGTAAGTAAATAAATTTATATGTATTCTCATTTCCTCCTCTATGAGAAAATGAATGATCACTGTGTCAGGTGGTTTTCTGGCCAAGTCAGTGTCCAGATTCCTCACCCATCTGGAAACTCCACTGGCAAAGTTAAATTTTACCCCTGCCTTGTGATCCTGGAGAGCAGAAGTCGTTAAAGTACTCCTCCCCACATCCTTTTGTTCCAGAGAACGGAACAAAAACTACTGACCAAGATGGCTTTAACGATCTCTGTTTAAATAACCAGTAACCAGCTGCTGTCGGCTGATTCCAACTCATGGCAACCCCGTGTGTGTCAGAGTAGTACTGTGTCCCATAGGGTTTTCCATGGCTGATTTATTGGAAGTAGATCACCAGCCCTTTCTTCTGAGGTGCCTCTGGGCAGATTGGAATCTCTAACCTTTCGGTTAGCAGCCAAGCATGTTAACTGTACCAACCGGAGACCCCAAATAAACTTTAGGATAGGATTTTTCTTACGCGATCCCGCCAACCTTCCTCTCTCCCTCATTCTTTAGGAGCTCCAGGGGCCAGAGAATTCCTATGTCTCCCCCCTTCCCTGTTGGTCTCCCAAGATCCATGTGGCCTTATTGTAAGAAGAAAAAAAAAAAAATCAAAACAAAATGACCCTAATTGCAACCTCAGCAAGTCACTCACCACCCCAGTGATCAACCCCTCTTAACTTTCTTTTTAAAAACACCAGTTCTTTGTCCCAGTGGAGTAGGAGCTGGTCTTTCTCCCCAATGAAGCTGTATCCCTCCTCCTATTTCTGTGTTCATTCCCTCCCTTCCCTTAGTCCTTTTCTCTCCTTTCCTGTGTTGTTGTTAGCTTCAGTGGAGTTGGCCCTCAACTCATGGCAACCCTGACTTATGGCAACCCTATGCACAATGGAATGAAATGCCTCCCTGTCCTGAGCCATCCCCATGATCGGTTGTGGAATGGATGACTGTAGTCCACAGGGTTTTCATTGGCTGATTTTCAAAAGTTGATCACCAGTTTGGAAGTCCACTGAGCCCTGTTCAGGATCACATCAACACACAAGCGTCTGCTGACAGACGGGTGGTGGCTGTGCTGAGGTGCACTGGCCAGGAATTGAAGCTGGGTCTCCTGTATATATATACATAAAAACCAAACCCCTTGTCGTTAAGACCAACTCATAGCGACCATACAGGGTAGAGTAGAACTACCCCATAGGGTTTCCAAGGAGTGCCTGTGGATTCGAACTGCTGACCTTTTGGTTAGCACTAAACTATTATGCCACCAGGGTTTCTGGTCTCCGGTATGGAAGACGAAAATTTTACCCCTGAACCACCAATGCTTCATACCCTTAAAATAATCCTTTTGAATAAAGTCATCTCTGCCTGTTTTGACATTGTCTGGTGCAATTGGTTTCTTGACACCACCAACAGAAGGGCGGGAACTTCATTAGACAATGGCATTTGGGGTTCCCTTCCCCCTGGTCCAGCAATCTGCCTTGACCCCAGAGTTAAACGCTGGTCTTTCCCTTTATTTTCTAAGGAACCAACACAAAAATTGATCTGTTTAACAAACTTTACCAAGGCTTGAGGGAATTACATTAAAGAAAATAAAACCTTAAAGCTAGCCCTTGGGCTTCACTTCCCTGAAGGTTCATCATCTCTGTGATTTCACAGGGCTCCCTGCTACTGCCCTGCTCCCATTCCCATAGCAACCTTTTCTCTTAGTCCGAGGCCTACATCCAAGTTATGGGGCCTCACCCTCCACACATGAGAGTCTTGTGTTCCCCCACCCCAGTTCTAGAACTCCCAAACTCTGGTCACTGGACCAGGTAGGAGCTAGCAAAAATTTGCTAATACCAAAATGATCTTTGGAGAGATGTTTCCTGACTCCTGTAAAGATTTTCTTTTGTATCATTAGGTTTGGTGTTTTATGGCCAGTTAGAGCATTTGTTGTCGTTGGTTGCCTTTAAGCCAGCTCTGACTCATGGTGACCCCTTGTACAACAGAACCAAAAATTGCCCGGTCCTGTATTGTCTTCATGATCACTGATATGTTTGAGTCCATTGTTGTGGCCACTGTGTATTCGGAGTGCCTTCCAACCTAGAGGGTCTGTCTTTAGCGCTGTATCAGACAATGTTCTGTTATGATTCACAGGGTTTTTACTGGCTAATTTTTGGGAGTAGATCGACAAGCCTTTCTTTCTAGTCTTAGTCTAGCAGCTCTATTGAAACCTGTCCACCATGGGTGACTCTGCTGGTATTTGAAATACTGGTAGCAGAGCTTCTAGCATCACAGCCCCACGCAAGCCACCACAGTACAGCAAACTGACAGATGGGAAGTGACTTAGAGCCTCCGCTTCTGGGTCATTCGCCAGGCTCAGCACTCCCTGCTTCAGGAGACTTGCACAGGACTTGACTTACATCTGCAGCATGACAAGGCCTCTCTCAATACCGGGGAGAGCCTGCCCCAAAGAAAAACTCCAGCTTCTGGCCCAAAGCCACTGGAAGTAAACCCTTTCAGGCTTTGGATTCTAGCTGTCAAAGTTCAGAAATATTGGGGTTCATTTTCAGATTTGTATTGCAAATCTACTTACCCATAGACTAGGGACAAGATGACAGGAAGGGATGGTGAGTTGACACTGAGAGTCCTAGATTACAGCAAAGGGCAGTAAGATTGCTCAGTGAGGAGTGGCTGCTATCATCCCAGGGCCCTGATGCTTAACTGCACAGCCTGGAATTCTCCCCGGTGCAGGGAAGTCCACCAACAGGCTGTATTAGTATCCTGTGGCTGCTGTAACAAATTACTATGAAATGGGTGGCTTAAAACAACAGAAATGTATTGTCTCACACTTCTGGAGGCCAGAAGTCTGAAATCAGGGTGTCAGCAGGGGTAGTTCCTTCTGGAGGCTCTGAGGGAGAATCTGTTCCATGCCCCTCTCCTATCTTCATGTGGTTGCTGGCACTCCTTGGCGTCATGGCATTCTCTGTGTATGTCTCTGTGTGTCCTTCCTCTTCTTATAAGGATGCCAGTCATCGGATTTAGGGCCCACCCTCATCCAGTATGATCTCAGCTTAACTAATTACATCTGCAAAGATCATATTTCCAAATAAGGTCACACTCTGAGGTTCTAGGTGGACATATATTTTGGGGGTCATAATTCAACCCATTATGTAGGCTAAGTAGAATGAGGAAGAGAGAGTCCCAGAGCCTGCCGTTGATGGTCATTAACTCCTCACACCTCTCTCCACAAACCCAGGACATAATCTGGGCCCACCTGGCCAGGTCATAAAAACAGGGCCTCCCTGGGGGCAGGGGGAGCCTATGCCCTCCCCTTGTAGGAGGGAGCTGATTCTTGGAGAACTGATCTCCTACATCTGTCTGCCCATGAAAAGTGGTGAGGAAAGGGGTTGGGAAGTGAGCAGTAGGCACCAGAATGGTGGAGATAGGGGTTGTGAACGTGGAATTAGTGGAATTCTCTGCCTCTTGGGCCCTTATATATGCCAGACAGTATGTCCTCTTATGGTTCATGTAGGCACCTGTGAATCGACAAATAGATAAATGGGAGCTCCTGAGAGACCAGAATCACACTGGGTTGTGTCACCGCTCGAATTAGAACCTGTGTCCAAGACTCACCCTCTCTGTAACCCTTCCCTGGTCTTCTTAGCTCTCCACAGTGGGAAGGGCCATGGGAGAGGGCTCTCAGGTACCCTTTACTGGAGAAGTGAAGACTGAAAAGTAAACAAGTCTTCATAATAGCAGCAGCCATTCCCCGTCCCACCCCGCCACTCACTGAGAGTCTGGATAGAATCCAGGTGTCTCAGATGCCTATCTGAGCACGTGGTACATGTGTGTTAAAGGATGGGAGGAAGGCACCAGCTGCCAGGATTCTAACCTCCTCACAGGCGCTCCACGAAGATGGCCTGTAGCTCTGGGGAAGGCCAGTCCTGTCTGCATGGAGGGCGTTCTTTTCAAAACCACCCTCTTCCAGCTCACACTCAGCCTTCCAGGGAGGGTTCTAGTTGTCTCCACTGCAACCACAGGCTGCCCAGTCTCTGGCCCTCTTGACCCTGGAATGGAATGCCTTCTAAAGAGGGTGGGAAACAGATCCCACCCCAGGCTGCTGCGCGGTCACCGGGCAGGTAGTGTCATATTTAAAAAAATATATTAAATGCTTTTGTTTCTTGATTTTCCCTTATCCCAAAGCAGCCACAAGTCATGTCAAATGCAACAAAAATACATAAGCAGCTAAAACTGCCTGGACCCCCGCCCTGGAGTCCCACAGACCACTGTGCTTCTTGGAGGGGTGAGGACACCAGGCAGAAAGTGTGTTTTAGGAGACATCAAGGGTAGAACCTGGAAGCCGGGTGAGAGAGCAACAACCAGACACCCCACATGCAGCCTGAAGAGTGGAACCATCCCTGGACCCTCCACCAAGGCCTAGAGCAGCAGAGTAAAGCCTGAGGGCCCAGAGAAAAGGAACAAGGGTGTTGTTGGGAGCTGCCCCATCTGACAGTTGACATCCAGGACCAGACGGCCTTCCCATGCCCATGTTGTGGCATCACGTAAGTACCAGGATTCAGGTGCAGTCACCTGGACGTGGCTCAAGATAGGAACCAATTTGAGTTATAGAAAGATGAGGCAAGGTTTACCATTTACACACTGAACTGGGGGCTATGATTCATGTTTGCTACACACATCACAAGATTTAAAGGCCCTTTCTTCAGGTAGCAGAGCTCAGGGCGGGTTCATAGGCTGGCTGTTGGAGAATGAGGGAGGGGCTGTCCTTGAATTTGGGCCTAGGGAAACGGAGGCTTGTATGGGGCAGGGGCCGAGTGGGGACAGGGAAGGGCAGGTGGCTGGAGAATGATGTGTGGCTTCTAGTCCCAGGGAAGGGACTGAGAAGACAGGAGCCAATGTCTTAGCATAAAATAAACTATCAAGGCTTTCGTGCTCTTAAGAGAAAGAGGGTCCCTAAGTGGTGCAAACGGTTTGTGCTAGGCTAGTAATGTAAAGTTAGTGGTTTGAGGGTTCAGGCTTAATTAGCTGCTCAAAAAGAGGATTGGAGTGTGGACTTAACTAGCTGCTCAAGGAGGGGAACTGACCAGCTTCTAGCTAGGGCCTCAAAACTGAGCCAAACAATATTAAAAAAAACCCAAAAAAGAAAAAACTATATTCCACTGCCCCTGCCTGAACACTCCTCTAAGCTGCTGTATCTCTCAATGAACAGCCCAGCATGTTGTGGGAAGTCTTCATTAGCTCAACGATGCTGCAGAAGAAAGGCCTGGCAATCCACTTTCATAAAGATTACAGCCAAGAAAACCCTATGGAACAGTTCTACTCTGTAACACATAGGGCGGCTACGGGTTGGAATTGACTCAAATGGCAATGAGTTTTTTTGGTGTGGTTTTGTGTTTCTTTTCTTTTAGAAGGAAGAGCTAGCTCCAGGCCTGTGCAGCTGGGACCTGCCCCGGGGTTGAGCTCCATCTCAGCACAATCTCCTACCTCACACAACCATGCCCACGACGCTTGCCTGGATCGGCACTTGCTGGGAAGGCCTCTGACAAATAGCTTCTCAACAAAAAACTCAGACACCTGTGCTAGGAGGCAGGGGGAATCTGAGACAAATTGTGCTGAGCCTCATACTGGGTGTTGAAATGAGGAAAGAGAAGGAACCATGACAAAAGAAGACCCTTCATGATTTTTCAGCACAGAAGATCTCTGAGCCAACTTTTCAAGAAATTTGCATTTTATTCTTTTGCTTAAAATGGAGACTGGAGAGTGAGAACCACCTTCTTTTAATTTCCTTCGGTCTTTCATCCCCGTCTTGAAAGCACCAGAAATATAACAAATTGATGCAACAACTTCCATGACTTCCTTCAAATCAGGCAATAAAAAAAGTCCAGTTGCTTTAGAAAAGAAAGGACACTTCTGACCAAAGGGTTCTAATAAACCTTTCTCTTGGAAATGATTCGGGCTTGGTTTCCCTTAAGTCCACTTTCTGTGATCACCTAGGATGGTGTAGTTCACTCAATGCATGCAATTATGAATATGGCTCCTGTTAAAAACAAGTCCTGCAGGTTTCCACATTAACTCTGCTTCACAGCATGAAGCCAAGGAACAAATAAATGCCCACGACTCTGGATCTGCCAGGACCCTTGTGGGTGGAAGGTGAGCAACCGGTCTAAAACAATGATTTCCAATGGCGATGGTTGGTGCCCTTTGAGTCCTTAGAATCTTTAGGGTTTGTCCTTCGGGGGAGAAGGAAGCCTTGAGCCCCCACACCCTCTATGTAAATGGAGGGAGTTCTGTTGTAGATTTCATTTGGAAAAATAAAGGGGCCATGTTGCCGAAATAAGATTGGAAACCATGTGAGTAAGATGACCAAAGGAGTCCCTAGGTAGTGCAGAAGGTTAGTGTGCTTGGCTGCTAACTGAAAGGTTGGAGTTCAAGTCCACCTAAAGGTGCCTCAGAAGAAAGGCCTGGTGATCTACTATCAAAAAATCAGTCAGTGAAATCCCTACGGAGCACAGTTCTACTCTGACATACCTGAGGTTGCGGTGGGTTGCAACGGACTCAACAGCAGCTGGTTACTGGTTTTTAAGATGATCAAGAATGGCTAAGCATGGAGCATTCTTTCCACGATCAGCAGTGTGGGTTTTTTGGGTGAACCCTGGCATTGCTTCCTGGTGTCTTGATCTGAATCATATAATAAGGTGTTGAAGAAACCAGAGTGAGAGCCATTGTTTTAGGCACAGTCCTGGTCTAGGTGGGAACAACACCATCAAGATTTCCTGCAGACTCTAGCCCCATGCTGCTCTGAACAAGGCGCATGCCTGGTGAGTAGCTGCTTTCCTGTCAGCCCTTGTTTGGGCTAACGAAGATGTTGCACAGCATACTGGGCTGTCCACTGAGAGATGCAGCAGCTTAGATGGGCATAGAGCCAAGAGCAGTGGAATATGTATATACATATTTTTAATGCTGTTTGACTCAGTTTTAGCCCCTAGCTACAGGCTGGTCAGTTTCCCTTCTTGAGCAGCTGATCAAGTTCAAACCCCAACCACTCCTCTTATCCCCCCACATTCTGGGGCCATTATGCACTTGTCTTAATTGCTCCAGGGCCAGGTACCAAACAATTAGGGACAGGCCCTGCTCTCCCTGGAGTCTATGTAATTATTAAAAATACTCAAACCCTAGGAAACCAGTGAAGGATCACTGGTGGTGGAAATGGTGGAGTGCTTGGCTGCTAAATGAAAGATTGGCAGTTCACACCCACTTAGGAGCTCCACGGGAGAAAGACCTGGCAATCTGCTTCCATGAAGATCACAGCCAAGAAAACCCTATGCGGCAGGTCTACTCTGTTACATGGGGTTGCTAAGTGAAAATTGACTGCTTGGTGCCTAAAAACAACCAGGAAGCCAGTGAAACCTAACCCTAAGCCAGCGAAGTAACCCCACCCTGTTGGCCATACATTTGTCTGCCAGCTGTCTTCTACTATCCCAGCTTGTTGTTATCCTCTCCTGGGATGCAGCCTCCACTGTGGCCCTGCCTGGTAGCCTTCTCTCGTTCAGAGCTCTAAGTAACAAAGCGCTCTGACTTTCATCCAGCCGAGTGTCGTTGCGTTGTGTCCCTCCATCCAAAGAACCTGTAATCATACCTAATAGCGTATGACTGCCAAACAGGCAGCCCTCCCAGTCGTGCCTGTTTATTCTCAGCATAGGCTTTGGGACAGGAACATCTGGATTTACATCCT
This sequence comes from Elephas maximus indicus, assembly GCF_024166365.1. Lineage (NCBI taxonomy): Eukaryota > Metazoa > Chordata > Mammalia > Proboscidea > Elephantidae > Elephas > Elephas maximus. Next base: position 82,686,148 of record NC_064831.1, on the reverse strand, counting down.
CGTTCGCCACTTACTAGCTCTGTGACTGTGGCAATTTATTCTTTGAACTTCAGCTTCTTCACCTGTAAAGAGGGGAGCATAGTGCCTACCTCATATAGTTATTGCGATGGTGAGACGGGTGAAGCCAGACAATTCACGCATAACGTATAGCACGATGCCTTGCACAGAGCAGAGTCTCACCACACCGTTACTGTTTTCATCATCTTCATTATCGTCATCATATCGTTAACTTGGGAGTGGACGGGTGTTGTCTGGTGACCCAACAGTAGCTTGAGTTGGGGCTGCACGTGAGTCCTTTGTAATATGGAGGCGCAGTTATTCAAGGATGAACTCAGTGTTCTCTCTCACTGCATTTAGGAGGTACAAAGGTCTCCTGCTCCCTCAGTTGGCTGACTAGAGTGAGTAGTCCTTGGAGATTCACTGGAGGGGCATAAACTGGTCTCCCACTCACAACTACATTTAACCAGTTGCCACCAAGTCAATTCCACGTGTGTCAGAGCAGAACTGTGCTCCACAGGGTTTTCAATGCCTGATTTTTGGAAATCGATCACCAGGCCTTTTTTCTGAGGTGCCCCTGGGTGGACTCGAATGTCAAACTTTTAGTTAGCAGCTGAGCTCTTTAACTGTTCGCACCACCGATGACTCCATTAAAAAAAATAAAGGAGCATCTGCTTGAACTCTCCCTCTCAGCCTAGGCCTGGGGAGTTGGAGCAGGATGGGCCGTGCCTAGTGTCATAAGCCTCTTGAAATCTGGCCCATTTTTGAAGCCAAAATGCTTAGTGGATTTCCTGGTATGAAATGGCACAAAATAACTTAACGGAGTTAAGTTATTTAAGAGAAGACGAGGTATTTTTTCCTTCAAGGAGACTGTTGAACGCTCAGCCCAAACACCCCCACCCCTAATTCATTACTTTACACCAAGCAGGCATTTTTCAAATTAGGCGGAATACAAATGAGTCTTGTTTTATGCCATTAATTTCAATGGTTTTACACAATATTTGAATCACTGGTTTTTCTTCTCCTTTGGAGGCAGACCAAATCAGGCTGAATCTACTTGCATTAAAAGCCATTCATGGGACTCAGCCAGCCCCATCTTGCAGATGGAGTGCCATATGTTTTGGCTCACCCCCCATGTGGAATGGTAATACGCAATCCAGGAATAGAATGCACTATTTCTCTGTGTCTGCATTCCCGGTCACCTCTAACGCACGAGCACTTTCCATTCTGGACAGAGGTAGGCAAGTTCATCTGGAAAACACTCAGAAAGATGCTGAGAGTCTGAAGAGATGGTTTTTGTTTTCTCTGGCTCCTGCTAGACGTAAGGCCTCAAATGCAGTCATGATTTGGCACTTGGAAGAATTCCGTTTTTACTTTTCCAGGAATACATTAGGCCTTTTAACTTGAGAGCATAACATTTGACTCTTGGCTAAGGTCAGGAGACTCTAGAAACAGTGAATTAAGTGGTTCTGGTCCACACAAAAGCATTTAAACTTAATATGTTTCCTGGGAGGATCTCTGGATAAAATAGCAGAAATATTGTGACTCGGTAGAGATCGGTAACGATGACATCTGGATAACTATGACTAGAATAGCCTCGAGGTTTTGGAGAGGCTGATGGGAAGGATGGACCAAATGAGTCCCAGCCAAAAGTAAGAAAGAGGTAAGGAGTCGTTTTCCTATTTATCCAAGGTGGGGTGGTTGAAAGAACACTGAACCAGGAGTCAGAACAAGTGGGTTCTCGTCTCTCCTCTGTCATTGACTAGCTGTACTCCCTTGAGGCAAGGGAAAGATTTGATGTTCTTCAGCTATAAAATAAGGGAATTATGGAATGGAGGATGGCAAATGGATTTGATCTCTCATGCCTTCTTGAACTGATGGGCACTGGCTGAGGCTGAGCTCAGGGGACAGGGTGGTGAGATTAATCAGATGCTTGACATAAGCACAGGAAGTGAGAGTGAGGGAGCTTACCACTTAATTCCATTCATGCTAGAACATCTCCAAGGTCCCTTTCAGCAATAACGTTTTAAAATTATGATTCCGTTTGTTCAACAATTGATCTTAAGACACCTGGGTACCATTCAGAAGCCTCTTACTGACTGGAGAAGCAGGTCGGCTTCCACATCATTCTAGCACCAAGAGAACCTCCATACAAAGTCCTCCATCCACCCATCTACTGCTGTACAGTTTCACTTTCTGACCAGGGAACCATTCTACTAACAGACCATTTGATGTCATGGAAACACAGATGCTGCTAACTGGATGCTGATTTTAATAAGATTGTAAACCAGAGGTGGGGGGCAGATAATATAATTTCATCTTGCCAAGGTATGGCCCTCACCTTGCAGTTCTTTAAGCTTCCGTCAGCCATAACCATGGCCTTGAGTTAACAAATGTCTATTTTCTGTGTCCTTAGAGATTGAGCTCTAAGAAGTCCAGATCTCTAAGACTGCCTGGCCCTTGGAGGATGAGCTTTCAAGCGAGCTGCCTGAATTGTTACTGTAACAGCATATGAAAATGGCACTCTGCTTCTCTTTTTAGCTGAGATGCCAAAGGCCAAGAACACAGCATGAACTGTCAAGCACCATCACGTTCCAAAGCCAGGTGGTAGACATCTATGCAGGACTTGGAGAAGGGGTGAACTAAAACCAATATCCTGACCCTTAACACATCGCCCGTCTCAAGGGTGTAAAATCACTGAAATTGGCAATTGGAAAGGGAGCGTATTTTGGGGGAGAGTTATTGGTATGTGCTGTGATCTGCCCTGGCCTCCCATCACACACCCTGGGAAAGAGGAGGCAGAAGATGTGAGACTATTGGCAGGATCAACTGGAAAGCTAGAAAGTCTTCTCTGGAACTGGAGGGTTAGTGGGCTGGGGCCTGACACATGCCTGAATTAGAGACAGGCTCTCACCCTGAGGTAGCAGGACTGGGAGAACCAGGGCTTCTGGGAGCAGTGGAATGAGTTTTCCATGGGCCAAATGGGCCTGAGGAAGAGATCTGGCATAAAGATGCATTAAAAGGGACTTCATCCAAGAGGGTCAACTGGAAGGGCGGTGAAACCCTAACAGAGTCTCTGAAGGGTGACTTCTGCCTAAGGACTAGTGGTTGGAATTGTGTGTGGCCAGTCGGAGGAGGCGTATGCCATGGTTAGGGAAGTGGAGGAGGAGAGGGTGGAGCTAGGAGAGAAAAACTGAATTCCTTCATCATAGGCTTTAAGACTTAAGCATGAAAGACCCGAAGGAAGGGAAAAAAAAAAAAAAATCTAAATTAATCCGTGTATTAGTACTTGTTTCTTTTCGGTTGCTGAGTAGTATTCCTTTGTATGGCTATTTCACAATTTATTTATTCGTTCTGTCTATCAACATGTGGATTGCTTGGAATAAAGCTTCTATGGACATTCATGTACAAGTCATTGTGTGAACATACGTTTCCCATTCTCTTGGCTAAATATCCAGGAGCAGAACTGATGGCTCATAGAGTAGCTGAATGTTTAACTTAATAGACACATGGCCAGGGCCGGACTCATTTCTCAGCACACATGCTGACAAAGTGAAAACTGCTTTGTTAATTTTTGATTGTGTGCTGCTCATTTTCTGGAAAACTTATTTGTGGGAAATCTGTTTTTGGTCTAGGATAAAGGTGATTTTATACTTACTTTGGCTTTTGCTGGGTGTCTAGGGCACTACTAACCTAGGATCACTTTCAACTGCATTCATGGCTTAAGGTTTATTTCAGGGCTTAAAACCAGTTGGTTCTGGTTTGAACCCCTCCTGAGAATTTGCATTTCTAAGAAGTTTCCTGCTGAGAATTTGCATTTCCACCCTAGGTATACAGAATCAGAATCTACATTTTAATAAATTCTTAGGTGATTCGGATATATACCTTCCTGGGAACTTGGTAGAAATGCACATTTTGAAAAGGAGTTCTAACGGAATGAACCAGTTTGAAAAAACAAAAAAAAAACCCTGGTTTATTTTGGATTATTCATGTGATGTGCAGCTGGGCTGAAAATCTAATAAGGATCAGTTGTTGGTCATGGTTGCTCAGGGAAGACTTTTAGATTTTTAGCTCTTCTGCTCTGTTGAGTGCCAAGGCACATTTCCTTGCAGACCCCTAGGTGTGAGGATAATGTGGGACGGGATTTTTTTTCCTGGTTCTCCCTTATCCTGGTGGTGTCATTTTTGTTGTCGCATAAAAAGCAAAGCTCAATTTCACTAAGACTGGCAAGCTCAGGGATCCCACCAATGTGGTGGCACAGACTGGGGAAGCAGTTCCCAGAAAGTGGTGTTTCACAGCCTGTCAAGAAGGAGCAAAGACGGTACACGGAGCCAGGTGTTTGAAAGAAAGGAGTGGGAGGAAGTTAGAGGCAGGGAAGAAAATAAAAGAAGCCAAAAAAACAAAACAAAACAAAATGGCACTGAAGGAGCTGAATGGTGTGGGTGGGGTGAATCCAAGCAGTCACTTGGCCCACTGGGAACCAGCAGAGGCCAAACAGGGGAAAGAAGGATGGGAGGTGGGAAAGCGTATATGGTTGGTTACCGGGTGCCCTGTTTCCTGCTGGGAGCTCTGTGAAGCTGCTTTCCTCTACTCCCTGCCTACCCATCTCCAGCAGGAGTCCAAGATGGCGAATCTGTGCTGCATTAGCTGATAAGGGACGTCTGCACATATCTCTCCTCGCTCTGTTCTCTGTCAGTTTCTTATCCCATTCAGTGCTTGGTTGAGTTCTTCATCTCTTCATTTGATGCTTAGGGTTCCAGGATTGACGTTTGTCTCTGTTTTACCTAGTTTTTTGGGTCTTTGCTGTGGAGGGACGGTGTGGTGCTTCTGTCTATAGCACCATGTTGGCTCCCTCCACTTTTTCCTAAAGTGTGTTTTTTATAAACAGTATATAGTTGGATTATTTTTTTAATCTGTTCCATTCTGCTAATATCTTGCTTTTAATTGATGAGTTTAATCCATTTACATTTAGTGCAATTACTGATAAGCTAGGATTATGTCTGCCAATTTTGCTATTTTTTCTTTATGTCGTATCTTTTTTGTTTTTATGTTCCTCCATTATTGCTGTCATTGGGTATTTTCTACTGTACTACTTTAATTTCTTTGTCACTTTTTTTTTACTATATATTTTTAATTTTTGTTAGTGCTTGCCCTGGGGATACAGTTAATGTCTTAGTTTATATCAATCTAATGTAAATGAATACCAATTTATTTCAATATTATTCAAAAATTTTGTTCATATGTAATTCCGTTCCTCTATGTTTTGATTGTTACAGATTACATCTTTACACCTTGTGTGCCCATCAATTATATTTATAGTAATTGCTTTATACAGTTGTCTTTTAAATCAGGAGAAAAAAAGAGTTACAAACAAAAATAAATTTATACTGTTTTATAAATACCTATGTATTTTTTTTTTATGTACTTACCTTTACAGTAATTCTATTTCTTCACGTGAATTTGAATTAGTGTCCAGTGTCCTCTCATTTCAGCCTGAAGGACTTTGTTTATCATTTCTTGTAGGGCAAGTTTGCTAGCTATGAACTCTGTTTTATTATTGTTATTATTATGGAATGTCTTAATTTCTCTTTCATTTTCAACTAATTTCCTTTGACTCTAAAAATCACATTCTTCTTCCTCCCTAGGGTTTGTTGTTGCTGCTTGTTGTAGATGTTGTTTTTAGTTTGTTTTAGCAGATATAGAATATCGAATATAGAAGAACTGCCAAGATAGAATATTTATTGAAGGCGTTTTTTCTTCTCAGCACTTTGAATATGTAATCTCACTGCCTTCTGGTCTCCATGGTTTCTGATAAAAAAAAAAATTATCTGTTAATAGCATTGAGAATCCATTGTATGTGATGAGCCATTTCCCTTTTGCTGCATTCAAGACACTTTGTCTTTCAACCTTTTGATTCTAGGGGTGGGTCTCTTTGAGCTTATCCTACTTAAAGTTCATTGAAATTCTTGGATGTGTTGACTGATGTTTGTCACCAAATATGGGAAGTTTGGGGTCATAATTTCTTTAAGTATATTTTTTTCTGCTCCTTTCTCTCTTGTCTTATTCCGTAACTCCCATTATGTGTATGGTATACGCCTGATTGTGTCCCACAGGTTTCTGAGGCTTTGTTCATTTTTCTTCATTCTTTTTTCTTTATGTTACTCAAATGGATAATGTCAATTGATCTGTCTTAAAGTTCTCTGATTCTTTATCCTTGCTGCTTGAATATGTTGTTGATCTCCTCCACTGAATTTTTTAAAAAATTTCAATTACTTGTACTTTTCAACTCCAGAATTCTAATTTGTTTCCTTTTTATAATTGTCTAGCTCTTTACTGATATTCTTTTATTTTTTGAGACTTAATTCTCATACTTTCCTTTAGTTCTTTGTTCATGGTTTCCTTAGCTCTTTGAATATATTTAAGATAGCTGATTTAAAATCTTTGTCTAGTAACTCTAACATCTGAATTTCCTCAGTTTCTATTTATTTTCTCCTTTTTTCCCCTGAGTGTGGGCTATATTTTCTTGTTTCTTTGTATGTATTATGTATTTTTTGTTGAAAAGTGGACATTAGAAATAATATAATGTGGCAACCCTGGAAATTACATTCTCCTTCCTCCCCAGGGTTTGTTGCTTGTTCTAAATATTGTTTTTTATTTGTTTACTGACTTTTCTGAACTAATTTTGTAAAGTTTTTTTTTTTTTAATCACTTGTGGCCACTAAACTCTCTACTCAGTTAGCTTAGGGTTAGCTAATTATCGGAATTGTTGTTGCTGTTGTTGGGTAATGTTGTATAGATTCTGACTTACAGCAACCTCTTGTGACAAAATAGAACTGACCCATAGTGTTTTCTTGGCTGTAACCTTTGTGGAAGCAGATCAGCAGGTCTTTCTCCCACAGAGCCTCTGGGCAAGTGTGAACTGCCAGCCTTTTCCTTAGCAGCTGAGCACTTAACCCTTGCATCACCAAGGCTTCCTTAAATTCCTGAACCAATAAATTTCCCCATCTTTGGTGGGTGAGTATTGGGACATACCTTCACCATTCAACCAGGCAGTTTACACTCCTCCTTAGCCTTCACTTCTTGCTTGTGCAGTCTCAAAGTCAGTCAAAGGTGAGAACTTAGAGTTTTCTCAGGCCTTTTGTGATCATGAGCACAGCCCTGCACATGGTGCACAAATTTCTAGGTTCCCAGGAAGATGTCAGAATTTTTCAAAGTCCCTGTAGAGATCTCATTCTTTAGCTTTTCTTTTTTAAAGTTTTTTGATTAGACTACAGTTTGCCTTATCTGTTATCCATCACCTCAGGCAGCCACAAAGTTAAAACACTTTGGATAAATACACTCTGGGGAGAAGGCTCTTAGCACGGTGAGAGCTCCAAGTTAGCCTTGTAAGTGGATCTTCCAGGGAACTACTGGACAGGCCAGGTAATGACGTTTCTTTGGGATTAAGGCTTTGAGAGAACTCCAGCTCCATTCTACTTCATTCAGTGGTTGCTGAGCTGCACTGGGTGTGTGGGCTGTTGGCTTTCAAGGCTACCCCTGAGTTAGGAGAGGGGAATGGGACTGGGGCAAGTTGAAATTGCCACAGATCTTTCTGTTCTTAACAAGATTCAGATATTTTTGTTGAATAAATGCTCCCTCGTTGTTGCAAGTCTTTGGTTAATTTCCAGAGTTCTGAAAAAGTTAATCATGACAATTTTTGTCAAGTTTTTCATTGCTTTTAAGGAGGGGTAAAGTTTTGGAGGTTCTTACTGCACCATTTTTGCTGACTTCACTGACTCCATCTTTTGGAACTGTAATTATTTGGTTGGTGGATCTTCTATATTGAGTCTCTACTTTTTTTTTTTTTCTTTTTCTTTTTCTCCATTTGTCTTTTTACTCTACTTTCTGGGAAAATTCTTCAACTTTCTCTTTAAATGCTTCTACTGAGTTTTTCATTCTTGCTATCATAATTAAATCCTAAGAGATCTTTTTTGTTTTCTGAATGCTTTTTTTTTCCCTTTATATCATTTCTGGTCCTGTTTCTTGATAAAGCAGTATCTTCTCTTATTTCTTTGAGATTATTAGTGATAATTGTTCTACTCTTGCTAATTCTCTGTTCCTCAAAATTCTGTTTTCTGTTTGTTTTGGTCTGTATCTTTCATATTAGAGGCTTTTATCAGATGTCTGTTGATCCCAGAGTGCTCATATTCAAGCACTTTTCACCAAAAAGCTGATTGAAACCTGTGCGTGCGTACGTGATGTGTGTGTGCACACATTCATGTGAGCATGAATGTGGATGGATTTATATCAGTCAGAAGAGACTAGACATATGTTTTGAAATGAACACTCTTCAGTTCATTTCTCACACAACACATCTAGTGAGAATTGCTATGGGGCTGTGCTCCACATAGCCACTCAGGGATTCAGGTTGATTGAGGTTCCATCATTTTATACTTGTTCTATCTGGATTATGCACTCTTTTGGCAGCTCAGTAGGGGAATAGAGAGCCAGATGATTGTGTGCTGGTTCTTCTATATTTTAGCCCAGAAGCAGCATGCCACTTCTGCCTACCGTAAATTGGCCAGAACCAGTTACAGTTGGGCCCTGCTTAACTGCAAGTGGGCTGGGAAATGTGGAAGAGCAGATGGAATGCTTGTTGACAACTGATGTCTTTCCATAACATTTTTGACTATGGGCTTCAGTGTACAGTAATTTGGCTGGCCCCTAATGTCAGTATCTTTAGATCTTTTCTCTTGAGCTAGTCATAGTCCCAAAAGAAGTCTCTTCTAATGTCTGACCTAAATGTTGAGTCCTGGCAGCCAATGTACTGGGAGCTGAGAGGAGAAAAAGGCTGGAGTGAGGGGGTCTCAGCATTTATTATGCATATGGTCACTGAGTCCTCCTGTTTTAACTTGGTACCCTGTCATTACTGTGCCTGATGTTCACAGTTCTTTGGTTTTATACTCTCCAGAATGGGTGAGGAGTCATCATCCAGGTTCACAGAGGGGAGAAGAAATCTGAGGGTCTAATCCCTTCTTTAAAGTCTTTTAATCAAATTTCCCACTTTTCATCCCCACTTCACCCCCATTTTCATGGGTACCTAGTGCCGCCTCTCCTCCTACCAGCTTATAGCATAGCCAAATCCATTTTCATTCACCCATTTGCTTTCCATCTTCCAATATTCTCTCTTGTTGTCTTTTTCCTCATTCTTTATGTGCTACTGATTTGCATCTTTTTTTTTTTTTGAATCATTTTAGTGGGGTTTCTAGAGAGCCCTGGTGAGACAGTGGTTAAGTGCTTGGCTGCTAACCAAAAGGTCACCAGTTCAAACCCACCAGTTAGTCCACAGAAGAAAATGTGACAATCTGCTTCCATAAAGATTACAGCCTTGGGCAAAGTCAGGGAATGTCTATAGATACATCCAAACTCCCTGAGGGACTGAATTACTCAGCTGAAGGCTATGGGGACCATGGTCTCAGGGAACATGTAGCTCAATTGGTAGAACATAACTTATAAAGAAAATGTTCTACATTCTACTTTGGTGAATAGTGTCTGGGGTCTTAAAAGCTTGTGAGTGGCCATCTAAGATATTCCACTGGTCTCACCCCATCTGGAGCAAGGGAGAATGAAGAAAACCAAAGACACAAGGGAAAAATTAGTCTAAATGACCACAAGTACTACAGCCTTCACCAGCCTGAGTCCAGCACAATTAGACGGTTCCTGGCTACCACCACTGACTGCTCTGACAGGGATCACAACCGAGGGCCCCAGATAGAGCTGGAGAAAAATGTAGAACAAAGCTCTAACTCACACACAAAAAAATAAAAATAAAAAGACCAGACCTAGTGGTCTGACAGAGACTGGAGAAAGCCTGAGAGTATGGCCCCTGGACACCCTTTTAGCTTAGTAATGAAGTCACGCCTGAAGTTCACCCTTCAGCCAAAGATTAGACAGGCCCATAAAACAAAACAAGACTAAATGGGCACACCACCCCCGGGGCAAGGACGAGAAGGCAGGACGTGACTGAAAGCTGATAATAGAGAAGAGAGTGTTGACAAGTTGTGAGGTTGGCGACCAATGTGTACTAATTGTTTTAGGAGAAGCTACTTTGTTCTGTAAACCTTCATCTGAAGTACAATTAAAAAAAAAAAAAAATTACAGCCTCGAAAACCCTACTGGGCAGTTCTACTCCATCCTATAGGATCCCTATGAGTTAGAATCGACTTGACAGCAACAGGTTTGATTTTTGGTTTTTTTAGTGGGGTTTCTGGAGGGAATAAAGGTAAATGGGTGCTATTTTAGGAAACTCTAATTTCTAGGAAACTCTTTTTTTAGTTGATTGAATCTGCCTGTAATATTTCATATACCTTATCATTCCAAGTTGTTTTTAGTGGAACTCAGGACAGCTCTGTCCCACTGTCATCCAGGAATCAAAAAGAAGAGCATTTTTCTTACCCTATAGTCCTCCTGTGTGGAAGGTAATAATAGATTTCTTAGCTTTGGGAATGGCAAGAATTCAAAGCCACAGAGATGGGAGAGCACTACCTGCTGAGGAATTTTTTTCTCCAAAGGGACAGGAGTAAGCCAGATTTTTCTATCTTTGAGATAAGCTGATCTTGGGGCATTTTTGTAGATGACAGACCAGGGTTATTGGAAGCTTATTAAAATAGGACCATTGCGGCGAGCTAAGATGCATCAATTGGTCTCAACCCACATGGATCAAAGGAGAATGAAGAACACCAAGGTCACACGGTAACTATGAGCCCAAAAGGCAGAAAGGGCCACATGACCCAGAGACTTACATCATCCTGAGACCAGAAGAACTAGATGGTGCCCGGCCACAACTGATGACTGCCCTGACAGGGAGCACAACAGAGAACCCCTGAGGGAGCAGGACAGCAGTGGGATGCAGACCCCAAATTCTCATAAAAAGACCATACTTAATGGTCTGACTGAGACTAGAGGAATCCCGGCAGTCATGGTCCTCAAACCTTCTGTTGGCCCAGGACAGGAACCATTCCCGAAGACAACTCATCAGACATGGAAGGGCCTGGACAATGGGTTGGAGAGAGATGCTGATCAAGAGCGAGCTACTTGTATCAGGTGGACACTTGAGACTGTGTTGGCATCTCCTGTCTGGAGGGGAGATAGGAGGGTAGAGAGGGTTAGAAACTGGCAAAATTGTCACGAAAGGAGAGACTGGAAGGGCTGACTCATTAGGGAGAGAGTAAGTGGGATTATGGAGTAAGGTGTATATAAGGTTCTATGTGACAGACTGACTTGATTTGTAAATGTTCACTTAAAGCTCAATAAAAATTATTAAAAAAAAAATAGGACCATTGAATACAGAAAATTTTGCTTTCTCATCATCCAGAACAAAAATTCATCCACAAAATGTGTTGTGACTCTGGTACCATAAAACTTCGGAGTGTGAGACGGTAGCATATTGGGCTTCGTCATGGACTTTTTCAACTTAGAAGAGGCATAGTGTAGGTTAAAGTTTTAAGAGTTTATTTAAAGCTTGATGAGAGCCCAGTTTGTCCTCTAGGGGGTCATAAAAGACCTGTTTTCCAGAAACACATTGTAATTTAGTTTGTTTTGCTTGGAGAACATGGCAGAAGGAAGTGGGATTTGAGGGGGAGGTGGCGTCAGACACAGGGACAGTATGTGGAATAGACATGGGATAAAACTTCCACAAGCTTCATTTTCTCTCCATTAGAAATGGGGCTTTTAAAAAAATCTCTTCCAAAGGGAGAACAAACCAAATACTTTATGCCTGGGATTTGGTTTCTAAACCCTGGTACAGGGTTCAGAAGATTCTTGGAACTCAGGTAACCAGTACTGCTTTTACATCTGCTTTGGTTATGTATTAGGCATCTTGATTTACCCTTCTCACTAAATACACACTTACATGGGTACATTTGATATTGTTCAATTCTCTCATGTAAAGCTAAGACCTGTCTGAGTCAAGGTGGCAGCAGCCTAGAATATGAGTAGGAACCACAGGCTATATTTATAGAGTTAGAACAAGCCAGCTCCTCCCTGTCATCTAGACCAGCTTCCTGCCTCTAGCACATCAAGGAGGAAGATTTGGTGCGAGTCTAACCTATGATTTTTAGTGTTCCCTGGGAACCTCTTAACAATTCTGAAATGGAAGTTAAGTTGTTCTTAGAATTCTCTCTCAGAATTGGCAAAGACAGCATCTGAGTCAAAAGCAGGCAGGGATCCTCTTTGTGCCCCAACTTCTGAGAGAGGCTAGGCCCTCATATTGTGTGTGCTAGTTTAGATGAGTTCAAAGTCACCATCTGGTGTAGACAGGAACATAGCTAGCTTCTCCTGGAGAGTGAGCCCAGGGATGAGCTCTGGCCAAGGGCTGCCATCTATGTCTGTGAGGTCATAAGCACCAGATAAGACACCACCACTTGACAGTGTGTCTCAGTGTCTTGCTGTCACCTCGCTTCCTCTCACATCTCTTCATCAGTCATGTCAACTTATTCTTTTTTTTTGTATTCTCTTGGTGAAGTCTTTTGATGAGCATATGTGTTTAATTTTTAGAAGATCCTAGTTACCTAGCTTATCTTCTGGTGTTTGTGCATTGTTAGTTATGGTTTGTATCCTATTTATGCCGTGTCAGAATCAACTCAACGGCAATGGGTTTGGTTATTTTTTTAGGGTTGACCTTATTTTTTCTTCCATGATCTTTATATTTTTGGTTTTATATCTAGGTTTTTGATCAATTTCGAATTGGTTTTCCTGTATGGTGTGAAGTATGAGTCCTATTTCATTTTTTTTACAGTTGGACACACAGTTTTGCCAGCACCATTTGTTAAAAAGACTCTCTTTTCCCCATTTAATGGATTTTGGGCCCTTGTTAAAGATCAGGTAGCTGTAGGTAGATGGATTTACATCTGGGTTCTTGATTCTGTTCCATTGGTCAATGTGCACAGAGCCTCACTTTAAACTCTGAGTTGGTTATCTTGTTTTTCACAAAAAAGTCAATCCCGATAAAAGAGCATGGATCAAGCAGCAGGAATGTGTCTCTCCCATTATCTATTAGTGGCCACACACATTAGACTGGAGTTGAGAGAGGTAGTGATACTAGCTAGATTCTGTTGAGATGGTTCCTCCTTGGAGGAACCCTGAGACAATCCCCGTCAGTCACTCCGGGATCCACGTAATGTGCTGGGTAAGATGGAAGGAGATAACTCCCGAGTGGAAATGCGGAGTCAACTTGACGGCAACTGGTATATTTTTGGAGACGGGGATCTCAGGAAGCCAACTTGTTGAGTAGCCGAAGAGAAATGGTTTCAGAAAACTGGAAGCATTCATTCATTCATTTATTCAACAGCTATTTATTGGGCACCTACTGCATGCTAGGCCCTGACCACTTGCTTCAACAACAGGGAAGGAAGCAAACAGAGCAGAACTCACTGCCAACGACTCTTTAGCTCCTTGGCCTGAGTGAGAGGCCAGAGAAGAAGAAAGTGAGTTGCCATGCAATGAATGCCTGAAAGAGCCTTGTCTGATCTAATCACAACAGCAGAACTTGGTGGGCTTCCATTATTCTTATTTTGCTGATGAGAAAACAGAGACAGAAGAAGTGGCTGGATCCACACCACTCAGGTGGAAGCTGTGGAGGTCAGGTTGGGACCTGGGTCATCTGAGGCTCCACAGTGTCGCCAACACCTCAAAGTGAGACAGGGAGCAAAGGCCCTGAGATCGGAGGGTGCCTGTTTGAGAAACAGCAAAGAGACTGGTGTGGTTAGAAGAGAAGCAAGTAAAAGAGACATAGACTATACTATCAGGGAGGTAATAGGGGGTAAAGTGCAGAACCTAGAGACTTAGTAAGACAGGGAACTAGTGGGGCCCCCAAATCTGCAAACAAAGTAACAAGAAATAGGCCAGGGCACAGAAACAAAGCCATTCCCCAGAGCCATGGGGCAGGGTATCTAAAAATAGCCCACAAACTTCTTTAAAGTTGCCTTTCAGAAGCAGAGGAATAAAACCAGGTCCAGGGACATGTGCAGAACATCCACTTGTGATCGTTGTGTGACCTTCCACCAGGGGCAGTGAGGGGCTACAGCCCCAGCTGGGGAATCGAACCTGGGGACCAAGAGACTGTGCAGGCACTATACCCCATAATAAGTCCTGCTATGAATCCCAGAGGCCTCTGGGACAGCTGGTAACAGCCTGTAGTGTTCTCATGAAGCCACATGTCCCTTCCCACCCCTGTCGAGTTCTGCTTTTTATTCATTCCCTTCTGTCTTCTGCTTGGCTGCTTTCACTTCTGGCTCCCAGGCTGGCTTCCGCCAGAGGGCGATTTCACGTTCCCAGCAACCTGCGGTTTGGCGGTCCCCCTACCTCCTCCTTAGACACTTGGCCAGGGGACCTGGTGTGCTCAGAGGAGGACATTCAATCCCAGCCTCCCCAACAAGTTCAAAAGACAGCAGCTGTAGCCATGGGCCAGAGGCTGTGCAGTCAGAGCCTGTCACCGTTGCTGCACTAATGAGCATCTCTACTTGGTGTGTCTGGGAGTGACAGATGGGGTGGGGAGGAGTGGGAGGCTGAGACTGGTGTGGGAATAGGCTGAGACCAGGGGAGCTGACTGGGTCACTCATTCCCAGGGCTAATGCAGTCCCCAGCTCCTTGGTGTATGCTGATCAGGGTAAAGCTCAGAAGCTACCAGCACACTCTGGAACCAGACTGCTTGGGTTCAAATCCCAGCTCAACCATTTCCTAGCTGTGTGACCTTGGTCAACTTAATCAACTTCTATGTCTCAGTGTCCTCACCTGTCAGATGGGAATAATAATAGCATTTTTTACCTCAAAGGGGTTGTGGTAAGGATTAAATGGGTTCATCCATTTAACGCATTTGCTTGTTGTTAGGTGCCATTGAGTCAGCACTACTCTCACCTGGAAGGCGGAAACTCTACCACTTTTAGTGCTCCATAAGATTTAGTTGCTCTTTTACGGTCTTCTGTCACTCTCTCAGGAGCCCTGATGGCGCAGTGTTTAAAGCATTCACCTGCTAACCAAGAAGTTGGTGATTCGAACCTACCAGCCGCTCCACAGGAGAGAGATGTGGCAGTCTGCTTCCTTAAAGATTTATAGCCTTGGAAACCCTGCAGGGTTGCCATGAGGTTGGAATTGACTCGACGACAGTGAGTTTGGTTTGGTTTTGGTCACTCCCTCAGTTCCCAGTCACTCACCACCCCCAGCTGTGTGCCTCACAGGTAGTATCTAGGGCAATCATTCGCCCATTACCAGTCCTGGCAGACTGCCATTGGATGCCTCTCCGTCTTCTGAAGCCTCCGCTTCCTCAACTGAATTTGCAATCAATAGCTCCCATGAGCTACACAGAACATATAATCAGGGTCAAGGGTGTGTCCATGGAAAGCAAGAAGTAGGAAAGCCAGTCACTTCTCCAGGTTGGTTCTCGTGAAAATACCAATGAGATGAGGCTCTGGTGTCTGTCCGATGGTCCAAAGTGCTCCAACAGCTTCCCTGCCCCACGAGTTTCTTGCCCGGAGGGTCTGAGAGCAGGGATGATATGTGAACTATTTCACAACCAGAGGGGGCCATCAGAATGGACAGTACTAGAGCAGAGGGAGCTTGAGGAGTCTAAGTGGTAGTCTGCCACACAGTGGTGTTCTGCGTCTGTGTCAGCTCTGCAGTGGGAAGGAGGCTGGGCAGCAGACCATGAGTCCCGTCCTCCTCTCCCTCCCACATGCAGGCTCATTCTGGGCCTAGAAGCAGAGGGTGATAGAATTAAGTGCCCTTCACGGGCTTGTAGAGTGGCCTGGTGCTAACAGTGTTGGATATGGAGTCAAATCATCCACTCATGAGCTCTGACAGCTTGAAGAAGTTATTTAAACTCTGAGAACCTTGGTTTTCTAATCTGTGAAGTAGAGGCAATAAAACACTCTTGCAGGACTGTTGTAGGGATAAGTATTATAGAAAGTACCTTTCACAGGGCCCAGACAGCAGGGCCTAGCTGGGGAGAAGGCCCTCTGGGGGTAATGCCCTGCAAGCCTACCTTCAAAGCACTCACATGCCCATAAAGCCCACATTGTTTTTCTCATTTGTGCAATAGTTTACTAAGTGCCTACTCTGTGCCAGGCACTGTTCTGGCAGCTGGGGCTGCATCCATGAACACGTCAGACAAGGCCCTGCCCTCATGGAGCTCACGGTTTGGGAGGGGAGGCACACGATTTGGCAGACAGGTTTTTTCTCCTACTGCAAACATGTAGCAATCCTGAATCCCGGATGTGACTAAAACAACAGCAACAACCACAAAATCCACCAGCCCAAACAGAGCCAAGCCTAAAATCAAGGAAGGGAAATTCTCAGAAACCAAATCAGAGGCTGGAGAGGGGCTGCCATGGAAGGTGTTGCTGGGGTTCAGGACCTCGGAGCCACCTGGGAAGCTGCTAGAAATGCCCAGGCCACCTACCCCCATCAGAACCACTGGCTAAGGTCTTAAGGGTGGGGCTGAGGTTTTAATGACTGCTCAGGCCAGGAATGAGCCCCTGTGAAAGGCAAGGGTTGTGAAGCACTGTGGGTAGGTAGAATGTGCACTAGCAAAACTCGTCTCAACAGCTGGGCTAAAGGAGTCAATACTCTGGCCATCTACCAGGGCTGTGGGTAGAAAAAGGGTCACCTGTGAGAAAAGGATCAAAGTTGGTCTGTGCCTGCTGAGCGGGCCACTGCTAGCCTTTTGCCAGATCTTTGGGCAGTCATAACCAACAAATTATTCCTGAACCAAGAAAACTAAGGGCCCTGATATTGGCAAATGGAGTTACCCTAGAGGGTGGTCATTTCTACCACCCAAGGCATAAAAGACTTCTATGGAAAATAAGTCTCCATTGAACATTCTAGAAGAGTCAGCAAACAATAAATAAGGGAACAAATATGTCAGTGCTTCTCAGTCCTGACTGTGCACTAGAAGGAACATTTAAAAAATATTGATGTCCATGATCAGCTTCCAGAGATATTGATTCTAATTTGTCCAGGGTATGGCCTGAACTTCAGGATCTTTTATGAAGCTTTTCAGGGTTGAGAACCACAAATAAATGAATTAATTAAAAAAGATTTTCAGGACTATACAGACAAGGAGGACAGAAGAAGAATTGATGCCCTTGAGTTGTAGTTTTGGCAAAGAATATTGAATATGCCATGAACTGCCAAAAGAATGAACAAATCTGTCTCGGAAGAAGTACAAGAATGCTCCCTAGAAGCAAGGATGGCGAGTCTAGAGCTCACATACTTTGGACATGTTATCAGGAGGAACCAGTCCTTGGAGAAGGACATCATGCTTCATAAAGTAGAGGGTCAATGAAGAGGAGGAAGACCCCCAATGAGATGGGTTGACACATTGGCTGCAGCAGTGGGCTCAAGCACAGCAACAATTGTGAGAATGGCCCAGGACCGGGCAGTGTTTCCTTCTCCTGTATATAGGGTCGCTATGAGTTGTAACAGACTCAATGGCACCTAACAACAGCAGGTCAATGTGACATGCAATGGAATAATTAGCTGAGGGAGAGGAGGGAATGACCCCCCAGGAGGTGATATTTAAGACCTGAAAGGTGAGGAGGCAGCCATGCTTTCCAGGGAGAGGGAACATCAAGTGGAAAGGCTCTGAGACGTGAGAGAGTTTGGAAAGTTTTAGGTAAAGTAAAAAGGCTTGTGTGGCAGGAATATAGTGAGCTGAAGGGGAGGAGGGTTCAAGACCTTGAATGACGATGTAAGAAACCCAGAATTTTCTTTCAAGTGTGATGGAAAGCCACAGGAGGGTTTAAGCAGGGCAATGACGTGATCTAATGTTAGAGGGTCAGAATCCGCAAATCTCACAGCCACCTATGTTTCATTTGCTCTGTGGCTCTGAACCACTCCCCATCACCCTGCCCAATGTCTTTCTCTGTCCATCCTTTATTTGCACATTTGGAAAAATTCCATGGAGGAGGCAGGTAGACATCACGCCCATTTAATAGATGAAAAAACACCAGAGCAGAGTGGCCTCATCCCCAGGCTCCTGGGTAGCAGCTTCCAGATCATGTGGTTCCCATCCCAGAGCTCCTGTCCAGAGACAGAGAGCCTGTGAGCAGAAACAGCCAAGCAGTCAGCCCCTCAGTTGTTAGGACAATGAGTTATATTCTTCCCACCCTCCTCTGTTGCAACAGGAAAGCACAATCCTGGCTTTCCTTGAGCAAAACGTCTTGCCCCAGAGTGATCCTCTTTGCAACATCCAACATCCATCCATTAAGCTCTGATTATTTTGAGAAACCAGTCATCCTTTCCCAGGCTCCCTCCAGCAGCTCCACTGTTACAATCTCATTTTGGAAAATTAAGACACTTTGAACCAAATCGAAGGGGTGTCTTCCTGAGCCAATCCGATTGGACTCACCTCAGTATGATGCATCAGGGTTGACTGTCCTCTTCGTTGCCAGGGCCTTCCATGTCAGGAGTCACCGTCTTCTTACTTCTTGGCTGTCAGGTCCTCATTTTCTACTAATTTCTCTAGGCTGCTCATGGCTGGTGCTGGTCAGGTTTAAAAAATTTTTTTTATTGGGGTAAGTATATATAACAAAACATGTCATTTCAACCTTTTTTACATGTACAATTCAATGACATTAATTATGTTCATTGTGTTGTGCAACCATCACCACCATTTCTGAATTTTCTCATCAGCTGGATCAGTTTTTTTTTTTCATTCAATTTTTTAAAATTAATTTTTATTGTGCTTTAAGTGAAAGTTTACAAATCAAATCAGTCTTTCATACAAAAATTTATACACACCTTGCTATATACTCCTAACTGGTCTCCCCCTAATGAAACAGCACGGTCCTTCCCTCTACTCTCTCTTTTCGTGTCCATTCAGCCTGCTTCTGGCCCCTTCATCTCCCCTCCAGACAGGAGCTGCCCACATAGTCTCATGTGTCTACTTGATCCAAGAAGCTCGTTCTTCACCAGTATCATTTTCTATCCCATAGTCCAGTCCAATCCCTGTCTGAAGAGTTAGCTTTGGGAATGGTTCCTGTCTTGGGCTAACACAAGGTCTGGGGACCATGACCTCCAGGGTCCGTCTAGTCTCAATATGACCATTAAGTCTGGTCTTTCTACAGTTGGACCAGTTTTGAAGACATCTTTTAATACTTGAAAGTATTGTGGTTGGAGCTTTTGTAGTCTTTCTTGACAAAGTTCTTTGGAACTCCTTGGAAGCCCCATTTGTCACCCCAGGTTCTATGGGAAGATGGAATGGCTGACAAAGTGGTAATAAAGACGGAGAAAGGCTACAAGGGACCTTCAGTCTTCTTGTTCAGTAGTTCTATGACAATTTTGCTACAGACAACTGGGAAACTGGGATGATTCTAGACAAAACAATATGACCTAGGGCTGGATGTTCAATGTACTGCACTTGGCCAAAAGAGACTCCCCACCTGGACGCTAAGGATGGAAGTTAAACTCTTACCCTCACCATAGAGACCCCAAAACCAACAAACCAAATTTGTTGCTATGCAGTTTGTTCTGACTCATGGCTATCCCACGTGTTACACAGTGGGGCTGCTCTGTAGGGTTTTCTTAGCTGCGATGTTTATGGAAGGAGACTTCCAGGTCTCTTCCAAGGTGGTGCTGGGTAGGTTAGAACCACCAACCTTTAGGTTAGTAGTCAGTTCTAACTGTGCTACCCAGGGACTGCTTAAAGCCCAAAGCTGACTAAAACATTATTACTAGACAGGGCCATGGAAACCTCCCATCGTGTGGATACCTGCCACCAGAACAGAAGACCCTTTGTGTTCCATGTCCCTGGGGGATGCTTCCCATTGTCCTCTCTTCCTGGCATCTCACACCGTTTCTCTAGGTCGCTGCTCAGGTACCAGGAAGAATGGCAACTCGGCTCTCTGGGCTCTCCCTGCTCTTGGTAGATGTCAAGGAGAAGAGCCCTGATGAAGGAAGAGGTGAAGCAAGAGAGGGGGGATGGAAAGGGGACAAGACGACATCCAGCCGTGCTGGTGTGAGACAGGCAGGCTGAGGCAGGTTGCCGGTGTCACTGGGGATGCTATTAAGGGCGTTCATGAGGCAGCACGCTCGTCTGGAGCCCCATCTGACCGGCATCAATAACCGTCCCTGTTCCATTCATTCTGGAAGGGGAGCCTTAATTAGGCATGAAGAGATTTATCAAAGAGCAGCCCCTTGGAGCTGTTGATCTCTCTGCCATCTGGACTGATGACTTTCTACCCTGTGATAACAGCAGTGGGGATGATTTATGAGGTCCTACAGCTCCACCCTCAGGCTGGATAAAACCCAGATGGCTTTTATCCTCCCCCAAAAGGAGTGAGACCCTGCCTTGTTGATGAGCACATGTGCGGAGGTTCACTCTGAGGACTGGGAGTTACTTGCACTTGGTCTGACTGATGTGGAGAATGGGGGAGGGGGGTCATGACTCTGTGAAGGTGACACCAAGACCCACGGCAGCCAGGCCTATGCTTAGTCTGTTCTCAGTTTACAGTGACCTATTTGCAAGGACTAACGAAAAAGCCCTAGAGTGGGAGTGAGAAGACCTGCTACTGGGGAGCTATGTGGCTTCCTTCATACAGCTTTTTACCTCAGTTTTATAGCTATACAATGGGGATGCTGATGCCTGCTTCTGCCCAACCCACGTGGTCTTTCTGAAGTTCTTGTGAGGTTATGGATGTAAGTGACTTTATTAATTATAAAGTCCTCTACAGGCATTATGGATTTAATTCAACAAACATTTATTGAGCAACTGCTGTGTACTGTGCACCAACCCTGGTGCTGTGATGGGTACAGATGGAAAAAACACAGTCCCTGCCCTTGATGAGCTTACAATCTAAGAACAATCATCGGACAAGTGCACAAGTAACTATAATACAAGGCAGAATATGGTAAGTGCCATGAGAAAGGTACAAATAAAGTGCTATGGTGGTTCAGCAGAGGGAGAGATCCCAGTGGTTGGCAGATCAGGGAGGGCTTCACGAAAGACATAGTTTCTGGGTGGGCCTTGAAGGAAACAGGAGAGAATTCCATAGGAAAGGAATAGCAAGACCAAAGGCACAGAGAAAGGAAAACATGGGAGACCATGCCAGGAATGACAAGTATTCTAGAGTGACCAGAATAGGGTATAAAGGAAGAGCAGGACATTCTTAGATGGTCTTTAATGACAGGGTCACTATGAGTCAGAATTGACTTGATGGCAACTTTTTTTTTAATGTCAAGATGGAGACTCCATGTGTGTCAGATTAGAACTGTGCTCCATAGAGTTTTCAATGGCTGATTTTCAGAAGTAGATCACCAGGCCTTTCTTCTGAGGCACCTCTGGGTGGACATGAACCTCCAATCTTTAGCAGCTGAATGTGGTAACTGTGCCACCCATGAATCAGGGTTGATTTGACGGTAACCGTTCGACTGGTTAATGTCAGGATACAGATTTGGCATGTTAGTTTGTGGCCAGTGGAACCTTTAAAGGTGTGTGAATGGCTGGAGACAAAAATTGCTATGGATGTTCAGGATGGGCTGGAAAATGTGGACACACGTGCAGAGGAAATGTGAGAGAGGAGACTGCTGAAACTGTTGAAGTGAGAAATAAAGAAAGTGGCATTAGTGCCAGTGGGAACAAAAAGCAAGGAAATGTGTGGAGAAGAATCACTGACTTTGGGGCCTCAGAACTCGGTGGTTGAGAGGGTTATGGGTCTTCAAACAGAAAGAGGAACAATGATGGGTAAAGAGGAGACAGAGATAATAAACTTGGCTTCAAACATGTTGAGCTTAGGCTTCTGCCAGAGCAGGTAGGGCTGATGTCCAACAAGCAGTATGCAGTCCAAGCCCAGAGCCTGGGAGAGGGCTAGGCTGAATAGAGCTTGGGAGGGCATCCCTGGAGAGGTGGTAGCTGGGTCCCAAGGAAGGCATGAGGTTGCTGAGAGAGAGTATAGGGATGTCATGAAAGGGGAGGGTAGAGGCAAAGACTCCTGGGAATGTCTACACTGTGCGGCAAGGAGAAGAGAGGGAAATCATGGTCAGATCTACCTCAAATACTTTTTAGATGAAGGTAGGGGTGTTATCTTAGTTACCTAGTGCTGCTATAACAAAAATACCACAAGTAGGTGGCTTTAACAAACAGATATTGATTTTCTCAGAGTTTAGGAGGCTACAAGTCTAAATTCAGGGTGCCAGCTCTTGGGGGAGGCTTTCTCTCTCTGTCAGGAGTTACAACACATTTCTTTGGTGGCCAAATGTTGGAACGTTATGGATTGAATTGTGTCGCTCCAAAATATGTGTTGTAATTCCTAATCACAATTACAGCACATATTTTTGGGGGACACGATTCAATCCATAACATTCCAACACTTGGCAGCCAAAAATTCATATCCTTCCCCACAAGTAAAACACATTCACCCCACCACATCATCCCAAAAGTCTTAAATCAACTCCAAGTCCAAAATCTCATCTTCTGAGTCATCTAAGTCAAATACTAGTGAGAATTTAGGTATATTCCATCCTAGAAGAAAATTTCTCTTCATCTGTGAACCTGTGGAATCTAGATTACAAACCATCTGTTTTCAAAGTACAATGGTGGAACAGGCCCAAGCTAGACATTTCTGTTACAAATGGAAGAAATTGGAGGGAAAAGAGGGATAGGAGGCACCAAGCAAGTCCCAAACCCCGCAAAATAACTTACATTAGCTCTCAAGGCTTAAAAATAATCCTCTGTTCTCTGAGACCATCTGGGCAACGGCCCTGCCCTCCAGACTTTAGGCATCGGTCATGCTTTCCGGGTTCTGGGTGGAGGCCCCTTGGCCCTGGGCTTCAGCTCCTCCTTCCAGGCGCTCTGGGATGGCAACTCTGCTCCCTTGGCTTTGGGCAGCCCCATTCTCCTAGTTCATCTGAGTGGTGACCTCATCTCCTCAGCCTTGCCAGGCCCCATTCTTCTGCATGTTGGGAAGGCAGCCCTGACACTCAGCTTTGGGCAGCAGCCCCATCTTTTTGCCTAAACCAAATGGCAGCCCCACACTCTGGCACTGAACTGGGGAAGATACGACTCTTTGAAACCTAGGAGGCCATGGCTCTACCCTTTGAGAGCCCAGGGGCCGAGGCCCCACCCTTTGAGGCTGAGGCAGCTCTGCTTCCTGTGTTCCTTCCAACAGTTCTGATCTCTGAGCCGCTCCAGGGATGGTTCTTTTCTTGTATAACAACAGATACAGCTCCTTTGGCCTATTTCCTGCCTGTAGAATTCCAAGGCTCAGACAATGTTTTTTCCTTTCACTCTTTCTCTGTCCCCTTCAGTCTAAACTGATGGATTTTCTGCTATGATAGTTGATTAGATCTACCAGTCATAGGCTTAAGCTCTTTAACAAAAGGTTGTGTAGCCATGTCCTTGGTGAAAATTCTAGGACACATGTCCTTAGTTGTACAACAGAATTTTCCAAATCTTTAAGTTCTGTTTTCATTTTGCACAGTTCATTTTTAAGTCCATCTCTTCTTGCATTTTACTATAAGTGCCAAGGAGAAACTGCACGACTTCTTTTAAGATCTTTCTTGGAAATCTTCTCAGCCAAATATTCAAGTTCATCACTTAGAAGTTCTACCTTCCGCCAAACATTTGAACATAATTCAGACAAGTTCTTTGCCACTGCATAAAAATTGTTGCCCTTCCCCCACTGTCCGGTCACATGCTCATCATTTTCTTTTAAAGCCTCGCCAGAAACACATTTAACGTCCACATTTCTAGCAACATTCTGTACCTGGAGCCATATGTATTCATATGTGCTCTCTAAGATGATAGGGTCTTTCTCTATAGTTCTCCTCATTTCTAAACCCTCACCAGAATTGCTTTTGACATCCATAATTTCACCAACAATGTCTTCAAGGCAATCTAGTTTTTACTATTAGGTGCCTTAAAACTCTTCCAGCCTCTACCCATTACCCAATTCTAAAATTGCTTCCACATTTTAGGTATCTGTTGGAGCAGCACCCCACTCCCCAAATTCTGTCTTAGTTATCTAGTGCTGCTCTAACGGAAATACCATAATTGGTTGGCTTTAACAAACAGAAATTCATTTTCTCAGAGTTTAGGAGGCTAGAAGTTCAAATTCAGGGTGATGGCCCTTGGGGAAGGCTTTCTCTCTCTGACAGCTCTGGAGGAGGGTCCTTGTCTCTTCTGAGCTTCTGCTCCTGGACAATCTTCATGTAGTTTGGTATCTATCTTATACCATATTTCCTGTGCTCATTTATTTAATCTCTTTTATATCTCAAAAGAGATTGACTCAAGACACTCCCTACACAAATCTTGCCTCATTAACATAACAAAGACAACCCATTCCCAAATGGAATTATAACCATAGGCATTACCTTGCTACCTGTTGCTGTCAAGTCGATTCTGACTCATAGCGACCCTATAGGACAGACTAGAATTGCCCTCATAGGGTTTCCAAGGAGCACCTGGTGGATTCGAACTGCTGACCTTTTGGTTAGCAGCCATAGCTCTTAACGACTACACCACCAGCATTTCCACCACAGGCATAGGGGTTAGGAATTACAACATATATTTTTTGGGGACACAATTTAATCCATAACAGGTGTCAATAAATAAATAATAAATAAATAAATAAATATATAAATAAATGACGAAGAGGGGTTGGGAAGTGAAGAGAAAATCCATGAGGGCAAGTCATCCTGGGGGCTAAGGGAGCAGGAAATGTCCAGCAACGGTAGGTATAGAGCCACGTGATATGGAGAACTTCACGATGAGAAGTGGCCTTTTGATGTGGTCAATTGGGGGGCTCTGGGACACTGACCCCAGGAGCATGACAGGCACAGAAGCCTGGGAAGAAGGAATTGACAAGTGGTGGTCAGGAGGAAAAGCAGCAGTAAATGCCAGAAACCCCTTTCCAGGTCTGGTGGTGAAGGGAAGGTGAGGGACCCTACAGAACTCAAGATGGCTGGAACAAGCACATGGGGGTGGGTAGAAAAGACAGAGTCAGCAAAGGGAGTGACTGAGGACGTAAGAGAAAAGGTGGCTGGCAAGAGGAGGGACGTTGCTTCCTCAGAAATGGGAGGGAGGAAGTGAAGGGGGAGGGAAGGGATCAAGAGATTTTGAGGGGAGATCTTATTTCAGATGGCTCCATCTCTTCAGAGAAGGAAGAGGCTGAGAGTGGAGTCATTTGGGGAGTTGAGGAGAATGGAGACGTCTGGCGGCTTCAAGGTAGGTGATGGTGATGGGCATTGACGATGGCCAAGAAGAGGTGACTGAAAGGCTTGCCCAGCAGAGGTTAGCATCCAGCTAAGGCTGACTGAATTCCTTCCCATGGGATGCCTGGGACCTCAGTAATTATGAGCCAATGGATCAGGGTGATGGGAACAGGTTGTGACTCCTTGGGGCAACCCAAAGCTAGCGGCCCTATACCACTCAAATTGAGTTGTAAATAGGCCGAGAAGGACAGCTGGCCTCCTAACTGTGTGTGCCCAGATGGAGAAGGACGAGGAACGGGAGGAAAGCCAAGGTCCCTGGAACTCCTGCCACAGGCAGCCAAAGCTTTTAGGCCACACAGAACTCTCTGAGTCGGAGAATGGGGCACACGTTGATTGTCTTGGGTCTCCAGCCCTTCTCCAGAGAGAACGTGGAGGCAGGTTGTGAGAGCTCCTGCCACTTCAACTCTCATCAGCTTCTGTGTCAGAAACCAAGACTAAGACAGGACAGAAAGAAAACCATGTTTTCCAAAGAGCTCTGGCCCTTTAAAATCCCCTGTAGGCGGGGAATGCTGGCCTGGTAGGTAGAGCATAGGGCCAACTTCAGGACCTGACATCTGGGCTCTCCTCAGACTCACCATGGAATGTTCTGGAATTCAGGGCCTCAACTTTTATGCCTTGGCTAATTCAGTCTGGCAATTCTACTTGTTCCCCAGGCACTGTAAGCTTCAAAAATTAAATGTCTTCTAGGGCCTTTGAGGTCCTCAAGATGAAAGGCCCTGGAGAAGTGTAACATATGATAGTAATTATTTCTACTTCTCGGGAGGAGTCCAGGCCACTCAGTTCCCACACAGGCTGTTAGGGCTGTTTGCTTTTTTAAATATTCATTTTGTAATGCAAATCCCAAACCTCAGACTTCAAGCAACAACAGTGATGAAAAAAACCTGGAGCTGTATCGTGGTAATCACTGCCGTGGGCTGGAGCATTTGGGTGTGGAGTTAATGGTTCTGGGTATCCTTCCACCGCCTCCACTCACTTCCCATCGGCCGTTAGTTTACAGCAAATGTCCTGTTCCCAGTTGCCATTGATTAATTATGTCCGGTCTCGTATGTCTAGAAGCTGATCTTGATTACTTTTCTTAACTCCCTTCACCTTCAAGATAATGGTTTTTTACTTATCTTTTCAATATGTTTTAAAGCATTGTTATTTATCAGGCTAGGTAATACATCAAACAGATCCAGCCAGCTAACGCTCCTGTCTGATGTGACCTGTGACGCCATTCCCTAAGTTACTGGCACTGAGCCCAGATTTCCCCAGGAGGTTGTGTCCAGTATTTGGATACTGCATTTGGCTTTGGGTATTAAAACAAATTTAAGGATGAATCTTAATAGGGGAAAATGGATTTTGCAAAATTCTAAAATAACTGCAGCTGTAGGGAGAAGATGGGGGTGGGTGGCTCTGGGGGTAGGGGTTGGAACCTCTCCCTGCAGAGCTGAAGACCTCAACGATGGAGGAGCTCAGTGCTGGCTAGTGTGACCATCAGCCAGGAAAGTGATAAGAAAGTGACACTGACGCAGCAGTCTGGCTGCAGAGGCCCCGTGGAGTGCGTGATGCAGAAAGCAAACAAAGAGTGGCTGCAGCGAGCTGGTGCTGGTTGCTTCACATTTTTTCGGGTCTCCGCTCCGGGGCTTTGTGAGACACCCAGAAAGGCAATCATATATATTTTAGAAAGGATGACATTTATCTTGACAGTGCCCTTTCAAGCTTTTGCTGTGGCTTTCCCGGTGGCAGAAGAGGACAGTACAGTCCCTCACGTGACATTTTAACAGGGCAGAGGGAGGCTAACCCCTAGGGTGAAATCCCATGGTTTCTTCCTCCTCTACTGACTCAAGTTCTTTAAAGAACACCCCACACAACGAGCACCTTTTGGACACTCTTCTGCCTTCCTCTGAGGTGGGTCGCCAACCCCTAGCAGGTAGTCTCCATTGTTCAAAAACACGATTGGAACGCTCCAGCCGAGTATCATCTGTTTGTTGCATCCAAGGTTCTTGGCGGTCCTTGCTAAGCCAGAATATGAACTGTCTGTTGTGTTTTCTTTAGCCTTCTGTCCATAGATCCGAGGCTGGTCTAGAACATACGGGTCAACCCAGCTTGTTCCTTGGGCAGTCTAAGTTCATGGAACAAGGCCCTCCAAGCTGACATGGCTCTGCTTCTTGGTTTCTTGTGCCCCTTTGCCTGGTTGAACTCTCCAACCTCCCTCTCCTCTGTTAAGAACACCATTTTAGACTGGGTCAAATTGGCCCTTCTGGGTCTTGACCTGCCCAAAATCCACATATCCCAAAGGCTCAGGGCAGCCGACACGTGGCTCTTCATTCATCCATTAGCCCAAATATCCTCCAACCCAGGAGGCAGTTTGTCATCCAAAGTCACAGGACTGGCTTCTTTCATGTCAAGTCCTTCTGCCCCCAAAGATGGACTGAGTTTCAGTCCAGTTCAGGTGGGTTCTCCACACCTTCTTCCTGTGGCTTATCTGCCTAATGCTACACCACACAGTTATAAATACTCAGGTCAATATATATATGCAGGTAGAGAGATATATATATTCTGGTCACTGTTTACACTTTAACAAAGAAAACCACTAGCCTGCTTGTTCTATTGTTTGTGCCACCCCGACTCCCATCTGCCCGTAGTGTAGCTGGCAGGAAATGTGAGCCACTGAGTCCCATAGGGCTCCTGCCTTACGTTGCCCCATCGCACTGGCCGACAGTCAGTTTCAAAGCCCCCTGCTCATGCAAGCTCTTGAGGGCCTTGAACTCCAAGGGCATGGTGTGGGGGCTGGCCTGGGAGGTGTAGCCGTACTTGAGGCTGTCGTAATAGTGGTACTTGACAGGGTTCTGGTTCTGATCCAGCGGAAAGGGCCAGAAGCCGTAGAGGTAGATCTCGTTGCAGAAACGCGTAGCCAGAGTATACATCAAGAGGCCAGTGGTGGGTCGTTTGATGTGGACTTTGTTGGTCAGCCAGTATCTGAAAAAAAAAAACAAACGAAAGAGAGAGGGAGAGAAAAACAAAAACCATGAGTTTGTGGAATTATCCTTCCCCGGAAGAAGATAGTTTTATCCTGCCCAGAAGCCTGCCTCCTGCCAATCAAGAATGCAGGGACCAACCAAGCTACTGATCCCTGGCCCCTTCCTCCAGTCAGGTAAACAGTAAACTGCTCCTGAAGCTGGGCACTTTCACAGACCTGGGTGTGTGGAAGTCTCCAGCCTGTCAGTATGCACGGATGCTGAGGTGAGGCTCAGAGACAATAAAGGCTTGCCCAAGGTACAAAATGGCAGGATCTGATTTGAACTTAGGCCTATGGAAATCTAAAGCAGGGTCAGCACGCTTTTTGGTAAGGGGTCAGGCGTTAAATAATTTAGGCTTTGCATCTCTGTTGCATATACTCAGCTCTGCCGTTGTAGCCCCAAATCAGCCATAAACAAACAAAAAAACGCAGCGGCCATCAAGTTGACTCTGACTCATGGCGATCCCATGTATGTCAGAGTAGAACTGTGCTCCACAGGTTTTCAATGGCTAATTTGTTGGAAGTAGATTGCCTTTCTTCTGAGGTACTTCTGGGTGGACTCGAACCAACAACCTTTTGGTTAGTAGTCAAGTGCATTAACCTTCTCCACCACCAAGGGACTCCATAGACAACACAAGTGGGTGTGGCTGGATTTGGCCCACAGTCGTAGTTTGCTGACCCCTGATAAAGCACTTGCTCTGGCCACACTGCCTTTCAGAGACCCACACTGGGCTTCCGTCTGCATATTGCCATCCTGAGTTCGGTACAAATTTACTCCCTTGCCTCTTGAGCTTCCCCGGATTTCCTTCCTTCCCTGCCTGCAGGACTGCTGTCCTCTGATACCATAGCCTGCCTTGGGCCATGTGTGACTTCACTGGAGAACTGACAGGTCACTGGACAATGGACCGCCCTGTGAGGCTGGGCACTGCCCACACTTTGTCTTCTAAAGGCCTGTCACCTGAGTCTTGCTGTGTCCACCTCTGAATCTGCCAAAGGGTAATGAGAGGAAACATGAAGGAGTGGGATGAAGGGGTCTCTGTGTTGAGTCGGGCATGGTGCTACACTTTGTACGAGGACTATCTCAGTGTACCTTAATCAAGGATGCAGGGAGGATGGTGCCTACCTCCATTTCACACCCTAGGAAATGGAAGGTCCGAGAAGGTAACTTATAAGACCTGGGTTTAGTGACGGTTCCATCACCAATTATCTGTGTGACTTTGAGCAAGTCACTTCTCCCAGCTGGACCTCTTGTTCTCATTGATGCAATGATGGGGTCACATGGGATCACCACGAGTCAAAAATTGACTCGATAGCACCTAACAACAACAAAGTGCAACGATGGAACCCAGTCCAGATGATCTCTGAGATACCCCCCAAGTGCCAACGATCCAAGACACTTTCTGCAGAAGTCAAAAGCATTAATGCTATTTGCCTTTGTTCTTGCTTTCCATTGCAGTTCTTTTCCCACGTGGATTTAGAGCTCACTGTTATGTGTACTCTAGACTATTTGTTGTAAAAATTTCCACTTAACCTATAATGAATCTCTTTAAATGCAGTGTATATGCCTTGGTGGAAAGACATACAGGCAGTCCACAGACTGAACGAGTTCCACTTCGATGTCTGTCTTTAAGTTGAATTCGTACGTAAGTTGGAACAGTTAGGTATGGTTTGTATCTAAACTGCAGGCCTGCCACGCGGGGTACAGAGGTGGTGCTTGGGGCATGCTGACGGTGGGACCAGCCCTTTCTGAGCTCCAAGGGAGGCGGGTGCGTTTGGGCTCTCTGCTCACCACTGTGGGCCAAAGCTGGGGCACCATGGCACAGAGGCCTGCCCATTGCCAGCAGTGGGCCAAGGAACCGCTGAGGCACCTGTGCGCACGGGAGAAGCGCGGGCCATTGTGGGAGCCGAGGGCCCGAACACCGAGTCATTTTTTTCCTCATAGGCTTTTCAGGGGTTGGTTTGCAACCACAGGGTGTACGTAAGTTGAATGTTTGTAACCCGGAGACTGCCTGCAATTCCTTACCGTAAATTCCTCATCACTGCATTTCCAGACCAGACACTGCCCACGTTTTTCTGTCCTTAAACAACCTCAGTAGTTCCCTGTATTAGTTTCCTAGGGCTAGCCTTAAAGTGGGTGGCTTTTAAGAACAGAAGTTTATTGCCTTACCGTTCTGGAGCCTGGAAATTGGAATTCAGGGTAAGGGTAGGGCCATGTTCTCTCTGAAGTCTCTAGGGGAAGAATCTTTCTTGTCTCTCCCAGCTTTTGGGACCCCAGGACTCCTTGCCTTGTAGATAGATGTATCTTCACACAGCTGTCCTGTCAGTCTCTCTGTGTCTCTTCTCCTCTTTTATAAGGAGGCCACTCGGGTAGGGTTAGGACCCACCTTACTCCAGTCTGATCTCATGTTAACTGATAACATCTTCAAAGACCTTCAAAGATCAAAAAAGGTCACGCTCACAGGTACATGGGTTAGGACTTCAACATAACTTTTTGGAGGGCATGTTCCAGACAGAACGGTCCCCGCCCCACATACCCTGATTTGCCTCTGTGAAAAAATTCACTCCCCAGTGGGAGTGAAGGTCAGCGCAGTTTCTGAGGTGACACCTCAGTATGGTGACGTGTGTGACTTTGTAATCAAACACACCAACTAAATTATTAACTCATGCCAGATGTAGAAGTATGCCTGACAAAAAATATTTACGTATTCCTGAAAGTTGAAACTGTTTCATGCTATTCAAAGGTGTGTGTTTGGAGGGAGGCCCCCAAGCTTTCTAGAGGCCCAAATGCCTCCTT
Source organism: Elephas maximus indicus (assembly GCF_024166365.1). NCBI lineage: Eukaryota > Metazoa > Chordata > Mammalia > Proboscidea > Elephantidae > Elephas > Elephas maximus. The sequence goes on along the minus strand of NC_064831.1, from coordinate 82,655,114 downwards.
CCTTTTGCAAAAGCCTCCTCCTGCAGTTCAAAAAAGGGAACCCCAAAACATTCCAGAAAGTCACCTTTAAACTGTTTTTGTGAAGGAGTTAGCCTTTGAATCAGAAAAGGTTCCTAATTACTTGTGTAATTTCAGTAAATCTTGTAATACTTGATATGTTCTTGTTGTGTGCTGTCGAGTTGGTTCTGGCTCATCACAACCCTATATGACAGAGTAGAACTGCCCTCACAAGGTTTTCTGAGCTATAACCTTTATGGCAGCAGATTGCCAGGTCTTTTCTTCTGCTGAGCAGCTGGTGGGTTTGAACTGCCAACCTTTTGGTTAGTAGCCAAGAGCTTAATCGTTGCGCCACCAGGACTCCGTAATAACTGATATAATAAAATGTATTTAAGGACCCCTCTCTACCTCCTAGCCCTCCTCTGTTTGTCATGCCGGGGTGATGTGAATCTTTCCCGAACCATTGCTGATGGAGGTCATGGTCACAGAGGGCCAGAGTCAGTGTGACAACGACCCTCCTAGGTGGCCCTCTAGACAAGCACCCTTGTTTCATAAGCTGGTTATTTGAAACCTCTTTCCATGCTCCTCCTCCTACCTCATCCTGTCTGGGCCAAGAAATTTTCCTGTAGCTGAATTCTCTACCCAGGAATCAGGCAGAGGTAACAAAGGTAGAGGACAGGACAATGGCTCCAGTGAGTACAAATACAACATAGTTAAAAAATAATAGGAGCAAGTGTTTGTGGCAGTACTGCAGACCTTCATCATTTCTTCTCTGCCCTGGTTAGAAGTCCCTATGGCCATAGGCCCCATCGGTGGCTCAGTGGTAGAATGCCTGCCTTCTACGCGGGAGACCTGGGTTTGCTCCCCAGCCAAGGCGTGTTGCTGTGATACAGAACAGGACTAGGAAGAAAGGCCTGGCAATCTACTTCTGAAAATCAGCCAGCGAAAGCTCTATGGATCACAATAGTCTGAGCCACAACCGATCACGGAGATGGCACAGGACTGGGCAGGTTTTGTTCCATTGCACATGGGGTCACCATATGTCAAGAACTAAGTCGATGGCAGTTAACACCAATGGCTATAGCCCAGCCCCATGACGCACCCTCCACGTTGTAGCCCTCCACACAGAAATCCAGTCATCCCTCTGCCTAAAACTTCTGCCTGCTCCAGATAAAGTCCAAGTCCCATGGCATCAAATAGAAACTCTGCAAGACCTGGCCTTTGTCTACCCTCCAACCAGCTTTACCTCGCTGCCTCCCAGACAGAATGCCTGCAGCTCCCCAAGGCACTGAGCTGTTTCATGAAGCCAGCCTCAGTAGCTCCATCTCTAGTCTCCTTTATCAAAGGTCCAAACAGGATCCTTTGTGGCTCTGCCTTGGGCTCGAACTATACTAAGTGTCTCTCCTTGGGGCACTCCATCCACTTGTGCCCCAGACCCTTTCCTGGATATGGAATGCATGGCTGCAGGGGGCAAACAGTCTCTCCCACCACGCTGGGGCTCCTGGAGGGTCATCTGTCCTGCCATCTCTGGGACACCTGTCTGGGCCTTGAGAGCAAAGACTGCTGAACAAGTGAACGGTCATTTTGGGAGTGGGAGGGAGACTTCTCAGAAGAACTCTGTGTTTGTATAGTTGGGGTATGGTACTTTCTTTTCTTTTCTTTTATACTGCTGACTTTCTATGGGCTGGGGTGGGGGGTGCATTGGGGCAGGGTACTGCTGGTCTCCAAGAGAAAGTTCTGGAGTGTGAGGGGCAGTCTATGGGCGGCATTTCCCATGGAGGCGCTGGCTGGGACTGGGCTAGATTTCTTGCTGCTCTGCTTATGCCCCTCGTGGCTTGAGGTCCCCACCTCCTCAGTCACGGGGAGACAGGGGTTAAAATGAACCCAGAAGCGCATCTGCCTTCCAAGTCAGCTCCTTCCGCCAGAACACAGAAAGGGTTTGCACTGAGGTATCATTCTGCCCCGACAGCTGCTCTTATGGAGGCTTCCAGGTTCTGGGTCCTGGGGGAGGATGTGGCCAGGCTGGACGTAGATGCAGTGCAGGGACCCTGGTGCAGGCCCCCTGGCCTGCCTGGCTCCAGGCTGACAGGGCACCCAGACACCTCTGTCCTACTTCAGACAAGGGAACTCTGTCTACAACACAGACGCTGGGAGCTACTGCCAAGTGGCAAATTGGCACTGCTCCCTGAAGGATTTGCACAAAGCTAGAGCTACTGGTTGTACCACCTGGACGTTTCCAACCGGCTGTCTGAGATCAGGGCTCTCAGATGACTGCATCTTCTCCACGCTGCTAGAGCCCATGGGCCAGGTCTAGCTGTCTGGTTTGACAGGCCCATTTCATGCCTCCTTCTCCCCTCTCCAAACTTCCAAACCGCATTTACTCAGACACTTCCCTCCCTCCCTATTGCCCAACTGAGGTCTGAACCCAATTTCAGGAACTCGCTCTCAAGCATTTTATCCAGTGTCCCCATCACTGCACCCTGTCTCTGGCACATACTTCAGGCCTCAGAGAGGGTGTGAGAAGGGACCAAACCTTCCAGCTGATAAGCGGTAGAATCGGGGCACTTCTGCAGGCCTTTTGGTTCCAAGACCACGTTCTTTCCCCAAATGGTGCAGCCTCAACAACGACATGGGCAGTGGGAGAACGTGACTGGTCTAACGTGATCGTACTAGGACTTCCCCACATCACCCTCTGCTTGTTTGCCAGCTAATATTTAGGATGTTCACTCTGCAGGATGCTTGATGCTGACTGGCGTGGGGGCTGGTTAGGTAAAGGGCCCTTCCTTAAACCACCTTGGCTGTCTGTGCTCAATGAGCTTGGGGGGATCCTCAGGACCAAAGGGAGAGACAGCAAAGGAGAAGAATCCTAGAGGGCAGTGGCTGATACCTAGATCCTCCCTGCTCCACAACAGCCTTGGCAAGTGCTCACCCAGCTTGGCTTAAACACCTCCGTGATGGGGAGCTTGCCCCATCCTGAGCTAGTCCATTACATTTTTAACTCTAACTCAGTGGCTCTTGACCTTGGCCGGACAATGGGTTCACCTGAGGAGATTTAAAAGGACCCATACCTGGGTTCCACCCCCAGGAGCAGATTGAACACGGGAGTTTTAAAAAACCACTGCAGTATGTACTTCAAATGTTTAGCCAAGGCTAAGAACTCTTGCTCTAACTAGTAAGCAGAACTATTAAAAGAACTCAAGAGTGAGGCACATTTAAAGAAAAAGAGGGGAGAAGAGTAAGAGTTATGAATAGTTGCAGACTTTTAAAGACAATTAGGCCTGGCGAACTCCAATGACTTGGTAGGGATATAACTGAATAAGCTGGGAGTTGGGATGTCTAAATGCAAAACTGACACTTGGCCTTGGTATTTTCTAAGACAATAGTGGGTGGTGGGGATTGTGGCATTCAAAGGGCAGCCAATTTTATTGTCATGTGGGAAAATCAGTCCACTGAGCCAGGTTTTTTGTTTTTTCTTTCCAAGAGTACCAAAAATCGGAAATTGCGTGCAAAATTCTCCAAATTTGTAAATGTTGGTAACTAATTAAACAAATTTTAAAACATCGTTCGAGGTCCTCATGAGTGAGCCAAACAGATCATGTCTAAGGGAAATCCACGGGCCTCCACTTCCAGTTTATAGAGAAAATGAGCAACACAGCTAGCTGGGACAAGATGCAGGCCTCCCTGACCCCTGGTCCTTGGGCATTTTTCACCCCATGTTGACTCCGGTAGGCTGGGGCGGGGAGTGAGCTGGCTATAGCTGTGGCTGGTGCCACTCTGGGACATGTGAGCCACGGCACACGGTGGCATTAGAACACCTGATTGACATTCGCTCCCTGAACGAATTCAAGCCCTACTACCGGACAGATACCATATCAGGGATTTGTGGTTTGTTTGTTTTCTGATAGTGAGGTCTGAGCACGGGAAGGCTTTCAGAAATGAATTTCTTCTCAAGCTATCAACACTCTGCCTAGAAAGGGCGAGAAAAGAATTTGATCAGCGGTGAAACATCCAAGTAGCTCCTAGGTGTGTCTGAGGATTACACAGCCATGTGTTGGCCCTTTATGTGTGCTGTTTCCTTCACCAAGATGCCTGTCCCCAACATGTCCCTACTCCACCCAAACTAAGCACAAGAATCATGCCTTCCTGGAAGCCTTCCCTTTGTTTACCCTTCTCTCCCTGGATCAGACTGAATGAATCACCTCTACCTATCATAAGTGGAAACCCTGGTGGTATAGTGGTTAAGAGCTATGGCTGCTAACCAAAAGGTCAGCAGTTCAAATCCATCAGGCTCTCCTTAGAAACCGTATGGGGCTGTGTCCTATAGGGTTGCTATGAGTTAGAATCGACTCGACAGCAACAGTTTTTTTTTTTTTTTTACCGATCATGAAAACAGCTACCTGGCCAACTGACTGGAAAAGATCCCTATTTGTGCCCATTCCAAAGGAAAATGATCCAACAGAATGCAGAAATTATCAAACAATATCATTAATATCACACACAAGAAAAATTTTGCTGAAGATCATTCAAAAACAGTTGTAGCAGTACATCAACAGGGAACTGCCAGAATGTCAAGCTGGATTCAGAAAAGGACTTGGACTGGGGGATATCATTGCTGATGTCAGATGGATCTTGGCTGAAAGCAGAGAATACCAGAAATATGTTTTTTACCTGTGTTTTATTGACTATGCTAAGGCATTTAACTGCGTGGATCTTAACAAATTACCAATAACATGACAAAAATTGGAAATTTCAGAACACTTCATTGTGCTCGTGAGGAACCTATACATAGACCAAGAGATAGTCATCCCAACAGAACAAGGGAATACTGCATAGTTGAAAGTCAGGAAAGGTGTGTGTCAGGGGTGTATCCTTTCACCATACTTACTCAATCTGTATGCTGAGCAAATAATCCAAGAAGCTGGACTGTATGAAGAAGAACGCAGCATCAGGATTGGAAGAAGGCTCATTAACAACCTGTGATATGCAGATGACACAACCTGGCTTGTGGAAAGTGAAGAGGACCTGAAGTACTGATGAAGATCAGAGACTACAGCCTTCTGTATGGATTACACCTTAACATAAAGAAAACAAAAATTCTCACAACTGGATGAATAAGCAACATCATGATAAATGGAGAGAAGATTGAAGTTGTCAAGGATTTCATTTTGCTTGGATCCGCAACTAATGCCCATGGAAGCAGCAGTCAAGAAATCAAATGATGTATATTGCACTGGGCAAATTTGCTGCAAAAGACCTCTTTAAAGTGTTAAAAAGCAAAGATGTCGCTTTGAGGACTAGGGTGCGCTTGCCCCAAGCCATGGTATTTTTAATCGTCTCATATGCATGCAAAAGCTGGACAATGAATAAGGAAGACCAAAGAAGAAATGATGCCTTTGAATTATGATGTTGGTGAAGAATATTGAATATACCATGGGCTGTGAGAAGAGAGAACAAATCTATCTTGGAAGAAGTACAGCCAAAATGCTCTTTAGAAGCTAAGATGGTGAGGCTTTGTCTCATGTCCTTTGGGCATGTTATCAGGAGGGAACGAGTCCCTGGAGAAGGACATCATGTTTGGTAAAGTAGAGGGTCAGTGAAAGAGAGGAAGACCTTCAATGAGATGGATTAACACAGTGGCTAAAACAATGGGCTCAAGCACCGCAACAATTGTGAGGATGGCACAGGGCCAGCCAGTGTTTCATTCTGTTGCATGTAGGGTCACTATGATTCGGAACTGACTTGACGGTACCTAACAACAACAACCTAACATGAGTCCTTGGGTGGTACAATGGTTAACTGGTGGTACAATGGTTGACTGCTAGACAAAAGGTTGACGGTTTGAGTCTACCCTGAAGTACTCTGGAAGAGTGGCCTAGAGGTCTAGTTCTGAAAAAAATTAGGCTTTGAAAACCTTGTGGAGCACAGCACTACTCTGATACAAAAAGTCAGAGTCAATTCGATGGAAACTGTTTTTTGTTTTGCTTTGTCTTGTTTTAATCTATTATGAGATTTGTTTCTCCGTCTCTTATTGTGCTTATCAGCTTGGGCTGATAATTCATTACTGTGTGTATTGGTCTCCAACAGGAATCTGTACTATGATCTCTAAGAGAGCAGAGGCCATGCCTTATACTCCTTAGAAAGGGAATTGAAAGGCACCTGCCTTGGTGCCTGGTGCATAGAAGGCCCTGTGGCAGATATTGGTGCTCAAAAAATATTCCATACACTCTCCTACATTTCCCAGCTTCCTTTGTAATTAGGCTGAGTTCATGTGACCAGTTCTGGCCAATAGGCTATGAGAAGAAATGCGTCACTTCTGTGCCAACGTTCTTTAAGCATGGGTTCTTCCACTTTCTTTTCCCTGCCTCAAAGAACTTCAAAGCCTCAGGTTATGATGGTGTCCTTATAAGATGGGAGAATCCTAGATCCCTGAGTCACTGGTTGGAAGAGAGCATCTTGAGTCAACCCACATCGCACTTTACCAGAGTGAGAAATAAACAGCTGTGCTAAACCACTGGGATTTCAGGGTTTGTTACTGTAGCATAGCCTGAAATTGATGATCCTGACTAATGTTGTGCTCAGCCAATGTTTGATTCCTACAGAACTAAAAAATGGAAAGAAGTGGAAAAGAAGAAAGGGAAAAGCTAGCAATGCAAGCAGCTGTGATTGTGGGTGGCTAGGACAGCAATAAAGATGCCCAACCTGTCAGATTGATGCCAGGCTTTTCCCCTAGACTCGCTAACTGGGAAAGGTGTTAACAGCAAATGAAGTTCCAGAATGAGCCGTGAGCTGAGTGGCACAGAGGGACCCCATTATTTCCTATTCTGCCTCGGCAGGTAAACAAGAACTCCTGAGCGATGTCTGATGGGGACACGGGGCCGTCGGTTGATGAGCAGCTTGTGATAGAAGCTGACTGAGTTATGCAGGAACAAATCACTCTTGATTTCCTTTATGTCTCCTTAGTCGCGTTGGGCATCTTGTAGACGATTGCTTTCCTTAGGATAACAGCTGGATGTTAAAACAGAAACTAATTAATTGTGCCTTCCCAAATGAGGTTAGCTGGTGCATCCGGGATGTTGTATTGACAATGCACCTTTAATATCTCAGTCCTGAGATTTTAATTAGAAGGCAACGTCATCTCAAAGAAGGCAGTAATTATTTTCCAAATTGGCTACCCCAGTTGCCATGACTGTTAATCACTGTATTTTATGAGACTAAAAAACCAAACCCACTGCCATCGAGTCGATTCCGACTCATCGAGACCCTATAGGACAGAGTAGAGCTGCCCAGTAGAATTTCCAAGGAGCGCCTGGAGGATTCAAACTGCCAACCTCTTGGTTAGCAGCTGTAGCACTTAACCACGGCACCACCAGGGTTTCCTTTATGAGACTGGGCAGTAATAAATGAGGATTGCCAAAATCATCTCCAAAGTATATTCGTTCTTCTCGCTGGATTCCTAGGCTCTGGACATGGCAAGGATGGTGGCTGCCACTATTGGAAAAGGCGACAAAAAGGGTTTTCTCAAGATGCTAGAAGTGCTTCGTGGGATGGAGATAGCTCACATGTCCTTGAGAAGCAGGGATATTTCACTGGTGGTTGTCAAGAGATACTGGGTGAAGCAAAGCAGGGGACAGAACTCTCTGATTCCTGTTCCCCTGTCATCCATATAAGTAGCCTTGGCCCTGACCTGTGGGGGCCCTGATCTGGGGGCCCCCACTGCCCACTGCTCTTTCCTTGGGAGCACTGTCCAGGGCTCTGACGTCCTGGGAGATTTCTCAGGATGAAGCTGCCCAGCTTCGTAGTAATAGTTGGGGGTTTTGTCCAGAATCTGGGGCTGGAACGCACAGCCAGTCCAGCTGTGGGGATGCTCACGGCTGATTCCTGGTCCCCAGGCCTCCAGGCTTACCCAGCCAGTGCTCTACCTCAAGTCAGCCAGGCTAACCTCAAATCTGACCATGCCACTGAAAACTCTCCAGTGACTCCTGATGGCTACAGGACACAATCTAATTGTCTCAGCAGGGCTTGGGAAGCCCTTGTGACCTAGGCCTGCAGATCTCTCCACTGTGTAGTGTGCACGGCCACTCTGCCCCAAGAACTTCTTCCCTTTCTTCCAATACACCACCACATCCCCTGAGCTCCCAGCTCCCAGTTCCTTCTCATGAGCTCAGCTTCCATGCCACTTCCTGCAGGAAGCCTTCCCGGACCTCCCTTGATGGTTTTGTGCCCCATGTGTTATTCTTTCCCTATTATAGTACTTGTCATGCTACATTATAATGACTTGTTGGCTTGTCTTTCTCCTTTTCTACAATTGTCAATTCTCTGAGCAAGGGGACTGGCTTCCTGCTTCTTAGTCACTGTATATCCCCAGAGCCCAGCGGTGTACAAGCCAAAGCAGGTCCTCCACATATCTGTAGTTAATGAAACTGTGAAAAAAACAAAAACAAAAACAAAAAACTAGAAAGCAGAGGCCAGGGTGGACTTTGGAGCACTGTCAGAAGAGATGAGCGAGCCCAGCCTCATTCTAGACCCGTCTAGGCAGCCACTAGGTCTGTACATCTGAAAGGCAGGCTAACAGCACCCTAGATAACAAGTGGCCAAAAGAAAAGAAAATAGGTGATGTTGGTTACTCCCCAGGGGTTCCCCTGGCTACAGGGTGGGCTTGTGAAGGAGCCGAGAGACTGCAGCTTGTACACAGGTATGGCCTCTGTCCTCAGAGGCTCAGCAGGACCATTTCCGGAGGGTTTAAAGGCTCTGAAATTTAAATTGATGCTGCTGCAAACAGGAAAAACAAAACAAACAAAAAAGAAATGGCAACAACATTTGATCTCATTCATGACTAAAGGAATCCAATTTCAAACAACAATAAGATGCAATGGTTCACTGAATTGGCAAAGATAAAAAATGTGGATAACACACCATGTTGGTGAGGTTATGGGAAAACAAGCATTTTCAATACTTCATTGGTGGAGGTGTAGATCTGTACCTACCTCTAAAAAAAAAAAAAGGACAATTTGGCAAGGTCTATGGAAACTAAGGAAACCCTGGTGGTGTAGTGGTTAAGTGCTACGGCTGCTAACCAAAGGGTCGGCAGTTTGAATCCTCCAGGCGCTCCTTGGAAACTCTATGGGGCAGTTCTACTGTGTCCTATAAGGTCGCTAGGAGTCGGAATCGACTCGATGGCACTGGGTTTGGTTTTTTTTTATGGAAACTAACGATGCCATATAGCCATCTCCCTTTTTAGCAACTGCGCTTAAAGCAAACCCTGTTGTTGTTAGGTGCTTTCGAGTTGTTTCCGACTATAGTGACCCCATATGACAGAATAGAACTGCCCCATAGGGTGCTGTAATCTTTGTGGAAGCAGATCACCAGGTCTGTCTCCCGAAGAGTCACTGGGCAGGTTCAAACCGCCAACCTTTCAGTTAGCAGCTGAGCACTTAACCTTGTGCCACCAGAGTACCTTCTAGCAAACCTAGAGATACACACATTTGCACACATCAGTACAAGGTGTTCACTGTAACTCTGAGTAGGTCAGCAAAAGATTGGAGACAACTGCAATACCCACCAATGGCTTCTGATGATAGAAATTACAGTGCAGATGCACAGCGGAGCACTTGGCAGCTGAGAAAGAGAACAAGGCGGTATGTGTTCTTCTAGAATAATTTCCAGAATAAAGCAAGGTGCAGTGCTTAAAACAGGCTCCCTTCTGTGTAAAAAGGGATATTTCTGGAAAGTTGCACACACAGAACACCACTAGCAGGTGAGGAAGGACGGGGGGCTGGGACGAAGACTTACATTTCACTTTAGATGCTTTTATGCTATTTGGACTTTTCCTTTTACTGTACACATTGCTTTGGTTTGTTTGTTTTTTCAAAGAGAGAGACAATTCATTAAAAAAAAAAAACCAGTGCCTTATAGCTATCTGTGCTTTAAGCCCACAGACCTTTTCCCCTTTCTTCTCACGTAGCACCATGGAACAGGCTTCCAGAAAGGCGAATCCAGTTTGCCCCAGTCCCTTTCCATTGCAAGAGACTGAGGCCCAGGGAGGGGGACGACTGGCCTAGGGACACACTCTCTGGACAGTGGCAGACATGTCCAGGAGGCACACCTCCAGCCTGCCCTGCTCGCCCTTTATTCTTTGTACCTTGGTTACCCTCTCCCGGGGCCCTCAGGTTTCTGCTCCCTGCTGACAGGTGAAGGGCCTGCTCTGCCGATGTGCCCCTCTAGCCCTGGTGGAGATGTGAGCTGCGTCAGGGCCATCCTGAGGCCCAGGCTCAGCACCAGTTCACTGTCCTTCTCTACACAAAGCCTGTGGGCTGGATGGGCCCTCGGGCATCTTCCTGGCCGAGGCGCCACCCTCTGTGTGGGTGACAGCCTCCCCCATTGTCGTAATTGAATTAGGGCCATGCACTACCAGCTGCCAGTATGGTTTCCCACTTCCTGAGGCCATACTCAATTGCCTCAGTGGGTGTCTCTTCCCCTCTGTTGCTCACTCTCCTTGTCAACAGCTAGCCAGGGTGCTGTGCTGCTCCGAGGCAGGCAGAGCCAGAGGGTCCTGGGAAAGCCGCTCAGGCTGGAGCAGGGGCTGAAGCCGCGTTGTTGGCACCAGAGGCTGGGCCCTGCCGGCTGCTGGTGAGAGCTGGAGGGCAGGCCGGCTGCTCAGGGCCTCTGTGCCACACTCCACCTCTCTCTGCAATGTCTGCATCTGCCAACATCTCAGATGGGCAGCAGTCTTGAGAGTGCCCTGTAGGTTAGAGCGACAGTCCCAGCACAGACATGTTGAACTAAAGAATCTCAGAGAGGGAAGGGAGGCCATCTAACTGACTGTCCTGTGGCATGGATTTCCCTCTCCACGTCCCCCGGAAGGGGCATTCCTGGCTGCCTGAACACCTTCAAGGATGCTGAGCTCACCAGATCTTCAGAGGCGGCCAATCTTTATTTGATCTTTATTTGCTGGAATGTTTTTTGCAGTTTCCAGATGAACCTCAGCATTCTGTAGGTCCTCCTCTCCCAGCCCTACACCAGGCCAAATCTACGAGCCCCTCAAGGACAGGTTGTTGCTGTTAACTGCCGTCGAGTCAGCCCCTGACTTACGGTGACCCCGCACAATGGAATGAAACGTTGCCCACCCTGCACCATCTCCAGGACCAACTGCGGATTGGACCGTTGTGATCCATAAGGTTTTCACTGGCTGATTTTCAGAAGTAGGTCACCAGGCCTTTCTTCCTACTCCATCCTAGTCTGGAAGTGCGGTCAAAACCTATTTAGCATCATCATAGTAACATGCAAGCCTCCCCTGACAGATGGGTGGTGACTGCTCATGGGGTATATTGGTTGACAAGTCAACTTTTGAATTTCTCTGCCACTGTGGTCCCTCTCCAGTCCTGGTACCCAAAACTGAATGTGATTCTCCAAATGGGATTTGACCAGGCAGAGAAAACAAGGCCACTGCTGACTTCAGGTGCTGTGAGCTAAGATCATTTGATCCTTCTGAGCAACCACGGCTTGCTATGACTGGCACCGTTCGTCCCTCTGGACTTGCACAATTGCTTTGAACCTAAGTAGAGAATCTTGCGTTTGTCCATATGAACTCTCTTCCTCTTAGATTGGCTCATTGCTTCAGCCAGTCACTAGAAATTTGGATTCACTCTGTGGCTGCAAATATTCCCTACCCCCTCCCCCCCCAAATCATAAAACCAGTCCACAGTTGCCATGGAGTTGATTCGCATTCATGGTGAACCCATGTGTGTCAGAGTAGAACTGTGCTCCATAGAGTTTTCAATGGCTGAAATTTTGGAAGTAGATTGCCAGACCTTTCTTTCAAGGCACCTCTGGGTGGACTTGAACCTCCAACCTTTTGGTTAGCAGCTGAACACATTAACCATTTGCACCACCGAGGGCACCTGGAAAAGTCATGTGAACTTGCTAAGCAGACCATCACTGCCCTCATTTAAATCAGTGATAAAAATAGGGACAGGAATAGAGGCTGGTAGCAGGCTCACAGAGAACTCCTTGAGGTTAACATGGGTCTAATTAATTAGTGCCCTTTGGGAGTCAGTGGTCGACAGTAGGGATCTATCTGGCAATGCTATGAGAAGGCGCACAGTGGGAAGAGTAGAGACCTTTGAAGCCTTTACCTTCCCTCCTTGCCATGTTGCATCACCAACTTTGATGTACAGACACCACTTCTCCAGTGTGGCGACCCCTGCCCACTGAGCTCAGTGGGCCCCCAATCCAGAACTGAATAGGTGCAAATTTCTGCTGCAGTGGTGCACTACATTAGAGTCAGATAATATGGTTCAGCTCTTGGCTCTGCCAGTTACTGGCTGGGCGACCTCGCACAAACCACCCAACTAGACTGAACATCAAGTTCCCATTTGCAAAATGAAGATACTAGGGTTCTCAAAAGTCCCCCCTCTCTCCACACACTCCACAGACAGGTGGTTTATTGGGCAATGGATTTTTAAAAAAGGAAACAAGATCGTTCTGTAAATCGTAGTCCAAGACAGAGGCGAGCCCTTCCTCTTATCACAGATGTTGCCCCCCTTCTCGCTGGCACCCTTACTGGAGCCTGCACCCTACAAGGTCCATGGTCCTGTGGAGGGAGAGATTCATTGGCAGAAATCCATTCCAACGCACCTGAAGCCCCTCTCACCAATTCCTCCTCCGCTTGCTAAAAGCACAGACCCACCCCAACCTTCTCTCCTGTACTTTTTCCTCCCGGGAGTTCCTGCAGAGGAAGATGTTACAGTCTCAGGATTAGCAGCCTGTTTGTTTAAAGGGCTGATTATTGGAGCTTAGTGCTATTTTGACAGATGAAAGTGAGTCGATTATATGGCTGGAAATAGCTCTGGCTTCCTAGGCTCCTTCCAGGTGGTTGCCCATTCTTGTCCAAGGCATTTTTTTCTCTGTTCACCAAAAGGCAGTCCATTCCCTTCTTTTATTCCCCCGGACCCCCAAAACATCTAGGGAGATACAATGAGTGGCACTGAGCCTAAGTCCATGGGATCTGAGCTGCTGTGGCAGACTCACTCTGTGACGGGGTGGCGTGTGAGGTTGCTGGCGTGGCGTTGGCAGGTAGACCTCCAGGGTAAGGAATGTGGCTCCAGGGGGCTCTGTGTCCAAACAGGTGTCACCCTGGCTCCATCAGCCACAGTGCAGCAGTTTCTTACTGAGCCTCTCTCTAGGTCTTTCTTGGGGGCAGTGAGTTTCGCATGTCAACACCCACCATCGTGAGACCAGTGCTGGCATGGGTGTGGGTGCTGCAAGAGTCACCTCTATGAGGATGACAAGAGTCCTTTGTGGGTGGCTCAGGGGGCTTCCTAGGGTCTCAGTGAGTTATGTTAACGCCCAGTGAAGAGCATTCTAATGTCCCGCGGTCAGCAGGGAGTTTGTACCCTGGGCCCCTTCATGAGCCCAGAGCAGGATTGTGGTCAGCTGCGTGGTCAGATGGGCAACTGGCTGCAGGGTCTGACCCCAAGCTGGGAGGTCAGGAGCGTGGAGGGGTATATTTGTAACAGGCATCTCAAATTTAATATGCCCAAGAAAGAACTCACTTTCTCAACACCCCAAACCCGTGTGGACTTCTCCAGCTCTCCTATCACAGAGAAAGTTTACCCCCCTCTCCCACCATCCTCTCAGTTGCTCAAATTCCAGTCCTAAGAGTCATCCTGGATTTTTCCCTTTCTCTCACGCTTCAAATAGAATTCATCAGCAAATCCTGCTGCCTCTACCTCTAAATTTTAGAGCAAATCTGATGAAACAGGTGCACCCTTCTCTGCCACCATTCTTGTTGAAGCCACAGTTGTTTCCTGCCTGGGCAATTGCAACAACTTCCCAGAGAATGCCCTTGCTTCCGTTCTTGCCCCCTTATGGTCTATTCTCCATACAACAGCCAGAAGAATCTTTTTAAGGCATGAATCAGATCCCGCCACCCATCTCCATGCCTACACCTCAAATGTAGAACATACAAACCCCTTCTCTATTCTAGATCCTGCCCCTCTTGCCGACATCATCTCCTGTCCCTTCCTCCTTGCTCACTCCATTCCAACCACACTTGTCTTTTGCTCATGAACACAAGCTCCTGCCTTGGGGCCTTTGCACTTGGGGTTCCCTCCACCTGGAAGGTTCTGCCCCCCAGATCTGTGCATGGCTGGTGCCCTCTCCACACTCAGGTCTTAGCGCAAAGCTACATCTTTCCAGAAATTTTCCTGATTGCACTATCTAAAAGTATCTTATTGACTTGATTGCCTATAATTTATCTTCTACAGAAAATGGAAGTGCTTAGAAGAGCAGGGGGTTTGTTTTATTATTACATCACAGTGTTTAGAACAGGGCTTGGCACATAGTAAGCACTCAGTAAATAGTTGTTGAATGAATTTGTTGAGGTTTTAAACATGTCTGCGAATTCTCTGACACCCCTCCCGTTGAAAGGTGGGGTTTACATGCTCTCCTCTTGATTCTGGGTCACCTTAGTGACTTGTCAGCCAATAGGTTATGGTAGAAGTGACACTATGTGGTCTTAAAGGGCAATACGCCTTCTGCTTCCATCTCTGGAAGACTTTTGCTAGAGCCTGAGCCACCATGTAAGTAGTCTGACTGCTCTCAGACTGCCATGCTGTGAGGAAGCCCAATCTAGCCCATGCAGAGAAACCACATGGGGAAGTCCTGAGGTTACATGAAGAGAGAGAAATGCATGGTCAAATGCCAGCTCCTCCAGCCCTCTACTATTCCAGCTTCAGTCGCCATTGGACTGCAGCTGTATAAAAGACCCAGAGCCAGAACCATCCAGTTGAGCCCTTCCTGAATTTGTAATCAACAGAAATTGTGAAAGGTACCATATGTTTAAATAACATGTGCCTTCTGTTTGTTTGCCAACTGCTCCTTCCCCTCCATGAGGCATCTTCCTAAGCATTGCTAGGTCAACTTTTTTTACATGTTGCTATAAAAAAATTAGCATAGCATGATTATGAAAATACCTCACAGGGAGAGAGGGTGCTGTTGGCAGACAAACACAGAAGGTATGCGTTATTTGCATAAAAATGTGGTAATAAAATGTTTCTTGTTTTTATAAGCCACTAAATTTTGGAGTGATTTACTTTACTGCAATACAAAAAAACCAAACCCGGTGCCTTCGAGTCGATTCCAACTCATAGCAACCCTATAGGACAGAGTAGAACTGCCCCATAGAGTTTCCAAGGAGTGCCTGGTGGATTCGAACTGCTGACCCTTTGGTTAGTAGCTGTAGCACTTAACCACTATGCCACCAGGGTTTCCTTCACTGCAATAGATAACTGAAATAGAATGAATACATACTTAATATCCAACTAGTCTCCGATGGCTGCTGTGGCTGTGTGCTAGCACTATTCCTAGCCAGTTTATTGGTCAAAGTGCCCAAGCCTATGTCAGGTCACATGGATGGAAGCAAACAAACCAGAGGCTGGAAATTAAAACTTATTTAGCCAGGACTGTTGAAGAGCCTCACTCAGATGGACATACACTTATTGGTAGGAATAGTTTAGGCCCTCCCCAACATTCCCTATTCATTCTCCTTAATTCCTGGATCCCTTTTTCTAGAATTAGAGATCCATCCAGGCCAACATGATTGGTTACTCCAATCCTTCTCAGGGAGTGGGTTACTGTGCTTTAATTCTTCCTATCTTGTTCTTACTCCCTAGGCGAAGTTTCTCCTCCATTTCAGGGAGAGGGCTTTGTGGACAAAAACATTCCCCATCAGATCTTCCTTTAGAGATCTCTAAGCCCTGTCTCTAAGACATCCTCTGCAGAGTTAGAGAAAATGACACCGGGAAGTAGAGATGATGTAGCAATGATGATGGTGATGGTAACGATGATAACATTGACTGAGTGTCTCTCCTGGCATTTTACTACACATTTTACATACAATATCTCATTTGGTCTTCACCCCCTCTGACGTTATTGTCACTGCCCCTATTTTACTGATGAGGAGACAGTTTTAGAGAACTTAAGGTGACTTATTGGAAGATATTTGAAGTCAAGTCCATTGAACCCTGATTCTATTCTTGAAAATCACCTAACAGGGATGGCAGATGTATGACACACCAGCCAACATCTCCCCTCCTATGCTCATGGCATCTGTCCCCACTGAGCCTTGATACAGCCTCAGGATCCTCCTCAACACAGCTCTCCAGGCAGGCATGACCAATTGGTCAAACTTCACATGCCAGGTGAAACCCACTTGCCGCTCCCCTCATTTCTCAAGAAAGGAAGGCTCAGAAAAGTCAGGTGACTAGCTAGGGTCACACAGCTTAAGGGTGGTGGGGCAGGGATGGAAATGCATCTGACAATGAGTGTTGCACACGAAGCATACTCACCCACGGACGGCGTGCAGCAGGCGCAGGGAGGGGTATGCAGTACGCACGTTGACGTGATGCTTCAGGATGAGCTCATTGACCCACTCAACACGCTCCTTGCCACCCCTGGCCATGAAGGCCGGGATCCACAGAATGCTGCCATTGAGGCTGTGCAGCCGCTGCAGCAGCTTCTCCCGCCATGTGGCATTGACCAGGTCCTCGAAGGCCCGCTGGATGACTGATGGGTTCATGGTTACCAGGTCTGTCTTGAGCCCCACATCCCGGGCATACTCCTGCACTGGGGCCAAATTGCACCTGCCAGAGAAAACGGCAACATAGTTCCTTTGAGGAAGCTGAGATGCCATCCTTTGCTTTTCCTCTCTCCTCTGCATCCCTAAACAAAGACTCAGAGCATCTTCCTGCCCTTACTGGACCCTCTGTCATCCTCCTCTTTCTCTTGCCTCAAATAGTTACTGAGCTCCTGCCATTTACTAGACCCCAGGTATGTAAAGTGTTTGTGTTCTGGAGTTCAAAATCTAGGACAGGAGAAAAGAAGTAAGGAAATTCTCCGTCCACAAGATGACGGTGTACTGTGCAGGTAACAGAGGAAGGGCTCTGAAGGCCAACTCCCAGGATCAAAACTCAGCTCTAATAGTTTCTACCTGTGTGACTCTGGGCAACTTGCTCAACCTCTCTGCACTTCCTTACAGCTTCCTTATAGTTAAGGAATAGTGATCTGTCTGTCTATATGTCTGCCTGACTATCTACCTACCTACCTACTTATCTGCCCACTTACCTATCTACCGACCTACCCACCCACCAACACCCACCCGCCCATCCATCCATCCATCCATCTACTTATCTACGTGTCTATCTATCTAGGTATCTATCTATTATAGCTAGCTATAACAGTTCCTTTGGCTATAATAAATCTCACAATGACATCCCTCTCACAAGGATTAAAGGAGCTACTATACACCCAATACTCAGAACACTGCTAAACCACAGTAAGAGCTCAATAAATGCTAACTATTGTCATCATCCCCACACATCTGTCAATTTGTCATGATGTGGTGGCTTGCATGTTGCTGTGATGCTGGAAGCTATGCCACTGGTACTTCAAATCCCAGCAGGGTCACCCATGTTGGGCAGGTTTCAGCTGAGCTTCTAGACTAAGATAGACTAGGAAGAAGAACCTGGCAGCCTACTTCTGAAAAAATTAGTCAGTGAAAACCTTATGAATAGCAGTGGATTGACACAGTGGCTGCAGCAATGGGCTCAAGCATAACAACAATCGTGAGGATGGCGTTGGGCCGGGCAGTGCTTTGTTCTGTTGTACATAGGGTCACTAAGAGTTGGGACCAACTTGATGGCACCTAACAACAACAACAGTTGCCATCATTATTATGGGGAAGGAGGAGTACCAGGTGGTCTTCCTAGAGGTGGTGACCACTGAGGGAAGTCTGGAAGGGTCCACAGGTGGACAACCAACAAGAGGGAAGTGCTTCTCCAGCATGCCAGACCGTAGACTACCTCAGGCCCTTGTTTAAGATTTCCCAGGTCTCTGACCTGGAGATTGAGATCAATGGTTGAGCTTAGGGATTGATATTTATTTTACAAGCTTCTCAGCTAAGTCGGGCAATTTTAGGAGATGTCATGCTATGTACCGTATGTACAGGAAACGCATGCAAAGGCACAGAGGTGTAAACCAGCAGGAGCATTTAGAGGAAGGCCAGGAGATGTGCTGGAAAGCCAGGCAGGGTGAGATGTCAAAGTGTCTGTGAATCAGGGACTTGGTTTTGAGGGCTACAAGGAGCCACTGAAGGCTTTTAAGCAGGAGAGTGATGTGGACAGATTTGCATTTTAGGTTAACAGTTAGACAAGAGTAAGATTAAGCTTTGGTATGTATCAGAGGGGATGGAATGGGTGTTGGAGGACAAGGTAAGCGGCCATTGCAATCTCTTGCTGAACCAGCCAGGGACCCTGATGGGGGGTGAGCAGCCTCTATTATTCCACCAGAGGTCTGTTTTTTGAGGGACCCTCTCTCCTTTCTGGGTCCTGCCTGAATGTGCACACTGTGTCCCTAGCATTGAACATGGGGACTGTGCACAGTGGGGTGTGTAATCTTGTCTCAAAACACCACTTAGGCCTACTCCAGAGACACAGAGTTCTGTGAGAACCATGTATATAGACCTACAAGTTGAAGGACAAATGTGTTTGAGTAGCTCTCTCCTTGGCGCTTCAGGTTCCTCTTTCTATGTGTGTGTGAACAGGTGTGTGCATGGCACCAAGGAGTGAGGCACAGCAAGCCACAGCCATGCTCCTCAAAGGGCACTCCACACTCCAGGAGCAGCGGTATCCCCTGGGACCTTGTTAGAAATGCAGAGACTCAGGCCCTGCCCCAGACCTGATGACACTGCATCTTAATAAGCCAGGTGATTTGTACACATGTTAACATTTGAGAAGAACTGGGCTACAGCTTTGTACAATATTCCTAATGAAATGACCTCAGTCAGTCCAACTCACCCATTTTAGAGATGATAAAACTAAGGCCCAGAAAGGGGAGTGACTGCTCCAAGTCACATGGCAAATGGACGGCAGAGGCAAGACTGGATTTCAGACACTATACTTGTAAGTGTCCAAAAAGAAAACTATTGGCCAGTATTTGTTGTTTCCTCTGTAAATTCCTCGGGCAGAGTCCAGTGGAGCCCAGAAAACTCACTGTTGAAACTCATGACTTGTGACAAAGGAAGAGGCATGGCTATCTATGTGACACTAGGGCAGAAAGGCTGCCCTCAACCCTGTCCAACACTGTGACAGGTGACCTGACCCCATCAGGATGTAGATTTTACCCTATGCCCTCACTTGTAACGCCCACCCCACCCAAGCCTCACACCTTCTCTGGTCTCCAATCAGACAAACCTGTCACAGTTCCTTCCTTCCTTTCCCATAACCTCACCAATTTCTAGGTTGAAAAACAGAGATGGAGCCATTGGATATTCCCCGCACAGCCAAAACCTGGCCAGGGATAACACAAACAACCCGACGTTGGCTGCCAGCCCATGGTATCTCTTCAATCACATGGATTCAAGAGTAATACAGCATATCTTCCCATGTTCAAAGGGTCAGTGTGCTCTATGATAAGGCTACTTCCCAAAGGCCCAGGACAAGGAGATTTTTGTGGCAGGAATGGTCCCAGTAGGAAGATGAGATGAGGTATGCAGTTCTGCCCAGGGCTGGGGGCTGTTTGGAATGAAACCCGAGGTTCTGTGTGGCCTACTTTTGACCAGGGAACAGCAAGGCCTTGTTTCCAAGCCTGTCTGGGTTGGAGTCAGGTGTCAGGACTATGAATACCTGTGTTCAAATGTCTCTGGTAACTGAAAAGCAAGAGCCAATGTCTTAGAGAAAACAATGGCCAAGTACAAAATTGAAGTTTCTCTATCTCCCCAGCACATCCCAGCTTTTGACCACAGGGTAATAAGGATACTTTGAAGGGTACCACCTTGCAAACTCGGACCAACAATTGGTTCCCCCTGATGATTTTCTTACTAATCTTCAGCACCAGGTTATAGGTCAGGGTTTGGCAAACTTTTTCTGTAAAAGTCAGATAGCAAATATCGTAGGCTTTGCAGGCTACACAGTCTTTTTGCTGCAACTATCCAATCTGCTGTTACAATGCAAAAGCCGCAACCATTACCAGTTGGCATTGAGTTGATTCTGACTGATGGTGACCCCATGTGTGTCAAAGTAGAACAGGGCTCCACAGGGTTTTCAAATGCTGAGTTTTTGGAATTAGACTGCCAAATCTTTCTCCCAAAGCACCTTTGGGTGGACTTGAACCTTCAACCTTTTGGTTGGCAGCCAAGCACATTAATAGTTTGCACCATGCAGTGACTCCAACAGCAGCCATAGACAATATATGAACAAACAGGGGTGGCTGTGTTCCAATAAAACTTTATTTACAAAAACTAGAGGAGGGCCATAGTTTACCTACCTCTGCTTCAGATCAGTGATTCTCAACCTTAGCTGGAACCACACAGACTGCCTGAGTTACATGCCCCTTTGATCGATTTAATTAGTCTGAGGCACAGTCTGGGCACTGGGACTTTTAAGAGCTCCCCAAGTGACTCTAATATGCAGCCAAGGTTGAGAACAGCTGCTCAGAGAGTAACCCGACCAGTGTTCTCATTTCACTCTCTTGGGACAAGTGGCAACACTAGATCTAAATATACACTGCTGCCTTGGGGCCAGAGCACCTGCCATATTACCTTATGACAAAGCTGTGTGTGTCAATCTCCTGCCCACAGCCGCTGTTCAGCAAGACCCCCGAGTTGCCTACGATGGCGCACGTCCGGAAGTGCCTGTTCTTCAGTGGAGAGGTTCTGGGGAGGAGCTCATAGAGATTCTGGGACACGTTCATTGTGCTGTCTCGATCGAAGATGTAATGAATAATGTCGCCGGGCTTCAGGGTCCCCTTCAGGACAGAAATGTCCTTCTCAGCATCGAGAAACTTTAAGATTTGTTTCCTATAAAAACCAAACACATGTGACGACAATGTCTCCCTGTTACAGATGCCCTCTGCCAGTCCTCGCTTTTCCTGTCCCACCATTGCCCATCACGGCTGCGACAGCCCAGCAAACAGCTATAGCATGCTAATTGCTGAAAAGCCCTCAGAGTGGGTTTCAGGCAAGAATTGTCAGAAAGGGGCCAGAGCTGGTTGCTGTGGTTACGCCCTCTTCCTACAGAGGTGAAAACTGTCCTGGGAAATGACTCCATTAGGCTGAGGTGAGCTCATCACAGGCCCCAGAAAAAGGATGACCCACTCTACTGGTTTGCCCAGAAACTGCCTTGGTTTTAGCACTGAAACTCCCGAGTCCCAGGAAGCCCTTCAGTCTGTGGCAAACTGGGGCAGCTGGTCACCCTACATCACACTCCCCTCAGGTAGTGGGATTCTGATCATCATTGGACAGGAAGTCTTGAACAGGAACAGGAAACCAGAATGACATGTACCTCATTCATCATTGGTATCTTTTCTTCCATGGGAACGTTCTCTGAGCCAAGGGGCCACCCCAGAGCAGAGAATGAGGATCTGGACAGTGTGAGGTATATGAAAAATTCTAACTTTGAGAGACTGAGAATATGGCCTGCTGTCCTGTGAGCTGGTCCATTTGTAAAGTGTGTCCCCTCCCTAACAAATCTCTGATCAGTGTAGGCTTTGTAACTATTGGCACTTCTTGGTCCCACAGGCAAGAGTTCTTTTGAGTTGTTCTATAGCAAACATGATCAAAAGATGGCTCTCTAGGCTTTAGAGTGACTTTGATTTGAGGGAAGAGTTCTCAAATCATTCAGCAAAGTACAAAGATGAGATGGGGAGGGGTCAGGAAAAACATGTGTATAAACCCCTCAAATCACCAGGGAAATTGTACTCAAACCACACAGGCCTGCCCTTAGGAGTCTGAGGATCCTGGATGGCAGGTTTTATTTAGCAGACACATTTTCACAAAGCCATTGAGAGGTGGTAGATAAAGAACAGCAAAAGTCATCCAAAAGATCTTCAGAAATGATTGAAGTAACAGAAAGAAATTTGGTACCTAGGTCAGACGAAATTAATTTTATTTTCTGCAATGAGTCCTTCTCTAGAAAGGATGCAGTGATGACAGACTTTTTTTTCCACAGAGCTCTGGAGGGACAGAATCTTCATGCACTTTGCAAATGGGAAAAGCTGCAAGATGGTGTCCCCATTGCACAGATGGTAACACTGATGCCTGAGAGCTTGATGGCTTTGAGAGTTTCACAGCCTGTGGTGTACCCCAGAAGGCTGCACGCTCAATCACTTGGGGAGCTATAAAGAACTCAGAAGCTCCACAATGAGCTCTGAGAAATTCTGAGAGCAGTCCAGGGGTTGTTGTTTGTGTTGGTAGCTGCTGTTGAGTAGGTCCCTGACTCAAGGTAACCCTTTGAACAATGGATGAAAAGCTGCCTGGTCCTGTGACATCCCAAAGATTGGTTGTAGAGCAGACCATTGTGATCCATAGGGTTTTCATTGGCTGATTTTCAGAAATTGACTGCCAAGCTTTTCTTCCTACACTGTCTTAGTCTGGAAGCTCCGTTGAAACCTGTTTGCAACACAGCAACACACAAGCTCCACTGAAAGCGGGGTAGTGGCTGCATATGAGGTGCATTGGCTGGGAGCTGAGCCCTGGTCTCCCTCATGGAAGGTGAGAATTCTACCACTAAACCACTAATGCCTCATTAGTTCAGGGGTGAGCACTCATTAATAAGCTCCCTGGGAGATTCTAATGTGTCTAGGGTTGGGAGCCTCTTGTGTAGCCAAGGGGCAGCTGGAACTCTTGGCAGGGCCTACACCCTTCTTTCACTTGTCTTTCTCTATTAATGAACTGGATCTCTTGCTATCATGCAGGGAAAACAACCTCGCTGAATAATTTGTACCTCCTGATGGAAAACAGAGGCATTGTTTTACTTTACTGGTTGTCGTCTGTCAGTGGTGGCTTCAGTGTTGCTGTGATGTTGGAAGCTATGCCACTACTATTTCAATTACCAGCAGGGTCACCCATGGTGGAGAAGTTTCAATGCAGCTTCTAGACTAAGACAAGCTGTGAGGAAGGACAATCTACTTATGAAAAAATTGGCCAGTGAAAACCTTACGAATCCAGTGGTTCATTGTCTGGTATAGTGCCAGAAGATGAGCCTCTCAGGTTGAAAGGCACTCAAAACACAACTGGGGAAGAGCTGTCTCCTCAAACTAGAGTTGACCTTAATGACATGGATGGAGTTAAGCTTTCTGGACTTACATTTGCTGTTGCGGCATGACTCAAAATGAGAAGAAACAGCTGCAAACATCCATTAATAATTGGAAAGTGGAACGTATGAACTATGAACCTAGGAAAATTGGAATTTGTCAAAAATGAAATGTAATGCATAATGATCAATATCCTAGGGTTTAGTGAGCTGAAATTGACTGGTATTGGCCATTTTGAATTGGACAGTTATGTGATCTACTATGCTAGGAATGACAAATTGAAGAGGAATGGCATTGCATTCATTGTCAAAAAGAACACTTCATGATCTATCCTGAAGTGATAGGATAATATCCATATGCCTATAAGGAAGACCAGTTAGTATGGCTCTTATTAAAATTTACACACCAGCCACTAATGCCAAAGATAAAGAAATTGAAAATTTTACCAACGTCTGCAGTCTGAAATTGATCAAACACACAATCAGGATGCATTAATAATTATGGGTGATTGGAATTTGAAAATTGGAAAAAAATAAGAAGGATCAGTAGTTGGAAAATATGGCCTTGGTGATAGAAATGACACCTGAGATTGCAGAATAGAATTTTGCAAGACCAAAGACTTATTCATTGCAAATACATTTTTTTCAACAACACAAACAGTAATTATACACATGGACCTTGATGGATGGAATACACAGAAATCAAACCAATTACATCTGTGGAAAGATGATGGAGAAACTCAATATCATCAGTCAGAACAAGGCCAGGGGCCGACTGCAGAACAGACTATCAATTGCTCATAAGCGAGTTCACGTTGAAGCTGAAGAAAATTAAAATAAGTCCATGAGAGCCAAAGTACAACCTTGAATATATCCCACCTGAATTTAGAGACCATCACAAGAGATATAACTCACTGAACACTGATGACTGAAGATGAGATGAGTTGTGGGATGACATCAAGTACGTCATACATGGAGAAAGCAAAAGGTCATTAAAAAGAAAAAAAAAAGACCAGAATTGATGTCAGAAGAGACTCTGAAACTTACTCTTGAATGTAGAGTAGCTAAAACAAATGGAAGAAATGATGAAGTAAAAGAACTGAACAGAAGATTTCAAAGGGTAGCTCAAGAAGACCAAGTATTATAATGAAATACGCATACATCTGTAGTTAGAAAACCCAAAGAGAAGAACACGCTTGGTATTTCTCAAGCTGAAATAAATGAAGACAAAATTCAAGCCTCCAACTGCCATATCGAAGGATGGTACGGGCAAAAAATTTCAATGGAAGCATCTAAAGAAGATGGAAGGAATACACAGAGTCACTGCACCAGAAAGAATAGGTGTATGTTCAACCATTTCAGGAGGCAGCATATGATCAAGAACTGATGCTATTGAAGGAAAAATGCAAGCTGCAGTTAAGGAATTGGTGAAAAATAAGGCTCCAGGAATTGATGGAGTACCAATTGAAATGTTTCAACAAACAGATGCAACGTTGGAAGTGCTCACTCATCTATGCCAAGAAATTTGGAAGACTGCTACGTGGCCAGCCAACTGGAAGAGATCTATATTTATGCCCATGGCAAAGAAAGGTGATCCAATGGAATGTGAAAAATATTGAACAATATCATTAATATCAGAGAAAATTATTGAAGTTGTCAAGGATTTCATTTTACTTGGATTCATGGTGAATGCCCACAGAAGCAGTGGTCAAGAAATGAAATGATGTATTGCATTGGGCAAATATGCTGTAAAAGACCTCTTTATTGATTGATTTTTGTGCTTCAGATGAAGGTTTACAGAGAAAATTAGTTTCTCATTAAACAATTAATACATATTGTTTTGTGGCATAATTTGGCAACCCCATGACATGTCAACACTCTCCGTTTCTTGACATTGGGTCTCCCATTACCAGATTTCCTGCCCCCTTCTGCCTTCTCATCCTTGGCCCTGGGCTGGTGTGACCACTTGGTCTCATTTTGTTTTATGTGAAAAGACCTCTTTAAGGTGTTAAAAAGCAAAGATGTCTCTTTGAAGACTAAGATGAGCCCGATCCAAGCTATGGTATTTTCAATAGCCTCATAAGCATTGGAAAGCTGGACAATGAATAAGGAAGACCAAGAAGAATTGATGTCTTTGAATTATGCTATTGGCAAAGACTATTGAATATATCGTAGACTGCCAAAAGAACGAGCAAATTTGTCTTGGAAGAAGTATAGTCAGAATTCTCCTTAGAAGCAGGATGGCGAGACCTCATCTCACGTACTTTGGGCATGTGATCAAGAGGGACCAGTCCCTGGAGAAGGACATCATGTTTGGTAAAGTATAGAGTGAGCAAAAAATAGGAGGACCCTCAATGCGATGGACTGACACAGTGGCTGGACAATGGGCTCAAACATAGCAATCGTGAGGGTGGTGCAGGACTGGGCAGTGTTCGTTCTGTCATACCATGAGTCAGAACTAACTCAACAGCACCTAGCAAAAACAACGATCAGGGATTATGCAACTCAACAAACTAATGCCATTTGGGCATTGCTAAAACCCTTGCAATGACTTACCTCAAAGTACTTAAAAGCAAAGAGAGTTCCTAGAAAGCCCATAAATAAACACCTCCATGAGTGAATTAATTTCTAATTATGAGAAATTACTACCAATTATCAAACATCATTCCAAACCACTCGCAGAATCTTTTATTATGAATAATTCTGGTGATTAATTGATGTTTAACAAAAAAAACTTTCCCCCTGGGTGAAGGTAAATTTTTCCTGTCAGGTGCCTTTGTATTGGCAGGCTCACTGTGGAGATCACAGTGAGATCTCTGAAAGGGTGGGCTCATTTCTCTCCCCAGCTGTTGGAGAAAGGGCAATGGGACAGCAGGGAGCCTGTTCAGGAGGATCCCACTCACAGGTGCTGGTGTGAGTAGGATGGTGGCCCCCAAAACAATATGTCCATTTCCTGGCCAAACAGAACCAGGATGTGAATGTGATCTTATCTGGAAAAGGCATCTTTTCAGACATAATTACATTAAGGATTTTGAGATGAGATCATTCTGGATTATCCAGGTAAGCTCTAAATCCAATGACAAGTGTCTTTATAAGAAACAGAAGAGGAGACCAACACAGAGAAGGCCATGTGAAGACAGAGTAAGAGACTGGAGTTAGGCAGCCACAAGCCAAGAAATGCCCACAACCACTAGAAGCTGGAAGAACCAAGAAGGTTCTCCCCTAGAGCCTTCAGAAGGTGCATAGCCCTACTGATACCTTGCTTTTGGACTTCTAGCCTCTGAAACTGGGAGAAAATAAGTTTCTATTGTTTTGAGTCACCAAGTTTGGGGCAGTTTGCCATGACAGCCCTAGGAACCCACACCAGGGATACAGGTGATCTCAGTGATTCCATGGTGCCTGTATTAAAGGGATCAGTGACACAGGCCTGCAGCTATTAGGACCACAATCAGGGGCCTCAGAAGAGGCAGAGAAAGTGGGTGGAAGGTGGCAGAATGGTGGAGACTTGAGTCAGCTCCTTTAGATGGTCTCTCAGCTGCCAGATTCTAAATCTCACTCCTGTATTCCCCACAACCCTTCATGTCCCAAAACTAGGCCTCAAAAACTGGGGCTTGGGGGCATTCCCATCTTGACAGTGAACCTGTCTGGAAGCGCCAACTCTTTGCTCTGTGTGGTGTCACTTTGGTTGGCTGTGGTCAACGTTAACTGCTGTGCCCCAGCCCCTTGTTTTCTTATCCATAGTGATGGCTTGAGAAGGTTGGTTGCAAGAGTCAGGGCCTTCCACCATCTGGTCCTGCCTACCACACCAGTCTCATCACCTCCATAACCTACCTCCTGGTTCCTAGCACTGAGCAGAGACACCATGCTGCTCAGACCTTGGTGTGTACCTGGCAAACTCCTAAGTGTCCTTCAAAGCCCATGGCTTCTGATAAACCTTTCCTGGCCAGTCCACTTAGTTCCCTTACAAAACGAATTATTTGATCCTCAGCATTCCCTCTTTATTTCCTTCTATTTGTAAGATGCGATACTGTCTAATGTACGTATCATGTTGTACCATCATGACTTTGCTTATAGTTCTGTTCCTGCCTGATTCACCTTGGCACCCCAACCCCCTGCACAAATTATAGAAATGAATGGTTAAATTATAAAACCGACCAAATCTGTTGCCATGGAGCTGATTCCAACTCACGGCAACCTCATGGGTATCAGAGTATAACTGTGTTATATGGCTTTCAGTGGCTGGCTTTTCAGAAGTAGATCGCCAGGCCTTTCATCTGAGGTGCCTCTGGGTAGACTCGAACTTCCAACCTTTTGGTTAGCACCCCGGGACTCCAGGTGAATTAAACTGACCAGTATTTGCTTGATCAATCACGGCTATAGTGAAGCCAAGTGACCAAAGTCACTGAAGTCATACTTCCTTCTCGACAGTTCCCCATTCCACCACCCGGCCATGACTGCAGTGCTCGGAACACACCCCTCTGCAGAGGCCAGGAAAAGAGCAGCTCTCTGGCTGAACAGACCTCTCCCTCTGGGGTCAGGTGTCATGTCAGTTCCTGGGGTCAGTCAATGCCCAGTTATGGTTTTTCATTTCCATGGTGTGGGGGGAGGGGGCAGTCTACTCAAGCCACAAGGACCTGGGAGGAAGTGGAGGACCATTGCCACAAAAAGGGGGCACAATACCAGGCAGGCCAGGGAAGATTACTCCTTCCGGAAGAGGCCATCTGTGGCCTCCTGCCCAGGTCCCCACTGCTGCTGACCTAAGCCCCACTCCTCCTGGACCCAGGCCCTCAGCAGGGTGTCCTACCACCTCCCAGGCCTGAGTCACCGCAGACCACTGCTGGGCTGCTGGACTTGCCTTTGGTTGGTTTTTATTTCCAATGGATCGCTTACAGATGAAACCTGCCTCAGCGGGAGGCATACATTTTCTTTCTACCCTGACTTTATTCCTTCACAGACAGCGGCAATTTACAGCTTGTGCTGATGAGGGCCAAGCAGGCTCTTGTCCTATAGGTAATGACCAGTACCTGATCCTCAGAGAGAGTGTCTGGTTGTGTCTCCATTTGGACAAGCCTGGCTGGATGTTGTGCTTAACGCTCTCGTTACTTCTGTCAACAACAGCTGGCGATGACGAGCCATTTATTACAACTTCGGCTCTGGAAAGAAAAAAAACAGGAAGAGGGAAACATGATCCTTTAGCAAGCTGATGACAAGTTTTGTTTTTGCTCTGGTTTGAATGTAAACTTCTTGGGAAGAGCAAAATTGCAGTTATTACCTGAGAAGGGAAGGAAGTCTATTTATCTTCTAGAATTATAAACTCTCTTCCTCAGGTACAAGCCACATACATTCTTGGAGACAGGAAGCAGGGTGGTAAAACTATCTTTCTCCCCCTCACCAGGCTTCCTCCCAGTGAAACCTAGCAGTCACTCTCAGACTAGTCAGATTTCTTAGTCAAGCCACTTATAAGAAACCCCGTAAGTAGCAGTTGTGTTAGCAGCAAAGGATCATATGATGGTTTACAAACTTAACAAAGAGAAAATAAGAAATTCATAGCAGAGCAATGTCATTGTAGCACGTGGCTTCAGCGCCTCCCCTATATTCCCGTCATTCTCTTGTCTGTAATTCTTCCATGCTGCCCGAACGCCCTGCTGACCGTGTTAAAGTTATCTGTGCAGCCTTCCTCTCTCCCACTAGGCTGTAAGACAGGCATCTCCCTCATTCATCTCTACATTCTTCAACGGTTTGACATAAAACAAACAAACAAACAAACAACAAAACCCATTGCCATTGAGTCAATTTCAACTCATGGCGTCCCCATGGGTTACAGAGTAGAACTGCTCTATAGGGTTTGCTTGGCTGTAATCTTTGCAGAAGCAGATCACCAGGTTTTTCTTCTGCAGTGCTGCTGGCTGGGCTCACTCTGCCAACCTTTAGGTTAGTAGTCCAGCACAACCCGTTTGTGCCACCCAGGGACCTAGGGTCTGACATAGCAGGTGCTCAGCAGATAAATGCTTGTTGGGTTTGTACTTGAACATAAAGTCTGGTGAATTTCACCCCGGGGGTGTCTGCAGTAGCTGGCTTTGTTTGCCCAGGGTGACCACAATTCTGGGTGCACAGGAACTCCAGGCATTTCAGAGCCCTCTTGAATTCGGAGGCTGGAAATCTATGCTAGTAGGTTTCTAAGGAACTAGATTACAATGGTATCTTTAAAGGCAGCGTGGGAGCAGGCCCGCATCCTGAGGGGGGTACTCGCAGAAGGCACGTGGGCCTCTTCACAAGTTCCTCTTGTCTGGACAAAGAGCAGACTGTCCTGCTTAGAATGACAAGTGGATTTGTGATGCCAAATTCCAGAGCTTTAAAGAGTCCAAGCCAAACATCAATGTTCTCTGCGTTTATCTTCAAACAGTCAAGTTGGAAAAAAAAAAAAAAAGGAAATCCCTTTAACAAGGTCTAAACCCAACGTTCTATTTTGCCTTTTGTAGGTAGAGAAGACATTTGGGGGGTGGGGGTCGGGGGAGGGGGGCGAGGATTGTCTTCTCAGCTCTCTCCACACCCCGGTGCCTCCACTCTTAATATTCCTGACTCCTCTAGTGGATACCACTTGTCTTGGGTTCAAACACACATAACTTTTTTGCAGAGGACAAAAAATTAAAGGGTTTTGAGTAAGGTAGATGGACCCTTCTTAGCGGGCTTGGGAGGAGAAATAGAAGACCCAAGCCTTTGGAGA
Source organism: Elephas maximus indicus (assembly GCF_024166365.1). NCBI lineage: Eukaryota > Metazoa > Chordata > Mammalia > Proboscidea > Elephantidae > Elephas > Elephas maximus. The sequence continues at coordinate 82,625,309 of NC_064831.1, read as the reverse complement.
TTTGCTGTTTTCATGAAGGTAAGCTGTGAGTGTAGTGGGAAGATTTCGCAAGTCGTGTGACAGTAGCTAAATCATTTTATCTCTCTGAGCCTCAGTTTCCCCATTTATAGAAAGGAGTGTAGAAGAGGAAGTATCAGCTCTAAGGTTCCAGAAGGCAATAAGGAACATCTCAGTCTCCTACACAGATCACAGGCTGCCCTCTTGTGAGGCTCCAGTAGGAGCTGGTTGTGGCTGCATCTCTTGGGTACACCCACCTCTGTGTAGGCCAGAGGCATGACCAGTGACCTTAGGACCACAGATGTGGCAGCCGCACCTCAAGACCCCAATGCTTCCCTGCAACTTACACCAGTAGCTATAAAAAAAAACCAAACCCGTTGCCATCGAGTCGATTCTGACCCACAGTGAGTGGAAACCCTGGTGGCGTAGTGGCTAAGTGCTATGGCTGCTAACCAAAGGGTCAGCAGTTCGAATCCTCCAGGGGCTCTTTGGAAACTCTATGGGGCACTTCTACTCTGTCCTATAGGTTTGGTATGGGTATGGGCCAGTAGTTATACATGATGGAAACACTTTAGTATATTGTGGTAAGGAGTGTTTTTCCTAACTGGCTAGCTGGCTTTCTCATCAGTGATCAGAGTGCATCAGAGGAAGAGAGCTGGCTCAGGAACAAAAGAGTGACTGGGGCCTTGCACCCTATGGCTTAAGGCGGATTCAGTCTAGGCTGATGCTCTTCAGAAGTCAAGACTTACTGGGCGACCTCAGGCTCCCTCAGGAAAGAAGGGTCTGCAGAGGGGTTCTGCTCAGAAATCCCCAAAAGGGGTTTCTACGCTTCTCTGGGATAAAAGGTGGTGGAGGCAGGGAAGGGAAAGAGATATAATATGGCACCGAGAATGGCAAAATTCGATTTCTAACTTCACTTCTAGCAATGCCTTGGCTGAGGTCCTCCACAGCCAGCCATGTTCTTACTAGACTTGAACCCTGGCTCTGTGACTATCAAGGTGGGGGACATGGGTAAAACCATGTAGGTCTTTAGTCTCTGCCTTCTCATCTGTAAAATACAGGGGTGGTTGAAATAGCTCTGGGACCCCCTCAGTTCCCAGGTTTTAAAATGTTCTGGGGGAGTTGAGTTACTCCTCTTCAGTGAGTGTGTCCTCCTGCCCCCCGGTCCCCTACCACGTCCCAAGTGGCACTAAAAAAACCCATTGCCATTGAGTTGATTCCGACTCATAGCGACCCTATAGGACAGAGTAGGACTGCCCCCATAGGGTTTTCAAGGATGTAAATCTTTACGGAAGCAGACTACCACATCATTCTCCTGTGGAGCAGCTGATGGGTTCCAACTGCTGACCTTTCAGTTAGCAGCTGAGCACTTAACTGCAACGCCCCCAAGGTTCCTTCAAGTAACACTAGAGGGGCATTTTATTCTTAAGTTGCGTTGTCTGTCAGCTCCTGAACTTCTCACTCAGTGGCCATCTTCATCAAACTCTGATGCCATGAATACGTTAATTAAGAGCACTTAAGGTAACTGGCCCTAAACTAGACCCTTACATTCATTCAGTAGTTCTAATCCCTGAAACACCCCTCAAAGAAGTCACTGCATTATTACTCTAATCCAGTGAGGAAATAGAGGCCCCAGCTAACAAGCATCAGAACTGATTTCAGGTCAGTCTGGCTCCCAAGACTGTGTTCTTCCCCTTTTCATACTCTGTCTCATAAAACTGCACCTCTGAAAGTTACTAGGGGACTTGAGCTGGAGGGCAGGATCTTCTTTCTTCAAAAATGGACACCTTCCTACAGTAGAACAGAGAGGAACTAGTGACACATGGTCTTCTCTTTTATTTCTGCCATGTCTGCACTTCACCAGCCAGGTGGTGCAGTGGTTAAGGGCTCAGCTGCTAACCAAAAGGTCGGCAGTTTGAATCCACGAGCCACTCCTTGGAAATCCTATGAGGTACTTCTACTCTGTCCTATAGGGTCGCTATGAGCCAGAATTGACTTGACAGTAATGGGTAATGGGTTAAACTCAAGTTTCATTTGTAGCTCCCAGGTGGTTAAGAGGTCATTAGAGGTCTGGAAGCAATGATGTCAGGAATAGAGGGGCAGTCTCCTGAGTCAATCACCAGGGTCAGGAATGGGCATACTTGACAGGTCTCATATGATTTAGAGACTTAAACAAATAGAGAAGGGCAACTAACAGAGTATACTTTGAGTAATTTGGACCTCTCATTTCCTAACAGAGTATACTTTGAGTAATTTGGACCTCTCATTTCCAGCTTCACCAAAATAGAATATTTAGGTATTTAAAAATATGGCCTTCACTTTGAGTAGTCGCCTTAGTTTATATTAAATAACCTGGCATTCTCTTCTCCCTTCCATTGCTCTTTAAGGTGGGGTTTGTAAGACTGTAGGTTAGAGATAGCAGTTACCAGTTGCCATCAAGTTCTTTCCAACTCATGGTGACCCCATGTGGGTGTGAGTGGAACTGTGCTCCACAGTGTTTTCAATTGATGATTTTTTTTTTGGAATTAGGTTGCCAGGCCTTTCTTCTGAGGTGCCTCTGGGTAGACTTGAACCATACCAACCTTCCGTTAACTGTATGCACCACCCAGGATCAGAGCACTGAGGGCGGTTATCTCTGGTGCAGAGTGGAGACTCAGAGGGGCGCTGTCCAACAGTCCCCCAGTGGCAAGCCTGAGTTTGTCAGCTTGTAAACCATTTGCATGCTCCTTGCATCTTTGCATCAGGCTGTCCGCTGGCCAAGGACTGGCCCAAAGGCTCCCAGGTCAGTGACATTAAATGAAGCAACACTCTTTCCAAATTCGGAGTGCATAATCAGTAATCAGAGTTAGCATTAACTGAGTAGACTCCTCAAATATTTTAAGTGGTCTCAGCAAAGTTCCTGATTGCTTTAGGTTCTGTCTTAACCTCCTGGACAAGCCATTACTGTAATGAAATTGGGTGAAAGTCCTGGTTCCCTTCAGGGTCTCCATCGCTCAGCAAAAACACAAGTTACTACGAATGCTAGTAAGCTCCCTGGTGGCCTAAGTGCTTCAGAGTGGGTGGGCTTTTTTCCAGAAAGCAACCCTTATCATCTCCTTATCCATCTTTGCAGCCTCTAGACCTTGGGCCATTTTAGTCCATCTTTTATGGACAGTTTGCCCCCAAAAGTGATTAGGGAAATACAAACCCAAAGTGAAACCAAACAGATCTATTTGTTAAGGAAGAAGGGCACCATCCAGCAAAGAGGAGAGGCAGATTAATAGCTGCCTTACAGCAAAAACCAATGAACACAAAATCTAATTTACAAACCTATTAGATTTGCTATGTAAGCTGTTCACAGCTGATCTGATTGTACCGCTGCCTCCAGAATTCCTGCAAGACAAAGGAAATGCATTATTTATAATCCCAGCTCTTCTTTGTAAAGCCCCCTTCAGTTGTCAGGAGGTCCCGCACCCCACCTGGAGAACAGCAGAGGGAGGGTGAGATCTTACGCTGGCCTCTCCAGAAGGAGTAAGGATCAACAAGCCCCAGCTTTTTACAGAGCAGTCTACCCGCAGGGCCCTCCCCTGCTCCGGAACCTTGTTTCAATTAGCACCATGGTTCTCACTTGTGATTCCCACTTGAGACTTGCGAGAACCCACATTAGTCTCCCTTCATTCACAGCCTCAGCATGACTCAGCATCTGCTCTAGCTTGACTCAGCCTTTGTCAGTGCTCCTCCTTTCACTCACGCTTGGTGACATGTTGTCCACTGCATTCTCTCCAAGCTTGAGACACGGGAAGTTCAACAGAGGCAGGAGGATTAACTCAACAGTGCTTTAGACTAAACGTGATAATAGATTTTCTTTTTGGTGGCACAAGAAACAATATTATGTGGTGTCACTTCAGTGGGAGGCCAGGAGGTGGGCAGGTAGTAGGGTCCTTTGCTCCTTTATCTGGAGCATAATCTTTTGGAGTGAAAGCATTCTGAAGTCCTTTCTAGCCCCACCGTCCGTTCACAGCTGTTGAATTCCACACTGGACGGGGGCTGTCTGGCCGCACAGTTGCACCCTGCTTTGCTTTTGCACTGGGCTGGGCATGGGTGGATGAGTATCTTCCTGCCATCTCGCTTGCGCTCTGCCTCTGCTCTAGGAAAGTTGTGTGTGTGTCTATTAAACAATATCATTTCTCCCACTGATTTATAAGAGGTATAGTTTTTTTTTTTTTTTTTATAGTTTGGGGAGGTACTTCTCAGTACTTTTCTCTCTCCCCCGCCCCCCTTTTTTAAAAGTTCTATCTAGTCTTTCAATTAAGGTGTTAGTGCACTCCAAAGAAACAATTAAAATCCCTGGGGAAGCTGTGCTTTTGAAGGAACCCTGTCATTTAATAAGAACTCTTTTGGGGACGTTTATGCATAGCTCCACACTGGTTTTAAGTCTGGATTTTTCTATTTGCTTTCTTTAGGTTTAGCATATAAGTATATATAACACTGTGTGTGTGTGTGTGTGTGTATACACATGTCTTTTCCTGATAGGTTGAAATATCTTTTCAACATTATTGGTGATAGGCAATTGTCTACCCCTTCACAGCCAGATGATTGGACAACACAATGGGTGCCTTGACTTGTCCAGTGTCTGATCCCACGTGGCTCAAAGTACATCACTCAAATCTAGTTATTTATTATACAGTATATCACTGGTCCTTCTGATTTTAATTGAATGTCTATGTTTCTTTTTTTTTGCCCCTCTCTCATTTCCCTCTTGGAATGCCAGAGATCTCATCCTTCCAACTTGGGGTCCCGGAATGTCCAGCCAGCTCCGGTGCTGTAACGTGTTAGGACCTAAGGGCTTTGCTGGGCACGCTGCCGCACACAAGTGTCACTGACCTGTCACATCTACTCCTAATCCCCCGTCCCAGCTTACAAAACTGATGCTCTTTGTGGGGGAGGGAAGGCCTGCTGGGCCAGTAATTAAAAATGTGGCAAGAACTCAAGATGACTGAAAAATTAATGGAACAAAAGAGACAGTCCAGAAACTTTGCATGTAAGAATTGGCACATGATTTTAAAAAGCATTGTCAATGGGAAATTCAATAATTGGCTCAGAGGAGTTGATGAACATTTGGGATGAGTTGGGGGAAATCAGGAAACCCTGGTGGCCTAGTGGTTAAGAGCTATGGCTGCTAATCAAAAAGGTCAGCAGTTAGAATCCACCAGGAGCTCCTTGGAAACCCTATGGGGCAATTCTACTCTGTCCTATAGAGTGGCTAGGAGTTGGAATCGACTCAACAGCAGTGGGTTTGGTTTTTTGGGGGAAATCAGTTGATGTTACCCTACTCTAGACAGCAAAGTGGATTTCAATTGGATTTAACCAGTGTGACCCAAACTTAAGTAATTCTCAAGTCTCTGTCACCAGTTTGCCATATTTGCTTATCAGCACACTATTTTCTATTTAAATTCTGAAATTGACTTGTCTTTAGAAACTTACCCCTTTCCTGAGTAATACCATCTGTGAAAATACAGGTTTGATGTCATGGTGATATACTTATTTTAAAAACACATAAAACCATTTACACAAAAAATGTTCATCAATGAAATTCCTAAAGCCATCTTATATTATCACCAGGAGTACTAGGAGTACTTGTGCTGCCCTCTGGGGAAGACTGAATTAAACAGTTAAATATTTAAAAAGGCAAACCATAAGAAATTGATATGAAAATGGAAGAGAGTATTTATCAAATCTTTGTTGTGGGATGAAGAGTGTACTTGAAGGACTGTTTAAACTCGGAAGTCTTAGAATAAATCACAAGGGAAAATGTAGACAGATTTGACTTCATAAAAATTTAAAACTTGGTTTAGACAAAAAGTGAACCTCAACAAGCCCCAGTTCAGTGTCTTTCCTGAAATCTAAGAGGGCTGCAGGTGTGGACAGCCACAGATCTAACTGAATTTAACCAGAGGCTTATTTTTTTTTTAGAGAGAAGCAAATGCCCTTAGACAGATGCTACCTCTGTCTTCGTCTTTTCCTGTCTCTGATCCTGCTGACTCAGGGCACAATAAGTCTCTGTCCTTTTTTGTACCAACACTTTGTCTAACGCAGGGTTTCTCCTTCTTAGCACTATTACCATTTGGGCCCTGATAATTCTGTTAGAGCTCTGGTGGCATGATTAAGTTGTTGTAGGAGTTGTCCAGTGCATTGTGGGATGTTTAACAGCACCCCTGGCTGCTACCCACCAGATGCCAGTAACAACCCCTTGTTGTTGTTAGATGCCGTTGAGTTAATTCCAACTCCTGGCAACCTATGTGTGCAGAGTAGTAGAACTGCCCTTTAGGGTTTTCAAAGTTGTAATCTTTCGGAAGCAGATTGCTAGGGCTTACTTCTGGGGTGCCTCAGGGTGAGTTTGAACTGCCAACCTTTTGAATAGTAGTAGAGTGCTTAACTGTTTGCATCACTTAGGGACTCGTAACGCTCCCTACCCCTTCCCAAACTGTGACAGCCAAAAACGTTTCCAGACATTGTCTGCAAAGGGGTAGAGGACAAAACTGCCCCAGTTGAGTTTATTTTCTGCCTGGTGCCTCTTGAAGAGAACTCCCCAGCCCCCTGTCAGTCCGCCAGTGCATCCCCATCACCTTTCCAGGCTAAGCCCCAACCCCAATGCCTGTGCCTCCCTTCAAAGCCACCCAACGTTCAATTCTCCGCTCCCTTCTTCTTCTTTTCCCAGAGCACTCGATTCTGTTACAGCATGTGTCACCTCCTTGTATTTAATTATCTCATGGAATCCCAGATGGGAGGCTGGAAAGAAATCTTGTCATTCTACATAGTCTAAACTCCTCCTCTTATAGGTGAAGAAACCAAGGCTTGTGTTAGCTTCCTCACCTGCTTGCCACACTAGAATGTAATCCCCTTGAGGGCGGGATCAACGTCTTGTCACCTTGCACAGCGTCTTGTCACCTTGCACAGCGCCTTGCCCAGTGGGGACTCAGTGGATAAAACCAAACCACAATGTTAACTGGGGCTTTTCTTCTAAAATCCTCCCTGCAGTTTGCATGCTGTGTTCCTACATAATATTTACACTCATACAAGACACAGCTTCAGCTCTCAGTTAACCGTGGGATGGAGCCAGCCATCATACCAGGAACCCCAGATCGCAGATCTTTGTAGAATGAATCCCATGAATCAACAGGCATTTTTTCTTTCTAATCAGATTTTGTCTCAAACCTTATTAAAAGAAGCTTACACATTCCCCATTCACAGGGAATGCAGGTACATGCCTAGCTGAGTGACAGGAAAAGGTGATGCGGTGAGAAAAATTTGCAAAAGATAATTTGCAAAATACTGAAATTGTAGAAACATAGATGCTTAGATCATCCAAATGAGAAAATATATGTGAAGGCACCTTAAAAAAAAAACAAACAAAAAACCCGTTGCAGTAGAGTCTATTCAGACCCATAGAAACCCTACAGGACAGAGTAGAACTGCCCCATAGAGTTTCCAAGGAGCACCTAGTGGATTTGAACTGCTGACCTCTGGGTTTCCAGTGAAGGCACATAGCACACTATAAAGAACTCTAGAAAACAAGGCATGATATTGGTAATAATAATGGTCCATTTAACCCTGCTACAATAGCCTCTGCCATAGTGATGATAGAAGTTCACTACTTTAAGGTCTAAATTTTAGTATCAATCTTCTTCCCACCACTGACATAATATCCCCTCCAGGTACAGCACGCACAATAAACTAAGACAAATAAAAATAGTTATGTTAAAAAAAAAGAAACATTATGCAATCTGTTTTAGTAAAAAAAAAACTAACCAACTCATTGCCATCGAGTCGATTCCAACTCATAAGCACCCTATAGGACAAAGTAGAACTGTCCCCATAGGGTTTCCAAGGCTGTTAATCTTTATGGAAGCAGAACGCCACATCTTTCTCCCATGGAGCTGCTGGTGGGCTCAAACTGCCAAACTTTCAGTCAGCAGCCAAGCACTGGTTTAACCATTGCGCCCCCAGGAGTCCATTTTAGTAAAAAGTAAGTAACAAATCTGAATGTGCATTTCTGTACGGCCTCTTCTTCCAAGCCCAGTAGTTTATAGGCAAGGTAACGTTCGGTGTGTTGCAATCTCGCGGCTGTGTTAGAAGTTCCCGCGTTTGCGGTTTCTCGTGGGAGAGGCAGGCTCAGTAAATGAACTTTCCAGAGCTGACAGCTCTAATTGAAAGTCTGACCCAACTTAAACTGTTGATTAGTTTTGAGACTAGAAGATTAAACTAAATTACAATTCATGAATTTGTAAATGGTTTGTCCTTCACTTTTGTTCGGGAGGGGGGCTGCTGAATGTGTGTGTCCCTGTATATGCGTTTTTTAATTTACACATAAAATCCACAGGGATTCCTGCCTGCAGACATCTCAGGGATACGCTGTAAGTATACGGTCCCATAGACACGTGGTGGAGAGAAAAGGGAGGGAACACATGTGATTCGGGGCAGTCACATGAACACAAGCTAGGGCTTCCAACAAGGTTCCAGATGGTCAAGGCTGGTTTTTGATGTGGCAATTCTAAGGAGACAATGAGAAAGAACATCACAGTGACGGGGAAGGAATGGCCCCTCCAACGTCCTGGAGTCTGGAGCCTTGAGCACCTGCGATAAGAAGAGAAGCAGGCATCCAACCAGCTGACCTGTGCTTGGATGGCCCACAGCTTACTCGGCTAGGAGCTTTCTAAATTTGTTGTCAGCTGTTATGGATTGAATTGTGCCCTCCCCCTCCCCACAAAAAAAAAGTATATGTTTAAATCTTAACCCTGGTACCTGTGAATGTGACCTTGTTTGGGAAAATATGGACTTTCTTTGAAGATATTTTCAGGTAAACTAACAAGGTCATTCAGGAGTAGGATGGTTCTTAATCCTATATGACCAATGTCTTATAAATGGAAGTAGAAATGGAAACAGAGTCACAAGAAGATGCCCTAGGAAGATGCTGTTATGGATTGAATTGTGCCCCCTCAAAATATATATTGAAATCCTAATCCGTGTACCTGGAAATATAACCCCATTTGGAAATCATTACTATTAGTTGCAATTGAGTCGACTCCCACTCATGGTGACCTATGTTTAACAGAATGAAATATTGACTGGTCCTGTGCCCCATCTTCATAATTGCTGGTTTGGAAAAAAGGGGTTTCTTTTGTAATGTTAATGAAGTCATGCCAGAGTAGAGTGGGTCCTAAACCTAATGACTTCTGAGGTATTAAGAAGAGTAGAATAGACATAGAGACACACACAGTCAGAAGACATCATATGAAGACAGACACACACGGCAGAGGCATTTACACCAGGAACTCCCAGGAATGCACTACTAGAAGCTGAAATAGAAAAGGGTGGACTTCCCTCTAGAGCCATTCCTTGAATTTGGACTCGTAGCCTCCTGAACTGTGAGATGATAAATTTCTGTTCATTAGAGCCACCCCTTTAGTGGTATTATGTTAAATAAGTCCTAGGAAACTAAGATACAGGCATCCCTCCATCTGAGAGATGGTCAGAACCCCAGCCTTGATTGATTAAGGGCAGACCTCCACCACGACAATGAATGTATCTTCGGTCACCCTTGTTGTTGTCGTTAGGTGCTGCAGAGTCGATTCCAATGCATAGTGACTCTATCTACAACAGAACAAAACACTGCCCGGTTCTGAGCTATCCTCACAATCATTGCTGTGTTTGAGCCCATTGTTGCAGCCACTGTGTCGATCCATCTCAATGAGGTCTTCTTTTTTGCTGATCCTCTACTTTACCAAAGCATGATGTCCTTCTGCAAGGACGGGTCCCTCCTGATAACATGTCCAAAGTACATGAGATGAGGTTTTGCCATCCTGATTCTAAGGAGCATTCTGGCTGTACATCATCCAAGACAGACTTGTTCGTTCTTCTGGCAGTCCACGGTATATTCAATATTCTTTGCCAACACCATAATTCAAAGGCATCAATTCTTCTTGGGTCCTGCTTATTCATTTTCCAGCTTTTGCATGCATTTGAGGTGACTGAAAGTACCGTGGCTTGGGTCAGGTGCATCATCGTGCTCCAAGTGACATCTTTGCTTTTTAACACTTTTAAGAGGTCGTTTGTGGCAGATTTGCCCAATGCAATGCGTCTTTTCATTTCTTGACTGCTGCTTCCGTGGGTGTCGATTGTGGATCCAAGTAAAATGAAATCCCTGACTACGTCAGTCTTTCTCTGTTTATCATGATGTTGCTTACTGGTCCAGTTGTGAGGATTTTTATTTTCTTTATGTTGAAGTGTAATCCATACTGAAGGCTGTGGTCTTTGATCTTCATTAGTAAGTGCTTGAAGTCCTCTTCACTTTGAGCAAGGAAGGTTGTGTCATATGCAAATCACAGGTTGTTAATGAGTCTTCCTCCAATGCTGATGCCATATTCTTCTTCATATAGTCCAATTTCTCGGATTATTTGTTGAGCATACAGATTGAATAAGTACAGCGAAAGGACAAAACCCTGATGCACACCTTTCCTGACTTTAAACCACACAGTCTCCCCTTGTTTCCCTTGTTCTATTCAAACGACTGCCTCTTGGTCTATGGCTCTGCAGGGCACAGTTAAAGTGTTTTGGGATTCCCATTCTTTGCAGCGTATCCATGATTTGGTATGATCCACACAGCAAATGCCTTTGCATGGTCAATAAAGCACAGTTAAACATCTTTCTGGCATTCTCTGCTTTCAACCAAGATCCATCTGACATCAGCAATGATATCCCTCATTCCATGTCCTCTTCTGAATCTGGCTTGAATTTCTGGCAGTTCCCTGTCAATATACTGCTTCAACTGTTTTTTAATCATCTTCAGTGTAATTTTACTTGCATGTGATATTAATGATATTGTTGGATAATTTTCTAATTCTGTTGAATCACTTTTCTTTGGAATGGGCACGAATATGGATCTTTTCCAGTCAGTTGGCCAGGTAGCTGTAGTCCAAATTTTTTGGCACAGACAAGTGAGGGCTTCCAGTGTTGCATCGATTTGTTGAAACATCTCAGTTGGTATTCTGTCAATTCCTGGAACCTTGTTTTTTGCCAATTCCTTCAGTGTAAAAAAAAAAAATTTTTTTTTTTCAGTGTAGCTTGCACTTTTTCCTTCAGTACCATCTGTTCTTGATCATATGTTACCTCCTGAAACGGCTGAACATCGAGCAATTCTTTTTGGTACAGTGACTATGTATTCCTTCCATTTCTTTCGATGCTTCCTGCATATTGTTCAATATTTTGCCCATAGAATCCTTCAACATTGCAACTCGAGGCTTGCATTTTTTCTTCAGTTCATTTGGCTGCAGAAATGCTGAGTCCATACTTCCCTTTTGGTGTTCTGACTCCAGGTGTTTGTACATTTCACCATAATACTTTATCTTCTTGAGCCACCCTTTGAAATCTGTTCAGTTCTTTTACTTCATCATTTTAGGTATTTTACATTCAAGAGCAAGTTTCAGAGTTTCTTCTAACATCCATTTCGTTTTTTTCTTCCTTTTTAATGGCCTTTTGCTTTCTTCATGTATGAGGTACCTGATGTCATCCCACAATTCATCTGGTCTTCGGTCATTAGTGTTCAATGCATCAAATCTATTTTTGTATTTTGGCTCTCATGGACTTGTTTTAATTTTCTTCAGCTTCAATTTGAACTTGTGTATGAGTCATTGATGGTCTGTTCTGCAGTCAGCGCCTGGCCTTGTTCTGACTGATGATATTGGGTTTCTCCATCATCTCTTTCCACACACGTAGTCATCCTAATGCAGTGGAAAACATGGTGCCCCACCCTTTGGATTGGGCCAGTTTGTACTTCTGGAGAGGCTCTATCACAGAGTTTGATTCCCTTTGAGCAAGAGGCAGTTGCATGATTCCTCTTCCATGGTCTTGGCAATTTGTCTTGTAAGACCACCCCCTACCACCTGGAACCCCCTGCACTAGCAGAGAACTTCTTCCAAGCTTCACAGTAATTCCAGTCTGAGGAATCTTCAGTAGACACCACTGAGTTGTCCTTGAGGAAGGATTTGTACCCATTCACCAGATGGTCAGGGATGATTTAACTGCTGGGGTCTTCAGGGGACATGGAGTTCAGGTCATACTTCTCAAATGCAAAGAACTTAGGGTCTATTGCATCCATGCCATTTACCCCCTGGTTATCAGTGCAGCCAGTCTTTCCAATAACATTCCATAGCAACTCCAAGCCTTCTTTATTCTCTAGGCTATGGGTTGGTAAACTCCCTTTAAAGGCCAGAAAGTAAATATACCCACTTCTTACTTATTGACATGGTTAGTTTCCAAAGACCAAGTTGTTATGTAAAAAGCAGTGTTATATGAAAATGGAGGATGACCACATCAGGTTACAAAATGGAGGATGACCACGTCATTACATAACTGCCAAATTACTTCATTATATAACTGCCAAATTATGTCATTACTTAACTGTCAAATTATATCATTACATAACTGCTAAATTACATCATTACATAACTGCCAAACCACTGGGAATCATGACCCTGCCAAGTTGACACATAACCATCACAGCCAATGTCACTCTCTTCTGTTTGTTACTGCCAGATGTACGTGATTAATGCTTAAAATAGTTGAACAGTAGATTTTTTTACTATTGTCATAAATCTGAAATGTCAGCTAATGAGACAGTCAATAAGACAGGAGTAGGTATTTTGGGCTTTGTGGGATAAGGGGCAAAATAGAAAGTATGATATGCATATTTACGTAACAAAAGAGAAAACAAATTTTTTGCATTTTTATTGACAAAATTGAAAATATAATAACACTAAATGAGTAAAAAAAAATGCTCTTCTAATAAGAAGAACGTAATTCTTTTTTTGGGGGGGAAGGGTGATACCATTTCACCTAATTGGGGTTTAAAAATGTTCCCTGTCATCCTCATACAAAGGCGGCCTCATTCTCGGACAAAGACTTCCTCTACTTTTTGGAAACACTGTGATCTTCCCTCCTGCGAACTCACTGGGATGTGCGACCTGCACTTCTCTTTTGGCACTTCTCCTAAAAGTGTTGGAGAAGTTTCCACATGGGGATGCAGGTTAAGAGCATAGGCTCTGGGATAAGACTCCTTGGGTCTGGATTCTATCTCCATTCATCATTAGCTAGGTGATCTCTGACTACTGTTAACATACCTAGAAGCTCCAGCTTGTTCCTCATCTATAAGTAATAGTAACTACTTCACAGGGTGGTTGTAAAGATTAAATGAGCTAATGAATGCAAACATTTAGAACAGTGCATAACATTTTGTAAAGCACTCAATATTCATGCTTTTGATTTTTTTTCAACCATTTAAAAAGGTAAAACCAGCCTTGTTTGAGGGCCATATCATTGCAGGTGGTGGCAGGATATGACCTGGGAGCCATAGTTTGCCGACCCTGCTCTAGGATGTTCGGAGCAACACACACCTCATCCTCCAAGTGGGAGGCATCTTTGCCTTATTTCGCCTCGATGGCATACTTCAGGTTGAGGTAGGCTTCTGCTCCAATAAGCACAGCTTTCATGAAGTCACAGCTCCAAGAGGGAGGATCATGAAGTCTTGCACCACCAGCTCATTACCAATGTGGGAACTACCATGGATTCCGCTGAAAGCTGGAACTGTCTGGTCACTTTGGGATAGCCAGCTAGGACCCAGTAGCTCCAGCTTTACAGGCAGCAAGTGACACTCCTAGCGTGGTGTTTGCACCAAATTTAGATTTATTCTCAGTGCCATCCAAGTCCATCACCAGTTTGTCACTTGCCTCCAGTTACACAACACTCAGCTTGTTGCTCGTCTTATTGTTGTTGTTAGTTTCCATCAAGTTGGCATGGCGGCCCCATGTATAACAGAATGAAACATTGCCCAATCCTGCATCACGCTCCTGATCGTTGGTACGCTCAAGTCCATTGTCATAGATGCATTGTATTTCGGGTGCCTTCCAACCTAGGAAGCTTATGTTCGAGCACTACATCAGGCAATATTCTGTTATATTGGCTGATTTTTGGAAAGTAGATAGCCAGGTCTTTTGTCCTAGTCTTTCTTAGTCGGGAAGCTCCACTGAAAGTTGTCCACCATGGGTGACCCTGCTGGTATTTGAAATACCAGTGGCATAGCTTCCAGCATCACAGCAACATGCAAGCCACCGTAGTGTGAGAAACTGACAGATGGGTGGTGGTCTTACTCATCAGGCCAGGACTGATAGCTTTACTGAGAAGCATAATAGCCTTTGAGACACTTTTTCCTCATATGAACCTTATGATTATACCGAAGCTCTTGGACCTCAAAGATACCAATTGAGACACTGCTGGGCATCACAGCTGTGAAGACACTAGTGTTGGGTCCAACCTTGATAGTGAGGTTTCCATGATAGTTGAGATATGTGGCATTGGGCTCCTGAGAGTGCTGTAGGTGCCAAGAGGGAGTGATAACTGAGCAAGCTCTGGGTCTCTCTATCCCCTGAGCTTTCCTCATCAATTGCTCAGATCCTTTTGCTTGCTGTCCCTTCTTCCTTCACTTTAAATATTAGTTTGATTTGATTTATCCATTTGCTCTGATTTCAGCAAACTTTTGCTTGTTAGCCAGCTCTCTAAGGTGTACAAAAAGGTACCAGCTCACTTTCAGCTCTCTCCTTTGCTTGTCTTCAGAAAACATCTAGGAGAACTTGCGTGTTTCCCTAGTCTTCATATAAAAGCAGTTGTAGGCATCTGTACCTCAAAATACGAGCAAACGAGTCACTCGTGTGCCAAGCATTTTCCATCACGCTTATCCCTGATCTTTCTGCTTTCTCACTATGAAATAGTGGGTCACCCATAACAAGGGGCCCATATAACTTATCATCCAAAACAGCATACTTTCAGAGTGATGGAGACACCTGTCAGAGAGGACGCATACACCAGAACTACCAATTTATGTGGGATGCGCAGTCTAGCCATCTTATCAAGGAGATGGACTTTATAATAAACTTCTAAGAGAATGCTGCCTTCCAAAATCCCTACCGCTCTAAAACCCAGACACAAAAGCAATTCAAACTCAGAGGTGCGGTGGAATATTACTCAGCCATAAAGAGGAATGAAATCCTGACACATGCCACAATATGGATGAGCCTTGAAAACACTGCGCTGAGTGAAATCGGTCAGTCACAACAGACCAAATATTGTGCAATGCTACTTATATGAAATATCTAGAATAGGCAAGTATACAGAGATCAGAGTTAATTAGTAGTTTCAAAGGGGTAGGAGGGAGGGGGGAAAGGAGACATGAGGCTTAGTGGACACCAAGCTTCCATCGGGGTGATGGGTGAGTTCAGACATGGCGAGTGGTGATGGCTGAACGACATGATGAACGCATTTAATGTCTCTGAACGGTACGTGTGAAGGTTGCTGAAACGGCAAATGTTTGGTTACTTATTGTTGGTGTTAGTTGTCGTTGAGTCGATTCTGACTCATGGTGACCCCATGTGTGCACAGTAATGAGAGGCCACCAGGAGGTGATGGCAACCGAGTGAAGGGACTTTCCGCTGCAGGGATGACCAGGGTTTTCAAGGCTTTGACCTTTCAGAAGCAGATAGGCAGGCCTTACTTCCAAGGCACTTCTGGGTGGCTTTGAACTGCCAACCTCTCAGTTAGTATTCCAGTGTTTAATCATTTGTGGCACTCAAGGACTCCTTTGTTATACAACACATACATATATGTATGTGTGTGTATATATACGTATATGTACAGACACATGTATGTATATATGTATATACATACATACCCATATACATATGTATATATAACCCCCAAAACCAAATCCGCTGCCGTCAAGTCGATTCTGATTCATAGCAGCACTGCAGGACAGAGTAGAACTGTCCCGTGGGTCTCCAAGGCTGTAATCTTTACGGAAGCAGATTGCCACATCTTTTTCCCACAAAGTGGCTGGTGGGTTCAAACCACTGACCTTTCAGTTAGTGGGTGAGCGCTTAGCCACTGTGCCTCCAGGGCTCTCTCTCTAAAGTATATATATAGTATATATACAGTGTGTGTGTATATATATATATTATGTGTGTGTGTATATATGTATATTGTGTGTGTGTGTGTGGCATAGTGGTTAAGAGCTATGTCTGCTAACCAAAAGGTCAGGAGTTCAAATCTACCAGCCACTCCTTGAAAACTCTATGAGGCAGTTCTACTCTGTCCTATAGGGTCGTTATGAGTCAGAATCAACTCGACAGCAATGGGTTTGGTTTGGTATACATATATATATGTATATACATACATACATATATATATACAGTGAAATTTGTAAGAGCCAGAACTCAACAGGACTGCCTTGTTTCTATGGGTCTCACAAGTTTTCCACCTTTGACAGGGTGCAGTCTTACCACTTTTCTATTGCTGTTTTTCTATTAGTAGAGAATATCTGAGTTTTCTTTCTTGGACAGGTTTCTGCCTTACACGGGTTTGGGCTTTCACAGGTTTTACTTGTGTGTGTGCAATTCTGACTCAGAGAGATCCAATAGGACAGAGTAGAACTGCCCCCTAGATTTTCCAAGGAGCGCCTGGCGGATTTGAACTGCCGACCTTTAGGTTACCAGCCGTAGCACTTAACCACTACGCCACCAGGGTTTCCTGTGTGTGTATATGTGTACACATATATGCATATGTAGATCTATACATATAGACAGATAAGTTGTTGTTAAGTGCCACTGAGTTGATTCCAACTCATCGCGACCCCATGTACAACAGAAGGAAACACTACCTGGTCCAGCGTTGTCCTCACAATTGTTGTAATGTTTGAGTCCACTGTTGCAGCCACTGTGTCAATCCCTGTCATTGAGGGTCTTCCTCTTTTTCACTGACCCTCTACTTCACCAAGCATGATGTCCTTCTCTGGGGACTATTACATATATATATATATATATATATATATATATATATATATATACACATACTACAATTAAAACAAATAACAAATACTCAGAAGCGCTCCATATTGATGCTGTTGTTGACCCGGGGGTGGTGAGAAGTTGGAAAACTTGCCTAGGCCCCCACAGGTACTAAGTAGGAAAGCAGGATTTGAACCTAGCAGGCTGGCTCAGGAGCCCAGGCTTTTAATCAGTATGCCAAGCAGCTGGCTCACACCCATTAGCATTTAAATATGTGTTGCTTTTCTCATCATAAATAAACAATCCTGCTGGAATTCTCTTTCTCTCATGAGCACTGCACAAACTTCTTCAAGGACTCATCTACACTGCCTCGCTATTTCCTCATACCCCATCCCACTCCAGTCTGGCTCCCATCAGTCTATCAAAGGAGCTCGTGCACGATCACCTTGCAGTGGACGTTTTTCTTTCCCTGTCTAACTGGAACGCTCGCCAGTGATTGACAACGGTGGCCGATTTCTCCCTCCTGGATGGGTAAAGTCAGGGCTGCCAGGATCTGGCTCCAGCTTCTGCCTGGACCACAGGGGGCCCTGGACAGACCTTCTTCTCTCTGGGAGAGGGAGGCAGATGTCCCCTAGAGGCTCCCTCTTGAGGAAATACCATTGAGAAGAGACACCACGAATGACCCCAAGGAAAGGGATGGGTTACAGTCTTCAGGGCATCTTTGAGATTTCTTCTAGAAGGCTCAAAAATCCCATATTTCAAATGATCTTTTCTCAACACTTTAACATCAAAGTCCTATTTACAAAGATACAAAATCCCCCCTTGATTCTTATTGTTCCCCTAGCAGAGCATGTCCCCAATTAAAAATCTCTATTTTCTCCATATTCACACCCAACAAAATTTTGTTAAGTGTTGCTTTCTATAGTTTTTCTGACAAAACAATTGTTAGGTGCCATCAAGCTGATTCCAACTCATAGCAACCCTAAAAACAACAGAATGAAACACTATCTGGTCCTGCGCCATCCTCGCAACTGTTGCTATGTTTGAGCCCATTGTTGCAGCCACCATGTCAACCCATCTTGTTGAAGGTCTTCCTCTTCTTTGCTGACCTTCTATTTTACCAAACATCATGTCCTTCTCTAGGGATCGGACCCTCTTGAGAACATGTCCAAAGTTTTAAAAAAAATCAAAATACAAAAGTATTGTTGGGACAATACACAAGAGGTCAGCACAACTGGACTAAACTAAAAGCAAAGAAGTTTCCTGAATAAACTGAATGCTTCGTAGGCCAGCATAGCAAGGGCCAGGGCTTGGGGACTATGGTTTCAGGGGACATATAAGTCAATTGGCATAATAAAATCTATTAAGAAAACATTCTGCATCCCACTTTGGAGAGTGGCATCTGGGGTCTTAAACGCTTGCAACCAGCCATCTTAGATGCATCAATTGGTCTCAACCCACCTGGAGCAAAGGAGAACGAAGTACACCAAAGACACAAGGTAATTATGAGCCCAAGAGACAGAAACGGCCACATAAACCAGAGGCTACATCAGCCTGAGACCAGAAGAACTAGATGGTGCCCAGCTACAACCAATGACTGCCCTGACAGGGAACACAACAGAGAACTCCTGAGGGAGCAGGAGAGCAGTGGGATGAAGACCCCAAATTCTCGTAAAAAGACCAGACTTAATGGTCTGACCAAGACTAGAAGGACCCAGGAGGTCATGGTCCCCAGGCCTTCTGTTAGCCCAAGACAGGAACCATTCCCAAAGCCAACTCTTCAGACAGAGATTGGATTGGATTGTGGGATAGAAAATGATACCGGTGAAGAGCAAACTTCTTGGGTCAAGTAGACACATGAGCCTATGTTGGCATTTCCTGTCTGGAGGGGAGATGAGAGGGCAGAGGGGGTCAGAAGCTGGCCGAATGGACATGAAAATAGAGAGTGGAGGGAAGGAGTGCTGTCTCATTTGCGGGAGAGCAGTTAGAAGTATATAACAAGGTGTTTATAAATTTTTGTAAGAAAGGCTGGCTTGATTTGTAAACTTTCACTTACAGCACAATAAAAATTAAAAAAAAAAAAAAGGATTGTTGGTGTGTTTTTTTCCAGAACTGAATAGTTTCCCTTTCTAGCAAAATTTACTTACTAGGAAGAGTGCTTCCTCCATCCAGGCTGCCAATCCCTGTCCCAGGCATGCATGTCAACAAAACACTTCCCAAGAAAGAGGACGCCAGTTCCAAGAGACCAATTAAAACATTAATAACTCCGTTCAAAAAAAAAAAAAAAAAATTTTTTTTTTTTTTTTTTTTTTTTTAGCTCCATTCAGTTGACCCCCACCCTTTGGTAGTCACTGCAATCCAAAACACCCAAACCAGTCGCTATGGAGTCCATTCCAACTCAGGGCGACCCTACGTGTTTCAGGGTAGAACTGGACTCTGCAGGGTTTCAATGGCTGATTTTTTGGAAGTAGATTGCCAGACCTTTTTTCTGAGGTGCCTCTGGGTTGAATTCGAACCTTTCAGTTAGTAGATGAGTGCTTAACTGTTTGCATCACCCAGGGACTCCTACCAGGCACCGTCCCAGTGGCATTTTAATTTCCTTTTCTCTTACTTGGTTCCAGAAATAGTACCTGCAGGCTCAAAAAGGTTAAGCGATTTGTCCAGGGTCACTCAGTGTATAATCCGGCAGGGCAGGGATTTGGATGAGGTCTGGATGGAGCCAATCCTGTGTGCTTGCAGAAAGCCACCCCCTGCTCCTGCTCATTGCTTGCCGCACTGAGGATTTAATATGCAATCGAGAGGGTACCGGAGAATTAAAAGGGAAGCAAAGGTCAGTCAATGAACAGTTCTGAGACAGTAGGTTAGCTAATTGGGAAAATCTTCAAGTTAGCCTCTCCCCTCATACCTCACCAGAAAGGATACAATGTTATTCAGCCATTAAATGCTACTTTGATGAAGGGTTTTAAAGAAAAATTTATTCACTCCTCTGCTACCCAGTTATTTAGGGCTCATTATTGACAGTCACTGTGCCTCATGCTGCAGGCACAAAGGTAAACTTGGCTGTCATTTTTCTCTTTTTTTATTGCTGAAGAAATATACAATAGCCAAACCTTAACGGAAAGGTTGGCAGCCTGGCAAACTTCTCACTGAATTCGTGTCGCATGGTGTGGATAAATCTGTTCTCTTTCAGAGGGAAGCAGATGCCTGTCCATCTCTTCAGCCTGTCCCTCTGGGGCTTGAAAGGGCTCTGCTTGAAACCCGGCTTCCTTCCCTCCCTTTTGTTCACTTCTCCATGGGCTCGCATTCAGAGACAGCATCCCTAGTCACGTCAGCGGCAGCCTTTTTATGAGAAAACTCCTGGCGGGCACCAGGGTTAGGTGGACTTTGAAGTCACTTTTTTTCTGGGTGTTTGATGTGTCCCCTTCCCAGCCCTGCCTGGTCATAGACAAATGTCCACTCCCCCTGCTCCAGCGGCTGCCACCGTCGCCATTTGGGGAACACTCAACTAGCCTCCGTGGGGCCAGGGGGAAGGAGAACCGACGGCCCATCAATTAGTGGAATGAAGTTCTGCTTCCTGGTTCTAGCTTTGGAGCCCGAAGCCTCTCTAAGCCTCAGTTTCCTTCTATGAGAAATGGGGTCCTCTTGTGGGATGAACGCAAGAACCACTGGACAAATGTGAATGCTAGCTGTCATGTTCTTTTCTGAGGTGATGGCCACTGCCCTTCAGAACATGGCACACCCATGGCTGCCTATGGGGTCTGAGGAGTCCCCTTGGAACAGCTGTCTTCAGGGAAGTTGCTTTCCACAGTGCAGCCCACTAGGGAGATATAAGAAGAGGTAGGTGAAAGAAAGTGGAGTGTGTTAACCTTGGGAGAACCACACTTCCTGCTTTCATTGCTGGTAAGCTGGGGATCTAGCCAGAGGAGGCCAGCCAGCGATTACGCGTGTGTATTTTCTTTTCTTCGGCAAAGAAGTGCTCAGCTAATCACCTGAGAACCAGGAACCAGTTGCAATTGAGTTGATTCTGACTCATGGTGACCCCATGTGCGTCAGAGTAGAGCCGTGCTCCACAGGGTTTTCAATGGCTGATTTTTGTTGAAGTAGATCGATCACCAGGCCTTTCTTCCAAAGCACCCCTGAGTGGATTCGAACCACCAACCTTTCAGTTAGCAGCTGAGTATGTTAACTGTTTGTACCATCCAGGGGCAGGCCTGAACAGGGTGGGGCCCAGTCCACTGGGCTGACTGAGACTGAACACCTTCGAAGCCCTCTTGTGGAGACCTAGCAGTGTGGTTTGGTTGAAGCTCACCCCTGAGGTGGTCTCTGCTCTACAGTGAACTGAGACTAGAGATCTCCCTTAGTCCAAGGACCCCTTCTTTATTCTGGGGCTGCACTTTCTCCTGGTTTTCTTTGAACCTCTCTCTCCCACTATTCCTTCCCATCCTCCCTGCTCAGCCCTTCTTCCTCTGCCCATCCCCTAGATGACGGGGTTGCACAGAGCCCACCCTTAGCATGGGTCACTTTGTCTAAACCCCAACTTCTGTCATCCACCGACATGACCGTGACTCCCTGATACGCCTTCTGGCCACACCTGCCTCCCAGGTCTAGCATCATTGTATCTACTGGGCATCTCCCACATGGACCCCCAACCTGTCTGAACTCACCGCTCCTCCCACTGCCCTTCCCCAGTGTTCTATCAGGGAACAGCACCCCACCTAGTTAAGTTCAGAATTAGGGAGGCATCTATACTCCCCCACTCTTTCTCACCAGGTCACCCCTATGAAGATTTCCTGGCCCAAGGGATTTGACTTCTTGAGCAGAGCTGGAGCCTGCTCCTCCCTCTCCAAGCCCCCTGCTGCAGCCCTCACCTCCTCACCCTGAATTACTTCCTGTCTGCAGAGTGCCCACCAGCCAGCCCATCCCATGAAGGACCCAGCTCTCTGAAATGCAAAGTTCATCATGCCTCTTCTTCATTTAAACTCTTCAAGGTTCCCTCGAAGATCCCCATAGCTTTGCAAAAGAAAGTTCGGATCCCTTGGCATAGCACAGAAGACTCTTTCTGAGATGGCCTTACCCCCCTGTTTTTCCTCATCTTCCATCTTCTCACGTACCCACCTTCTTCTCATTCCACCAAGCAATGTGCAGTTTATGGGATGTGTGAGGCCAGTTCATAAGGATGTGCCTTTGAACGTCACACATTCTCTCAGGAATCCTTTACACTATTTTCCATTTACTTAATTCAGAGTCTTTTCATAACACTCCATCCCCAGGCCATACCTGGGCAAATATGTATTTGATAATACTTGCATAAGGTGGAAATTGTTTTTTATTGGTTGCCAATATTTAAGAGACTTTACTACAAAATATCCACATTTCTGGCTTCTTTTGAACAATCAGAAGATGTGGCAACAATGAACCACAGTAATTGCTGGAGATGAGAAGTGGCTGTGTCCTTATGGGGTGGGTATGTTCTATATTTTTCTGCAGTCCACACCATTCCCTATCGTCTCACACTGAGCTGCTTTGTTTATTTATATTACCTTCTAGACCCTGACGGCATTTGAGTTTGAGATCCTTAGTACTGCTTCTACCATATGGGGCAGTTCTACTCTGTCCTGTAGGGTCACTATGAGTCAGAATTGACTCAACAGCAGTGGGTTTTGGTTAGTACTACTTCTAGTATCAAAACTCAACTTGTGTCACCTTCTCCAAGAACCTTCCTGATTTAGAAGTTCCTCTTACGTATTGTCCCCCAACCCAATAAATGAACTCACACACCCACACACACACTCATATCTATTTAAACATTTGTCCCATTGGATTATAATTGCTCGTTTACTGGCTTGTCTCCTTTACTAGGGCTGTAAGTTTTTTCAAGACAGGGGTCATGTCTTATTCAACTTTGTTTCCACAAAGCTTAATCCAATGCTTGGCCCATGATGGTCTTGAATGAGTCTGTGAGGACTAGAACTGCAAGCAGAAATGTGAATTAGAAACAATGTGGGAAGAGCTGTGCTTTAATGAAGAGCAGAACCAGCCTTAATGATTGGATCATCCGTAGTTCTCAACCGTGGCTGCACATTAAAACTTTTCAAAATAAGATACCTAGCCTGTGCCCAGACCAATTGCATCAAATCCCTGAAGTGTGGTAGAGGTGTCCAGTATTTTCTAAATGCTCTCAGGTGATTCTAATGCACACTCATGAGTGGAAGCCAGTGAACTATAGCATGTGCACCAGACAAAGTGAAAGGGCCAGAAAAAGCTGGGCCAATGTAGGTTCGCCTGTGCCTGGTGTCAGTGAGCATGGAGTGAAGGTGGTACCTGGAAGATAAGAGTAGGTGGCCCGAGGCCCAGGCAAATATCTCGGGTCACTTCCTCCTCTACAGGCTTGGGTGCCATAAGTAAATCAGGCCAGCGGCAGCTTTAAGCAGAAACACAGCCTGGCCTGGTGTCAGAAGGGCTGTGCGGGCCCACTGCCTGTGACAAGACTGGGAGCCATGACCTTGGAGGGACCTGGAACCTGCCTGCCAACTTGCATGAACCACAACTCTCCCACTTGTAAGCTCCTCCGGGGTAGAGTCGGCATCTACCTTGTTCACTGCTGCGTGCTTAGCACTTAGCACACTGCCTGTCGGGCCAGTGAATGACACAGTCGATTTGTACCGTGTGACTGAGTGAATGAGTGAGTGAATGAGTGAGTGACTGAGTGAGTGAATGAGTGAGCGAATGAGTGAGTGAGTGAATGAGTGAGTGAGTGAATAACTGAGTGAATGAGCAAATGAGTGACTGAGTGAGTAGATGAATGAACATAAGACCTTGGGTGTGTGTCTGGGCCTATGGGTGGCTGACAGGAATTGGAGAATTTGAGTTGACATGGCGAAGGTCCTGTTGGGCCAGGTGTTTTGGGTGCCACCAACAAGGATCTTGACTGACCCCAGGGAGGAGAAGAGGCAAAAGGAAATCTGGGAGTCTGGTGCTGAAATCATCCAGGGAGGTGCCCCCTGGTGGTTGACAATGGCAGCGTGAATGACAATACCAAAACTCTGACTCACGTGACCCTATGCGTGTCAGAGTAGAACTGTGCCCCATAGGGCTTTCAATGGCTGGGGTTTTTTTGGGGGGGGGGACTTTCTTCCAAGGTGCCTTTGGGTGAGCTTGAACTTCCCACCTTTCAGTTAGCAGCCAAGTGTTTAACCGTTTGTATCACCCAGACACTCTGACAAGACAATAAGAACATAAGAAAGATTGCTGAGAGGAGAGCTGGCCAAACACGTGAGTGAGGAAGTGCAGAGGGCAAGTGAGAAGAGAAAACAAGGAGCGTGCGATCCTGCCCTCCCACTGGGGTAAGTGGCAGGCGTAGGCAGTCTGTGTGAACTCGGGGTTACGTTAGGAAGGAGGTATCAGGGTCATTTGAAGAGACATTGCAGTTGAAGTTTGTCCCCAGTACTACAGGGTAGCCCAGATATGTTAGAGAAATACAGAAGGGTCTACAAAGGAGAGCCTGGGGTGGGGAGCGGGTCGTGGTGAAGAGGCCTGATGGCTGGCAGAGGCAATGGCAGGGCTGAGCTGGGCAGGCAAAGGAGAGACACAGTGTTCAACGATAGAAATCAGGAAGGGTGTGGTGGATAAGGTCGGCCAAACACGTTTGTGGCTCATGGGTCCCTGAGGGGCAGGGGCTGATAGGGAAATCCAGCCAGCCCTGCTCAGATTTCTCAGTCAAGGCAGGGGTCTTGGCCTGGAGTTGCTCGGCTTGAGTCCTCTAAGGAAAGCAGTTGAGGGCTGGGCAGGGTGGAGGTAGGGCAAAGGCAGCAGACAGGTCCAGGCCAGAGACAGCACAGGGGACAGAGAAGGCCACTCTGGCTCACCTTCCGGAGAGGCTGGGAACCATGGCCAGCACCCTGAGGATGAGACCTCGTCCAAACAGCAGGGAAAACAGGCAGCAGGGTCTGTGGGTCCCACCTGCACCTAGAAAGCTAGCCTGCAGCCAGATTTTAACGACATCCCATTGAGAAGCCCAGATTCTGTTTCTGGATCTCTGTGTCTTTAGATTCTTTATTCTTTTTAGCTAGAAAATTTCCAACCTTTGAGTGAAGAAGCAAAAGGGTGCCTGATACTTATCCAGGGCCCCAGCATGGTATTGGCAAAATGGTCCAGCCAGGGAGATTAGAAGAGCCGACATAGACGGGGAAGGGGAATCAGGTGGTGGAAATGCAGCCTTGTGATCTGGGTTTGAATCCTGATCTAGCTGAGAGACTTCTAGGCAAGTGGCTGGGGAGGACAAACTAAAATATTTGAGTCTTACTATGTCCAGGCAGGAGCCCTGGTGGGGCAGCGGTTAAGCACTCAGCTGCTAACCAAAAGGTCAGTGGTTCGAACCTACCAGTCACTCCACAGGAGATAGATGTAGCGGTCTGCTTCTGTAAAGATCACGGCCTTGGAAACCCTGTGGGGCAGGTCTAATCTGTCCTATAGGGTCGCTATGAGTCGGAATCGACTCAACAGCAAAGGGTATGTCCAGGCTTGTATTAAGGGCTTTATACGTGTTCTGTCAACCCACTGAAGAACCTATTATCTCCATACCTCCATTTTACAGAAAAGGAATTAGAGGAACAAAGAGGTTAAGTCACACAGCTCATAAGTGGCAGAGCTGGAATTTTAACCCAGGTTCTCAGGCTCCAAAACGCTGGCTCTCAATCCTTCCCTTATTGTCTTCTCCAAGTTCATTAACTCTGTCTATATCTCAGTTTCCCCTTGGGAGTTGGGGTGAGAGTTCAATGAAATAATTAGTGTGGAGGACCTAGCCCAATGCTTGGCACATATTAGGTGCTCGATAAATGCTGTTGAATCTGTGCAATAACTGGGAGGGATGGAATCAGGAGGGGATGCTGCTAATGGAGTGCAAGGGCGGGGAGGGTGTTCTGAGGGGCTGAGTCCCTGCCTCAGACAGCTTCCCCTCTGCCAGATTCCACGAGGTCTGGGTCAGAGACACCAGCAGAGCTCTGTGAAGGGACTCTTCACGCCTGCTCCCACTCTCGGTGTGAGGTTGCTTCTGGAGAAGTCATTTGCATTTGCACGTGCCTTTTTAGCCCTTCGCTCCCACAGTTATAGTAAAGCACCTACGATTCTCCCCAAATTTCCCCATGTCACTTTGGTGTCTCTGAGTGCAGACCTAGTGCTAGGGTCAGGGCTGGTGCCTGTGTGGGCTGAGCGATGGGTCTGGGCCAGGCTCTGATTTCTCTGGATGAAACTTTGTGCCCTGAGACTCTAAAGAGGCCTCTGGGGGAACAAGAGCAGTGTGAGGGAGAGCCAGAGATGTCAGAGAGCCCCCGGGGTGGGGCTTGGAGTCAGCTCTTCCTCCCCAGCTAGGGACAGCTGATCTGCAGGGCCAGCAAGAGGCCCATGTGTTGGTTTCCTGTTCCTTCTCAGTGACAGCTGCCAAGACACGTATTGACACAACTGAGCATGAGTGGTGAGAAGAGGAACTCTAGGGGCAAGTCCTTTTCCCCATAAAGTTCAGAAAACAAAACTGCTGGAAAAGGAAACTTGGGAGCACTGTGCGAGGCTGAAGAAGCCCTGATGGTGCAGTGATTAAACGCTCCACTGCTAATTGAAAGGATGGAGGTTCGAACCCACCTGCAGCTCCTGGAGAGAGAGACATGGCCATCTGCTTCCGTAAAGGTTACAGCCTTGGAAACCTATGGGCTGTTCTACTATGTCCTATAGGGGTCGCTATGAGTCAAAATCAACTTGAGTTGAAATCAACTCAAGTCGAGAGCAATTAGTTTGGATTGGGTTTGGGTGTGAGGTTGCTTTTTGGGGCTTGCTGGTTGAGTGACTGGCGAGAGAATAGGAAGAGAAAGCTGGTCCTGACTTCTGAGAATGACTTTCACCTGCAGTATCTTCAAGGCGTCAGCTGCAGTCTCCATTTCCCTCCCCAACCCAGTGTTCTGTAGGAGCCCAGGGCTCTGGGAAGGAGCTGGGAGGTGAGGGTCTGCCCCTTGGCTCCTCCCTCTGAGCCCCCCCCCGACCTGCCTGGGGGGAAATGTGGTGCTCTGGGCGGAGGACAAGAGGTCCCCGTGGTGATTCAGGGCAGAGAATGACTTCACCCAACATAGGGCACTGCAGCTTGTAGCTGGGGGTGAGTGCGATGGGGCGTGGAGGGGATGGTTGCACCAAGGTGGGGACAGGTTGATGCCCAAATCAGGTGTCTGAATGGGGATGTGAGACCACCTTTGCTTGGATGGACAGAGCTGAAGTGAGTAATAGCCACCGCTAAAAAAAAATAAAATAAGAAAAATCATTGCCTTCAAGCCAAATCTGACTCATGGCGACCCCACGTGCTACAGAGTAGAACTGCTCCATACAGTTTTCTTGGTTGTAATTTTCACAGAAGGCAGATCGCCAGGCCTTTCTTCAGAGGTACCTCTGTCTGGGTTCAAGCCACCAGCCTTTAGGTTAGTAGCTGAGTGCAAACTGTTTATGGCATCCAGGGACCTTAATAACCACCATAGTTTTTGGGTTTTGCTTGTTTATTCCTTTCTTTTTCTTTTTTACTGAGCACTTACCACATGGCAGTCATGCTGCTAAGTCCTAGTCCTAGCTGTGGACTTTCTCCTTCATTCCTGTCACTGCCCTAAGAGGTGGGATTTTTTTTTTCCTCCCATTTTGCTTAAAGATGTTAAGCCTCATATCCAAGGGCTCACGGTGAGGAGGCGGCTGGAGACAGTATTTGAATCCGGCTCTGTCTGACAGACTGTCTCCGAATTCAGAACGAGGTGCAAGGGAGGAGCTGGGTCTGAGCTGAGTCAAAACTGGGCCCTAGTGTAACAGGAGCAAACTGAGACGAGAAGCCAGACAGTCATTGTACCCGAGTCCCTACACCTGTCTCCAGACAGGCGCCAGACACTAGGAGAGGGGCCTGGAGCCCAGTCAGGGCAAGGGCAGTGTGTGCAGGGACGGGTTGTCCACCCAACTTTCTTCCTGCCCCTCATTCTAGGAGGACTGAGCCTAATGCTTTGAATGTTTCCAGAAGCTCCTGACAAGAAGTTCAGGCTGTGCAGAAGGCTGGGAGCCTGGTTTCTGTTCTAAACACCCACCAGTGAGAGGTGCAAAGACGGAATTACAGGGAGCCCTCCTCCTTTGCTTTTCCTCTAGCCCTGAACATCAGCCCAGACTTCCAAGGGTGGGCTGGGGCCTGGAGGGGACGTCATAGTCACAGGTCTTTCAGCTCATGGATCTGGACGAGTGGCTCTGGATGGTGACCTTGGGACAATTGCTCATGGTGTCACTGAGGGCTTCACATCTGGGGTTGCCTCAGAGCTTCACCCTCTCCCCACCTTTCCTGCCACCCATTTCCTGTAGAACATCTCGGGAAAGAAGGCTGGAGTGAAAGGGGATACTGTGGCCTTCTTGGGTTTAGAATAATCCAGAGGCAAAGGAAATTCTCCCACTGACTTCTCCATGTGACCACAGTGGGCTGACAAGAGGACAGGAGACTTAACCCGTTTTTTTCTTAGACAAATCATACAGTTTTGTAAACACCCTGGCAGAAGCAGGGCTTTGCGTGGCACATGGGGGTGGGGAAGTACCTCAGGCAGGAGTGGGAGCAGGATACCTAGGGGCGGGTGGGAGAAAGGGAGATCTAGCCTTTGTGTTTTCATGACAGAAATGCCTCTTTGATCAATACTACCAAAAATGAGGTGGCAGAAAGGGCTTTGGTGTGATCCCTAGTGCTACTCAGCTAGCTGAGTATTCAAGCCCAGTTTCCCCACACCTTAAAATGAGTAAACCGTGAAGCGTAAACAAGATAATGCATACATACAAACAGCTTGGCAGACAATAGAGGCTATTTTTATTATTGTTATTATTAAAAATTTTCTGAGAAGAGAGAGTGGGCTATGGCTGAATTCCTTTGCTTTCCCTTCTCTTCCCCCCCCCCCCACTAGTTAACATGCATTTATTAAGCACCTACTATGTGCTTTTTTATGTGCTAGGCACTAAGCTGGGCTCTAAGTGGGATGGAGACAGAGCTAGTTTCTAGTTTGATGGTACATTTAATCTAGTTTGGGGACAGAAAACATTCACACATGTGCATACCAGAAAAACCCAACCAATCAACCAAACAAACAAAAAACCCAAACATCCCAGAAAAGCAATACCGCCATAAATACTACCCTTGCACTGGAATACCAAGAAGGAAACACGGGAAGCTGTGATAGAAGACCATGGGGTCAAGGTCCCCTCGGCTGCAGACAGGGAAGGGTTATCTTAAGTGATGGCGTTTTTCCAGAACCCTGAAGGATAAGGTAGAGGAAGCCCCATAAAGGACAGGGAGGGGTGGTCAGGGCAGAGGGGTCTGAATATGGCAAAGTCCTGGAGGCGAGAGAGTCTGATGGGTTTGCTGCGTTTGCGGATCCTCCATGAGATAGATGGCTTGACACAATGGTGGCAACAGTGGACAGAAACTTACCAACTCTTGTGAAGACAGCACAGAAACCAGGTAGTATTTTGTTCAGTTGCGCATGGGATCACCATGAGTTGGAGTCAACTTGATGGCAACTGACAACAACAACAACAACAATCTTCCCTCCTTTAAAATTCACTGTTTCTGGGCCCTCCTCATTCCAGAAAAACGGTCTCTGAATCTTTACCCATCTTCCTCCCCTCCCCACCCAGGGTGATGGGTCCCATTGTCACACCAGGGTTGTGGCCTCATCGAACATGCTTTCCTCCTCTCTTTCTCTCCCTCATTGTTGCTTTGCCTTATTTTTTAACAAATACACTCTTTTTATTTGTACAATAGTCTCCTCTTGCCTTGTCTGCACCCCCGACCTGCTCCTTCCCTTTCAAACCTCCAGCAAGGCCAGTCTGTCCTCACTGTCCCCCTTTCATGAGGGACCCCTTTGGAATCTTATTTGTATCCACCACTCTAAGGAAAGAGGCCTCTGAAATGTCACCAGGGATCCCCTGAAGGCCAAGCTCGGGGGTCCTCGCGCAATCCTCATCCCACGGACCCCTGGCTGGGAACGCTCACCTCTCTCTCTCGCTGCTTTGGCCACTTGGTTCTCATCTTTTCTTTTGGACTGTCCTCCATGGCTTCTGCTACCTTGGTTTCTGCTTCCAACTCTCCAAACGAGGGCAAAGACTAGGGCCTAATCCTGGGGTCTTTAATGCAAACAGTTATTGTGCTTGGTTGCTAACTGAAAAGGTTGGAGATTCGAGTCCATCCAGAAGCACCTCAGAAGAAAGGCCCGGTGATCTCCTTCCAAAAATCAGCCATTGAAAACCCTATGGAGCGCAGTTCTGCTCTAACACACGTGGGGTCACCATGAGTCGCGATAGGCTCAATAGCAACTGTCCACGTACCATCTCACCAAAAACATCTTCTGATCTCCATCTTTGGCCCTAACTCCTCTCCTAAACGTTATTCTCTTATGACTCGGTCCCTGGTTGCCCACCACCTAGGTGAGCACGGACAAGTCAATTCCCATCTCTGGGCCTTACTTGTAAAATAAATGGGGAATGGGCAGGGGAGCCTCTCATGGTCCTACTTCCTCTAAGAGCCAGTGATTCAATGATTTTTAAATGTCTCCGTTTCCACATAGACATACCCTTCCTCTTAAAATCATCATGTTTAGAACCAAACTCATCATCTAACCATAAAACACAGCTTCCCCTCTGGATTCCTGTACCAACGGGAATGTTGTTCTCCCAGGCATCTCTGACAGTCCCCAGAGTGCTGTCATTCCTTCCCCTCAATGACAACTCTTTCTCTTCCTTTCCTTTCTACCACCCTCATCCAGACCCTCAACCCTGCTCCCGTGGGTGATCCGAATGCTCTTCCCAGCTCCTGCTCCCTCTGACAACCCACACATTGCACTGCATATCCCTGTATATCTAAGCACTTTTAGGGTCCCAATTGTCCCAAAGGTCCCAGAAGCTCTTCTTGAGCATTTGTGGATCCCTCTGAGAATCCTTTGACATGTATGGATCCTTTGTCCAGAAAAATGGCTACATTTCAGTGGCACCACGCTATTGTTACCTGCTGTTGAGTTGGCCCCCCGGACTCATGGTGATTCATGGCACAATAGAATGATACACGGCCTGGTCCTGTGCCATCTACATGACTGGATGTGGATCAGACCTTTGTGGTCCATAGGGTTTTCACTGACTGATTTTTGGAAGGAGATCACTGGGCCTTTCTTCCTAGTCAACTTAGTCTGGAAGCTCTGTGGAAATCTGCTCAGCATCATAGTAACAAGCAAGCCTCCACTGACAGAGGGGTGTTGGCTGCATAGGAGATGCGCTGGCTGGGAGTCAAACCCAGGTCTCCTGTATGGAAGGCTAGGATTCTACCACTGAACCAATGCCCTCTTCGATGGGACCAGGGGTCTCCTGAGATCCATCACAGAGCCCTCAGGGGTCTTGGACCCCAGGTTAAGCTAGGAAAACACCTCAAGAATCAAGTCTGAGTTTCTTAGCCCTTCAGACTGGCCCCTCTTTCCTACCTTATTTTCCTTCACCTTGAGGTACTTAGAAAGTTTCTGGTCTGGCCAAGCAACAATGGCAATAGCAGCTCCTTGTTGTATACTCTCACCTTCTTTGGCCGGGGCCATTCTCTCTATCTGGATCACCAACTTCATTCTTTTGCCAGCTAAGTCCTTCCAAAACCCTTCCATTAAGTCTCATCATAATCCCACCTTCTCCAGGAAGTGCCTGAGTCCCCAGTCCTTGGTGGGGACTTCCTCTTTGGAGCACCCATAGAATGAATCACCAATACCATTAGCATGATATTGTCATTTTTGTTTTTATCATGTGGCAGGGCTCACCTCTGAAGACAGGGACCACAACTAGGTGGATGTATTGCAAAGAGGACACCCATAAATATTCATTGGTCATCATGAATTTTCTTGATAACTGAACAAAGAAGTCTTCCAAAAGCCCCAGATTTGGTTATGTTTGATAATAGGTTGTCTACATTTTCTAACACACACTCACATGCTTTTCTAAAACACGGCATGTTGAACGTCATTCATCCAAAACACCAATCCTGTTATAACGATTCTCAAAATGGCTACCGAGAGTTGGCGGAATAACGATACTGTAGACCACTGGTCTTGCTAGTTTATCTAGGGGTTTCATTGAGATGTGAAATCACTAATACAACGGTTGGCATACTTTCAGTATATGTTAGTTTTTCTTCCTTGTCCCTTACAGTGGGCCCTTTTTTAATGTAGAGCAGCTGGTAGATGAAAATAGATCAACTCCTATTTCTTGCCTGGCTCTAAAATTTCAGGGCAAGGAATTTAGAGGCAGAGCCAAAGAATTAGCTATTTCCAGTAAGACTGGACTCCAGTCAACAAAGAAACTCATTGAAGGAGTCACAGAATTGTGACATTTTAGAGCTAGAGGAGATCTGTGGGGCCATCTATCCTCATTTTAGATGGGGAAATTGAGGCCTGAGGAGCTTAGGGGCTGTCCTTAAGGTAAAGGCTCAGATCCACAACCAAAGTCCAGATCACCAAAGTCTCACCTAGAGACATATTTCTCATCATCATGAAGGAACTCTCTCCCCCATCAGATCACATACTCCTTGAATACTTTATCTGGGCTTTGTTCATCTTGTATGTTGCTTGTGTCTAATATGGAGTCTCCGGGTGGCACAAACATTTTTGAGTGCTCAGCTGCTAACCAAAAGGTTTGAGGTTCAAATTCACCCAGAGATTCTCAGAAGAAAAGCCTCGCGATCTACTTCTGAAACATCAGCCACTGAAAACCCTGTGGAGCACAGTTCTCCTCTGATGTGCCTGAGGTCTCCACGAGTCAGGAGTGATTCAGCAGCAGCCGGTTTGGTTTTTGTTTATCATCTAGTGAATCAGATGCATTTTGCATTTTGCTCACACAGCTTTGTGATGACCACGCAAAGCACAAGGTAATTGTCATAGAAACCAGGGAGCTGTCCTGAGACCAGCTTTTTTCCAGGGGCACTGCCAGCACCTTGTGAGCCTACTGTTTCTGCACCTAATTGGGCAAAGACTGCCTTTTTTGAGCAGACTGGCCCAAGCAGATCATCTGTGCTGGTTGAGATGAAACGCTGCCCTCAAGAAATAGTTATTTGAGCATTTACAAGCATAGGCGTTGGGTATACAGAGGTGACCAGGACAGAAATGGTCCTAGTCTCATGAAGAATAATTGAGCCCAAAACAAAATAGAGCAGAAGATTAAAAAAAAAAAAAAAAGTAATATATCACATTTGTTTATTGATTCTTCTGTTGACAGACACTTGGTTGCTTCCACCTTTTGACAATGAACAACGGTGTACAAGTATTTGTTTGAGTTCCCGCTTTCAAGTCTTTGGGTATACACATACTATGGAATATTGATGTCATTAGGTGCTGTTGAATTGATTTCTACTCATAAGAACCCCCAGTGACAGAGTAGAACTGCCCTGTAGGGTTTTCTTGGCTGTAATTTTTGTGGAAGCAGATTGCCAGGTCTTTCTCCCGTGGAGCCACTGGGTGGGATTTGAACCACAAACCTTTCTGTTAGCAGTTGAGTGTTTAACTATTGCACCACCAGGGCTCCTTTATGGAATATTATTCAGCCTTAAAGATAAATGAAGTTCTGATACATGCTACAACAGGGATGAGCCTTGAAAACATTCTGCTGAGTGAAATAAATCAGATACAAAAGAACACGTATTGAATGACCCCACTTATATAAAATATCTAGAACAGGTAAGTGTGTAGAGACCAAAGTCTGTTAGTGGTTGCCTGGAAAGGGTGGGAGGAGGAAATGGCAAGGTATTGTGTAAGAGGCACTGGGTTCCTGTTATGGGTGATGAAAAAAATTGGAAAAGGATAGTGGTGATGGTTGAACAACATGGCGAATATAATTAATGCCACTGAATTGTATGTGTAAAAAAAATGTTGAAATGGTGAATGTTTTGTTATATATATTTTACCACACACACATATACACACACACACGTGTAAATGTTCCATCACCCGGTCCAGGCAGGACAATTCTCTCCAGCAGCTACTCTCCACCTTTTCCCAAGAAAGAAAATAAAGCAACACTGCACAATGGGACTCTGATGAACGCTAAAAAGCCAAAAGTCAACATATTTTACTTTATTTTACCTCAATTGATCTCAGCTCCCAAATGTTCAAGTTTCAAAAGGTAAGATTAGGCACCATTAAGCCAGCCAGAGCAGCACTGATTTAAAAACTCTACTTGGTGCTATAGCGCCAAGGAGGTTGCAGACCCTTATTAATCTCCTTGTTATCAGCTTGATCTCAGCCTGCCAGGAGCCAGATCGCCTGATTCCCAATGCTGGCCACATCCCTCCAGTCCTCGGTCTTTGGGTAAGAGGTCACCCAGCCTGCACAGAACCGTGACTTCACTCTGCTAGGAATACTTAGCTCAGCTCTGCACTGGTCTTTCTTCATGGAACTGGGAAAAAGGAAAGTGGTCTTCATCTATCTATAAAGCAGAACTCAATGGGTTTCAAAGCAGACAACGATGTGGGGAGATGATGCAACCTCTCACTTTTTCTGTCCCTTGGTCATGGAAATATGTACGTGATCCCACAAGGGAGGTGACAGAAGCGTTTCCAAGACTCCTTCAAGAAACTAGCTCCCTCCTTACTGCCCTCATCCCTTTCATTGCTTCCTTCTCCAAACAAGCATCTCCTTCCTCCCCACCAGGTACTGTGCAAGAGGCTGCAGGGATAACACAGTGGGCATGAGCCTGGCACTGGCCTTGCCCTTGTGGAGCTACAGCCACACAGGAAGGAAAGGCACCACACAGGCACTAACACGTGTGAGGCATGGTGCAAAGGAAGTAGAGAACGCTAGGAGAGTGAGACGAAGGTTTAACCTGGTGGTGTGGCAGGAGGTGGGCCAGGAGGTGTCTCTTGGGCCAGGAGGTGTCTCTGTTGTTGTTTTAGCTGCCATCAAATTGGCCGCTGATTTATGGCAACCCAACGCACAATGGAACGAGATGCTGCCTGGTCCTGTGATAGACACATGATTGGTTGCGAATCAGACAATTGTGATCCACAGGGTTTTCATTGGCTGATTTCTGGAAGTAGATTGCCAGGCCTTGTTTTCTAGTCTTAGTCTGGAAGCTCCGCTGAAACCTGTTCAACGTCACAGCCACAAGCAAGCCCCCCGATAGACGGGTGGTGGCTGTGCATGAGGTGCCCTGGCTGGAATCAAACCTGGTCTCCTGCACGGAAGGCAAGAACTCTAGCATGGAACATTAACCTAAATCATCTTTCCTCTTGATGGGACCACCCCCTCTCCTAGGGGTGTCTTCGTACACCTTTTGAATCATCCACAAGATTATCTCATCGGACGCTTCTTTTTCTGAGTGCTGGGTAATTTCCCAGGTACAAGTGAGAAATTGGTTCTAAGAAGAGGTAGCTTTTCGGATGATTAGCTCACTCTCTCTAGAGGTTTTGCAAGGGATGTCATGGTTTTGCTACCATTGTTGTTAGTTGCCTTCCAGTTGGCTCCAGCTCATGGCAGCCCCTGGTACAACAGAACGAAACGTTGCCTGGTCCTGTGCCATTCCCACAATCATTGGTATGCTCGAGTCCGTTGCTGCCGCCACTGTGCATTTTGAGTGCCTTCCAACCTAGGAAGCTCATCTTCCAGCACTATGTCAGACAATATTCTGTTGTGATCCATAGGATTTACGTTGGTTAAATTTTCAGGAATAGATTGCCAGGCCTTTCTTCCTAGTCTGTCTTAGTCTGGAAGCTCTGCTGAAACCTGTCCACCATGGGTGACCCTGTTGGTATTTGAAATACGGGTGGCGTAGCTCCCAGCGTCACAGCAACATGTAAGCCTCCACAGTATGACAAACTGACAGGCAGGTGGCAGTTTGCTATCATGTGGGGTAGATAATGGACATGAAGAAGGAGCAAGGCTGGCAGGTCGCTGCACAAATTCCCGTCATTCTGGGACTGTCTTTGTGTGTTTTGTTAACTCTACATTATTGACTTAATATTTTTCTTTAAATTGACTCACTTAGAAGCTTAAATGAATTTATCATAAAAGGAATCTTTGTATCACTACCATAAATAGAAAACCGATATCCCCTCCCTGAAATAGAAGGCAAAAATAAATACAATTAAATTCTTGGCTTCCAGCCTGCCCAGGGGCTCTTTTTATCTGGAGGAGCAGACTGGTTTTAAAAGGCTCCCCCATACTTGCCTGGGATTGCCCTTGAGGCCTCGCCCTCAATTCCTCTGCTCTTTATAATGGAGGGTGGAGTTTTGAGTTAGGTTGCAGGCTGGGAAGGCCACCAAAACTACTCAGGAACTCCAAGCACTCGAGGGAATTGTTGCTGTATGTACCAACTGTGAAGTGGGGACATTTGCAGTGTGAATGGTCACATCCTAGCCAAGTTCCTGGCGGGGAAGGGGGTTGAATGACACAGCTGAGGAAGTCTTTGCTGACTGGCTTCTGTAGAATTTTCAAAAATGATACGTGCTCCAGCCCTGGGTCAAGGTTGTTTCTGGTACAGATGCACTCCGGGCTCTTAGGAATATTTAATAAATCAATTCAACTTTGATGAAGGTTTCTCCTGCCTCGTCTTGTGCCTCAGGCCTCCTCCAGGAGAGGGACGATGGGAGAGAAGCAGGCTAACCCTTGTGGCTACACTCCTGGCACCCAGGAAAATGAGCCAGCTAGGCCTTGATAAAATTCGGCAACTTTTTCTGTATTGATAAAGCATTTACTTTTTTTTTTTTTTAACATGAGTCTCAGTTTACTTGTCCATAAAATGGGTCTTGCAGACATTTTATAATACACATGCGAAATGATGCATGCAAATATTCAGGTACACACGCAGGCATCCAAAAAGTGGCTGTAAAAATAATTATTATTCATTTTCCTGACATCCATTTGGAGGCCATTCACCCTAAGCCAACCCTAGGATTGGAAATGGAGATATGGTGACAAGTTTCACCTCACTGCCTCAGAGTGGGGTTCTGCCAGAGGCAGGGAAACCGATTATCCATACCAGCAGAGTGCGCATATAAATTACCCTGGGTCTTTTCAAAAGGCAAATTCTGATTCCTAGGTCTGGGTATGGGGTGAGCTCTGAGATTTTGCATTTCTAACTAACCTCCAGAGGATGCCCTCATTGATAGCCCAAGGATTACACACTCTGGGTGGCCCAGAGTTTCTCTAAGTGTGGTCCTCGGGCCAGGTAGAAGCAGCATCACCTGGAACTTGTTACGAATGCAGGTTCCCAGGCCCCATCCCAGACCTTCTCTGGAATGGGGCCCAGCAATCTGTATTTGGCAAGCCTGCTAGGGGACTCTGACGCACACTCAAGTTGAAGAACCACAGCAGTGGCACTTCCTGCCTCCTGGAAGCCACATGACCTGCTCATTCCTGTTGTCTTATGGGGATTGTGTGGCGTGGTCCTAAAAGGGAACCGACAGCTGAATCTTAGCTCTTCCCAGCCAGCAGGAGCCAAATCCCTGGGATCAGCATTTTGGGACTCACTTTTCTTTTTCAGGTTCACCCTTGAGCAAAAATCACTAAACAAAGGCTACCCCAGTACAGCTGATCTGGAAGGCGGAGTGGGTCCCGGCCATTTCCAGCCTTGGCCAACAGCCTCCCTCCACCCACTCTATGCCTTCTGTTGTTTAGGCTTTTATGAGACCTTATTGAGCCCCCCAGTGCATCCAGATAAGCAGGCAGGAGGCAGGCCAACAAATATGTACTGAGTGGCCACAAGAAAAGCATGTGTTTGCACTTTCCACAATCCTAAATCCCAGTTGCTGAGTATATGGGTCACCTCCAGGGAGTGTGTCCAAACACACTCTAACACAGTAATGGTTGGTGTTTTTCTAATTTCTGTATCTACACCCCTTCCTCTTTTTGTCCCTCCGCTCCCTCCTCACCATGCTTTTTAATTTAATTTAAAAATTAAATTATTTTACTACCTTTTAAATTAAAAACCACTCATATCCACACTGCCTTATTAAAACCATGACTGAGCTCTTTAAAGAAACCAACGTGTATTGAGCACCTGCCAAACCCTCTTCTGGCTGCTTTTTTTTTTTTTTAATTTAATTCCTGGAAGACTGTGAGCTGGATAATATTAACCCCATTATACAGATCAGGAGACTGACGCTAAGAGAGGTGAGGTCACTTGCTGGAGGGCACACAGGTACTAAGTGTTGTGGTGGAGACCAGAACTGCAATCCTCTGGTGCTAGAGTAGCAAAGGTGTGGTAGAAAGGGCAGGTCTCTCGGCGAGGACCTGGCAGGCTGTTCAGAGAGGAGGAAAGGAAGACTTGGGATGCCACCTGGGAGAGATTTATGATGAAGACCTAAGTGAGTCATTCTGACACTTTGCTAGGGGTTAGAGCTTTTGTAAAGAGCCCTGGTAGCAGAATGATTAATCGCTCAACTGTTAACCGAAAGGTTGACAGTTCAAACTCTCCCAGCAGCTCTGCAGGAGAAAGACCTGGAGATCTGCTTGAGTAAAGATTATAGCCAAGAAAACCCTATGGAGCAATTCTGTTCTGCCACATGGGGTCACTATGAGTTGGGATCAACTCGATGGCACCCTACAACAACAATAGAGACTGCGTGGTGGCAAAGGAACATTGAACCAGATAGTGGACCGTGTTAAAGCAGACAAAACCCAACCCCAAACCCACTGCCACCAAGTTGATTCCGACTCATTGTGACCCTGTAGGACAGAGTAGAATTGCCCCACAGGGTTTCCAAAGCTGTAATCTTTTCGGAAGCAGAATGCCACATCTTCCTCCCGTGGAGTGGCTGGTGGGTTAGAACCACTCACCTCTCGGTTGGCAGCTGAGTGCTTAACATTGTGCTACCCGGGCTCCTTTAAAGCAGACAAGGACCACTTTATTCAAAAAGGATTATTAAAAGGGAAGAGGAAGGCCCAAGGGAAAGGAGGGAAGGAATATTGCATGGAGGTGGAGAGCAAGAGACCAGCTCCCACCCCACTGAGACAAAGAACTGGGAGCTTTTAAAAAGAAAGTTATGAAGGGTTGGTCACTGGGATGGATTTTACAGAGGTGTCAATTAGAGCCTAGTTGCTCAGAATGTTGTTTTTTTTTTTTCTTAATGATAATTGAATATTGAATATACCATGGACTGCCAAAAGAATGAACAAATCTGTCTTGGAAGAAGTACCATCAGAATGTTCCTTAGAAGAATGGCGAGACTACGTCTCACGTACTTTGGGAATGTTGTCAGAAGGGATCAGTCCCTGGAGAATGACATCACGCTTGGTAAAGTAAAGGATCAGCGAAAAAGAGGAAGATGCTCAACAAGATGGATTGACACAGTGGTTGCAACAATGAGCTTAAGCATAACAACAATTGTGAGGATGGCACAGGACAGGGTAGTGTTTCAGTCTGTTGTACACAGGGTCACTATGAGTTGGAACCAACTCAAAGGCACCTAACAACAACAATGATAAGACCACTTGGACCCAGGGAGAAGAGAGAAGGACTGGACATTGGGGGAGAGGAAGGTTGGGGAGATAAGGGACATGCCTATTCTAAACTTATTTAAACAGAGTAGGTCTTTAAGACCATCTAGTCAGTTGTTTGGAGTCTTGGTGGTGCAGTGTTTAAGAGCTTGGCTGCTAACCAAAAGGTCAACAGTTCAAATATACCAGCTGCTCCTTGGAAACCCTACAGGGCAGTTTTACTCTGTCCTATAGGGTCACTATGAGTTGGACTTGATTCGATGGCAACAGGTTTGGCAGTCAGTTGTTAACGTGAAAAGGTTAACACAGTTAACATGCTCAGCTACTAACTGAAAGGTCGGAGGTCTGAGTCCACCCATAAGCACTTGGGAAGAAAGGCCTGGCAACCTGCTTCCAAAAACCAGCCACTGAAAACCCGATGGAGTACAGTTCTACTGTGACACATCTGGAGTCAGTTGTTTACTGGAAACCTTCCCTGCAACAGACAAAGGAGCTTGGGTAAAATTTAAATTGCTTGGGTAAAATTCAACTTTGTTCATGGGCAGCATTGACAAGGCTGGGGGAGAGAAGAGGGGTTGGGGCTGGTTCACTCTCCTAGGCTGGACCATCCGTGGGTCTTTGGGAGGCCACTGTCAAGACGCTGGTGCCCATGTGCACAGCCAGCCTAGGATGGCCTAGGATGGCTACACTACAGGAGGTTTCTCCCTGCTTCTCCTGGGAACTAAACATTTTGATTAGGATACAGTTTGGGCATCACTCAGAAATCACTTAAAGTCAATTCCCAAATTTCGGGATCCTCAGAGGTGCACTAAGAAGGGCTTCACTGCTTACAGGAGAAGAGCAAACAAAAGTCCTGCCCTATCAATTTACCAATGGATTTTTCCACACATCTTATGCCTTCTCCCTTCCTGCTTTAAGCCACGTTAGCATTTGCCAAGAAAGGTCTGAATTAATGTGCATACCGCTCCTCCAAGCGCAGCCAATATTCTTGTTCTTGAAATTAGAGATGGGGAAACCCAATGACAAGCGTTCACACCTCGCTGGGCAGAGTCCACCTTCTGTCTGTCTCTTCCTCAGCGTCCCGCTGAAATTTTGTGCCCAGTGATGACGGCCGCCATTTGTGTGGAGCCATCACCATTGGGGTGGGGGAGAATATGCAATGAGTCTTTTAATTGCCCTTTAATTATTTTATTTCTTTGGGTGAAAATCCACACAGCAGAACATACCAATTCAACAATTTCTACATGTACGATTCCGTGACATCGCTTATATTTTTCAAGTTGTGTAACCATTTTCGCTATCTTTTGCAAATTATTCCATCAACATTAACATAAACTCACTGCCCCCCTAAGCTACTTTTCTACCCTTTCAAGTTGATGTTGTTAATTTGATCACATATAGATAATTCTCTTAAAGAGCACAATGCTCAAAGCTAACTTACATTGTTTGGTTTAAAGATGACTTCAGGGGCTATTTTCAGTTCAAGGTTTAAAGATTATCTCAGGGCAATAGTTTTGGGAGGGTCATCCAGCCTCAATGGCTCTGGAAAGTCTGGTGTCCATGAGAATTTAAAATTCTGTTTGATATCCCCCACCCACTCCCCTCCTTTGATGAGTTTTCTTCTATAGAATCTTTGATCAAAACGTTCAGTAATGGCATCTAGGCACCACCCAGGTCTTCTGGTCTCATGGCAAAGGAGGCAGCTGTTCATGGAGTTAGCCACACATTCCAGTCCCTCCTCCAATTCC
Source organism: Elephas maximus indicus (assembly GCF_024166365.1). Lineage (NCBI taxonomy): Eukaryota > Metazoa > Chordata > Mammalia > Proboscidea > Elephantidae > Elephas > Elephas maximus. Next base: position 82,584,206 of record NC_064831.1, on the reverse strand, counting down.
TAATTCTCCTTCTCCTGCAGTGAGTCTTTTCTATAGTCTCAAAGGTTTCCACCATCCTTTTAAAAACCCCTGTGTGGTAGAGAAAATGAGGTGGCAGGTAGGAGGCCCAGTATGGGAGGTGAGAGGAATGAGAAGCAACCAGGCAATTTCAATACAAAAAAGTAGCTAAGAGCAGCTTGGGCCGATGGAGACAGGCAAACCTCATTTACTAGCTGTGTGACCTCAGGAAGGTGCTGGAACCTCTCTGAGTCTCCTTTCCTTGTGTGCAAAGGGGTGAACAGGGCGGTTATGAAGAGTGAATGAGATGACCTGTCCATAGCAGACAGGCTGGCACAGCATCACACACACATACAACAGTTGCTGGGGAGTCAGTTCTGACTCATGGTGACCCCAAGTGTGTTAGAGTAGAACTGTGCTCCACAGGGTTTTCCATGCTGGTTTTTTGGAAGTAGGTCACCAGGCTTTTCTTCTGAGGTGCCCCTGGATGGACTTAAACTCCCAAACTTTTGGTCAGCAGCAGTCTGAGTGTGTTAAATGAACAGGAGGGGTGGGGCGCACCCTGGGCAGGTACAGTCTCCCTGCACAAGGCCTCCCCCCGCCCCTGAGGGTTTCCTTCCTTCCTTGGCCAGGCTCCACCCTGCCTGGGGAAGCTGACAGCGCCAGCCTTTCTCACCCTTCCCCAGAAGAACATTCCTCCAGGCCTTAGTCATTTGTATTGTTGTTTTCTTCCCTCAGTGTGTGTCTTTCTCACTCCCTGCTAATGAGATGGTCAAACAGATGCTGTGCTCCAGAGTCTTTCTGAGGAACCTAGGTGGAGGGGCTGGCTGCAGGAGAGGGGAGGGAGGAGGAGGCAGAATCAGAGGCTCTGCCTCGCTCCCCATCCTGCAACCATGTGTGTCAGAACTGGCAACCCTAAATCATATCGATATTTTGGGTTGTCATATCCCATTACGGCCTTGGCGCTAACATGCTGTCTCCTGAGGCCTCCATCAGCCCTGCTGCTCTCCCGGTTTCTCTCTCCCACAGACCTTTATGTTTCTAATGTTTATCCCTTGGAAACATGAGCATGAGTTCTTTCCTACTGGGTGCCATCGAGTACATCGTTTTTTGGACAGTTATCTTTGTTCCCTGGAGCCATATGGCCTGGGTTCAAATCCCCGCTCTGCAACTTACTAGTGGTGCGACTTTGGTGGAGTTAACTGCTCTATGCCTCAGTTTCCTCATCTGTAAAATGGGGATAATAATGACATGGACCTCATAGGATTGTGGACAGAAGTGCAAGTGTTAATATAGCTAGAGTGCTTAGAATATCATTTAACCTCCAAACCCAAACCCACTGCCGTCGAGCCGATTCTGACTCATAGCGACCCTACAGGGCAGAGTAGAACTGCCCCATAGTTTCCAAGGCGCGCCTGGAGGATTTGAACTGCCGACCTCTTGGTTAGCAGCTGCAGCACTTAATCACTATGCCACCAGGGTTTCCTTTAGAATATCGTTTGGGACAGCGCAAATATGTAAAATAATGACTTAGCTGTTATTGTTATTCCCTGTTGGTATTGGCCTCCTTGGGGAAAAAAAACACGTGAGGAGTTTCCTTTCCTGAAGCGATTCCCTCAGTTTCCCTTAAGGTCCCAGACTCCAGAGTACTAGGTTTTAGGGACCAGTAACATTTCCAAAAATTTGGGGCTCAAGGTTAGGGAGTCAGGGTCACTAACTTCTTTGGTCAAGAAAAAGTATTATTACAACTACCATCTACCATCATTCTCTTCCATAAAAGATAGGACATGTTAATGGCCCAGGAGGGAAAAAGGAACATTACCTCAGATATATACAAGAGTTCTTCTCAAACGACGAGAATTGGGAACTTGACACTAACATAATTGTCAGCGCTACATTGTGCTTTTTGTTTTCCTCCTTTTTTTCCATTTGGATGGCCGCCCATCTGCGGAGCGCATTTGGGAACTACCAACAAACTTAGGGGTCATCTCAAACCCCACCACTGGCCAGAAGGCTCGAGGCGGAGGAGAAATTGTAGCCCTGGGCAGAAAGAGGGGCCAGGAAGTAGAGCTGAGGGCTCCAGCATTCCTTGAACAAAAACAAAGCGGGCGCGCGCGCTGGGGAAACTCCGGGACCCAGAGCGCCTCTGTCTCTCACACACAGCCACACCGCCTGGTGGGACGCGGAGCTGCCCGGAGCAGCGAATCAAGACTCCGATCTACGGGAAATCTTGGGGGACGCCGCGGCGCGTGGAACCGCGTCTGCCAACGTGCGGAACAGACACCTGTCCTGTCGGGCCACTGCTCTCTCCCCAGCTGGAGCGTTCCCCTCCGCCCAAGCCCAAGCCCGTGACAGGTGAAGCTGAGAAAACGCCAAGACAAACAGGTCCCCCGTCGGGACACCGGGCGGCTTCCTGGCTGAGTGACGAATTGCAGGCGACTGGGGAGAATTTAAAACCAGCCCCACTGCGACCCAGGAGTATGACTAATCTCAACACTTAAGGACTGGCCTTACTTAGCACCGAGAGACAGAGGGCAGGCAAACCCCAGTCTCTGAGGCAGTCACAGGGGACGGTTCCTGGGGTGCAGATGGCACCCCCCCAACCAGAGCACCTCTCCAGGAGGTGGCTCTGTCCCCGCCCTCTGGCAGGAGACAGCCACCGACTCACCGGCTGACGCTGCCACACTCGTGCCTTTCTCAGTCAGCCTCACTGTATCTTCTGTCACTCTAATGCATGTTTCTTGAGACAGCTGAGAGATGTCAGGCTCCTGAGTTTACCTAGGATCCATGCAGCTACTTCATGCCTTGACTGGCTTGACCAGTGTTTTAGAATAAAAACAAGTGTTACATTCCTGGGTGGTGCAAACAGTTTGTGCTTGAATACTAATCTAAGGATTGGAGGTTCAAATTCACCCAGCGGTGCCACAGAAGAAAGGCCTGGCAATATTTTCTTTAAAGCTCTCAGCCAAGAAAACACTATGGAGTAGTTCTCCTCTGTAACAGGTGGAATCGACAGCAACAGGTTTGGCTTGGCTTTGATAGAAGTATTGAAAAAGGAAAACCTCTGGGATGATGCGCACTGACTTCTCACACTTCGTACTTTCTCCATGTCTCAAACACAACTTCCAGCATCCTTTAGAGTGGCCAGCCCTTGCAATTTCACAGCCGGCTCCAAGTTCCTCCTCTGCTCTTACCACCGGTATGCAAGCCTGTAAGGTGATAAAGATAGAACTGATGCTTCCTGTCTAGGCAGGAGGGAGGATGGCTGGGTGCAGCTGGAGAGGCGCTGCAGGCTGGAAGGGCGTTCAGGAGAATAAAGACCTGGGCAGAGGCTTGGGGCTCTCCAACTTGGCTTTTTATCTAACTGGCAGTGGGCAAATCTGCCACTGGATCCTCCTCTTTTACAAACTAGAAAGGGGCTTTCATTTCCGTTGCACATCCTCCAACATTCTGAAAGTATGGGGTAATGTCACAGGCAGACAGTGCCTTTAACTGAGCTGTGCTCCCTGTGTTGGATGCTTGGGAAAGCAGTGGGCTTCCTGATCAAGCGGAGGGTGTCTGACATTAGGAGAAGAAATACCTTTTAGGTCCCAGGGTGGCACAAATGGTTTGCGCTTGACTAGTAACCAAAAGCTTGGCAGTTCAGACCCACTCAGAAGTGCCACAAAAGAAAAGCTTGGCAATCTGCTTCCATAAAGATTACAGCCAAGAAAACCCTACAGAGCTCCATTCTACTCTGTAATACGTGGGGTGGCCATGAGTGGGAACTGACTCGACGGCGATGAGTTTTATATCTCTTTCGGGGTAAAGAGACTTAGGGCCTATTTTTGCCGTGTCCTAGGCGCATAGTTTGCTCATTCAACAAATTATGGACTTCATATATCCAGTTGCCACTGAATGGATTTTGACTCATAGTGACCCCATGTGTGTCAGAGTACAACTGTTCTCTATAGTGTTTTCAATGGCTGAGTTTTGAAAGTAGATCACCTGGCCTTTCTTCTGAGGTGCCTCTGGGTAGACTTGAAACTCCAGCCTTTCGGTTAGCAGCTAAGCACATTAACTGCTTGCACCCTAGGGACATGGACTTCAGATACTAAGCCAAATACTCAGCATAAGGGCTGGAAGGAAGGGATGAATAAAACATAATTACGGACTCCATCTCCATAGGATGTTAGCAGGGCAGGATAATAAGGGCTCACACACAAGGGACAACTAACCCGGATTGTCAGGGCAGGGTAATGCTTTGCAAAGGAGGTGACGCCAGACCTTGGCCTTGAAAGAGGAGACAGGGCCGCCAGGGGCAAAAGAGATGGGGACTAGAAGAATAGTGTGTGCACGGAGGGTGTTCCAGCCAGGAGGAACAGCATGTGCAAAGGCTCGGAGGTATGAATCATGGTGCATTCTGGGGAACAGTGAGCCATTCAGAATTTCTGGATCCCAGGGTATGGGAGGAGCAGGAAAGAAAGAGGCTGAAGAGGGAGGCAGGGGTCAGATCATGCATTGTCTTGCATGCTATGTTAAAAGCACTGGGGAGCCTTTATAGAATTCCACTCTCTCTGAGAAATATTTATAATTTGTATTTTACAGCAGTTGCAATTTCTAGATCCTAAACAGTTTTAAAACCTAGCAACCTTGCTTTACAAGGGGGAAAGAGCCCCTGCGTTGTGAATCGGTCTCTAAGAGGAATATCTATTTACAATTTAAATTTGATGTTAGGAACAGTTGGCAACAAAGACTTGGAGCCAGTAAGTTAAAACCAGACCCTTTTTTCTCTCCTATTTTATACCTGAGTGAAGTACACCTTGATGGGGGAGAAGAATGAGATTTCCCCCAAAAGAGTTGTATCACCTTGAGCAAATACACATGCACCTTACAGAGAGCATGGACTGCGGCTGCTCAAGGCCATTTTCTTTCACATCCACCTGACTCACCCCCTACAGGTGCACTACCCTCACTCTCAGCTGATAGCAATAGCTGCTCCCTGCTCACGGATCAATTGCAGTTGTTAGTGGTCTTTGAGTCAGTCCCCAATTCGTGGTGACCCCCTGCACAATGGAAAGAAACACTGCCCAATCCTTCATCATCGCCACTATCATTTGTGGATCAGACCATTGTGATCCATAGGGTTTTTATTGGCTGCTTTTTGGAAGTAGACTGCCAGGCCTTTCTTCCTAGCCTGTCTTAGTTTGGAAGCTCTGCTAAAACCTGTTCAGCATGACAGCAACATACAAGCCTCTGCTAACAGATAGGTGGGGGCTGTGTATGAGGTACGTTGACCAGGAATTAAACCTGGGTCTTCTGCATGGAAGGTGAGAATTCTACCACTGAGCCACAACTGGCCCCTGCTCATAGACCTAGTCCTGGCTAATGATCAGAGCTATCCTCTCCTTGTCTATCACTTTCCTAGATAGGGCCTGCTGTTTGGCTGGGGTGTGCCAGGACCACTGGCCACAGCGTACTGGATAGTATCGGTTCTGACAGATCCAAAGTCCATTCTAACAGGTCGGTGCTCCTGAGGGACTAGTTGTTAAATGTTTTTAATATCACCCCTCCTCCAGACCCAATCATACCCAATTCATATGGTATGTAGAAGTGGGGAAGGCCCGTTCAGCTGACACCAGAAGTAGGTTTGCACTGTAATAAGTCTTCCCTCCTCCAGAAGCTTTACCCCAAGGCCCTGCCTGAGTCTACGATACTCACGCCCATGGCAGTGTGAGCTTGTCTGGCATGCTAGGGGTTAATGCTATTCTGTCTTTTATCACCATGCTGAATTGGTTGGACCAAAGTGACATTTGGGGAGACAGACCCTGAAGTGTCTCTCCAGTCTTCTTCGTTCACCTTCCCACTTTCCAAACTAAGGCCAGAACGTGCTCTTAGGAAAGCAGATAAGAAGAACTCTGGGTCCTCAGAAAAACTCTGGGGAGTGAGCTAGAAAGTCCAATCCTGAAAGCTATTTCATATTACTGTAGGAGGCAACTAATTCAGAGGGCAGGGCAGTCTAACACGGTGGTCAAGAGCATGGGCTTGGCTTCCCATAGAACTAGAATCAAGCACCTGTTTTAACCCTAGCAAGTTATACAACCTTTCTGTGCCTCAGTTTCCTCATTGATAAAATGGAGACATCAATAGGACCTAGCTTAGGGGGTGTCTTAGTTATCTAGTGCTGCTAGGATAGAAATACCCTAAGTGGGTGGCTTTAACAAATGGAAATTTATCTTCTCAGTTTAGGAGGCTTGAAGTCCGAATTCAGGGTGTCAACTCTAGGGAAAGGCTGTCTCTCTGTCCACTCTGAGGAAGGTCCTTGTCTCTTCTGAGCTTCTGCTCCTGGACAATTTTCATGTGGCTTGGCACCTCTCTCCCCATCTCTGCTTCTCTTACTTGCTTGTTTAATTTCTCTTATATCTCAAAAGAGATTGACTTAAGACACGTCCCACGCTAATCCTGTTTCATTAACATAGCAAAGACAACCCATCTCCAAATGGGATTATAATCTCGAGCATAGAAGTTAGGATTTACAACACATATTGTGGGGGGGGGGGTACAATTCAATCCATAATATTCTACTCTTTGCCTCCCCCCAAAGTCATGTCTTTGCCACATTCAAAACACATTCGCCCCATCACAGCATCCTAAAAGTCTTAAATCAACTCCAACTCCAAAATCTCATTTTCTGAATCATATAAATCAAATATGGATGAGACTTTAGGGCTATTCCTCCTGGGGCAAAATTCCTCTTTATCTGAGAACGTGTGAAATCTAGAATACAAGTTATCTGCTTCCAAAGTGCAATGGTAGAACAGGCACAAGGTAGACGTTGCTGCTACGAATGGAAGAAACTGGAGAGAAAGAAGGGATAATGGATACTAAGCAAGTCCAAAACCCAGCAGAACAATTTACATTAGCTCTCAAGGCTTGAAAATAATCCTCTGTTCTCTGAGACCATCTGAGTAATGGCCCTGCCCTCTAGACTCTGGGTGTCTGCCACACGCTCTGAATTCTGGGTAGAGGCCCCTCGACCATGGGCTTTAGCTCTGCCTCTCAGGCCCACAGGGATGGCAACTCTGCTCCCTCATCTTTGGATGGACCCATTCTCCTAGTCCATCTGAGTGGCAGCCTCACCTCTTATGTCCCTTGGGCATGGCAGTCCTGCCTGCTTGGCTTTGGCGGCAGCCTCATCCCCTGGCACTCCTTAATAGCAGTCCCACACCCTGGAACTGAGCTGGCAAAGATCCAACTCTTTGAAACCTTGGAGGCTGTGGCCCCACTCTTTGAGATCCAGGAGACCATGGCCTCACCCTTTGAAACCGAGAAGGTGCTGCTTCCTGTGTTCCTTCCTACAGTTCTGCTGGTCCAGGAATGATCTTTTCCTTTCTTGAAGGACAACAGATGTAGCTCCTTTGGCCTGTAGAATTCCAAGAGGCAGGAAGCATTCTTTCCTTTCACTCTTTCTCTGTCCCTTTCATACTAAGTTGATGGGTTTTCTGGTACGGTAGTTGGTTAGATCTATCAGCCTCAGGCTTAATCTCTTTAGTGATTGTGTATCCATGTCCTTGGTCAACCATTCTAGGACACGTGTCCTTAGTTTGTACAGCAAAACTTTCCAAATCTTTTAAGTTCTGTTTTCATTTTGCACAGTTCATTTTAAAGTCCATCTCTTTCCTTTCACATTTTACTGTAAGCAGCAAGGAGAAACCACGGGACCCCTTTAAGATCTTGCTTAGAAGTCTTCTCAGCCAAATATCCAAGTTCATCACTTACATGTTCTACCTTCCACCAAGCATTTGAACATAATTCAGACAATTTCTTTGCTACTGCATAAAAAGCATTGCCCTTCCTCCATTGTCCAGTCACTTGTTCATCATTTTCTTGTAAAGTCTCATCAGAAGCACATTTAATGTCCAGATTTCTAGCAACATTCTGTCGCTGGCACCCTATGTATTCTCTAAGATGATACTTTCTCTACAGTTCTCACTTTCTTCTGATCCCTCACCAGAATTGCCTTTACATCCACAATTCCACCATCAGTCTCTTCAAGGCAATCTAGGCTTTTACTATTAGGTACCTTAAAACTCTTGCAGCCTCTACTCACTACCCAATTCCAAAACCATTTCCACATTTTAGGTGTCTGTTAGAGCAGCACCCCACTCTTCTGGTACCAAATTCTATCTTAGTTATCTGGCACTGCTACAATAGAAATAGCATAAGTAGGTGCCTTTAACAAGCAAAATCTTATTTTCTTACAGTTTAGAGGCTAGAAGTCCAAATTAAGGGTGTCAGCTCTAGGGGAAAGCTTTCTCTTTCTATTGGCTCTGGAGGAAGGTCCTTGCCTCTTCTGAGCTTCTGCTCCTGGGTGATCTTCATGTGGCTTGACATCTCTCTTTTCCCATCTCTTTTATATCTCAAAACTATTGACTCAAGACACACCCTACGCTAATCCTGTTTCATTAACATAGCAAAGAATGAATTCCCAAATGGGGCTATAACCGCAGGCATACAGGTTAGGATTTACAATGCATATTTTGCGGGGGTGGGGTGGGGGGGACACAATTCAACCCATAACAGGGGGCTTGGTGAGGAGTTGGTGAACTAGTACTTTAAAGCAGTTAGCAAGGTACCTGGTACCCAGAACTCAACACACATGGTAGTTCTTGGTGTCATTGGTAGGTAACCAGTGGGTTGTCATGAGGATGAAACATGTTAATGTCTATAAAGCACTTGAAGTAGCTCCTTGCTCTCAGCAAATAATAAATGCGATCACCACCATCTTCATCTCCATCATCATCACAAGGACTACGTTATTGCTAGTTATTCACCTCCCCTTTAACCAAAGTTCTGTAGCTCCTTTATGATCAGAGGAACTCATTTTAGGATGAGGACACTGGGTTATAAGCAGGGGTTCGAATCAGTTCTTCCTAGCTCAATTATGGCTGAAGAAGTGACACATTAGGCTCTTGAAAGGGCTCACTATACCTCTTCTGAGTTTCCCATTTCAGGGCTTTGACCCGTCATTTTTCCCATTCTGGGTATGGTTCCAGATCACTCAAATTAAAAAATTTCAGGTCTCTTCTGCTTTCACTTTGTCAGCCATAAATGAACCGATTCGAACTGGTTTGAAGTCCTGGTTACAAGCTAGGAGATCTGTGCAGTCCTGCCCCATCCTCAGTGAACCAGCATATAACCCTAGATATTTTAAGTGATGTTGCTTCTCAGGCTCAACACTACCTAAAAAAAAAAAAAAAAACAGTTGCCATTGAGTCTATTTCAACTCATAGTGACCCTATAGCACAGAGTAGAACTGCCCCATACAGTTTCCAAGGCTGTAATCTTTACCGAAGCAGACTGCCACATGTTTCTCCTACAGAGTGGCTGGTGGGTTTGAACTACTGACCTTTTAGTTAGAAGTGAGCTTTTAACCAGTGTGCCACCAGGGCTCCTCAGCAAATCTCCCTAGTCAGTAAAAAGAGGAGGTTTGTGTAGGGGAAGCCTTACAGTCCCTTCCTGTGATAAGGCTCTAGGAGTCTCAGCCTTCCCAAGGATTCTGTGTGCCCATCTCTGGGTCAGTGATGGATAGCCATCCTATGATGTTTATTGAATACATTGTGTTTCAGGTTTTGGCAGCTCCACGGTGGGCATGGAAGGCATGCCTTCTGCTCTTATGGAGGTTACAATCAAGACTAAAGCCCAGTGGACAGCCCGAAGATTTTAATTCACAACTTGGTCTCCAAAACTCAGAGAGCTGCTTGAGTTGGAGCCTCTCCCCTCTCTGAACTGGCTCCTAGGCTGCTGGGCAGAGCTGTTTGGGTGCTTTTCAGGAACTCATCTTTCCACATTTCCTTCTCCCCGGGGAGGTGTTTCTACAAGCCAGAGAGTGAGAAATGTAACATTGAAAATGATCAGTTAACAGGAAAAGAGACACATCCGTCTCAGAAAAAGTCCTCTGTTGAAAGCCCTGCCCTTCACACACATGTTATAGGATTCCTCAGGCAGGACAGGACCACTGAGACCACATCAAAGTTCTCATTTTGCAGGAAAGAGAATCCAGAGCTCCAGGAAAGGGAATCTCAGATTTTGTTCCTCCAGACAACACATGTGTGATTTTCTTCCCTCACATGCTCTTCATTCCTTAATTCTTGGAAAAATTACCCCAAAGGGAGGCTCCCTCCCTCCTTTCCTCCCTTCCTCGCTCTTTCTTTTCTGTCTCTCTCTCTCCTTCTTTCCTTCCTTCTCTCTAACAGATCACAGGGAACCAGCCATTACTTTCTTTTTAGGACCATTGTTTTCTCCAGGGACTGACACTGGCAGGCAATTCTCAATCTTCTCTAGCATAGGCCAAGATCAAGTTGGTGAAGGTGGGCAGGGCTGGCACAATAGCACCATGAACTTGAGTATGATTTGCAGTCTCTGGGAAGGTCCTGCTCCTGGAGCCCCTCTTTGGCCGGTGTGCCAGGCATTTACTTGTGCTGAGCCCCAGCTGGCCAAAGTTGAGTTTGTACATGGATTAAGAAAGTGACGGTGTGAACAGATGTAAGGGGTTGCTGGGATTTCCATCCTCTGCCCCAAGTCTTTCCTCCTTCAGCCATGGCGAGTCCCTGACATGCCTCCATTCCTCGAGCTTAAGTATGTGTGAGACTGGAGTTCTGACCAGGGCTGCTACATCTGACTGGAGGTGGGTCTCTGGCCTGGGTCATGACTGGTCAAGCTAGGGGTCAACATGAGGGCGAGGGGTACCAGATCAAAGGAATAAGTCACAGAGGATAACACATTTGACCTGTTTGGCTATTTTCCCCAGGGTCAGCCCAGGCAGGGGCAGGATAAAAAGAAGCAGGAACCTCCAAGTGAAACAGACCCCAGGGGACACACCCACAGCAGAAGAGCCCTGGGGTTTAAATTACATGTATAAACGTCCTTCTTGGCTCAGGTTTTTGCGTTTATTCCTAGATACCCTTGTTGCAACAACCTGATGTGTGCAGTAGAGACTTCACAATGCATTTGGCAAGAAAATGCAGCACTATGTGCAAAGCGATTTCCTGATTGCATTTTAAAAAATGAAAGTCCTTGGTACACAGAAGGTATTCGCTGAAAGTTCGGTGAATGGATGAGCTGGAGGATGCATGAATGAGTGTCGTTTTTTACAGCAGAACAATGGGCAGCTGCGGATCCTTTCCTATCTCATGGGCAACGGTCAGCAAGTGACCACACCAGGCAGAGCCCACGTCTGGGAGAAGAAAAGGGGTGCCTAGGGGCTTCCTCCCCACTGCTTCCTCCATCACCCCAAAACTTAACTTGCCCGTTTCCCTTTCCTACCCGTGTTTTGAGGTGAACAGGAGAGTAATGCGTTTCTCTGTCTCCATGTGGGAGCTAGTGGCGCGTCGTCTATTAACTGCACAGCATTTGGCAAAGTTTTCGAACTCTTGGGGAAACCAAGTTCCTGAGGATGGGGAGGAAGCAGCCGAGGAGCGAGGATCTCTTGAAGGGCGGAGTTCAGAGGAGGAGTTCTGGGGTTACAGAGGCGGGCAGGAGCAGGACAGCAGGAAGTAGAGCCCGCCCTTAAGCGCCTCGGCACCCTGGGCTCTGGACTGGCATCTCCCATTTGAGGGAACTGACAGCGTAAATGCTCATCAACTCGCGCTGATAATGAATGAAATAGCAAATGGGACAAAGAAGCGGCTCAGGCGGCGCGGTTCTCGCGGAGGGTGTCTGGCTCAGCACTACCCCAAAGAGGAAGGGGCTTGCGCACTCTGCGACCTCACCTTCTGGCTGGCCTGTGCCAGGAGGCTTTCCTCAGGGACCCTCAGATACCCGGCTGCCTCCCTACCCACCCACCGCCCTTTGGCGACTCTTTGTGGCGCCCCAGCGAAGGGGCTGGGCCTGGCCGGCTTCGGGTGCGAGCCTCCACCTCCTGTACCCACGGCGGGTGCGTCCCGCGCTGCAAGTGTGCGCTCTTGATAGGCCCGCGACAGGGCAGGGGCTCGCCGTCCTGCCGCACCTCTCGCGGGGGGAGTGCCGGGGTGTCCTAGCACATCTCGCTGGGGAGATCGTGAGAAAAAGCGAGGGCAAGACCCCTCACTAGGTGCGCAGAAGCCCACCGGGCAGTGGTACGGACTTCCCCGAAACATCTCAGTCCCAGGGTTGCAAGCTGAGTGTCGGGGGCGGCAGGGCTGGTTGAGCATCCAAAGACAGGGAAGGGCGGGGGTCTCAGCCCCGCCCCGCGCGCCCCGCCTCCAGCGGTGCCAGCCGGCACCCCAACGCTGAGCTCCCCGGCCGGCGGGAGGCGTGTGTGCGTGTCTGTGTGTGTTGAGGGGACACCCCCGTTGCCGGGAGCGGGTGCAGAACCCCCGCCCTCCGCTCTGGCCCGGGGATACCCTCCCCAGCGCAGAGATCCCCCGCGCACCCCCTGCCCACTTTGCCAAGGCGAGAAAGCGGCCGAACCGGAGACAAAGAAACTCCTGCCTCCTCCACTCTCGGGCCCTCCGCCCGCCTCTGACACTCCCCGGGGCCCTCCCTGGACCCCGCTGACACTACGCGCGGACCCACCAGAGGAAGGGGCAGGGCGGCGAGTCTGCCCCCCGACGCTGGCCATCTGGGGGTCGTCTTGCCCCTTGCCCAGCGAAGCCCCACGGCGGCCGCGCCCCCACCCCCCGCTCCCCAAACGGTCCCGGGCCCCCCGCACCGCCACCCCCGACCCAAACCGTCCCCCACCTCCCCAGAGGAGCGACAGGGGGAGCGGCGCACACAAAGCGGGGGCGGAGTACCAGGGTGGGAGAGGGAGCGATCCCGCCATTGCCGGCCCGGTCCCCGGCGCAGCTGTTTACCCGATTTCTTCTTCGATCTCCGAAATGTCTGCGAAGATGAGGAAGACCACTAGCAGCGTGAGCGCGGCCAGCATCCAGCTCCGGAACTGCAGCTGCATGGTTGGGTCGTGCCCGCTGGGACCCGCGCGGGCTGGCGCGAGAAGCGGGCTGGAGGGCTGAGCGGCGGGCGCCGGAGCTTCCCCGCGGTGCGCGGCGGGGCAGACACCCTGCGCTCCGGGCGAGTCCGGCCGGCGGCGGCGGCGGCGACAGCGGCGGCAGACAGGGTTGCTCAGGCGCCGCGAGCCCGCTTGCTCCCTCTCGGCCCCCGCCCGCCCCTCCCCGCCCCGCCCTGCGCCCGCCCCGCGCGGGGCTCCACGCGCAGTTTGACAGCTTTGCTCCGCGCCTCTGCTCGCCTCCTCCCCCCCCGGGCAACTCCAGCGTCCAGCCGTTGGCCTTTACAGCTCCCGAAGTGCGGCTTGTCCAGCTTCCCAGGGCGCTGGGTTGCGGCCGGAGCCCGCCACTCCCCCAGCTAACGAGGCTGGGCTCGGGGGACCCGTGCGTCTGGGTGCCGAGGGGAGCCCAGGGAAGAGCGCGCAGCACCCGGCGCTCGCAGCCGGTTGGCAAACGCCCTCCTTCGCCCGCTCTTTGTCCAGCGCCCTCGCTTTCTCGCAAAGTTTTCCCGACACAAAGACCAACACCTGGGGACAGCCCCCAGCGCGCGGCAAAGAGGCGGTTTCAGCAAAGCAGATGTTTCAGCACCTGACGAATTAGGAGGGGAGGTGGGGGAAGGGGAAGAGAGAAGAAATACCCGAGACCGGTCAGCTCGAGCCGGGATGCTGATTGCCATTTGTGGGCGAAGTGCTCAGCCCTAGAGAAACAACCGATTCCAGGCGGTCATCTTATTCTCCATTTATAGGTCCCGAACCCAAGTCCAGAGAGGATCCCTGAGTTGCCTGAGGTTACAGAGCTGGCGATTGAACCCTGGCTCCTGCAGGACTGGCAGCTCTACCCACAATGGCAGACTCGGCAGCCACTCTGCCTTGGCTGTCCTGGTGCTGACTATGGCTGTGCTTCGTTCCCCCAGCTCTTACTCTCTCCTCGCAGAATCAATAACCCCTGGAGTCCTATCTTGATCAAAAGGCCTCCTAGAAAATATGGTTCTCACAAGAGGTAATGCTCCTCATGCTGAATATTTTACGCTACCTCAGCCTTAGACAGTTTAACTCAAATTACATTTTGCACCTGCCATTAGCCAGGGGTGGAAAGGGCCCCATAAAGTTTTACTGGAATTAGATAATTACTTACTTTTTTCTTGAACTAATTGTAACAATTCCTAAAATCAGGAAATGTAACTTTCCAGAAATTATCATCTGGTTTATGAAAGGGTTGTTGGGGCTTGAGTGTGGGGAGAAGAGTCCTGTCGGAGAAGCTACCTGGAATGTGCTAAATGGTGGACAGAATGAATGCAAGGGGTCAGTTGGCTGTGTCCCCAGGGCCAGCCAAACACAGCCAGGCTGCAGAGGGGTTTGGGAAGAAGGTGGCAGCGGCCAAGTCCCTTCAGGTGAGAGCATCTGAAAGCAGTTACCTGGGGCAGGTAAGAAGGCCTGTTCTGATTTCCCCACCAAAGCACTGCTTGTGCCCAGAGTCCTTTTGTCCCTTCGTGTGTAGGGAGGATCAGGAGGGACGCTTCCAAGCTATGAGGCTGCTGGATGTTGTTGACCCAGGGAGACAGGGTCTGGCCCTCCTTGCAGGAGGATTCCCATCACTGTACCTGGAGAGCAGGATAGAGAGGCGGCCCAGAGAAGTGGGGAAAACTGGGCACTGCCTCTGGTGAGTGCAAGCAGCAATGTCTTCTCCCCCAAGGAGGGGTGTACTCATTCCCACGATGGTACTTCATTGCTGTCCCAGCTCCTTGCAAAGCTCTTGCTTCTGTTCCCTTACAGTGAGATCTTCAAGAGCACCACCTATTTTTTCTTGGAGTGAGACTTTCTGATCCTGAGCACATTGTTGGTAATCAGTCTCACTAAGAGCTGGGGACAGATACAAAAAGAAGCTTTCACATCAGTGAGGCCGATGGTCTCAGCCCTCTTGGTTCCAAATTTTCTAAGTGTCTAGATCTTCCCCTCTGCCTTTCTTAATGGGTGGTTTAGAAGCTGTGGAGTTGTGTTTTTGTTGTTGTTTTTTGGTTTTTCTGAGATGAATGGTTGGGATGTCTGAATAGGGAAGGTAAGAACAGGGTGCATCTGTCATGGTGCTCGACGTTTCAATCACTCATTTATTCACTCAATCACTCAGCAGTATTTACAGAGCACGTACCCTCTGCCAGGCCCTGTGCTGGGCGCCAGAGATACTAAAAGGAGAGGTACACATGTCCTGCCCTCTAGTGGCTCACAATACCAAGGGTCGTGAAAATGGCCCAGGAATGGGCAACATTGTGTTCCGTTATATAGCAGTTCACCATGAGCTGGAGCCAACTCAAAAACTCAATAGCAAGTAACAAATGGCTGACAGTTGAGGAGGAAGGTAGCCATACAAGGGTGGAATTATGACACAGGGTGTGAGCTACAGTCAGGCAATGGTCTCCTGAGTAGCTTTTAATTGATTAATAAGATCATCCAAAAAAGCCAGAAGGACTTGGCTAGCCTCTCTCTCCTCTGCTCTCTTCTTCCGTCTCAGACTCTTACTATCTAGAACAGAATGGAGATATCATTGCTCTGATCCCAAATTTACCCCAGGTCAGGTAAACCGCATTGCTACAAGCACTATTATAACTGAGTCGATTTCCATTTCCTATTAGGTGATCTCTGTTACCTTCCCAGGCTCAGAGTTTTCCTCCACTGGACCGAAGTGAGAAGAGTATCTATGAGTGGACCGGAAGTAGTGGCACCTTTTGTTGACCAATTCCATCCCTTCCAGAGAAATCCTTGTAACTGGACCCAGAGAGTCACGTCACTCAGGTACATCTGCTGGGAAATGGAGCCAGCTTTGTAGTGTTGATGTTATCCTTGCAACAATAGTCGTTGAGATGGGATTTTACCTGTAGGGTGATTGGAACTCTTGTGGTCATTGACCAAAGAGTGCTGTCTAGAAGCACTTAGGTCTGACTCCCTGTGGGCCAACTACATTTACAGTGATCTTTGGCCATTCACTGCCCCATGCAGTTGTCTTCAATGAATGAGTTTGTTCCTGGGATCTGGAAAGAGGAAGAATGATTGGACTGGCAGCAAGTGTCAGGCCTGCTGATGTTAGGTAAGCCAACACTTGGGCACACACTTGGCTCAGCCACCCTGGCCCCTCTGTTTAAACAAGTCATTTTTCTTGCCTTGGTCGTTCCAAGAAACTGGAAGGTCCCACCATAATCACTTCTTTAGACTGTCACTGAATGTCCAGATTACAATGTAGGAGTTCCATGAGAGAGGCAGAAGATTGAAAGTCATTATGACCCATCAACACTTTAACTCAAATTAATAGAGTGGTTTAGTTATTGAGGCAACTAATTAGGCTCTACTACCAGTTGCCCTCTAGTACGTTCAGACTCATGGCCACCACATGTGTGTCAGAGGAGAACTGTGCTCCGCAGAGTTTTCAATGGATGATTTTTTGGAAGTAGATTGCCAGACTTTCTTTTGAGGTGTTTCTGGGTCAGCTTTCAGTTAGCAGCTGGATGTGTTAACCTTCTGCACCCCCCCAGGGACTCTAATAAGGTCACCACAGCAGTCAGGCAGCCCCCTCTTATTTCCAATACTGGCTCGTTCTTCCTGCTGCCAACCTCAAGAGGTAGGGACCCTCACCCAGAGTTTCAATTCATAGAAACCCTAAAACTGTATCTCTTGTTTGCACATCTAACTAAAGTACCCCCACCCTCAGCTATCCAAGGTTTTCACCTGAACTACTCCTTGGGGGTAATAAGGTCGGTATTGGTTATAAAACTCATATCCAAGTTGCTGGTTAGGGAGAAAGGACAATTCAGGTGGTGGGGGAAGGAGGAGCGCAGACACTGAGCACACATAAGTACAGCACACTGAACCTCCTGGCAATGCTTTTGGATAGATACCAGCATTTCCATTTTACAGATGCAGAAACTGAGGCTCAGAGAGTCTAAATTGCCCGAGATGGCTCAGTTGGCAGTGAGGGAATTTTAAATCAGTCTGCCTCCCCTGGGCCTCAGCAATCGTGGATCATGTGGTCTTCGAGGTCCTCTCCAGCAAGTTAGGTAATTCTAAATGGATTTGTAAACGGGCACCACCTTGACTCCACCTGTATCCCTTTAGTTCTGGTATGTTGGAATTCAGAGCAAATCTGCCTTCGCTGACTGCACACCCTTCATCATTTAGGGGACAGTAATCATAAATCTCAATTTTCATCCTTTCACACTGGAGAGACTAGTCCTTTCAATCGTTCCAGCCATTTTTTTTAACTCAAGAATAAATAATAATTATCTCATCCAAAATTCTGACCTAGTATCTCACACCCTTCAACTCTCTCAGAAAGCAATTAAGAATGTTAAATAACTGCACAGTGGTAATGGCCTAACCTTTTTCGTGGTTTCTGAAGGAGGAGCTGTGCCCAGCTCTGCATGCGTGTATGTGCACACGTGCGTGTGTGTGTGTGTGTGTGTGCAGGGAGAGACTGTAAAGAGGTAGCCTATCATAGTCGGAATAGACTATTGTGTTTCTGCACCTCCAGTAACTTGAAGAACTTGCCTTTTCTTTTGAAATTTACACTAAATTTGAACGTTCTCACAAATGCAACGTCTCTCCGTTAAAAATCAGACTCAGAGCAGTAACAATCTGAAAAAGTAAAGGGGCACATTTGCATTCTATTTGTAACTTTTGTAAAGAGCAAAATTGTATATTAGCCAAAAACAGAAAAAGCCTATACCCAGGCAATGGCTGGAAATGTTTCTGGGAATATCAGCACAAAATCTGGGCAGGGATAAGGGAATGAACTCCACAGTGAGTTGAAGGAGGCGGTGGTGGAGCCGTGGGGGGTGGTTTCAGTTGTTGGTGAAATTTTTTTTTACCAGCTTTTCAGTTGAGATTTAAGGTAGTTTTGAACCAAAGCAGGAAGCCAGGTATCAGACAGCAGAGATGAACAGAAAGGATTGCCTCTTACGATTCTCACCAGTGCTTCCGCACAAACCATCACTCAGAATCAGATTGCTTAGCTGGCCCGACTTTGCCCAGAGTCCGGCATGGCTGCCCCCTGGTGTGGCATCCAAGGAAGCTGGCCTGTGCCGACCAGCTCTGGCTCTCAGTCCTCTGTCACTTCTCTTACCTCGGTGGGCAGCACGGACCTCCACATTCAGAGCTGAAAGGGCTGGTAGAAATCTTGTGCTCCTGCCCATCCATTCGCTCAACAAGTATTCCTTCATCATGTCTGGATTATGCTACAAAGCTGGAACATAGTGATGAACAAGGAAGGTACAGTTCCTGCCCCCCTGGGGCTTGGAGTCTAGTGGACTAGACAGATGGGAAAACCTGTGACCAAAAGACTAAGAGACAGTCCCAGGGCTAGTTTCCGAGCTAAGAACAGATCCTTGCTCTTCTGTTTCTTGGTTTAGTTCAGTGCTGTTCTCCCAGACCAGACATACACTATTTCATTTCATCTTTTTTTGGTCACGTTTCAATGAGATTGTAAACTCCCTGAGAGTAGGGACCTTTATTCCTTTTCTGGTCCCACATTGTCTAGCGTGGTAGAAACCGAATCAACACCTGTTTTCACCAAGGCCAATTTCAAGCCACCACCTTTACATCCCTGAAGGCAGAGTTGGAAAGAGATGTGCAGAAGCTTACATGATATAGTATTTCTACCATATGTATAAAGTAAATGCAAATAACCTCAAGAACATAGATAATAGTACAAAGTAGAAAATACAATAAGGGAGTGATAAGCTTTGATTTTAATATGATTTGTTTAATTATAAGCTCATATACTTTAATTTTTCACAGTGGCTGTGTTTAACAACCAATAGGAGCCATCTCCAGCATACCACCAGTGACCAGTGACAACAGGAATTTGCCACAGTTATCACCAACTTGACAAGCACCTTGGTGAACTATCATTTCTAAAGTAAACTCCAGATGGGAGCACCCTCAAAGGCATGGCCTCACTCCCCAGGAAGTTAACCTGGCAGGATCTTAGCACAAAACAAGGTTGAAGGAGAGAGCCCTCCAAGTGGATTTCCTGCCAAACGATCCCTTGGGAAACCTCTGCCACCTCTTTCCTGCCCCAGTTGGAATCCATGTCATTGTAAATCCTCCCTTTCCAGTTCTGCTGGTTAAGTTTATATAGCAGACTGGAGAAACCGTAGGGCGATCAGGAGATTGGTGGCTTTAGCCTCTTGACTGCATGAGTTTGGATTAGCTTTGGCTGCAAGCAACAGCAAACTCCAAATTCCAGTGGCTTATTTGAGACGAAGTTTATTTCTCTCATGTGAAAGTCCCCAAACAGGCAGTTAGGGCTGGTTTGGCCATGGTGCTCCACGAAGTCCTTAGGGATTCAGTTCCTTCCAGCTTTCTTCCCCACCAAGGTAAAGCCCTTTCCTTGTGGTGCATCATGTCCAGGTCCCAAGCAATAGAATACAGGAAGAGATGAAGAAGAAAAGAGAAAGTTCCTGCCAAATAGTGCTTACACCCTTTTCTTGAGACCTACCTGTAAAGGGGGAGTGGTAATGGTTCAGGGGTAAAATCCTTGCTTTCCATGTGGGAGACCTAGGCTTGATTCCCAGCCAGTGCACCTCAGTTGCAGCCGTCACCCACCTTTCAGAGGAGGCTGGTGCATTGCTTATGATGCTGGGTAGGTTTAACAGAGTTTTCAGACTAAAACAGACTAGGAAGAAAGGCCCAGCAACCTTCTTTAGAAATCAACCAGTGAAAACTCTATGAATCACAATGGTTTGTTTTGTAACCGATCACAGAGATGGCGCAGGACTGGGCAGTTTTGTTCTGTTGTGTAGGGGTAGCTATGGGTTGACTAGATGGCAGGTAACAACAACTATAGCTGCAAAGAAAGCAGGAAACAGACGTTTATTCTGGGCTTCTGTTATTAAGGAAAAAGGCAAGGACAGATATGGGGGATAACTGGTAGATTCTTCCACAGTGGGAATGGAAAAGACCATCCTTGGTTTTTCCTCTCTCCCATCTGGAGCTCTGCACGAAAATCTTCATTAATCTTGCCTTAAGGTGATCGTGTGAAACAAGAACCTGCCATAAGTCAGTGACCAGAAAATGACCAGATTTGTGGGCAACAGAGTTGTTTCTGTAGTTGAGTTTCATACTGTTGTGTCTTCCAATTTCTTAGCACCCTTCTTTGCCACATTTATTTATTGATATCTCTCTAGGGAGACGATGTAGTTACTTAGAGGATCACTTCTCAAATTGCTGGTGGTAAAGGACCAGGGTTTTGTCGTTTCTTTTTTATAATTTCCAGTTGATTTTTACCAACACATGGTGTTAATGCATTACTAGAGTTCAGTTCACGCACACATCATACCACTCACAACTCACGTCGGATGCTCTCAAAACCTCTTCATCACAAAGAGTCACTGATCACACACATAGGGTGCCGCGACAACGTGAAATTGCTACCAGTGTTTCTAAATTCTTGTCCTCAGTGAATCTACTGAGATCTCAACACGGACCAGTAACATACGGTTCACAGACCAGAGTTGGTCCATGGACTGCACTTTGTGTAGTTTCAGTTTAGAGCTGATTTTTGAAATCACGCTGATTTACCTGTTGCTATTTGTGTGATCCTGATTGCTCTAAATTTCATATTCCTTGGGATTAAATGAGAATGATAATAATACTTAACTCACAGGGGTTTAGTAAGCATGAAATAAGATAATGTATCTAAAGTACTCAGAATGCTAGCATAAAGTGTTCGTTAAATAGGGACCTTTTATTCGTATTTATGTAAAAATAGAAAGGCTGCATACGTACAATGATTAACACTGATTCTCTCTGATAGTGACATTTGAGTTACTCTTTATTTTTCTTCTTCATACTTTTCTCTGTTTTACCAATTTTCTACAATGATCATAAATAACTCTAATCAAGAAAAAGTCATTAAAATTTGTTATACCTATTTTCTCTGCACTGATTTTCTTTGCCAGAGTTTAATTCTTTCTCATAACCCAATATAAACACATATATTTAGTCAAATTGACTTTGCAAACAATTTCCGACCTGCCTTTGATCTTTTTTAAGTGTTTCCCTAATATTCCTCTTGCAATTTCCAGGGAAGGAAAACACGGTCTACAGAACTTTCCCTGCTGGCTTTGGAAGCACCGGGACTGCTTCAGGTCCTCCCTGTCACAAACTTCTCACCTGCTCCCTTCTGGTCATCACCTAAACTGGGCTCCTCTGTTGATTGTTCTGTGTCACACCCAAACCCCAGCTTCCAGAGCAAGGGGGTGAGTCAGAGAGATACAGGCAGGGAGAGGAGAAGGCAGCTTCCAACTCTGCTGCTGGTAATTTTGTGCAGGCAATACCCATAGAAGAAGATATCCAAAGGTTTAGGGAAACCGGAATGTTAGAGTGGGTTTCTCATGTCGGGCCTACTGACCCACCTTATACCACAACTGTAAGCAATAAATGTGTGAAGGGAGCCCCAGCATCCTTGAAGACTGCTGTGATTGCTCTTCTATGTAGGTCCGATTTTACAGTGCATTCCACCGAGTTGAGGAACCTAACTACAATGGGGGTGATTGGATCCCAGGGCAGCAAGCACCCAGTGGCAGTACTTAATCACCAAAAGACAAGAGTCAAAGCAGTAATCAGAAAAGTCTGTCTTGCATGGATTCATGATGTTGGCTGCTTAGTCACGGTGTCCCTAGGAGTAAAATAGATGGGAAGCCTACTACTTGGCCTGTACAAGCAGAAGAATTCTAGGTCAAGTGAAAGGCAGTCTAAGTTGAATGGCCAAAACAGAGAATCACGACGCCTCAACCCATTCTCAGACTTGAGCCAGTTTATAGACCTACAACCCCTTGGATGAAGGGGAGGCCGGGTACCCTTGAGGAAGGATCCCATTCCCTGTACCCAGAGTCTTAGTCTGGGTTCTTTAGAAGGAAAACCAAATCTATAAATATGTAGACTTACAACGAAATGGCTCATGCAAATGTGGGGACTGGCAAGTCCCAAATCCGTGGATCATGTGGCAGGTTAAAGACATCTGTAGGCTGTCCCAAGAACTGGAGGTCAGGTGATGAAAAGGGGTGAGAGGGAGAAAGCCTTGCTGGAACATCCATTTATATAATGGAGGCAGGCCACACCCCCAAGGAAATTCCCCTTTTAACTGATTGGCTGATTACATCAGATCACAACATGGAGGTGATTACATTATATCACATTATGGAAGAGCAATCAGTCCAATTCAATGTCTTCTAAACCACTGAGAATCATAGCTAAATTGACATATAACTTTAACTACCACACTGAGGCTACATCAAAACGGAGGGAGGAGGTAGAAAAACACAAGGATCCTAATCAAGAGTTCCCTCCTTTTCAAATCATCATAAATAAAGTCCTTGGCGAGGAATTCAAGTCATCCCACGCCACGCAGCTCCCGTTGAAAAGAAGAATCCTCGCTTTGGATGTGGCTCTGAGACTACTACATATTTTAGAAAAACCTTTTGCTAGGAGGAAGTTTCTTAAGGAGAAATAAAAAGAAATAATTTGTTTCCCTGAACAGCTTTTTTTTTTTTCCTAAATTGTGGTAAAAATGTAACAAAACATCTGCCATTTAAATGATCAATGGCATTAATTATGTGTATCTTGCTATTCAACGATCACCCTTATGCCAAAAACAAACAAACAAACCCATTGCCGTCGAGTTGATTCTGACTCATAGCGACCCTCTGGGACAGAGTAGAACTGCCCATAGAGTTTCCAAGGAGCGCCTGGTGGATTCGAACTGCCTACCTTTTGGTTAGCAGCCATAGCACTTAACCACTTCTCCACCAGGGTTTCCATCACCCTTGTACATACCTAAATTTTTCCATCACCCTTAACAGAAGCTCAGTGTCCCCTAAACAATGAGTCCTTCTTCCCCCTCCCTCCTGCCTGCCCCTGGTAACCACTAATAATCTCTGGTCTCTATACACTTGCCTAGCCTAGATAGATGTAAGTGGGATCATGCGATATTTGTCCTTTTGTGACTGACTGAGTTCACTCAGCGTGTTTTGAAAGCTCATCCTGCTGTAAGCATGCACCCTGAACAGGTTTTTAGAGATCTGAAAAATCCAAACTCTCTCAAACTGTTCCAAACTCTAAGAGGGCATTATTGCTCCTTAGCATTTACTACAGCTAATATTTATTTGGAAAGACTCTGTTTATGACCTACTAGTGTTATATTTTATTTTATTTTATTTTGTGTGTGTGTGTGTGTATGATACAAATATTTATGGTACTTTGGAATCCCACATATAACCAAAGCTTAAAGTAAATGTTTACCAACAGGGAGATCGTTTTGACAATTTTCAATGATTATAGAGATTTGTAGTGTGGACCTGCCTTTATGTCAACATGCTATTGGTAATAGCTATGATTTGCTCCCAAGTTCTTGATCAGTAACAGAGCTCCCAGTTACAACTTTTTTCCAATGGAGAAAATACATTCCATTTTTCAGGTTTCTGGAAATTCATTGGTATGACAGGCGTGTGCTGGGTTGCTCTTTTGGCCCAAAGGCAGTTTAGCAAATTTTCCTGAGTGACCCTGGAAGAAGCTGTGCCCTTGAGCCATCCGCCATCACTGAGAAGCAGGTTGGGCACATAAGGGTATGCTCCTTGAGCATTTCAGTTACTCAGGTACTGAGTCAGAGAGATGCCATGTGCCTTTTCCTAATGGTGCAGTGGTTAAGAGCTTGGCTGCTAACCAAGAGGTCAGCAGTTCGAATCCACCAGCTATTCCTTGCAAACCCTATAGGGGCAGTTCTACTCTATTCTATAGGGTTGCTATGAGTTGGAATCAACTTGATGGCAGGGTTTGGTTTGTTTTTTTTGGTTTTCCCAATATAGCAGACCTTGAGGCTGAGAGGGATTAGGAAGGCCAGTTTGATATTTTCATTTTCTTCCAAAGGGAAAAAGATGAGTCTCAAGGATAGAAAGGCTTCAGAGAGGGTTATTGTATCTCTCTATACACCCATGAGAGATATCTCTGTTCCCACTCCTCCCTGTCTGTCAGTTTGTTGTACTGTGGTGGCTTGTGTATTGCTATGATGCTGAAAACTATGCCACCAGTGTTTCAAACACGAGCAGGGTCAGCCAGGCGAACAGGTTTCAGGGGAGCTTCTAGACTAAGACAGACTAAAAAGAAAAGCCTGGCATCTACTTCTGAAAATCAGCCAGTGAAAACTCTATGGCTCATACCAGACTTGGCTGATACAGTGCTGGAAGATGAGCCCCTAGTTTGGAAGGCATTCAAAATACACAGTGGCTGCAATAATGGACTTGAGCACACCAACCATCATGAAGATGGCGCAGGATTGGACAATGTTTTGTTCTGTTGTATGTGGGGTTACCATGAGTTAGAGCTGACTTGATGACAACTAACAACAACAATGTCCCCATGAGATCATCAGCCCAACTCTCTACATCTCATAGGAGGGATCCACTGGCTGAAGTCCAGCTCTTCTTGTGGATTGTGGGTTTTGGTTGTGTGGGGAAAGACCAGAAAAGAAAAGAAAGCCAGTGACAGTGGAGAAGATGGAAGACTTTGTTTATCAATGTCCTTCCTTTTCTCTTTTTGTCAGTGTGAATAATCCCCATTTGGGCCATTTGAGGCAAGTTTGGTTACATTTATTTATAGTTTTAAGGTATAAAGGACTTTACTTGGCATTTTATAAGGGCCTCCCAAATTTTCAAGGAGCCCTGGTGGAGCAACGGTTAAGCACTTGGTTGCTAACCAAAAGGTGGGCAGGTCGAACCCACTAGCTGCTCCAGGGGAGAAAGATGTGGTAGCCTGTTTCAGTAAATATTTACAGCTTTGTAAACCCTATAGGGTCGCTGTGAGTCTGAATCAACTCCACCACAACTGGTTTGGTCTTTTTGGTTTCTCAAATTTTCAGCATTGTCTTTCTTCTTTTCTACCTGAATCAGTAACTCCTTGGCCCTCTTAGGTATTTTATAAAGCTATATTTTGTGTAGCACAGCTCACTTCAAGGGACGAGATTCTTTTGTGGCTTCAAAGCCTCACAAAGGGAAACATTCCACCCCCTTCCCTTTCCTTCCTTTGCCACCTTCTGGGAGGGGCCGGCTCCCTTCTGCAAGATGCGGCTGCTGGCTTGGGACCGCAGCTGGCCTCTGGGCAGAGGTGTGCCAACAAAGGGAGAAAACAAAAGCAAAGCTGCACTCATTTCAAGCTCCATTAGGGGTGTGTGTTGGGCGAGGAAATCAATGGGAAAGATGAAGCTGGCTGGAAAAAAAACTTTTCTGTTTCTAGAATGGGATTGACCACAAATACTGATGGGGTGGAAATCACCAAGCAGCCCACATGTTAATAATAAAGAAATTAAAAAATCACACCCAACAGACATTTTTGTTGGCATTTCCAAAGCATAACTAAAGAAGACAACTGCCCCTCCATTCCTTTTCCTTCACGTGGCACAATACCAACCGAGATCCAGTATTACCGTGGCAGCTAGCCTTTGTGACAGTGAGACGCTTCGTATGCAGGCAGAATCGACGTTCCGAGGTGGCCACAGCCATTTGAAACGATCAACTCTTAAACGTCAATTATATTGATGACTCGTCGCGATTTGCTAGATAATAGAAAAATATTTTACAGTTTTACTTTCCGAAGCCGGTAAAACGAGGGCTTCCTTAGGGAGTGGAGTGGTTAACCACTCAGAAGTCATTTCAGGCCACTGAAAAATACGATATAAAATGCATTTGTAGGGGCGACGTGGACAGGAGTATAGTTTTGATGTTTGTAAATACTCTCGGCAGAATCAATCTTTATTCTGTTTTCATACAGCTTGTGAATTTACAGGTAGTTCCACAAAAGTAAGCATTTTTTGCTGTCTGTTAGTCATTCGATTTCTTTTATGGCGTCAATTCTGGCTGTCTTTATTCTCCCTCAATTTAAAAAGGCTTTTTCCCTGCTATTGTTGTTCTGCTGTAATACCTGAAGGACGCCACCAGGTGGCACTGTGCTAGAAGAGGGTCCCTGAAATGAAAAGGAATAGCTGGGCTAAGCCAGTGCCAGGCTGGGGTGGCGAAGGAACAAAGAGAAAATGGAAGAATGAGGATGGGAAGAGGAGGAGACCGCCTGGAGGGAAAGAACCTTGCATTTTGCCTATTGATCTGTGTTAGACTCACAGAAGCCGGTTTCAATCACCTTGCAGCTGGAATTGAAATGGAAAGTGGACGTAGTATCTCTGGACATCCGTTTTCAAGACCAAAATGAGTGCCTCATGGAGGGCAGGTGAACAGTGGTCACCAACATGGGTTGGAAAATGCAGCTTATCACTGCAGAGGGGTTCTTTTCGTAATGCTTCTCTGGCCTTAGTAAAGAAATTCAATTTAAACAGACCTTCGAATAATCGACAATGAAAATCAAGAACAGATTGACACCTAGGACTATCTGTCCCCAGTTTGGGCACAACCAAAGTAGATTTGTATTTCTAGTTGTTTAAGCTTAAAAGCTTAAAAAGTGTAAAATGTCCCCACTTCCCCCAGTTATTCTTACATATAATTTGACCAAGAATCAGAGGCTTTGTCTTAATTTAATGTCCCTTCCCTTCCTCAAAGGAAGGTGTGTTAAAACACCAAACCTATTTCCTTGAGGGGAGGAGGAGGTAGTACTAACCCAGCACTTGTATTTCCACAGTTCATGCACCAACCAACGTGTATTTATTAAACATCTTCCCTTTATGTGCCCAGCAGGTCCCTGGTGCAAATGCTTTGCACTCGGCTACTAACCAAAAGGTTGGTGGTTTGAATCTACCGAGTGGTGCTGCGAAAGAAAGGTCAGGCTATCTACTGCCATAAAATTACAACCATTGAAAACTCTATGGAGTACAGTTCTACTCTGACACACATGAGGCTGCCATGAGTCGGAATGACTCGCCAGCAATGGGTGTGTACTCAGCACTGTGCCTAGCACTCTGGTGGTTAAGAAATCGAAGCCATAGCTCTTTCCCCAGAGTTTTTGCAAAAGATCTCTGATTCGATTATGAGGTGACATTTGTCACATGTTGCACAGATATACTGCACCCAACCGCTCATTATCTTAATGGATTCCTATAGTCAGTTCTCCAGGGATGTGGAGTTGAAACTACTGAGATTCACAGAAAGTGTGGGTGTATTTATAAATTCATCTCCTGTTACTCCCAGGTTCTGAAAGCCAGAGTGCTCTGCTCCCATAGCAGGTAAGGAGAAAAGGAAGACTGTACCAAGGAACTGTCATCATTTGTTCATTCATTTATGCTTTTTATTACACTTAGTTTTGCTTCCCAAGAAGTTTGTGCTTATTAATTTTCATTGCCCTTTGTCCATCTTGGAGTTCTTGCTGGCTCATTTCATATGGCTTTTTGTATGACTGCTTTCTGGTCACCTGTATGAGGCAGGCTTTACTCAGAGAATGCTTTTTCTCCATGTTCAAAGGCAATACATCTATTTTTTGACCAACTGTCTCTCAAGTGTAAATCATGGATCATAAACTTTTAGTTCAGGTTTAATCCCAGCCACAAAAATATTTTCTTTGGCCAGCAAATCATTTAAAAATGTTTCTGAATCTGAAGGCCTTTGGTGGGATACAGACTCTGCAGTTCTCAACAGGGTCCATCACTCCATGTTGTTTTAGATCTTGTTTGATCACACACTTGTGATCTCTGCCTGGTTCCAGGGGCATCTAAGAAATGGGTTGACATGAAATGCGTATTGTTGTTAGGAAAAAGAACCTACAATGTGTAGACATTGTGTAGGATGGGTCAGTACCTTTTCATATAATAGATTTAAAATAAATGGGGATGAATCCCACACATTGTTTAAATCCATTGCCGTTAAGTCAATTCTGACTCATAGCGATCCTATAGGTCAGGGTAGAACCTCCCAGAGGGTTTCCAAGGAGTGGCTGGTGGACTCAAACTTCTGACCTTCCGGTTAGCAGATGCACCACCAGGGCTCCATACACTGTTTAAATGGTTTAGAGGAAGGTAAATTGGAACGATTTTTCTGAAGGGCACTTGGGTGATATAATGGAAACCCTGTTATCCTACCTGGGGTGACTAGTAGTTGGGTGAATTGATAGTGAGAACAGAAGTGTGCAGACCCACCAGAGGGAGGCCTGTTCTCCTGTACATCCACAAGCCCTGGGATCAGTACCACGGTTTACAGAGAGAAATGGAGGGTTGCTGTTAACCTAGCAAGTCCATTAAGGGGATATGGGTTAAAAATATCCCCTAATGTAACAAACGTCTTTAAAAAGAACATGCCCTTCAACTCAACAGTTCCACACATCTGTAGAAATGTTTTTCTAAGGAAATATCTAAATGAGTGTGGAAATATGTAGCTGTAACAATGTTCACAACAGCATAGTTTATTGAAATAAAATTCGAAAACAACCTAATGTTCGACAATAGCATTATATCAATAAATCATGTGATAGCTTTTCAGTGGCTTACTATGCAGCCATTAAACCATTATATATGGATTTATGATATATGCATAGATATATACATTTATGGATATGGAAGTATTTGCATTTTAGTAAGTTGAAGAAGATTAGAAAGCAGCATGATCTCACTTTTGCAAACGTATGCATGTACATATTTGCCTGGTAGGCAGCCTCTAAGATGGCCCTCAGTGATGTCTGCCTCCTGATATTCCCTTCCTTGTAAAATCCCTACCCACTTAACCCCCTTGGGCAACTTGTTTCTAACAAATAGAATACAACAACACTGAAGGAATGTCACCTCCATGATTAGGTTACAAAAGGTTATGACTCCCATCTGACTATCAGACTCTCACTGTTGCCTTCTTGGCTTGCATGCTTTGATGAAGAAAGCTGCCATGTTGGAAAAGCTCACATGGCAGCCTCCAGCCATAGCCGTGGGGGAACTGAGGCCTTCATTCCAACAGCCTCTGAGGAACTAAGTCCTAACAACAGCCACATGCATGAGTTTAGATCCTGCCCCAGTTGAGCCTTCAGATCAGTCCTGGTCAACACGTTGATTAGAGCTTGTGAGAGACCCAGAATCAGAGGATCCAGCTAAGCTTTGCCCAGGGTCCTGGCTCACAGACTGTGAGATAATGAAGTGTGCTGTTTTAAGCTTTTAAGTTTGTGGTAATTGTTATACAGCAATAGATAGCTAATATCTAAAATATTAGATGTCAGTATGTTTCGATGGAATAGATGTAGCATTCTTAAAATGTTTGGGGGCTACAGATTACTTAGATGTGCTACTGGCAGTCTTTTCTAAATATTGTATTCTGATGAAAAAGTTTGAGATTTTGAACTGTCATTGAATAAACAGAGGATGACTTAACAGTTTACAGTTTCTTTGGCTGATTTCATGTACTTACGACAGAGCAATAATGTCTCTGGGACACATTCTGTATCTATAGTGGAGTTGTGATTTGGGGTGACATGCATTCCCATGTTTTTCATTCTATTTGTTGCAGGCTGGGTTCTCTGGAAGCAGACACTGGAATAGAGTTGCGGGTAACCCAGAATCCAGTGTTGTTGAGTCAATTCCAACTCATAGTGACCCTATAGGACAGAGTAGAAATTCCCCATGGAGTTTCCAAGGAGTGTCTGGTGGATTCGAACTGCCTACCCTAGAGTTGGGGGTACAAGGTGTTTATTAGGGATCAGTACCTGTGAAAAGGAGGGGGAAGAAGTAGGCTTGGGTAGAGGGAGAAGTTGAATTGCAACAGAGGCCTGATAAAGCCTCGTCTAACCTGCGGGGAGTGGGCTCTGGAGCAAGTAGAGTCCATCAGATGTGTCTTGAGTGGGGCCTAAATGGCTGGGCCTCTATAGTCCTGGGCAGAGAGAGATAAGGTTTAATGCCTGGGAGATAAAAAAAAAAGTCTCCTGAGAGAGGAGGGAGATTTTTTTTTATCATGAAATATCTCTGAGGGTCTCTATCATTAGATAGATTGTATCTCTATCTTCAAAAGTTGTCTGTTGTCCGAACATCTTTTGCGGTGCCCTTTGCTCAGAAGATGTGTAGAAGTACCTGAGTTATGAAGAATTATCTCTGAATAAGTATACAGTTTCAGGGGCTTACATTTGGCCTTCCCAACTATGATAGTTCTCACCCCACAGGCAAGAACCCAATATGGGGGTTGCCAACTACCGAGTATATCAACTCCAAATATACTTTTAGGGTCCCCAGAAGTGACCACTAGGTGAGACCATGGACCCAGGGGGTTCACTGTAAGCCAGAACTCCACTTATTACCTGGCTCCCATGTACCCCATTCCAAACAAAGCAGTGGGGGAGGGGAGTGGTGAGGCTTCAGGTGTGTAGGTATCAGCGTTAACTCAGACCCTCTGTCCAAAGATCCTCCAGATGTTTCAGCCTTCCCCTTCCGCCTGCGTACAGTTACCTGAGAAAATGACTCTAGGTCCTGTTGAGGAAGGACTGTGGGGCCATTACTGTGTAATCTCACCATGGTGTTGTAGGGGCTGTCCTCCTTGGGACCCAGCCATTTTTTCAGTCTGTGGATTCTGAGCCTGGGAACTGGCTTAAATCCAGAATATAGGCAAGGAACTGGGATATTTCATCAAGGCGACCACCCTCAGCCTCCTGATCATCCAGCTTCTGTTTCATCTTATGGTACAAGGTCAGTAGTACCCTTGTTGGCTGCCCACCTATTTTACCCCTAGTGACATCGTATTCTATCAACTCTTGCCATAACTTTCTGAATTTTCTGAGGGTCGGGCCTCCTTGGCTCCCACTTCCATCCTGGCTCTCATAATTGTAATTGTGTCCACTTGGCTTCTGGTGGTTGATACTGCTATCGGCCTTTATTGTTTAGGGTCCTATCACCCCCATCCCTCTCAGTGGGCCCAGTTCAGTAACATCCTCTCTGGCTGTCACCCCTGGCTTAGAGAAGAAAGCCACCACAGAACTTCTTAGTGATGCTGGCGTCCCTTCCTAGTGCATGCCTTATGGTCTTAGAACGTGGTATATTCTTTGGGTCTTTCTTGGAACATAGACATCTATTGAGTCTTCTGGCCTTATGTAGTTTCTTTATCCTTCCTCTAGCATCTGCCATAGCAATTCCGGCTTTTCAACTTCACTTAGCATGAGCCATTACTTCTATGCTTTTAGGTGCCATCCTAATAACACGTTTACACCATCTCTTGGGGTCCTTGCCAGGGTGTAACTTGGGAGAGAGCTCCCAAATCAATAAACTCTGCCTTATCCACCGCTGTTATAGCCCCCTCGATCAAGCACTCATGCATACTCCTCCAGCTCCTGTCATACATATTGGCTGGGTCTTACAGCTCCTTTGGGGTATTGCTTCTTTCTTCTCTTATCAGGCCAACATGTCCTAGTTGAGTATGCTGTGACTGAACTCTACTTAGAGGCCTAATGGCCAGAAGGGAAGAAGCGAACAGATCCTGAAGGGGGTACATGTTGTTTTGTGGGGAAGAGGCTTTTGCATTGTCTGCCAACAATGAGGAGTGCTAGATCTTAATATAGCGAGGTGGGTCTCTTCTGTAGGTTCAGGGGCTTCGAAGGAATCTGAGGCTGCAAGTTTTCAGGAGTATCAGTCCAGACATCCTCATCCCAAATATCAGGGTCCCATTTTTTCCCTATTCAGGATCCTGACCTTGACATACGGAGCTCCTTTGTTGGGAGTTTAACCTTCTGTGGAGTTTGTCCACTCCTACTACAATGTCTGAACCTGGTTCTTCGCTTTTCTGTCCTCCCGCTGCAGGAGATGAAAGCCTCTTTGTAAGTTACCAGGGAAGCCGTCTTTCACATTTGGCTTTCAATTGCCCAGCTTTTTATTAACTTTTCCTAGCGTATCAATGGTGCTTAACAATAGCCATCCAATCCATTGTCCTTATACTTACTATTTCCTCACTCTTCTGATAAATCATGTCAGCTAATGCACTCACTGCTGCTGGTATACCATCTTAATTCATCAGTGTGCTGGTATGCCATCTTAATTCATCAGCGGTGAGGGTTTTAACAACTGGACCTCCTGCCACCTTGTGCCAGAACTGTCTGTGCTCCGCCTAACACCAGTCATGGGGTCCTATTGCCAGCCAGGTGGCAAGTGACCCCACTCCAAAACTCTACCTCCTTTCTTTGACCACTCTACTACCAATTGCTCCAGGACAGGTTCTCCGGAAGTAGGTGCTGAGATGGGAATTTTTGTGGAAATCGACAACTGTACAAGTGAGGGGGAGACAGCAGGATCGGGTAGAAAAAGAAGTCCAGCTGGGATCCAGGTTTGACAAAGCCTTGGCCAACCCCATGGGGAGCTCTGAGGCATGTATGGCCTGTCAGAGTTGTCCCCTGTTGGACCAAAATGGCCAGGCATCGATGATCACCCACTGCATGTGGGCTTCTCTGGGAAAGGCATCGTTATGGATTGAATTGTGTCCCCCAAAAATATGTGTTGTAAATCCTAACACATGTGGTTTTAATCCCATTTGAAAATGGGTTGTCTTCATTATGGTAATGAACAGGATTAGTGTAGGTAGCGTCAAGTCAATCTGTTACAAGATGTAAAAAGATCAGATTAAGTAAGCAGAGATGGGGGAAGATAGATGCCAAACCACGTGGAGGTCTGAAAGGAATCAGGAAACAGAAGCTGAAGAGACAAAGACCTTCCCCCAGAGCCCACAGAGAGGGAAAGCCTTCCCCTAGAGCCAGTGCCCTGAATTAGGATGTCTATCCTCCTAAACCAGAGAAAATAAATTTCTATTTGTTAAAGCCATTTACTTGTGGTATTTCTGCTATAGCAGCACTAGATAACTAAGAAAAGCATGCTCCTGAGTGAGTTAACTCCCGGGAATGAGGGAACATGCTGAAACAAAGGCTGAGGGAGCAGACCACTGGAGCAGTCTGCTGCCCACACCTCCAGCAGCTGGGGCAACAAGTCTCTCCTTGAATGGGCATCTGGGTGGTACATGTTCATGCCCACCACGCTGTTTAAATATGTAATTCCTCATTTTCCTGCAATGTTGATGTATTTTTTAAAAAATGTAACTAATAGAGAAGGAAAAGAGGCCAAAATTTATTTTTAATTTCAGGGTGAAATTCAAATCAGATCACCCTTTCCTAGTTTGATGATTTGCTTCATGAGAACACTAATTGGGTTATAATGCCTTAGGGTGTGTATTGTTGTTGTTGTTGTTGTTAGGTGCTGTCGAGTTGGTTCTGATTCGTAGCGACCTTATAGGACAGAGTAGAACTGCCCCATAGTGTTTCCAAGGAGTGGCTGATGGATTTAAACTCCCAATCTTTTGCTTAGCAGACGAGCTCTTGACCACTATGCCACCAGGGCTCCAGGTGTGTATTAGAGCCCTGTAAAATAATAATAATAATAAATCCCATGATGTAAAATATATCATCTCATCCACTGATTTTTACATTGAGAAATAGTACATGCATATACTAAACATTTTATTTTATTTCTCTCATTGTTCTTATTTATTTTATTATACTTTAGGTAAAGGTTTACAGAACAAACTAGTTTCTCATCAAACAGTTAGTACACACATTATTCTATGACACTGGTTAACAACTCCGCAACATGTCAAGACTCTTCCTTCTCAACCCTGGGTTCCCTATTACCAGCTTTCTTGTTCCCTCCTGCCTTCCAGCCCCTGCCCCAGGGCTAGTAAACATTTTAAACAGTCCAAAAACGTTTTTTATAAGAAATGTTTTCTTCTCACTTCATACCCCCAAAACCCCAAGTTTTTCTTGAAGGCAATTATTTTTTCAGTTTCTCATATATTCTTCAAGAAAGATTCTTAATATATGTGTAAGCTTGAGAGTGTGGGTGTACACGTAATTCTCCCCCACTGTTTTTTACATTTTTTAGATTGTGGTAAGTATGTATGCAACAAAACGTTTGCCATTTCAACATTTTTCATGTGTACACTTGAGTGACATTACTTGTGTTTATCATGTCGTGCAACTCTCACCACTGCCCATTTCCAAATTTTTCTGTCACCCTGTCTCAGTAAACTAGTGCTGCTATAACAGAAATACCACAAGTGATGGCTTTAACAAACAGAAATTTATTCTCTCACAGTTTAGGAAGCTAGAAGTCTGAATTCAGATGGCCAGCGCCAGGGGAAGGCTTTCTTTCTCTGTTGGCTTTGGGGGAAGGTACTTATCATCAATCTTGCCCTGGTCCAGGGGTTCTCAGTGCGGGGACACTGGGTCCAAAAGACATGCTTTGCTCCTGGCTCTTCTTGCTTGGTGATAATGAGGTCCCTCTCCTCTCTGCCTGCTTCTCTCTTTTATATCTCAAAAGAGATTGACCCAAGATACAACCCAATCCTGAGGATTGTGTCCTGCCTTATTAACATCATAGAGGTTAGGATTTACAACACATAATAAAATTACATCAGATCACAAAACGGAGGACAACCACACAATACCGGGAATCATGGCCTAGCCAAGTTGACACATATTTTTTGGGGACACAATTCAATCCATAACACAGCCTTAACAGAAGCTGTCACTTAAGCAATGAGTTCCCCTTTCCACCTCCCTCCCTTCTGCCCCTTGTAACTGCCAATAACCTTGGGTCTATATACACTTGCCTATTCTAGATATTTCATATAAGTGGAATCATACAGTATTTATTCTTTAATGACTGACTTATTTCATTCAGCATGATGTTTTCAAGGTCTGCCACTTTTTAAATGGCACAAATGCACACCATACTACACAATTCATATCAGCAGATATAAATCTCTCTCTGCCTCTCTTTTTTTCTGTCTCTCCAATTGGGTGGTGTCTTAGGCTGGGTTCTCTAGAGAAGCAAAACCAGTAAAGCGTATAAATATATTTATAGAGAGAAATTTATATCAAGGAAACAGCTCACTTGATTGTAGAGGCTAGAACATCACAAGTCTGTGGATCACAGTAGAGGCTTCTCTCAATTCGTTTGAGTTGGCTGGTGAATCGAAGATTAGCAGGTTAGAGAGCAGGCCTCCCGCTTTCAGACTGTGAAGGTCGATGAATCCCAAGATCTGCAGATAAACTGATAGCTCAAGTCCCAAGAACCAGAAGTCAGATGAACAGAAGGCAGCTGCAGGATCCAGAGTGAGCAAAAAGCCAGAATGGCTGCTTGTATTTGGATGCAGGCCACACCCTCAAAGAAACTCCTTTTCAACTGATTGGCTACTCGCAGCAAATTCCATCATGGGAGTGATCACATATAAACACTGAGAATCATGGCCAAGCCAAGGTGACAATATTAACCAGCACAGATGGGAATATGTGCACATAATTTTTCTAACCTGACCCCTACTGGTGGATATTAAGTTGTCTATAGTATTTTACTATTACAAACAATTTTGCAAAGCAGAGGGATGAATGGTGGGGATGAAACCCTGTCTGGAACTGGTTGAGGAGGGAAGGAGAGTAAAGGAAGTGGGGACAGAGGATTGGCAATGCATTCAAAGACATTTGCTAAGAGAGGGGGCAGAGAAATGGACCAGCAGCTGGAGGGGCACATGAGGTCAAGGGGAGAACTTGTTTCAACACGGATGACATCAGAGCACGTTCTTACACCAATCAATCAGTTCCAACTCATGGAGACCCCATGAGTGCCAGAGCAGAACTGCGCTCCACAGGGTTTTCAGTGGCTGATTTTTCAGAAGCAGATGACCAGGCCTATCTTCTGAGGCATTTCTGGGTGGGTTTGAACCTCCAATGATAGCATTAACTGTTTGGAACACCCAGGGACTCCGTCTTATATCAGTAAACACGAGTATTGTAGGAGAAACTGATGTTGCAGGAGTGAGAGGGAATAATTGTAGGACAGAAGTCCTTGAGTCGGTGAGAAGGCATAGGAACCCAAGTGGAAGGTCTTCAGAGCAGGGTCATTTCTTTCATTATGACCAAAGGGAAGGCAGAGAATGTGAGTACAGACCTTGGCTGGGGGCAGATTTGGGGATGGGAAAATGAGTTTGCACCTACATCTTTTCTCAGCAGAGGCTGAGGAGGGGTCTCCAGCCCAAAGGAGGACCAGCATGTTGGAGGTCTAAGAAGGCATCTACGAGAGCAGGAACTCATTTTACTAGGGAAGAGTGGTTGAAATGTTGAGCAGGGTTGAAGTGGCTCTTTGAGGCTTAGGTAATAAATTTAAAGTGAGCCCAGTCTGCACAGGTGTGGGATTCTCTTCAGCAATGTTCATTTGCTCCACAGTAGCTCAGGGGTGAAGTTCCAGGAGTGGAATTGCCGAATTGGGGATTGTGTCCATTTTACATTTTGGTGACCATTGCCAAACAACTATGCTAATTTAGTCTCCCACCAAAATGTTTCTCCACACCTGCTAATATAGTGTAGTATCAAACTTGTTGATCTTTGCCATCTGCTAGGTGGGGGAGGGGAGGGGTAATGGCATTCTGTTGTTTTAAATGCAAATTACTTCATTATGTGTGAAAGCGAACATCTTTTCCTATGTTTCTTCCATGTACTGCCTATTCTTGATGGGGGCTACTTGCGAATTTTAGGATAGTCAGATGAAAGGGAACATACATTGTCCAAACTACCCACCCAGCAAAAATACAAAATATTGAGGAGGCCCGAATGCCATAGGGCTAGGGATAAAAGGCTGGCAGCAGAGATTTGACTTCCTGAAAAGTAAGGCTTCCTCTACCCTCCACAGAAACATTTTGGCTGAGGCCACAATCCTTCTCAGAAACACCCCCATCTCACCCAGGAGGTTGGTGTCATCCAACGGGAAACTGGAACCCCGATTCCCAACTTCCACCACTGCAATCTCATATCAGATCGGAGTGCAATTTTGGCCATGACACAGTCCTGGGGAAACACTGAAAGGGGAGGGAAAGCAAGGAATAAAAGTGAAATGATAAAATAAATCCTCTTACTTATAGGTTCAGTGGGAACCGTGAGTCACAACTATGCATCTGGCAGCATCGAAATGATACTCATGAATGCAAAACTTATGAATCATATACTTTTTAACCAACTGTACAAATCCTCAAGAGAAAAGAAGACTCCTAAATCTAGCAAATTTGTCAAAATTGAGACCTAGGGCATAACCACACACACTGAGCTGTTCCAAATTTTTAACCTCCAAGGGGGAAAGATATAAATCTTTTGACTTCTGTCCTGTTATATGGGAGCGCCGGGGAGCTTGTACACAGGTTCTGTTGAAAACGGACTTGGAATTACTTTAAGTGTATCCTTGTTGAAGTGGCTGGGGCACAGATGTCCAAGACGGAGCAGGGGGCATTGGGATGAGAGGCTGACCAAAAGGCAAGGAAAGCTGTCCTGTGGATGTGGTCACAGGGCTATAGCCTGGGGCATCCAGACTTGTCTGAGATACGATGACATTTGCACACTCGACTGGATATGCGTTTTATATTTAGGGTCTCTGGAAGTGAGGGTTGGATGAGTTGAACAAGATGAATAATAATTCGTGTGTGTGTGTGTGTATGTGTGTGTGTGTGATAGAATATGTGTATTGGAGTCTCTGGGTGACACAAATGGTTACAGGCTTGACTGCCAGCCAAAAGGTTAGGGGTTCCTTGGATGCCTCGGGTTGCCATGAGTCAGAATCGACTCAATGGCAACTAACAACAATCACAAAAATACATCTAATATAATGTATGCCATTTTAACCATTTTTAAACGTGCAATTTCGTGGCATTAATTACATTCACCTTGCTGTGCACAACAATCACCACAATCTAGTCCCAAAAGTTTTTTATCACCCCAAACAGAAACCCTGTGCTTCTTAAGCAGTAACTCCCCCATTTTCCCCTTCCCTCATCCCTTGGTGGAAACCCTGGTGGCACAGTGGTGAAGAGCTACAGCTGATAACCAAAAGGTCAGCAGTTTGAGTCCACCAGCTGCTCCTTGGAAACCCTATGGGGGCAGTTCTACTCTGTCCTGTAGGGTCGCTATCAGTCTGAATTGACTCAACAGCAAAGGACTTTTTTTTTTTTTTTTTTTTTATCCCTTGGTAACCTCTAATCTACTTTTGGTCTCTATGCATTTGTCTTTCATGTAAGTGGGATCACACACTATTTGTCCTTTCATGTCTGTTCTATTACTTTACTGTAATGTTTTCAAGGTTCATCCATATTATATCATATAACAGAATGTCATCCAGCCTTTCCGTGGCTGAATAGTATTCCATTGAATGGATATACCATATTTTGTTTATCTGTTCATCTGTTGATAGACACTTGGAATGTTTCCACCTTTTGGCTACTGTGAATAATCAGGTGAATGGCTTTTAAACAGTGTTCTGTGAGGTCCTGGACCCTTGGTGGAATTCCAGGGGTGAGACCCAAATGGAGTGCTACCTTTACGGAAGCAGTTCTTCCATTATTACCTATTTAGATTGTGGTTCTATCTATGAGGGGGAAAAAAAGAGGTTCTGTTGCCAAAAACACATTTGACACTGTAGCATATGTAGAAATCCTTCTGAGGCATATTCTATGTGCCACATACTATGTTGAGATTTTTCACATACTTTAGCTCATTTAACTTTGACAGCTGCCTGAAGTGAATAAAAAACCAATTATTGTTGAGTTGCTTCCTACTCATGGCAGCCCTAGTTGTGTCAGAGTAGAACTGTGCTCCATAGGATTTTCAATGGCCGATTCTGGGTTTTTTTTGGGGGGGGGGCGGTTTGGGAAATAGGTTGCCAGGTCTTTCCTCTGAGGTACCTGTGGGTGGACTTGAACCTCCAACCTTTCTGGTCAGCAGCCAAACGTGTTAACCATTTGTATCACCAAGGGCCTCCAGTGGGTTGAATGTTGTTGTTGGCGGTGCTGTTGAGTTTATTCCAACTTATAGACACCTCATGTGACAAGAGTAGAACTGCTGCATAGGGTTTTCTTGGGTGCAATCTTTATGGTAGCAGATCACCAGGTCTTTTTCCTGTGGAGCCACCAGGTGGGTTCGGACAGCCAACCTTTTCAGTTTGTACCCAATCACTTAACCGTGGCACCACCAGGGCTTCTTAGCAGATTGAATAGTGTTGCCTAAGAATTCATGTCCAGCTGGAGCCTGTGAATGTGACTGTATTTGGAAATGGAGTTTTTACAGATGTAATCAAGCTTAGATGAGGTCACACTGGATAAGTGCAGACCCTAAATCCAATATAACTACTGATCTTACAAAAAGGGGAGTTTGGACAGAGACACACAGGAAGAATGCCAAGTGACTATGGAGGCAGGAATTGGCCAATTTGTCTATAAGCCAAGGAATGCCAAGGGTTGCTGAACCATCAGACGCTATGACAGAGGTATGGAATAGATTCTCCCACAAAGCCTCCAGAAAGAGCCACCTTACTGACACCTTGATTTCAGACTTCTAGCTTCAGAACTGTGAGAGAATAAATTACTGTTGTTGTAAGCTACCCAGTTGGCGGTATTATGTTACGGCAACAACAAGAAACCAATACATTGCCTAGCAAGTCTTCTTGTTTTGCAGGTAACAGATCGAGACTCAGGAAGGTTATGTGGCCTTCCCAAGGACCCCAGCTAGTGAGTGGCAAGGCTAGGTTTCAACCCAGGTCTATCTGACTGCAGCTCCAGGCTCATTCCAGTGTACAAGCCACCTCTCCAGGATGATCTATGACCTCATCACGCTGTTCTGTTAAAATATCGAACAACAACGGTAAAATAACTCATGATGAAACACCTGCACATTACCCCCAAGAAATCTGTAATTTTGGGGGGATTGTTTTTATGTTTAAACTTTTCATAAGGATGCTGATCAAAGGGAAACGTTTAATTCCCTTCCTTAGAAGAAGGGAGCTCATACTTAATGAGGCGTCCAAGCCATAGAATCCCACCTATCACACCATGGACCGGCACTCTAGAAAACTCTACCTTGTAGGATCGATTCACAAATCCTAAACAACAGGAATTTTCTTTTACGGAGAAGCCATTTTTTCACTGTTCACCATTTTTTGCCTATGAAAAATAGACTTTGTTGAAAGTGCACAAAAGTCTTGTTCAGAGTTAATCGTGCATTTGTCAAAATATCCAAAGTTTGAACCATAATGTGAGTTTCTCAGGGAAGTCATAGAGTTCAAAAACCTATAGGAAAAGAAAATTTCTCCTTATTTTTATGCTTGTTAAGTGGAAGGGTACTGAGCACCAAGTTTATTCTCCACCTTCCTTTTGGAACGATCTTGGTTTGAGACTCTTGCCAGTTGCACCCTCCTTGGGCACTGTCATGGATTGAATTGTGTCCTCCAAAAATAAGTATATCAGTTTGGCTAGGCCATGATTCCCAGTATCACGCGATTGTGTGCCATTTTATCTTCTGATGTGATTTTCCTATGTGTTGTAAATCCTGCTTCCATGATGTAAATGACGGGGGATAGGTGGCAGTTATGTTAATGAGGCAGGACTCAATCTACAAGATTGGATTTTGTCTGGA
Organism: Elephas maximus indicus; assembly: GCF_024166365.1. NCBI lineage: Eukaryota > Metazoa > Chordata > Mammalia > Proboscidea > Elephantidae > Elephas > Elephas maximus. The sequence goes on along the minus strand of NC_064831.1, from coordinate 82,543,834 downwards.
GCTACTTTCTTTTGGGATATAAAAGAAGCGAGCAGAGAGACAAGGGGATCTCAAACCACCAAGAAAGCAGTGCCAGGAGCAAAGCACTTCCTTTGGACCCAGGGTTCCTCCCCGGAGAAGCTCCTTGTCCAGGGAAAGATTGATGAGAAGGACCTTCCTCCAGAGCCAACAGAGAGAGAAGGCCTTCCCCTGGAGCTGAAATCCTGATTTTGGACTTCTAGCCTACTTTACCGTGAGGAAATAAATTTCTCTTTGTTAAAGCCATCCACTTGTGGTATTTGTGTTATAGCACTGCTAGGTAACTAAGACTGGCACTAACTCAGGCAGTCTGACCACAGGGTCATTGGCTTCTATCAGTGAAACCCTACCTTAATTTTGATGCCAGCCAAGACATTGTCTAATTGTCCAGGCCCATCAGGCTTTCTCTGCTCCATCTCCAACATCTTTCTTAGAAGATACTCACCCTCCAGCAATAGAAGAACCAAATGAAGTTACAGATCTTGGGAGCTCTCCTCTGGCCCCATCCCTTACGACCAAGGTGTTGGTAATTTTCCCTTTGAGCAAACATTGATTTTTTTAAGTATAAAAGTACCAAACATTTGGAAATTATATAAGAAGTACTTAAAAATCTACCACTCAATACAACCACTCTATCATTTTGGTTTAGATTAATACTTATCCTCATGTAAATTAAAAATGTAAATATTATCAAAGTAGTAATTTTTCAGTCTTGGTTTTTTTGTTTGCTCATTTTGTTTTTATTGTTGATTTGTGACTGAGGACACCCTATGTGTTACAGTACAGAACTGTTCCTTAGGGTTTTCCTGGCTGTAATCTTTATGGCAGCAGATCACCAGGCCTATTTCTTCGCAGTTCTGCTGGGTAGGTTCAAACAGCCAAACCATTTGGTTACCAGCTGAGCACAAACTGTTTGCACCAACCAGGGACCTTTGTATCCCAATTTTTTAATGAAACATTACAACATACTATTTTCCAAGTTATTATTTATATATATATGTTATATATACATAATATTTTCTAAAAATTACTGCACAGCTAGTGAAACGTGGAGACAATTTTTTTGAGGGAAGACAAAAGGTTTTAGAAGACTCATCTTCAAATATCTATTGTCACCAGATAATGTGATTTACTTGCTTTCTCTGTGACTCAGCTTCCTCATTTCTAAAGATGTTTTGAAAATTAGATGAGAAAAAGTATATATACTAGGGGTTGGCACTCTGTATTTGGTTGACACTTTTTTATGGTTAAGGAGTGGATACTCCAGTTTTTGGTCATAGTAATACTTCTCTTTAAATTTGCAGTTACCAGGTTCCATGTTTCACCACAAAACTTTGCTGCATGTTTTTGAAAGAATAAATGGTTGTGTACCTACAAGGGGGGTTGCTGGGTCAAATGATAGCTCTATTTTTTAACATTTTGAGGAACCACCAAATTGTTCTCCACAGTGGCTGTACCATTTTACATTCCACCAGCAATGGATGAGGCTTTCTGTTTCTCCACAACCTCTCCAACATTTGTTATTTTCTTTGTTTGTTTCTTTCTTTTTCATCTTAGCCATCCTAATGGGAGTGAAGTGGTATCTCATTGTGGTTTTGATTTACACTGGAAACCCTGGTGGTGTAATGGTTAAGAACTATGGCTTCTAACCAAAAGATTGGTAGTTCAAATCCACCAGGTGCTGCTTGGAAACCCTATGGGGCAGTTTGACTTGATAACAATGGGTTTTGATTTTTTGCTTTAATGGCTAATGACATTGGGCATCTTTTCACGTGCCTTTTTACCATTTAAATCAAACAGACACGTGTACACCAATATTCGTTGCAGCACTATTCACAATAGCTGAAAGGTGGAAACAACCTAAATGCCCATCAACAGATGAATGGATAAACAAAATGTGGTACATATATACAATGGAACATTACTCTGCCTTATAGAGAAATGAAGTCCTGATACATGTGACAACATGGATGAACCTTGAAAACATTATGCTGAGTGAAATACAGGCAGTCCCCGGGTTATGAATGTCTAATTTATGTACAATCTGTAGTTAGGAATCAACCCCTGTAAAGCCTATTATATTAAAAATTCGAGGTACATACAATGGTTTGTAAAAACAAACAGGCACTACTTCGAGACCCATACCAAAACATTGTTATTACTACTGTCATTATATTAAAGATGTTTTAGTATATCTAGAAGTATTTAATTTTTTTATGCATAGAAAGGTACAGTATATACTGAGAAAAACATTTGACTAACTGATGTTAGATATGAACTGTATCTAACTTTTCTGACACGTTAAAATTTGACTTAAAGTCAGACTTAGGAACGGAACTCATTCACAATCTGGGAACTGCGTGTAAATCAATACGAAAGGACAAATATAGTATAACCTCATTATTATGAAACACTTAAAATAGACAAATGTAAAGAGATCAAAGTTTAGGGAGGGAAGGGAAAAAAGGAAAATCTTTAGCTAGCGCTGAGTTTCGTTTATGGGTATTGAAAATATGGCAATGGATATTGGTGATGGTCACACAACACGATTGATGTAATCGGTTTCATCGAATTGTACAAGTGACAAATGTTGAACTGGCAAATGTGTTATCTACATTTTTTTTACAACAAAAAAGTTGTAAAGTACTAGTACATGCTAAAACATGGATGAACCTTGAAAACATTACACTAAGTAAAAGAAGCCAGTCACAAAAGGTCACATATTGTATGGGTCCATTTATATGAAATGTCCAGAAGAGAGAAATCTATAGAGACAGGAAATAAATTAGTGCTTGCCAGGGACTGCTGGGGAGTGAGTGTAGAATGGGGACCCATTGCCAATGAGTATGGGACTTCTTTTTTGGAGTGATTAAAATATTCTAAAACGAATTGTGGTGATGGTTGTACAACTCTGTGACTATACTAAAAACCACTGGATTGTACACTTTAAGTGGGTGAATTGTACGGTATGTGAATTATATCTCAGTACAGTTGTTAATTAAAAAAATTGTGAAAAAGAGCTATGGAATTCTATTTGCTGCCTTGGCCAATGTATCTCTGGTCAGCTTGGAGAGAGCAAAGGCCAAGCTCCTGGGACTCAAGAACCAGTTGCCTCCTGAAATGTTCCAGGAGAGTGTGGTGTTGAAACCGGTGACTCTGGACTTCAAAGTCTGTGATTGGAGAAAAAAAGACACTAATTCAGTTTACAAAAAAAAAAAAAAATCAGTTCAATCAAAAACATTTATAGAATGCCTTCTCTGAGCCAGATGCTCTTCTGAATGGGGAGCAAGACTTGGTCTCTGATCTCTATGTAGAGGGAAGAGACAGACAATAGATATGTTTCTGACAAGCTCAGAATGTGGTAAGTGATGGGAAGTGAAAAGAAGTCGGGATGGGGCCATTTTATAAAGTGGTCAGGGAAGGCCTCTCTAAGGAGGTAGCATTGAGCAGAGATTGAAGGACAGGAAAGAACCAGCCATGTGAATATTGGAGGTAGTGGAATGTCCACCCATCCTGGTTTTCTAAAGACTGAGGGGCTTCCTGGGATGTAAGACCATCGATGCTAAAACTAGGACAGTTCCAGGGAAACCAGGATAGTTTGTGACCCCAGTAAGAGTGTCTCAGACAGAGGAAATGTGAAGTGCAAAAGCTGGTCAGAGAGAAAGAATTGGTATGATCCAGGGATGGCCAAGAGGCCAAAGGGACAGGCATATGGTGACAGAGGGAGTGGGTAGACCAGCACAGACAGGCAGGGCCAGGTGTTGGATGGCCTTGCTGGTTAGGGGAGGGCAGCTGGATGAATGATCTCCATATCCTCTCAGAAGTATTCAGGGGTAGGGAGATGATGAAAGCTGGGAGTGATGAAAAATACCCATAAAGACATGGCTTTACTCTGCCAAGGGGAGTGAGGTCTGCCAGGTCTTTGGGTGCTGTGGAAGCCTGGCATAAGCATCCTGATGACCCCATGCACCTGGGTGCATTAAAGCTTTTCCTTACCTGCCTCTACTATGGGGAATCTAGTCATGGCCGCTCAGGAGAATCCAGCTAGTGGGTTGTTCCATTAACAGGAACAAAGCAATACATTTTTCTAGAGTTGTTCTGGCCTTTGCTGGAGCATTTCACTGACTGGGATGGTTAAGATTGTGTGTCAACCTGGCTGGGCCATGATCCTCAATAGTTTGGCAGTTATGATGTAGTTTGTCAGCTTTTTAATGGTGTAATCACCCCCATAAAAAGATTTGATATAATGTGATCACTTCCATGGTGAGATCTGTTGTGAGCAGCCGATCAGTTGAAGGGGACTTTACTTGGGGGAGTGGCCTGCATCCAATAAAGGTGGACTTTCTGGCAAGGCTCACTGGTTTTTGCTTGCTCTTGATCCTGCAGCTGGCTCCCGTTCATCTGACCTCCAGTTCTTGGGACCTGAGCAGCAGTTTACCTGCCATCTTCCCTGCTGATCTTGGGATTCCTCGGCCTCCACAGCCTGTGAGCCAGTGGCCTACTATCTGACTTTCCGATCTTGGATTCACCAACCCCTGCAGCTATGTGAATTGAGAGAAGCCTCCAGCCTGACCCACAAACTTGAGACTTTCCAGCCTCTACAGCTGAGTGAGCCATTTCCTTTATATAAATCTCTATATACATTTATATGCTGCACTGGTTTTGCTTCTCCAGAGAACACAGCCTAAGACCAAGACCCATCATTTATGGAGGCTGACAGTTGGGCAGAAGCTCTGGTTCCTCTTCAGGCAGTAAGGTCTCATGCCAACCTTCCCAAAGTAACCTGAATGATACTTGTCAATGCTAATCCTGCGGTGATGCCTGCCACCAGGATGCTTCTGGTGCTTGCTTATGCCATGGGGCCCCGGCTCATGTGGTCCTGGAGTTTCCAGGTCTTCCTCAGTCTAGATGGCATGGCAGCAGCTGCCATGAAGTCAAACACCAATGCTTGTTTTTCTTAAATCCCTTTTTTTTTTTCTACTGTGGTGAAATATATGTAATGAAACATTTGCCATTTCACCCTGTCAGAGGGGGTGACATCAAAATGACCCCAGGCTCTGTGGCGGCAATGGCAGGTGAGCTGGTACTTTTGGGAGAGGGACCACCAAGGCAATGGTGTCACTACGGTTGGTGTCACCCATCACCCAGTGCAGTAACTTGTTACCCCTCACCACCCGCCAGTCACTAGGGCTGGTTTCACCCAGTGTAGTAACTTGTCACCACGTCCTTAACACTACCCATCCTTTCGCCCACCAGTTAGGGTGGGGGTGACAGGGCTGCAGAGCCTACCATTGGTCAGAGAAAAGGGTCAATGGGAGTGGGAAGGAATTACGGGGAGTGGAGAGAATGGGAAGGGGGGGTGCCATGCTGTGTGGGGGTGTGACGGGCAGGCTCGTCCTCCCACCAGGGCCTGAAGTTCGCTGGCCAGCCTGCCCAGCCCTGCATGGTGAGAGTGTGGGGGGTAACACCATGAGTTACCACAGTGGGTGACATCAACCCTAGTGATGCCACTAGTAACCATGAGTGGGAGCTGACTGGATGGCAACTAACAATAGGCAGTAAAATAAATTTTAAAAGTCCAAATGAATCAGATGGCAGCAAGCCTCTAGTTACACTAATTGAGGAGGGGTTTTGCTAGTTTTGTAGTTAGAAGAAATTGGAAATTCATATCAGAATCTCACTGTGTGGTATTTATAGTCTGCTGTATATAGCAAGCTTAAGTTGACTGTATAATAAGTGGTTTATCATTTTCATCCCAGAGGGTGGGCGCATCAACAGATTATTTTGTTTTCACATGAGGGCCAGAGCTAAGGAATCCCATCTGGTACTTTTATGGAAATATATGTGGATGAAAGATTTGGGTGTCCAGTTTCGGGGACAGACAAGTGAGTAGTTCCCTTTAAAGAACAGGGCTTCAGCCAGGCAAGTCTCTGTTTCAGGAACCCTGGTGACACAATGGTTAAGAGTTCAGTGGTCAGCTGAAAGGTTGAGGGTTAGCACAGCGACTCCTCAGGAGAAAAGACCTGGCCATTCACTCCCATTAAGACTACAGCCGAGGAAACCCTATGGGGGTGGGTATACTCTGTCCTATAAGGTCACCGTAAGTCAGAATTGACTCCACGGCACACTACAGCACCCTCTCTTTAGGAACACAACAAGTTATGTAGAGTACTATCAGCCCTAAAATAGAGAATAAACGCTGTGAGAAAGAAAGAATGGAAAAGCCTGAGAACTCTGCGGTTGGGACACTCTGCAACAAGACGGGGAGCCAGGGAGATCTGGAAAGAGGGGTTTGACCAAGTTAAGTGGAGCGTTTCGAAGCAGCCCTTCCTGCTTTTCATTAAGATGAAATAAGAGATACAGGTTTCCTCTCGCAGGGCCAGCTGATCTCAGTAAGGCAGTCCGAACTCACGGGGCATCAGTTCTGAGGTGACGTGCCATGAAAACAGGATCCGACTCCCTTGTCTGCAAGGACAGGGTATTGCTTTGAGTTTCTGACAGGACTAACTAGAATTTGCTTTTCTCGGTGATTTAAACAGAAATAATTTAGAAGAAACAACAGGGATGAAAGTAAAGCGCTTTCTTTCCTTTCTTCTCGCAGCCTTTCCTTCATTCCTTTTCTCTCCTGGGCTGCTACAGAGGCCCCTCTCAGCTCCTGCATCGCTGGTGATTCTTTTTCCACAACGACTGGCAGCAGAGGGGGTTAAACTGCATTGCCACTGAAAACAGATAAAGAGCAAATGATTACTTGGGAGCTGAGCTGAAACTGAGCCCTGCCCTGGCAATATGCTCCCGATAACAGCATGCAGTTATGTGGAAGGTCTCCTTGGATTTCCACAGAAAAGGGCAGATTAAAAGCAAACAAAGGGGTAAAAAGCCCAAATCCTAAATTGCTAGAGAGAAGCTGGGTGGTAGAACAGCCCTTGTCAGGTTCTGTCTCTTGGGGTCTTTGAGACCAAATCCCATTTCACACCAGATTTAATGGAGACTTCTTCTGAAAGTCAAAATCTGCCCACTGCCTTTGAACATCTTCTTTTAAAATGGTGTTAATGAACTTGGCTACTTCTTGGGGACCATAGGGCCCCGTCACTGCCCCAGGCAGGGCTGAAGTCTACCAGGACCTGACATGAACTCTTTCATTTGCAGATCTGGTTTCATCACTGTTTTTTTTTTTTTTTTTCCTTTATCAGAGAAGAAAGGAATATTTAGACATTTAATTGGCATGTAACGAGATAACTATAACAAGTTAATTAGTTCTCAATTAAGTTGCATTTGCCATACTTGCTGATTGTGTTCTCAGCAATTGGGGGCATCTAATGAACTTTTAATGAACTTGCATGAGCTGCTTGGCTTCCCCCATTATGAAGGAAGATGACAACATTTCTCCTGGAGGCTGAGGTAGCAGGGCATTGTTTCCTTGAGGGCCAGTGTCAGTGTCACATCCAGCTTTTCTTAGGATCAGCTGGACGTAACAGGTGGTCAGTTCAGTGGCACAATGAGCTGAACCAGTTATGCAACATGGAAAAAACAAGTCATGGGTTTAGTATAATGGAAAGAACACAAGCTTTGGAATCCAGTGGATATGGGTTCAAGTCCTGACTCTACAGCTTTCTAGTTATGTGCCTTTGGGCAGGTAACCCCCAATCTCCAAGCCTTAGTTTCTCCATTTCTTCCTATTGTTATTAGCTGCTGTCAAGTTGGGCCCCAACTCATGGCAAGCCCATGCACAGCAGAACAAAGTACTGCCTGGTCCTGAGCCATCTCCATAATCATTGGGGATTGGACAGTGTTTCATTGTGATCCATAGGGTTTTTAGTGGCTGTTTTTTGGAAGTAGATCACCAAGCCTTTCTTTCTAGCACATCTTAGTCAGGAAGCTCTGCTGAAACCTGTTCAGAATCACCGCTATCTCATTCCCCATCTCTAAGCTAGGCGTAATAATTCAGACCTTACTATGTACAGCTGTGGGGTGGACTGGTAAGACAGCAAGGGTGAAAGCACAGGGGTTCTGTACATAGGAGACTTCGTTATCAGTTTGTAGACATTGTTTCTCTGTGGCTTCTGTCATTTTGAAGGATTTGGTGGAAGAGGTTACCTGGCTAAGCCTTTAGAGGGTTAATTTGGCATTTTAATTCATTGCAGGAGCTCCCGGTCAAATTTCAGTGCCCTATTAGTGGAGAAATCTCCCTGAAAGCATTATTAAAATATTACTGGATGGTCAAGGAGCATAGATGGATAAGGTTAATTATTCATTTTAATCCAGCCTTTCCCTTAAGGTAACATTTTTCAGTGAGATTGAGATCAGAAAAATGATTGCATTTATCAGCCAAGCACCTAGGAAGAATGAGAATGGAACCGTCCCCTCTGGGGAGAAAATGGACAGATGGCAGGGTGAAGACGGGGTTAAGCCTCTTAGAAAAACATCGGTCCTGCGTCTCTGTTAGAGGGGCTCTGAGTTCTTGTTCTCCATTTCTAGTCCTTTCTACCCACAGGTTCACCTCCCCTTCAGCACCAACTACGATTAAAAAGCCACGTTGAGGAATCATCAGAAGGAGGAAAAAAAATGTACCAACTAATTTGCATTTTAATGAATTTTTAATTGAACCAAAATCTGTTGTTTCTGTTTAAAGATGCAGTGCTGACTTTGTGGTCTCTGCTGCTGAAGGCCAAGTGGGAACGTAATGTGATAAAGATAATGATAATGCTAAGCTTAATTAGGTTTGAAAGCTTGTCTGGAATGGCTGCAAGGAGTCTGGGCATGGCGAGCATTATGAGCGTTCGCTAGCAGTGGGCTAAGAAGCTGGTTTGGATGGTGTGATGGGTTGAATTGTGTTCTCCCAAAAAGATTTGTTGAAACCTAACTCCCTATACCTGGAAGTACAGTCTTTGCAGATGTAATCAAGTTAAGATGAAGTCATATTGGATTAAGGTAAGCCCTAATCCAATGACTGGAGTCCCTGGGTGGTGCAAACAGTTAATACCATCTGCTGCTAACCCAAAAGAAGGGAGTTCAAGTTCACCCAGAAGTACATCGGAAGGAAGGCTTGAAGATCTACTTCTGAAAAATCAGCCTTTGAAAACCCTATGGAGCACAGTTCTCTTCTGACACACATGGGGCCGCCATGAGTCAGAAGTGACTTTTTGGCAACTGGTGGGTGGTAGGAATCCAGTGACTGGTATCTTTATAAAAAGAGGAAATTCAGACACAGAGCACAGATGCACCGAGAGGCGAATGCCATATGAAGACAAAGGGAAGACAGACACAGAGGGAAAATGCCAGGTGAAGACAGAGGCAGAGATTGGAGTTATGCTGCCACAAACCAAGGAATGCCTGGGGCTACCAGAAGCTGGAAAACACAGGGATAGGATCCTCCCCTAAAGGCTTTGGAAGGAGTGTGGCCCTGATGACACCTTGGTTTCAGACTTCTGGCCTCCAGAACTGTGAGAGAATAAATTTCTGTTTTAAGCCACCCAATTTGTGGTACTTTGCTATGGCAGCCCTAGGCAACTGGTACAGATGGATAGATGTCTTCTTCCTAAAGCCACCAAGAACACAGTCCAGATTAGCCTGGCAACTTACGCTGGGCTAGGATGCCAATAGAGAGTCCTTCCCTGCCATAGTACTTTAGAGTTTCTAGGCTCAGGTGCAAGACAAACCAGCCAGTGAGAGGTAGACAATGAATTTCTACCCTGGCTTTGATTTTTTTTTAATCGCCAAAGACCCCCTCCTTTTCTTTATGTCACTGGTCTTAGCAGGGTTTTAGTAGGGGCACACATGGCTAAGCTACACATATGGCAATCAAGACAACCAATGTACCTTTTTAGAGATGGCATTGATGAGGCCACCGTTGAAAATAATTGTCATTGATCTGAGAGATTTTACTCTGCTTACAAGCTAGCAAGTTTCTATTCCGTGGATGTTGGCAGAAGACATGAGACTCCTGGGTCAAATACAAAGGACTTTATTACTCACGTGGCAAAAACAGTAGGCAGATCTTCATGTTCATTTCAGTTCTCCAAAACCCGAAGTCCCTCAAGGGGTAAGGAAGAGTGATGTAAGTGGGCCTAAATGGATGTCGCAGAGGCTGTGGTTAGGGGTGCAGGAGAGGAAAACTGAGCTTGGGGGATTCATCACTTTATACTGATGGGAAGAAAATCTGCTTTTCGTCTAGAAAGGGAGATGCTACCTCATCCCTCAAGGTTGCTTTCTGCAGACACAACTCTGAGAAATGGCAGGTCAAGAGTAGTCCTCTCAGGAGTCTCTCAGTTTGTTGTACTGGGGGGCTTGTGTGTTACTGTGATGCTGAAAGCTATGCCAATGGTAATCAAATACCAGCAGAGTCAACCATGCTTGGTAAAGTGGAGGGTCAATGAAAAAGAAGAAGACCCTCAATGAGATTGATTGACACAGTAGCTGCTGCAATGGGTTCAAGCATAACAAAGATCATGAGGATGGCTCAGGACCGGGCAGTGCTTCGTTCTTTTTTACATAGGGCTACTAAGAGTCAGAACTGACTCGACAGCAACTAACAACAACAATAAAGAGTAGTCAGGACTTTCCATTCTTGGCACATTCAACAGGAATGAAAAAGCAGCAGGCATGAGAAAGCAGGAAATGACGTTGTCAGGCATGTTTGTCCCCTTTTATCAGAAATGGAAAAGTTTTCTCAGAAATTGCCAGTAGACCTTGCCTCATGTCTCATTGGCCAGAAGTGTGAAAAATGGTGCATTTTTCAGGGATGCTAGGAAAGCCAGCCCTGGAGATGGACAGTTTGCTGTTTCCTACCAAATCACGGTTTCAACAGCAAGAAATAAGGGGGAGATGGGTATTAGTTATGCAACCAACAGAGTTTATCATAGCTGAATGTAGACAAGATCGTGCAGAGCCTTGGATGCCACACTAAGAAGTCTTGCCTCTCCTATGGAAAGGCCACTGTGGTGGCTTCATGATGTATCAGATTGATTAGGTGGAACTATATTTCCCAGAGTTCCCTCCCTTGCAGGCATTTTGTTAGAGTGGGTTACAAGGGACATTTTTGTGCTAGGTTTGGAGGGCAGAAGTGAAGCAGTGGCCATTTGAGGGCAGAATCACCAGGCCCTTTTGTAGCTCATATACTTCATTTGCTTATCTTCTGTCACCTTGTTGACATGGGCAGCAGCTAGGCCTGCAACTGCTCACCTTCCCCAGATCTTCCTTCAGCTTCTCTGACCCCTGTGCCAGGAGTATAATTCGCTCCATGACAAAGGGCACCAACTTCTGCAGGACACCCATTCATCAGGGTCAGAGGCAGTGAGAACTGACTCAAGTTCCCACTCATCCTTGTGGGTTCCAGTTTGTCCTTTCTTTCCCTCATGTTACATCCATCTTCCTTTCCCAACTGCCTGCTGTGTGAACTTTACATTCCTGCATCAGGTACGGAGACAACAGCCTTACAGAGATGGCTTACAATTGTGTAATGTCAAATTCCTGTAACAAATCTATTTACTGCCTGCCTGCCTGCCTGTCTGTCTGCCTGCCTGTCTGTCTGTCTCTCTCTCTCTCTCTCTCTGTATCTATCTGTCTGTCTGTCTATCTATCTAATCTATCTATCAATCGTCTGTTGTGGTCTGAACTGTGTCCTCCAAAAATCTCTACTGACTTCCGGCTCCTATATCTGTGGATGTGATTCTGTTTAGAAATACAAGTTTTCTTTGCTGTGTTAATTTGGTCATACGCAAGTAGGGTGAGTCCTAAACCTAATTACATCTCAGTTATAAAAACAGCAGAATAGACACAGAGACATAGATAAGGGGAAGATTTGGACAGGGCAAGGAACAACAAGAAATGTCAAGGAATGCCAAGGATTGTTGGCGACATCAGAAACTAGGAAAAAATCTCACAGAAGGAATCAACATGGCTGAGACTCTGATTTGGACTTCTATTCTCCAGAATCATGAAGAATTATGAGAAAATAAATTCCTGTTCTTTAAAGCCACACACTTGTGGCATTTCTGTTATAGCAGCACTAGCAAACTAAGACTATCTATCTACCTATCTATCTGTCTGTCTATCTATCTATCTACCTACCTATCTATCTTTTTCTGTGCTTCCTAGTGGTTCTGCTTCACTGTGGTTTAGAAAGGTCACTCTGATTACATGTAGAAGGAAAAATTAGGAAGGTGGTGGACCTGGGCCATGTGGCTATGAGCATGGAGAGGAGAGAAACAATTCAAGAGACCTTTCTTTTCTGTGTTCCCTTCAATCGCTGACTTCTTTTTCCCTAAAGTCCCTCACTCCAAAATCTTTTCACCCTGTAGAAGCTCTAAGACAGAAGAGGGAAGCCAGTTCATTTCCACTGTTGTCCAAACCCAGGTGACAGGGCTATGTCAAGGGTGCAGCATGTCAGGTGCCGGGGCTTGTCTTAAGTAGGGAAGGTTGAGCGTCCCTTCTATTTGACAACTCTTCAAATGCATCTCTTTACAATAGTGAATCTAATCAAGGAATATATATTATGCCAAACAGACCTAATTATTTTTTAGCATGTCTCTTTTTATAAGATGAAAGAACAAATCTTTCTAATTTTGCTGTGATCCACTGGGAAATTTCAAAGATAGGTATAGAAAGATGCTAAACATTTTATTTTATTTTTACTAAACTAGGATTTAGTCTATGGAAGGCAAAATCTAAACAATTGTGAAAGGAGATTTGGACACTTGATGAAGACAGGATCATGGATGTCTATGAAACAATAGTTGGTTACCTTTTTATCAAAGTGGGGATAAAACATTTTTTAATAAACATAGAATTGCAAAGAATCATAGCTCTTTCACAAGTGAAGAACCTTTGTTCTTTGTATTGTTTTGTTTTGCAATAATCAAGGACGAAGTAAAGTTGACAGAAAACACAAAAAGAAATCATAGAAAATTATTCTGATAAGACATAGAATCTTTGCTATCTAGGCAGATTACACAGAAGGTCAAGAATATCCTTTCATATTGTAGGTAAAGGCACTGGTCAGTAAACCAAAGAAGCCAGCCCTTCAAACTTTGCCAAAATGCTAGCATATTTCACATGGCTTCTTTTCAGATTCGGATATTAGAAGCTAAGACAAAATTCATTTTCCAAGTCTTGTTCTTCACTTAAACTTTTTTTTGAAAAATGGAAGTCTATAAGCACTCGTATTTCTATGTCTGTAGCGCATGGGGCCACCATGTGTCAGGAGCTGACTCAACAGCTAACAACAAACAAAGATGGCTCCTGATACAGTCTCAACCATTCGTGTTAATTATGACTTTTAACCAACGTAACTTACTTCTATTTGACAGAGAAAATCGAGGGGTAGATAATGGAGAACTGTTTGGCACACACAAACATTTTAGCAGACTAACAAAGTTTGTGATAAATAGAATACAATTTTCTGCAGCCACAGCAAACACATTTATACCTCAAAATTAACATGACTGAAATATACAGCATATGCAAATAAGATGCAAAGATATATAAACTTCAAATTATATGTAATATCAGTGTTTCCTTATCCTGTCTTATTTAGAAAATATGTAAGTATCTAGAAATATCCGTTAATTAGCTCACTTTAAAGTTTTTGTCCAAGATTTTAAGTCATCTAAAGATGTTGGTAATTATGTTTAAACTGGTTCACTATAAAACATAGTTACTGTTTATACAAAAAGTTTTTCAGGATAATTACTCAATTTTGTTTAACACAAGTTTACATTTTTCATAATCTTAAACATCATGTTGGAGTAATGTTAGTTTATTTGATTAGTAAATCTGAATAGGTTTAGGAGACTCAGATTAATGATTCTTTTCTTGAGAAAACAAACCTAAGCAGAATAAAAGTGGTACTATATTACACATAATGCTGATAAATCAGAGAAAAGACATGGCTAGTTTTTCGTAAACTAGTGTGATTTGCCAAATTTTATCTTAATTATGTGAACTTGAATCCTTAAAATGTTTCTGAGTGAACAGTTTCTGTGAGAAGGATTTTTTTCAAGACCAGCACATGAAAGTATCAGAAATTCGATTTTCTTATTTTCTGAAAATTGTAGGAATATTCCATTTATGAGTTTTTGTCTTTATACACTAATCAGAACAGAGCTCCTTTAATTTAGGAAACATCATAACCTAATGTATTAATATCCTCCAAAGACAGGAAAACTTTTCATCTTCCTTCAATAAGAAGTCAAGGCCTTTTCTTCATCATTATAGACAGTCACAAAGTTTACAGCTTCGGTTTTACAACTTTAGATGGAAGCCAAAGGTAAACACAAAAACTTATTGGTCCAGATTTTAAAGAGTTATTCTGCTTCCCAGTGGGCATGACATTCTTAGTTGATTGGAGCTTGCCATGGTTTGAATTATGTCCTCCAAAAAGATCTGTCATCTTGGCTAGGTCATGATTTCTGTATTGATTGTATGGTTGTCTACCATTTTGTTAAGTGATTTCCCTATGTGTTGTAAATCCTACCACTATGATGTTAATGAGATGAAGTAGCAGCAGCAGTTATATTGATGAGATCTACAACATTAGAGAGTGTCTTAAGCCAAACTCTTTAGAGATATACAGAGGAGAAGCAAGCAGAGAGACAGGGAAACCTCATACCATCAAGAAAGCAGTGGCAGGGGCAGAACGAGTCCTTTGGACCTGAGGTTCCTGTGCAGAGAAGCTCCTAGACCAAGAGAAGACTGATAACAAGGACCTTCCTCCAGAGCCTACAGACAAAGTCTTCCCCTGGAGGTGACACCCTGAATTTGGGCTTGTAGCCTACTGGATTGTGAGAGAATAAATTTCTCTTTGTTAAAGCTATCCATTGTGGTATTTCTGTTATAGTGGCACTAGATAATTAAGACAGAGCTCAAAATAGACAAATAGGCCAGCAAACAGGAAAGGATAACAAACTGAATAATTTATCATTTGTCACCCAGGAGAGACTCCATCTCTACAGTCCCTTCATGCCTTGTAACACCTTTTTTTGTTTTGTTTTATTTTCTTGAAATGTTGTCTTGACCCTCTCTAGAGGCTGATCAGTTTCTTTTATTGTGTATTTGATTGAGTTTGCCCCAACATGGCCCCTGTCAGGTGCTCACACTCTGGGGCCACCATACACCCACCCTAACTGCCCCGAGGCAAGGTACCAAATGGCTGCTGACAGCTCCTATGCTCTGGGTACCCACAAAATTACTCAAATTAGCCAATCCACAGGCAATCTGCAAATCCAGCTAACTCCACCTCCATTGCCATACTTAAGCCACCCTATAGCTTCTACTTGCTGTTTCCCTTTCCAGGGGGTACAACTCCCTGGGTGGCACTGCCTGGTAGCCTTCTCTCATGTGGCACAAAGAGTTCTGCCTTTTACGTAGCTGAGCGTCTTTGTATTGTGTCTTGTTATCTAAAGAGACTTTTTTTTTTTTTTACCTGCCGTCAAGTTGATTCCAACTCATGGCAACTCCGAGTGTTGCAGAATAGAACTGCAGTCCGTAGGGTTTTTCAGGACAGTGATCTTTTGGAAGCAAATCACTGGGCCTTTCTTCTGAGGTACCTACTAGGTGGGTTCCAACCACCAAGCTTCCAGTTAATAGTCACCATAGATTCTGTAACTGTAGATGCTTTAGAAGAATGTCAGGTACGACACTCTCAGGGATTCCCTATAATCCTACCTAATATCTATACTTATGAAACATCTCTCTATTTAGGTTACCAGATGGTTAGACCATAAGACCAAATTTCCGATCCTTGCTGCCACCAAGGGGGATAACTTATTGGCTTCACATAAAACAGAGACAAAAACAAAGATGTCAGATCAGTAGAGGAAAAAGACTCTCTTTTGCCTTTCCTTTCGACTGATCCTCGTTTTCAGAAGCAGCTTCCTGCTGCTGTGACCAGAGACACACAGGCAGGTCCTGGGCTGAGCAGATGGTCCATTGTGGCCTTCACTGTTGTAAGTCAATGGACTGGCCTGATGTTCTTAGCATGAGATTCTTGGCATAACACAGTGAACATCAAAGCTGGGAGCTAATTAACACATGTCAGAAATAAGGCAATAGAGGGACAGTGACCTTGTTTTCCCACAGACTTAGAGTGGGTCGCTATGAGTCGGAATCAACTTGACGGCAACAGGTTTGCAGGAGCCCTGGAGGCGAGGTGGTTAAAACGCCTGACTGCTAACCAAAGGTTGGCTGTTTGAACCCACCAACTGTCCCATGGCAGTCTGCTTCTGTAAGGATCTACAGCCTTGGAAACCCTGTAGGGCACCTCTACTCTGTCCTATACGGTCACTGTGAGTTGGAATCAACTTGATGGCAATGGGTTTGGTTTTTTAGAGGTGGAAGGGAGCCTGGTCATATTCCCATCCAATGTCCTCACTGGCTTAAGAGGAAACAGAGTCCCACAGAGGCCAAGAATCTGGCCCAGGGTTCTCCACCAAGTTACAGGTAGAGCAAGGGCCAGAAAATGCAGGTGTTCTGTCTTCCAGTTTTCATAAGCAGCCATGTTTGCAGTAAACCATGTCTTGTAGCTGAGTTGCCTTTCTGGAGCTGCGAACTCCTGGAAGGCCTCCCATGTAGCCCATATTTTGGCCAGTCATCTTGTTGATTTAGTCATGATCAGGGAACTTTGATTCTATCACTGCAGATGTTTTAGAAGACAGCCAGGTACTATATGCACAGAGATGGCCCCATATTGTTTTTTCGATCAAGGCAAGGTAAGTTATATACTTGGTAAAGACTGTAAGTGCTGATGTAGAGATGCTATTGATTTATCAAGCCCTCTTTACCAGTCTGTTCAATTTTCTTTCAGCCCCCACCGTGTGTCAGTTTCTGTACATAATTGCGATGTGGAGAGGGGGATTTTGAGACAAGGAAACAAAAGTTAACTCCAGGGCTAAACATTTCATATGCTATGTCCTTAGATCTTCATAGCAATTCCATCCGAACATGTCTGAGTCTCCTCATGCTGCTGTAACAGAAATACCACAAAACAGAAATTTATTTTCTCAGTTTTGGAGGCTAAAAGCCAAAATCAGGATCTTGGCGGTGTCGATTCCTTCCTTCTCAGTACCTGCATGTTCCTTGATTCCTTGGTGATGCTCACAAGACATCTGTCTTCCCTACACTGTGTGTCTCTCTGTGTCTAATCTGTTCTTTTAAAACTCAGAAGTGATTAGATTTAGAACCCACCCCCCAATCAGATTTGATCTAATTAACATAACAAAGAAAACCCTATTTTTCAAACAGGATCACATTCAGAGGTATAGGGTTAGCATTCCAACACATATTTTAGGGGGACACAATTCAATCTATAACAGAACCCTCATTCCAATTTGTAGGTGAGAAAACAGGAATCAAACACCAATACTCAACATCAGAGCCAGTCTTTTGTAGAAGTAGCATTCCAACCTGTCTGGCCTCAAAGCCTGAGCCCACCTCACCTCACCACAGAGCTTCCTCAAGCCTCTCCAGCTGGGGAGAGAGGGAAGAAAGCCACAGTGGCAGGGAGAACTAGTGCCCCAGAGATACAGAAAGTAAGAGTGGAAAGGACAGGCACTGTGATTCTCACCAAAGCAAGGAGTGAAGACAGACTGGGGAGATGAACACGGTGGTTGCCATTTGCCTGTGCTTTGAATAACAGGAATAACTTTTAATGTGAGGAGAAGGGAAAGAAAAGGCATGCCATGTGAAAAAAATGCTTAGAAATTTGGACATATAAGACAATATCCAGGAAAAGGCAAGCAGATTGGTTAGAGTGAGTCATAGCAGGCTTGCAAAAGGACTTTAAAAGATAATAATAGAAATCCCATTCATCAAGTCCTTTACAGTAAAACACCCACCCAGTGCCATCGAGTCAATTCTGACTCATAGCAGGCCAAATATTTTATTAAGGGTTTTATATCCATTATCTCATGCAATCCTTTAACAATAACCCTTCAAGGTAGTACAGTCATTGCCAATTATAGATTAGGCACCCATGGCACAGAATGGGTGAGTAAACTAGGCCAAGGTTAAAAAAACAAAACAAAGCAAAACCCAAACAGTTGCCATTGAGTTGGCTCCATGTGTTTTAGAGTAGAACTGAACTCTAAAAGGTTTTCAAGGCTGTGACCTTTCAGAAGCAGATTGCCAGGCCTTTCTTCCAAGGCACCTCTGGATGGGTTCGAACCACCAACCTTTCAGTTAGTAGTTGAGTGCTTAACCATTTGTGCCACCCAGGGACTCCAGGTGAAGGTTAGACTCATGCCGTCAAGTTGATTCTGACTCATAGAGACCCTATAGGACCGAGTAGACATGCCCCATAGGGTTTCCAAGGCTGTAATCTTTAAGGATGCAGCTTGACACCTCTTTCTTCTGTGGAGCAGCTTCTGGGTTTGAACCACCGACTTTTCAGTTAGCAGCCAAGTACTTAACCACTGCCCCACCAGGGCTTCCAGCTTACATGTTATTAAATGCCAGTGCTGGGATTTGAGCCCGGATCTGCTTGATTCTTGAGCCTGAGCTCTTAACCTCTATTGGAGAAGAATATTAGGCCCAGATTGTGGAAGGTTTTGAAGTTAAAGGGTTTAGACATTATATTTTAGGGAGGCATTTTCCAAAGCTTGTTCTACAAGACTTAGTCTTTAGATTTTAGATGTTTCAGGGCACAAAGGGGGTGTGTTTCCGGTGTCAAATTTGTTGAGGAAACCCAAAGAACGCAGGAAAACAGGTCTGTGTACTGTCTTTAATATACATCATAACATACAAAGAAAGGGATCTGGTTTGCAGCATTTCCCGAACTTAGTTGTCCACGTTTCCACACTCAGAGAATCATCCACAGGCCAACTGCAGCTGGCAGTGGAGACTCAGTTTCTAAGCAGGGCCTGGCAATGTGGTCAGAGCTGTGTTTATAAAGGCATCTTAAACAGCAGAGTTGAGGGTGACAAGTCTGGAGATGAGGAGACCAGTTAGAAGGTACCTAATTCTATGGAGAAAAAAATGATACTCACTCATTCTTCTGCTAATGAAAAGGCTGGGCTCTGGTGACCCAGGTCATCCAAGTGTTTTCAAAATCCAAATACAATTGAAAAAATTATCAAGCTATTTCTCAGTACAAGGCTCAATGCTTGAGGTTGTATAGGGATCTTACAAGCAGAATGGAGAGTCTAGAACCCCACAAGGAGCATGGTTTGTGGTAAGAAAGATTCACTAATATGGGGAAACTTTAAACATGCACCTGAAATTCTCAGATGAGAAAGGGGGGCAGGTTAAGGTTTGAGTGTGTTTGGTTTGAGAGTGGTAAGGAAACAAACAAGTGTGAGTGATGGATCGGATGCTTTCTGGTTTGATGAGAAGGTGTGGGAGAGGGACGGTGGAAGACTGGACGTGGAGAAGTGTTTAACAGTGATGTTGGGATCAAATAGACCTGGGTTCAAATCCCAGCTCCACCACTTACTACCTCTGTGACCTTGGCAGGTTAGTTTCCTTCTCTCAACCTAACTCACAGGAGTTTTGATAGGATTAAGTGAGATAATATAAGTAAATTTAGCAGAGAGACTGATGCAGCAGCTCTTACCAGCTCATGAGAATGCATTGTGTGCAATCCAGGAAAA
The DNA here is from genome assembly GCF_024166365.1 of Elephas maximus indicus. Classification (NCBI taxonomy): domain Eukaryota; kingdom Metazoa; phylum Chordata; class Mammalia; order Proboscidea; family Elephantidae; genus Elephas; species Elephas maximus. Next base: position 82,524,236 of record NC_064831.1, on the reverse strand, counting down.
GAATTAGGAAAATTAGGAAAAATTCCACTTGCAATTGATCTTCTCATGACAGTAGTTTGAAATCAGCCATGCTGGAGGCATTTACACCAGGAAATCAGCAAGCACTACAAATCGGGATTTTCTTTTTTCAGAGGGTCTGTCATTTATTAAACATTTGCCAGTACACTGCTGCATACAGTGCTCGATTGTGGAAAGTTGTTTTATATTAGTTTTAGAGTGAGAGGGAAGGTGAGAACTCTTTGGATGGGAAATCGGTACAGAAACATCTTTAAAATTCTCACACACTGTCTCAGGACTGACCCTATAGCTCTTCCAAGGATGCGGACTAAGGAAAGCCAAGTGTAGAAGAAAGCGTTGCTCTGTGAGGTTAGGAGCACAGCTGCTGGTGGGAACCTGGCACTAGCTCTTGATCACACTCATTGAAGGAGAGAGGCCCAGATTCCAGAAAGATTTCGTGAAAACCATTTGAGATGACTTTATAATGATGGTATGGACTCCTCAAGGATTTGTTAATCCAGGGTACAGATGTTTCTTTTTAGAATTGAAAAATGCCAGTGCTGTTATACGTAAGGTTGCCATGTGTCAGAGCCAACTCAACAGCAGCTCACAACAGAGCTGGAGGAACTGTCTAACCCGGCAGAGGGTCAACCAGCCACCGCTTGAACGCTCCCAAGCCTTCCTACTATGGTGCAGGCTTGACTTGGGTTTCTATCACCTCAAAGGCAATCTGAAGAACGTTAGCCTGAGAATACTAGGAAACAATTTCCTCTTGATCCCCATGTGACAGACAAATTGCTGAAACTGAGACCCAGTACAGTGGAAAGAGCTCTGGTCTAGAAGGGAAAGAAAACTACCGTTCATTGGAAACCAGGCATTTTACATCTATTAACCCATAATTCTCACAGCAACACTCGGAATTAGAGACTATTATCTCTATTTTACAAAAGAAGAAATGGAGCCTCACAAGGGTTAAGTAACTTGCCAAAGACTCCCCCCCCCCAGCTAGGGAGATGCCAGCGTTTGAACCCAGATGAAGCAACACCCCCCCAAACACTCACTCTCTCTTACTCCATGTGGTTTCCCTGGGTCAGAAGACCCAGGTGTCCATCCCAGGCCTGTCATTTTCTTATCTCCCTTGGGCAGTATCTTCACTGATCAAAAAAAAAGAAGAAAGAAAAAGATGTGGGTTGGAAGTGATGTGGGGGCTTAGATACAAACTCTTCGCCAACACAGATTGGTTTGGAGCTCACATGAAGCCATTATATCTATGAAACAGCATTTTGAAACCATTAAGAGTTATACAAGTATGAAGAACAAAGATTAGAAAAGGCTAGACTTTAGAGATGTCGTGTGAGTGTACTAATGCACTCCAGTCCCTCCTATGTCTGTACATCGGCCTGCCTCCTTTGTCTGGATGCCAGTTGGAAACATGCACAGCTCAGGGATGTGGGCTCCCACTCCCGCTGCATCGATCCAGTGATCAGGCTTACCGCAGATATCCCCCTGCCTCATTGCTTATAGCTCCTGTCACCTCAAGGCCAAGTCTTCTCATCCAGGGTTGCCATCGATCAGCAAAATATATCCTCCATGCCCACCCAACGTTCCACCCTCAGTGGATGCACTCGAGATGGTGAGAGACCTTCGGTCATCACTCACCCTGTCAACAGATCCCTTCTTTTCTTATTTCTATTGGCAGTTATACCTCTCTCTGTGTGTGTGTGTGTGTGTGTGTGTTGTTTCTTTATATCTCGTTACTCTTCCCGTCATTACAGACCTTGCTGACCATTCTGGATTGTGGGTAAGTTCTACTAAAAACACGCTGGATATGGATTTAATTGTGTCCCCCAAAATAATGTGTTGAAGCCCTGATCCTGTGTACCTGTGACCTTGTTTGGAAATAGGGTTTTCGAAGATGTTATTGGTTAAGTTAACATGATGTCATATTGGAGTAGGGTGAGTCCTAATCCAGTATGGGTGGTGCCTTATGAAAGAAGAGAACAAACACAGAAAGACACACCAAAGGAAGGAGACCATGTGAAGATGGAGGCAAAGCTTAGAGTGACAAATAACACCAAGGATCGCTGAGTATCTCCTGAAGCTAGGAGACGGGCATGGAACAGATTCTCCCTTAGAGCCCTGAAAAGCCATCAACACTGCTGATCCCCTGATTTCACATTTCTAGCCTCCAGAACTGTGAGACGATCAATTTCTGTTGTTTTAAGCCATCCAGTTTGTGGTACTTGGTTATGGAAGCCCTAGGGAATTATTACCATGGCTAATTTGGAATATATGAGTATATTGACCATTGCTTTTGATATGTTCTTGTAAAGCATCTCTTTAAACAAATAAAAACAGCATGTAAGGGGAACATCTGGGTGAGCTCCCCCAAGCTCCACCCCTAGTGCAGAAGTGCATGGAGGAGTGGACAGATTTACTGCTTTGGAACCAGATAGAATGAATGGGACTCCTTACTCCACACCCTGCTGCCTGTGTGATCCTGGACAAATTACTAAACCTCTTTAAATTTTCCAACATCAAAAAATGGGAAAGATACCACTCTTTCCATAGTGGGCGTGAGGATTCACTAAGGATAAAAAAAAAAAAATGGTAAATGTTAATGTCCAACATCTGCCCACTGGGAAGACTTGGTGGTGAGAACAGTTGGCTTCCACCATTGGCACACATCTCTTTCCCATTCCACTCAGTTTTTGCCTATCAGCTAGTGCCCATTCAGGTCCAGCAGCTCTGATGGCCAGGTAATTGCCCTTGCTAACTTACCCAGATGCTCCAGTTCTGGCCATATCTGATTCATATCTCTACTTTGGGTGTATAAATGAAAATGGCTTTACTATTGCCTTCTAAAAGAATGAGTGCCCGTTCCATCAACTCTGGGAATTACCAGGCTCCAAACTATTCCCCAAGGGAGATTTTCAGCAACTTGGCTTCTTAGATTATAATCTGGCTAATGTTTAATGAATGCCTGCTATGTGCTAGGCATTATGTTCCATGTTTTCACATAAATTGTCTCACTGATACTATGGAAAATGACTATTATTTTATGGTATCATCAGCAGCTCTAGGGCACTCCTATATGAATATGTCCAGTCCTAGTAGAATGAAGTTTCCCTTTCCCTCCTCTAGGGATGATATTCAAAATAGTTATCAGTGAGTATGGCTTGAGTACTAACCAATCAGAATGAGACATTGGATGAGGGTGCTTGGGGGGCTTGGGGACAATGGATATGTATCAACCAGAATGGAAATATTTTAGCAACTCAATTTTCAATATTTAAAAATTGATATGGCTGATCGAGGGCAACTTGGATGACTATCAATCCAGCATTTTTCCCCAGTGGAGCTGACACTGAAGTGAAGATGAAATATTCCTTTACATACTTCATTTGCTATTAGGAGAAAATGGTAAAAATGCTGCCCTTGGGTTCCAGAGATAGTGAAAACCAAATCTATGGCCCGCGGAATTTGGAGACTGATAAGAGGCAGGCAGGCTAGTTAAGAGCTCACGATCACGACAAAAATACAAACAACCCAATTGAAAAATGGGCAAAGGATTTGAATCGACATTTCACCATAGAAAATACGCAACTGGCAACAAGCATGTAAAAAGATATTCAACATCATGAGTCATTGTTGTTGTTATTGTCGTTAGGTGCTGTTGAGTCAGCTCTGACTCATAGTGACTCGAGGTACAACAGAACGAAATGCTGCCCAGTCCTGCTCCATCCTTACAATCATTGTTATGGTTGAGCCCATCATTGTGGCCATTGTGTCAGTCCATCTCACTGAAGGTCTTCCTCTCTTTTACTGATCCTATACTTTACCAAGCATGATGTCCTTCTCCAGGGACTGGTCCCTCCCAGTAACATGTCCAAAGTATGTGAGACCTAGTACAGAATGGTGCAGCCCACAAGGTGGAGGAGAAGCAACTGAAGATGCTTGGCCCTGAGGTGGTGCCCAGTTCTCATATGCCCAACCTTTTTTTTTTAAGTCTGAGGTCTCAGGAGTTCTCGAGTGCTGTGGTGTCCTGAATGTGGTTGGGAAGAAGCCCCAGTATTTGGGAAACTCATAACTGGAGATGCGTGGCAGGGACTCCAGACTTCACCAGGGGCCTCAGTATGATGCCCAAAGACAGATAATAGCAGTTACCCCTCTTTGAATGCCAGCACGGGAAACTCTGTGAGGAGATGAGAGGAGGGTCCCATCAGGAGAGGGCAACAGAAACCCAGAGGACAGTGGGTGCTCATGCCTACTCCTCCCTACATCAAGGAATATGGCCTCCAGCAGCAACCCGGGAAGGAGGAGAGAAAGGGGAGATACTTTGAAAGGAAAAAAAGAGCCTAGATAGGGAATGTGGAACTGGAGTTGAGAAAGAGCAGAGAAATTTCTACCCTTAACAGTCAAGGATACATTTTCCTCCTCCCCACTCCCTCACTCTGCCATTCTCTGAAATGGGGGCTCAGTGGAACCAATTATAGAAATCAACTCCGTAGTACACAAGTCTGGATCGGTCATACCAGCTCTTGTTAAAGGCAACAGAAATGAAGCAAGCATAACCTCGTTGGCCTATGATATCAAGTCTGGCATTGGTCATAAGTGAGGCAAGAACCAGAATGGCACCAGAGAGCTTTTGATATTTCCCTCTGAAAGGTCATCTCCTGGGCACCCCACCATGCCCTCTGCAGATTGCCAAAGGCCAGGGAGCCACTTGGCTTCTTTTGAACCAAAGGCCAACAGCTGCAACCCAGCCTGTTATCACTCAGCTTCCTAGTTTTGCTCCATTCCTGTGCTTAATTTAGACCTGGGTTGATGAGTTAACCCACATTCTTCCCCTGACCCTGAGCAGATCCTCCTTTTGAGTGTACCTCCAGTCCATTTGTATTAGAATTCACCTCTGAAATCATAATGTTTCAGACATCCCATTCTCTGACCACAACTGCGTCTCCTCTTCCATTTGTCACTTGTTACATTCAATGCACTGATTTTTCATCTTTGTCCAGACAGCAGTCATTTGAAGTATATGTTTCCCCCATCTGTCAGCACCCCCCGCCATCCCTGCCTTTCCTCTCCAGCCCAGGCCGGGTTCATGTCAGCCTCTGTCTGGCCAATATCCTCAACTCAAGACCTTCCGTCTCACACTCCTGGCAAAACTCCATCCCTGAGTGTCATGGATTGAATTATGTCCCCCCAAAAATGTGTGTATCAACTTGGTTAGGCCATGATTCCCAGTATTCTGTGGTTGTCCTCCATTTTGTGATTGTAATTTTATGATAAAGAGGATTAGGGTGGGATTGTAACACCCTTACCAGGTCACATCCCTGATTCAATGTAAAGGGAGTTTCCCTGAGGTGTGGCCTGCACCACCTTTTATCTCTCAAGAGATAAAGGGAAAGGGAAGCAAGCAGAGAGTGGGGACCCCCTATCATCAAGAAAGCCGTGTTGGGAGCAGAAAGCATATTTTGGGCCCGGGGTTCCTGCACAGAGAAGTTCCTAGTCCAGGGGAATATTGACAAGAAGGACCCTCCTCCAGAGCACACAGAGAGAGAAACCTGTCCCCTGAAGCTAACACTCTGAATTTGGACTTGTAACCTACTAGACTGTGCAAGAATAAATTTCTCTTTGTTAAAGCCATCCTCTTGTGGTATTTCTGATATAGTAGCTTTTTTTTTTTTTTTTTTTAGCATTAGATGAGTAAGACACTGAGCTACTTCAACTCCCATTGCAGAGGCAAAGCACACAAGCCTGCAAATTGGGACCAGGATGAATTCCAAAGTTCAACCCCAAATAGAGCTCTACCACTGCCTGGGAATACTTTTATTTTCTAGAGTCAGCTCTCTTTCCCTTTCTTCTCAGTTACACCTGGCACCTACCCAGTCTCAGCCGGCGACCTTATTCTCTACCTCCAGAGAAAGAAGCTTCTTAAGCCTCTTCAAACCTACAAACTGACTTCTACTTGATTCTAAATGCTTCTCCTTTCTCCTCTGCATTCAAGGACAGCTAGTCCCACCTCCTATGGTTCGGATTCCTCCCTCCTGCCTAATCAGCACCCTTGCTTTACTCCTTTTCGCTCTACATCTTCAACTTCTCCCTTTCAAAGGCTTCCTTTCCCTCCCCATTGAAAGATTTTGAAGCCATTCCCTTGGACTCCCCCAAAATAAAAAAAAAGGAACAATCCTGCTTGACTTCACATCTCCCCTCCAGCTATCAGTCTCATCCCTCTCCTGCAATTTCTCACCAATATTCTTGAAAAACAGTTTTTACTGTCTGTGTCCACTTCCTTATTTCACCCACTGCTCAGTCTCTGCAAGCCTTCCTTAGCCCATTTCCCTACTGAAAGAGCTCTTGCCAAGGTCAATGAAGACCAATGGCCACTAAATCCAACGAGAACTTTTCAGATCTTATCTTGCTTGACTTTGTCGGTATTACTTACTCCTTTGATACCACTTCATCACATTTTCCTGGACCTTTGCAGATCTTGCTGGACACTTAGGGGGAGCCAGTAGCGGTAGCCATCGAGTTGACATCAACTCATGGTGACCCCATGTGTGTCAGAGTAGACTTATGCTCCATAAGGTTTTCGGCGGCTGATTTTTTTCAGAAGTAGATTGCCAGGCCTTTCTTCTGAGACACCTCTGGGTGGACTCGAACTTTCAACCTTTCAGTTAGCAGCCAAGTGCTTTAACAACTTGCACTATCTTTTTTCTCTGAAGCCCATCCTTTAAATCAGTGGTTCTCAAATGTTAGAATGCATCACATTACCTGGAGGGCTTCTTAAAACAGATTCCTGGGCTTTATCCCCACAGTTTCTGATTTAGTAGGTCTGCTGTGGGGTTTGAGAATTTACATTTCTGTCAAGTCCTCAGATGATGCTGACGTTGTTGGTCTAGGGACCACACTTTGAAAACCACTGTGAGCTGAGGTGTTTATCATGAGTTCCTTTCTCTTCTCTGTACCAGTGGCTCTTGATGTTGGGTACACATTAGTATCACCCAGGGCTGTTAAAAAACCATGAAGGCCTGGACCCCACAAACACCAAATTAATGACAATCCCTGGGAAGGGGGCTCAGGTACTGGTATTTTTAAAAGCTGCCCAGGAAATTCTAATGTGCCACCTGGGCTGAGAACCATAGTTCTACATCTTCTGCCCAGTGATTTCATCCACTAAGATGGCTTCAATTACCCTCGAACAGCTGATGACTCACAAAGTTCGTTCTTTAGCCTGTACATTGATACTGAGCCCCAAGCCCAGATATCTCACCACCTGCTGGACATCTGCCCTCAAAGAGCTCACAGACACCCCACATGTCACATATCCACTCTAGAACTCACACTTTATGTTGAGCCAAGATTTGAGGTTGCAAGTAAGCCACGACTCATACAGGCACTGGTTAGGACAATGCTTTACTCACACAGAGAAGAGACAGCAAGGTCAGCTTCAGTAGTAGGTGCCAGTTTCCTATGGGCAGTGGGTCTCACTCTGTAGCCAGCACAGAGCTGGTGGTCTGCACCCATCCCTCTTTCATGCTGCAGCTGAAGGACCTTGTCCCTTCCCATTAGGAAGAGATATAGAAATGGGGTTGGCCAGCTGTCATATAACACACACACGTAACTAAGCAGTGAACAGAACATGTTCCCAGAACAGAGAAGGAGTTTCCCTGACATGGAAGAAGAAGAAGAAACTGAGGCAGAAGGAGAGGCTCACCTCTTAGCCTCCTTTATCAGGGGATCTTCCGGGCCCAAGGCTTCTGATTAGGAGGTCCAAGTGAGGGTCAGAAGGCCACATGATAGGTTGCTGTCCCGTTTTCTCAACAGCTTCCTACCTGTTCCTCCTTCAGGGTTTTCTCATTTCTGTGAAGGATACTACCCTCCACCTAGTTGCCCAAACTAGAAGACTGGTAGTTACATTTTACTCCTTTAAAACAAAACAAAAAGCAAACCCGTTGCCATTGAGTTGATTCCAACTTATAGCAACCCTATAGGACAGAGTAGAATTGCCCCGTAGGGTTTCCAAGGAGTGCCTGGTGGATTTGAACTGCAGAACTTTTGGTTAGTAGATGTAGCTCTTAACCACTACGCTACCAGGGTCTAATTTCCTATTGTTGCTGTAACAAATTGCCACATGCTTGGTGACTTAAAGCAACATAAATTTACTCTCTCACAGCTCTGGAGGGCAGAAGTCTGAAATCATTTTCACTAGGCTGAAGCCACAGTGTTGGCAGGGTGGTGCTCCCCCTAGAGGCTCTAGGGTAGAACTTGTTTCTTTTCTCTTTCAGCTTCCGGCAAGCATTCCTTGGCTTGTGGCCACATCACTCTGATCCCTGCCTCTGTAGCCACATTGCCTTCTTCTCTTCTATCTGTGTAGTCAAATCTCCTTCTGCCTTCCTCTTATAAAAATACTTGTGATTGCTTGTAGGGTGTACTCAGGTAATCCACGATCATCGTTGCATCTCAAGAGCCTTAACTTAATGACAGCTGCAAAGGCTTTGCCAGGTAAGGTAACATTCACAGGTTCTAGTGATTAAGACGTGATACTGTTGGGGTCCATCATTCAGTCTACTACAAGCTCCCTCATTTCTGCCCCATCTTCAGTTGATATCCAAACCCTGTCTGTTCTGCTTCCTAATTATCTCTTGAGTCTTTTCAGTTCCCTCCATTTCCATCGTAACATTCACACCCAGGTTCCTTCTGTTCTTGCCTGAACTACGACCACCAACAAACAGACAAAAAACCCAAACCCATTGCTCTCAAGTCAGTTCCAACTCCTAATGACCCTACAGTACAGAGTAGAACTGCCCCATAGGGTTTCCAAGGAGTGGCTAGTAGACTTGAACTGTTGACCTTACGATTAGCAGCCTGAGCTCTTAACCAGTACGCCACAAGGGCTCCATCAAACTACCACCAAAATGCCAACCCCCTTGCTTTGGAGTTGATTCGGACTCACAGCAGCCCTATAAGGCAGAGTAGAACTGCCCCATAGGGTTTCCAAGGAGCAGGTGGTGGATTCAAACTGCTCACCTTTTGGTTAGCAGCCATAGCTCTTAACCACTGTGCCACCAGAACTAACCTCTATGGTAACCCCTTAACTGATGTCCTTTTCTCCTCTCCTACTTCCCTACAATCTCTTCTGCACAAAAACGAAATGCGTTGCCATTGAGTTGATTCCAGTTCATAGCGACCCTATAGGACAGAGTACAACTGCCCCATAGAATTTCCAAGAAGCACCTGGTAGATTTGAACTACCAACACTTTGGTTAGCAGCTGTAGCTCTTAACCACTATACCACCATGGTTTCCCTTCTGCACAAGGCAGAGTAATTTAAAAAGGAGGTTGCTCCCCTGCTTTACCTCCTCCAGTGGGTTCCTGTGATTTCTGCATAAAGTCCGCTTTGCCTCTACCCACTGCTCAACCCAGCTTATGCCCTCTCTCCTGCGCTAGTGGGGCAGTGGTGGTTCAGTGTTAGAATTCTCACAGTCTATGTGAGAGACCAGGGTTCAACTCTGGGCCAATTCACCTCATACACAACCACTAACCATCTGTCAGTGGAGGCTTGCATGTTGCTACAATGCTGAACAGGTTTCAGCAGAACTTCCAGATTAAGACAAGCTATTTTTTTAGGAAGAAAGGTCTGGCAATCTACTTCTGAAAGTCAGCCACTGGTCCAATTCTGTTGTGCATGGGGTCACCATGACTTGGGCGGCTGACAACAACAATAACAACCCGCCTTGAGGTGCTTCTCTAGCTGCTCAGGGGTGCTACTGCCTCTGTGACCTCAGAGCCTTGGTACGCACTCTTCCCTCTGCTGGGAACGTCTTTCACACTCTCGCAGTCTGCATCAGGTCCCTGGGATAGGTTTCCATGGCTACCTATGCCTCCTCAATCACAGCCCTGAGCACAGGTCAACTGTAACTGAGGCTTGATTTTCTACTTCCCAACTAGGCTGTACACTTCCAGGGTACCAGACTTACCCTCTTGTCTTGGCGGGGAGCACAGGACAGGCATCAAGCAGTATTTGTTGAGTTCAATTGACATGCACCTCTCCCTGCCTGTTGTCCTTTAGCCCCTCAGGGCTGCCTTTGGACTTTTTAGACATTACTAGTACATAATTAGCCCTGGTGGCACAGTGGTTAAGAGCTTGGCTGCTAACCAAAAGGTCAGCAGTTTAAATCTACCAGCCTCACCTTGGAAACCCTTTGGGGCAGTTCTACTCTGTCCTATAGGGTTGTTATGAGTCGGAATCAACTCGATGGCAACAGGGTACAGTACACAGCAGAAATTCCATTCCTATTCACCCAGGCCCAGGTTGCACGTTTCTACACATTGCTGGTGGGGCTCACCTGTATATCTCCCTCCCCATCACAGGGTTTTGGGAGAAATCAGTTTGGTATGATGTTGGCTTTCTCTGCTTGGCTGGAGAATGATCTCCGTCTACTCCAAGCCCTGAACCTTGTTGCCATACTCACCATTCCAAGCCCTTGAGCAAGGCCAGACTCTACAGAATCTATAACTATGAACTCAAACAATGTTATACCTACGAAAATCAGTCCCTACGAAAATATGTCCCCAGTGCTACCTACCACATACAGACAAGGGGCAGGGGCACAAGCCAGATTGTTTTTGATAACAAATGAATCCCAGTTACAGGTGAGTAAAGGGGGGTCAGGCCATCCCACGTACACACAACATGAAACAAGAACGCAGATCAAGAGCCCCAGGCAGAGCAAATGTCCCAGACCCTCTCACCCCGGCCCAGGTTGGCTTCTTCCTCCCATTCCACTGCCTGGGGCCAGATCTTGGGACTTAACCTCCTGTTCTCAGCTCCTTACCCTCAGAACTCATCACAGACAGAGTTTAGTACTTACTCCCTGCCTCTTGGCAGCCTGGATGTTTTATCAAGTATCCAGATCCCAGAACTTTATTGTACTGCTGGCCTATTTGTCTCCAACCCCACAAAATGAGGATGGGGAAAGTGCATACGTGTGTGTGTGTGTGTGTGTGTGTGTGTGAGAGAGAGAGAGAGAGACTAATAATTTTCCTTCTTTGTTTATTGGTCTACAAGCCTTCTCACTACTGTTCCCCCAACCAAGACTGTCAGCATACACAACCCTTCTCAGTCTCGCTGCTCTGCTGCACTAGCTTCATTTTCCCGATGCCCCTCCACCTACAGCACATTTCTTGACTCTGGGCTTGCTCTGTGCTGTTCCTTTCCCTGAAATGCCTTTCCCCATCTTCTCTGGTTCGCCATCCCTTGCTCATCTTTCAAGAACCATTACCAACATCCCCTCCTGTTTAAAGCATCCCTTCCTTTGTAAGCTGACCTCCTTGAGGGCAATGTCCACATTGCAGCCCACGGTCTGCTTGCAGGTCTGTCTCCCCAACTGAAATGTGAACTTGCTCACTAGGTCTCCCTCATCTCCGACCGTCTACACCCAGCCCAATGCCCAGCAAATGGCTGGCGCTCACTTACATTTGTTTTAGCAAAGCACGGACAAAAAGCAGAAAAGTTCCCATCCTGCCAGCTAGCTCAGCTTCAGGCAAGTGGGGCAAGTGGCCCTGGGAGAATCAATCAGCAGCAGGGCTTCTCTCGCTCTCTCCCCACTTGTCCTCCCACTCCCACTTGTTTTGGATTTAATTTGGATTTGGTGCTCCAGCCTCTTGGTTGGCCTCTTTAGAAAGAAATTCATCGGCAATGGACGCTCACCTCATTGTCTCGCACCCACAAGCCTTGCTGAAATGATGCTCCGGCCCCTCCTCGCCCCTCCAGCGCTGAGCTGGCTGCCCAGTGAACCTGCTAAGGGTTGGTTTTGGAGTAGTCCCTGAGCCTGGCAGGGCACTCTCTCGGCTGCTCTGGAGCTTAGGAAATTAATGAAAAGGGAGGAAGTCGCTGGGATTTTAGAGTGGCAGTCAGGGGCTGGGAGAACCCCAAAGCTGGAAGTATTCAGGTTGCTAACGTGCTGACCACGGCGGCTCAGCTGGTCTCCAAGTGCCACACTCTGCTTCACAGTGGCAGCCGGGCACTGTTTCCTTGTGCCAGGCAATGAGATGCTGGTGGTGAGGCAGCAGGCAGGCCACTGCAAATGACAAGCAGAGGCAGCCATGCCAGGATTTGGAGGGGCAGATGATTCCCTGGCAGCCCACGAGGCTTAGTGCATCCGGCTACCCTCACTGGTTCAAAAGGAAATCTGGTAGGAAACTGATGTTTTCTGGGCACCAACTACGTGTCAGGCCCTTTATAGGGTTTACCTCATTTAATGTGCCCAACCACCTCGGGGACTCTACCTGTCATCCCGTTTGACAGAGGGAAAGTCCAAGGCTCCAAGAGGTTCAGTCACTTGTCTTCACAGCAGGGCCACCCCTTACAGGTCTGCAGGCTGAGCCCTGCACAGGGGTGTCTGGCCAAGTAGGCAACGGGAAGCTGAAATCCAGCCCACATTCTGGTTGCCAAGCTGCGCCCAGAGGGAGCAACTTCTCGAACTCACAAAAGGTCTCCCAGAGGCTGGCCACCACCCTGCTCCATTGCTAGAACCAGGATCAAACTCAAATTTTCAGCTGCCTGTCCTGCCTCCCTGTATATTTCAGCCTTAATTGCAAACTCACCAAAACAAACAAACGACAAACTCGTTGCCCTTGAGTTGATTCTGATTCACAGCGACTCTAGAGGACAGGGTAGGACTGCCCCATAGGGTTTACCAAGGAGCACCTGGTGAATTCAAACTGCTGACCTTTCTGGTTAGCAGCCGTAGCTTTTAACCACTACACCACTAGGGTTTTCTGCAAACCCACAGGAGCTCCAAACTCAGGTTAGAGTCAAACAAACAGAAAGTGGGGAAGACCCGATGGTGAAAGAAATGGGGGTCCATTGACCTGTTTTTTCCTAGTACCTTATTTCTTCTAATCGAGACCTGATCCTTTGCTCCTGAGACCCAGCTGCTTCTCATTTTTCAATAGAAAATATGGTTGGGCTGGAGTGGGGAGGCGATTAATAAATTATGGATACCACCACCAGTTACCTTCCAGTCAGCTCTGACTCATGGTGATTCCATGTGTGCTCCATAGGGTTTTCAATGGCTGATTTTTCAGAAGTAGATTGCCAGTCCTTTCTTCCGAGGCACCTCTGGGTGGACTGGAACCACCAACCTTACAGTTAGCAGCTGAGGGTGTTAACCATTTGCATCACCCAGGTACTTCTCATCAATACCACCATCCTCCCAATATCAGAGTTCCCCTGGGCATAAGGCAGAGACCTTGAGTGGTTTGCTCACAGCTGATAAAGTTGGGGCTCAGAAGTCAGAGCCTTCATGGGATTGCTGTAAATAGCACAGTTAAGCATAGTCAAACGTATCCCAAGTGCTGGCTTCATTGTCGTCTCTTACTCTCTCAGTCTTTGCCTCTGTATTCCCAGTTCTCCAGCCTCTCTTACAGATCTCTGCCAGACAAGCCTTCACCGGTCAGTTAGTTCATCATTTTTCTTGCCAGTTCAAAAGCCTGCTCTTGATTTCATTCCATCTTCCCAGCCACCTAGCAACATTTTGTGTTATCACTGTCATCTTTGAGGACACCTAGTCTCAATGAGATAAAAAACAGCTTATGACAACACAACTGCTAGCTGGTAGAAGTTGGGTTGACGCTGTCTCAGGATGTTTTTGGTTATAAGAAATAGAAAATCCAATTTAAAGTGGCTTAAACAATAAAGGAAATTAATTATCTCACGAACCCAAAAACCTCCAGAGGTAAGGCAGGCTTTAGGTCAGAGCAGTCCCAGGAGGCTCTTTCCTCCACAAAATTCCTAGGCTTCACTCTGATTGAAATTACTTGGGTTCCTTGCCCCCCTTGAACCATTTGCCAGGTTGAGGAAGCCGGAATAGGCTTAGGCCTACCCCAACATTTGTGACCTCCAGACAGGCATAGCACAGAGGCCCCCGGGAAATCGTTATTGTTGTTAATTGCCCTCAGTTGGCTCTGACTCATGCCGATCTCATGTATAACAGAACAAAACCCTGCCTGATCCTGTGTCATCTTCATGATCATTGGTATGTTTCAGGCCATTGTTGCAGCTATCGTGTCAGTCCATCTCATTGAGTGAGGGTTTCCTTCATAATCACTGGCCCTTACTTTACCAACCACGATGTCCTTTTCTAATGATTGCCCTTTCCTGATGATGTGTCCAAAGCAAGGGAGCCAAGTTCTTGCCATTGTTGCCTTTAAGGAACATTCTGGCTGTATTTCTTCTAAGACTGATTTGTTCGTTCTTTTGGCAGTCTACAGTACATTCGATACTTTGCCCACACCATAGTTCGAATGCATCAGTTCTTCTGCTGTCTTCCTTTCTCTCTATCCGCCTCATCACTTTTCTCCTCCCTCCACACTGTGAGGAGCCTCATATGCAAGCAAGTGGACACATGTTCAAGTTCCATCTGCCTCCCGTGGCCTAGGAGTGTGCCCGCTGGCAGCACATTCTGCCTTCGTGAGGACAGAACTGGGGAAGAGGCCTGGCAGGCTCTAGAAGTGGAGCCCTGGACACCTACAGCGTGGTCTGGAAGGTGGCGTGCAAGTCCCTGGTAGGTGTGTCTCTTCCACCCCTTAGACTCTTACTTTGTAGTAAAGCAACTTCAGGGGAGGAGGAGAATCAGAGCTGGGCCCTCTAAAGTGAGGGGCCCAGGGCAGGGGCCTTGTTGCCTGGTTGGAGCACTAGGTACGTTGACTAGCCTCAGCTGGCATGGCCCATCCCCAGAGGTGGGAGTGACATCACGTTCACTCATACCACAGGCCTGGGAAAAGTGTGGCATGGCTAGCGTCTCAGTTTCCTAGGGCTGCCACGACAAAAAACCACCAAGAAGGTGTCCATAAAGAACAGAAATTAATTTTCTCCCAGTTTTGGAGGCTAGAAGTCCAGATCAGAGTCTTGGCCCTGTCGAGCCCCTCAGTTGGGTTTGAGAGAGGAACTGTTCCATGTCTTTCTCCTAGTTTCCATACTCGGCATTGTTTTGCTGCTTATGGATGCATCTGCCTCCATTGTTACCTGGTGTCTGCCCACTGCCCCCTGTGTGTGACCCTCTCTCTGCATCTGTTTTCCCTTTCGTAAGACACTACATAGGAGGTTTTAGGGTTAGAACCTACCCTACTCCAGCATGACATAACTGATAATCTCTGCAGAGAAAAACCCTATTTCCAAACTGGGTCACAATCATAAGTACAGGATTAGGACTTCAACACATCTTTTGAGGGGCAAGATTTGATCCTTAACAGCTAGGAAGAAATAAAATGGGAAAGGATGCTGAGAGGGCAAGCACCAACAATCCCTACTCTCTCTGAGGCCTGATTGGCTACAGTGCTCATATTTTTCACTAAACTATGCTGTCCCTTAGACCAGAAGGGCTTATAGAGAGTATCCATATTTTGTTCAACAATGTATTTCCATCATCTGTCACAGAGCCCTGCCTGAAGTAGGCGCTCAACATATTTATTAAGTGTTGAATGAATGAACCAAAAAGGTATCCTCTTATCCATACCGTGCATAGTTGAAGTTGCTGAATGTTGCACATGGTTAAAGCACTCAGCTGCTAATCGAAAGGCTGGAGCTCTGAGTCCTTTCACAGATGCCTCAGAAGAAAGGCCTGGTTATCTACTTCCAAAAAGTCAGCCATTGGAAACCGTATGGAGCACAGTTCTACTATAAGACACATGGGGTTACCATGAGTCGAGGTCAACTCAGTAGTAACAAGTGGTTGATTATCTTGTACACAGCCTAAGCTTTTTTCTTTTGCACATTTCAGGTGACCATTTCAGGTGACCTCTCTAGCACTCCCAGACGTAGACCCCAAGGCTCCCTCCCAAGATCAGTGCTGTGGATGGACCTGGCTTGGTCCCGCCCTTTAGTAGTGGTGATATCAGTCACAGCCAGACAGACATACAGTTCAAAGTGGGAGCCTTTGTGATGATGGCTAAAGAGCGCTCCTTCTCCTATAAACCCCATGTCCTCAAATGCTGAGTGTAACTGAGTGAGTGACACACAGCCAGCCAGGTTTCTAGACTTTTAGACACCGACATTAGAATTTGATTGCATCAGGGGTATAATTTGTCGAGGCATCAAGAAGTGTTTGCTTTTGTCTAATTTACCATTATCAATGGCCATCTGAGGAAATAACTACACTTAACTGCTCAAAATAGCCAGGCCTGTCTTCACGCCTCTCTCCATGATCAACAAGGGTCAACCCTGGGCTCCTAGTGCACTGGCTCCTGGCAGCGCGCTCTCTGAAAGGGAATTTTTCTGTCTCGGTGATAAGAACAAAGTGTCTATTGCCTTCTGCCTCTGAGAGATAGCAACACATTTTCTGAAACATGAGTTTTGACCTGTGGTAATGGCCATCCTCAGATGACAGCCTGTCCCTGAACTGCTGGGTCCACAGCTCCATTGGAACAATTGCACAAAACACACTGAATGAGAGGCTGCTCTACAAATGTTCCCAATCTGGTTATTTCGATTCTTTCCATAAGTGATTTGAATCAGCACGTGCTTAACCAGAAGGGTGTAATGTCATCTACATATCCCGAAGCTCTAAAATAGGTTCCAGGGGCTGGTGGCACCCACAGTGTGGGGACCCATGTTCTCCTTGACTTGTTCTAACTTGAATTCCCTCCCTATGCACTCCACCCACCAGGTAGCCCTGAATCAGAATGTTAATGTCAATTTTCTGGGGAATTGGTTGAAGAACGATAAGTGCAAGAGCTGCATTCCAAATAGTCTCTCTGTGTGATTGATCCATGTATGTCGTTGTGTGCTGTGACATCGATTATGACTCAGTGACCCTATAGGACGGAGTAGAACTGCCCAATAGGGTTTCCAAGTCTGTGATCTTTATGGGAGCAGATTGCCAGGTCTTTTCTCCCACGGAGCTGCTGGTAGGTTCAAACCAGCAACCTTTCAGTTAGCAGCCGAGTGCTTAAACATTGTGCCACCAGGACCCATTGGTCGATAGATAGATAGACAGACAGATAGACCGATGGATGAATGGATAGAAAGGGAGAGAGAGAGACAGCTTTCATCAAGCTGACTCTGACTCGTGGTGACATAGGAACAGCAGAACAAAATGTTGCCCAGTACTCTGTCATCCTCATGACTGCCAGCACATTTGAATTCATCGCTGTGACTGTTGTGCAAATCCATCTCCCTGAGGGTCTCCCTCACCCTTGCTGCCCCTCTATTTCACCAAACTTGATGTATTTGTCTAGTGATTGATCTCTCCTGATGATGTGTTCAAAGCAAATAAGTTGGACAACGTTCTGTCGTGATCCGTGAGGTTTTCATTGGCTAATTTTCAGAAGCTGATCACCAGGTCTTTCTTCCTAGTCTGCCTTAGTCTGGAAGCTCTGCTGAAACCTGTCCACCGGGGAGACCCTGCTGGTACTCAGAATACCAGTGGCATAACTTCCAGCATCATAGCAAGTCATCATAGTATGATAAACTGAGAGACAGGTGGTGGGGCTGACCCATGGTAAGCTCTAAACAAGTGTCTTAGGCTGGGTTCTCTAGAGGAGCAAACCAATGAAGCATATATATAAATATAGAGAGAGATTTATTTCAAGGAAGTGCTCACGCAGTTGTGGAGGCTGGCAAGTCCCAAATCCATGAGTCAGGCATCAGGCTGGAGGCTTCTCCTGACTCATATGGTTGCAGGGACTGCTGAACCCAAAACTGGCAGGTCAGGTGGCAGGCTGCTGGCTCACTTCTCAAGAACTGGAGGTCAGGGTATGACAAGTCACACGTGGGATCGAGAGAAGGCGAGCTATGTCAGAACATCCATATGTATTGGATACAGGCCACACCCCCAAGAAAACGCCCCTTTCAACTGATTGACTGCTGACATGGGATCACACAATGGAGGATGGTTACATAACATCTGCCAAACCACTGAGAGTCATGGCCTAGCCAAGTTGACACATAACCTTAACAATCACAGGCAGCAAGTCTCATGAGACCATAAAGCCATGTCTCCTTTATTCCCTCTCATATCTCCAGCACTAGCACAGTGGTGGGTGCTATCAGGCTTATAATTAATAAGCGATCAATGAATGAATGAACACATGAGTGAATTCACCACCTCTGGATCCCGTAGGTGTAACGTAACTCTTTCCCTAGGATTATTTCTTCCCTAGGGTTACCTTCTCACCCAGAACATAAGGGGATAGCCACTAGGTGTGAATATGCCTTAGCCTCAAACAAGAAGTGTCAGTTCTGATAGGTCCAATATTATCCGTTTCATGGGATTTATCTGCTGTTGGCCCTACTATAGAAATAAGCCCCATGGGCTGAGCCAGCAAGAGTGAAGCGCAATTGTACGCAGTGCCAGCCTTCACTTTGGTTCCAGCATTGCTACCACTCCCAGAGCTGATTGGGAAAAGAGGTAATTAAAGTGTGACCGTCTAGAAAATCAAGGCCTAATTTGAGCCCCATGCTTAGAGCAAATGCTCTTTAATTTATATTGAGACCCTGTTAACAAAATGACATTTACAGTTTGCAGTTTGAGAAATGAAAGGAAAAAGCCAAATCGAGAATGTCATGTCTTACCAGTGAAGGACATAACCCACACAAGTCACAAATGACTATTTAAAGGACTTCTGACTGACAGCTGAGAGATAGTTGCGTGGTGTTTTGAATGTGACAGGATGTGAAGAAGCAGCCAAGGAGAAGATTGGAGAAATATTAATCTTGAGTTTATATGCCTTCTGGACTACGTTGTGGTGGACTGAATAACGGTCCCTCACACATGTCCATGTCCTAATCCCCAGAACATGTGACTGTGATTAGATTAAGAATTTTGAGATGGGGATATTATCCTGGATTATATGGGCAGGTCCAATGTAATCACAATGGTTCTTATAAGAGGGAGGCAGGAGGAGTCAGATTGGAGGAGAAGGTGATGTGATGATGGAAGCAGAAACCGAAGTGGTGAATTTTGAAGATGGAGGAAGGAGCCACAAGCCAAGGATTGTAGGTAGTCACTAGATGCTGAAAAGATCAAGGAAATGGATTCTCCCTTCAGAGCATCCAGAAGGACCACCCCTGACCATACCTTGATGTCTTCCCTGTAAGACTAATTTTGGACTTCCGACCTCCCAAACTGTCAGAGAATAAATGTGTATTGTTTCAAGTCACTAAGTCTGTGGTAATTTGTTACAATAGCCATAGGAAACTAATATGCACGTGTCAACTGTGCATGTACTGCTGATCTTATAATAAGTGTCAAACCTCATTATATTCTGTGTCTGACCTGCTCCCAGTGAAAGACATACCACTGAGGAGGGTTCCTTTGGCATCTCAATGATTGGATGTAGAACGTGTTAACAATGTATCCGTGAGATCTGAGGGCATTAGAGAGAGAGAGACAATTCCCCATTGCCAGTTTACAGACCAATTCTGCTTTCCAGTCACTTGAGAAAGTGCTCTGAGCTTTGGTGGAGTGATAGCCAAGGGTGGTTTCCACCACCAAAGAAAAGATTGTTGTCATAGCGATCACATTGTATAATAGAACAAAATGTTGCTTGGTCCTGTGTCATCCTCAAAATAGCAGGTATGTCCGAGCCCATTGTTGTAGCCACTGTGTCAATCCATCTCACTGAAGGTCTTCCTCTTTTTTGCTGACCCTCTACTTTACCAACCATGATGTACTTTTCTAGTGACTGGTCTTCCCTGATAATGTGTCAAAAGTAAGTGAGATGAAGTTTTACCGTCCTTGCCTTAAGGAGCATTCTGGCTGTACTTCTTTCAAGAAAAATTTGTTCATTCTTCTGGCAACCATGGTATATTTAATATTCCTTTGCTAACACAGTAATTCAAATGAATTAATTCTTTGACCTTCCTTTTCCATTGTCCAGCTTATGCATTCCTATGAGACAATTAAAAATACTATGGCTTGAGTCAGGCACACCTTAGTCATCAAAGTGACATATTTGCTTGTTTAAGATTTTAAAGAGGTATTTTGCAGAAGATTTGCCCAGGGCAATACATTGTTTGGTTTCTTGCCTGCTGCTTCCATGGGCATTGATTGTTGATCCAAGTAAAATAAAATCCTTGATGACTTGAATATTTTCTCTGTTTATCATGATATTGGTGCCGCCTGTCTGTCAGTTTTGTACAGTGATGGCTTGAGTGTTGCTGTGATGATGAAGCTATGCCACCATTATTGCAAATGCTAGCAGGGTCACCTATGGTGAAGAGGCTTCAGTGGTGGTTCATGACTAAGACAGAGAGGGAATAAGGGCCTGGAGCTGTACTCTTCCCCCACCCCCCACCCCCACCTCCCCACAAAAAAAATGCAGTGAAAACCTTATGAATAACAACAGAATATTGTCTGACATAGTGCTGGAAGATGAGCCCCTCAGGTTGGAGGGCACTCAAAATACAACTGAGGAATTGCTGCCTCCTCAAAGTAGAGTTGACCTTAATGACACAGATGGAGTAAAGCTTTTGGGACCTTCCTTTGCTGATGTGGCACGACTCAAAATGAGAAGGCACAGCTGCAAACATCCATTAGTAATTGGAATGTATGAATTATGAATCAAGGAAAATTGGAAGTTGTCAAAAACCAAATGGAATACTTGAAGAAAGGGTTAGAAAACAGAAATGTGATTCACAGAAAATAATCTTCTCAGTAAAAAAAAAAAAAAATTGGACCCTTCTAAATGGTTTACCATAAGGTTTTTGAAGACTTTTTACATCTCTGTAGCTGAGTTTTCTTAGAGTGGTTAAGAGCAAGGGTTTTGGGGTTAGAGATACTTAAAACTTAGATCCACAACTCTCTTGCTTTGTGATCTAGGGCTAACCAATGACTTTGAGGTGTTATCCTCATCTATAACAGAGGGATAATAAAACCGGCTACATAAATTATTTCACAGATTCAATTAACTACTGTGTGTAAATAGGTTAGTGCATGGCCTGGCACATTTAATAAGCCAGTAATGTTGAGCTGACTCCAACTCATGGTGACCCATGTGTATCAGAGTAAAACTGTGCTCCATAGGGTTTAATGGCTGATTTTTTGGAAGTAGATCACCAGACTTTCTGAAGTAGCTTTGGATAGACTCGAAACTACAACCTTGCAGTTAGCAGCCAAGTGCGTTAACTGTTTGCACCACCCAGGCACTCTGACTGTTTGATAAGTAGGAGTTATTATTTACTCACCCATGGAAGGGTCATAACAATCATCTACATGAATGCCAGGAGGGCCAGTACAAATCCGTCTTGAAAAGCACTTGTTACCTTTTGATTAGTCAACAGATAAAAATTAATGGGCACATTTGGTACCATTGGTTCCACTTTACATCCCTGCTTGGGTTAGAGAATAGGAGTGTGTAGTGGGCCCTCTCCTTGACTCTCTAACAGTGGCAGCACATGTTGAGTGGAGCTTCCATTGGCCTGGATCCCTGAGAGAGTCACTATGATGAGCAGAATTCCCTGCTGACCTGCTGTGGCATGCAGCCAAGTAGCATGAGGGAGTCCTCAAAGCTTTCTTGAACACCAGCCTGGCATTTAACAGCATAAATGACCTCTCCAGTTGGACACCTCCAAAGGACATCCTAAACATAACATGTTCACATGTCCAAAACCAAATGCTTACTTCCCTCCCTCCTCACACCTGCTCCCCCAGTCTTTCCCATTTCAGTATGTGCCACCAAATTGTTTAAACCCAAACCTAGGAACTTTCCTCGATTCTATCTTATATTCTCCACAGCCTTCTCATCAGAAAAAATCAGTCCTATTTACAAAATAGATTTTGAGGTTATTTGCTTCTCTCTATCTTCGATACTCCTGTCCTTAGCCAGGCATGGACCAACGCAATCGTTTCCTATCTCGTCTCTTTGCTTTTATGCTTATATGATTCATTTTATGCGTGGCAGCCAGAGTCGATCTATTAAAAACAGACAATATCACTTGTCACTCTCCTGCTTAAAACCCATTCACTAATTCACTAACAAAATTTTACCGAACACTTATCAAGTGCAAGACACTGTTCCTACGCTCTGGGGATAAAGCAACAAATAAAACGAAATCCCTTTCCGCATGGGCGTAAATGGATAGACTTATGAACAACTGCTCTAAGTAACAGGAGAGCAGGTGGGTGGTAGATTTAATGATGGGAAGACAAGGACCTTTTCTCTGATCACATCTATTTTTTCAGAGTTATATATAAAGCAAGGTCATTAGCTGACAGTGAAGCAGAGGAAAAAATTATAGGTGATTTAAGGTGAGAAAAGAAGGTATGAAATTGTTATCTTGGAGAGAGGGACTAGGAAACTAGAGTAGAGTTGTCAGGCAGTGCTAAGATTCCTTTGAGGTTGTGAGCATTAATTGAATGTCAGACAAGTAGTCCTGTGTGTTCTCTCCACCTATGTCCAATTGTTCCAAGGCTAACAAGGAGTATTTAAGCAGGCTTGGGGCTTTGTTAGATAAGCGCAATGGCAGATAGAGGGAAAGAGAGTTAAGGATGTATAAAAGGAAGTGTCTATAGTAGTGATGGGTCATGGATTTAAGCTGAAAACAAAGAATGGTAAGAACTTGGGGGAGTAATGGACAGCAAAAGAGTGGTAGTTCCAATGGGTTGAATATCCTGTGGGGTCAAGAAATGCTTGAACTTATTGTACTAGAAGGAATAATGGTAAAGAGGTAGAAATTACGCTAAAAATACCATCTGAACCAAAATGTGTTTCTGTCTTCCTCTCCAAACTCCAACTCATCCCACTTTCTACCTTAGTCCTTAGCTTGGGCCACATTGACCTCTTTTCTTGTCTTTGAACCTATTCACATTTCCCCATCCTCCTTAGAGCATTTGACCTCCCTGTTCCATCTGCCCAGAACACTCTTCCCCCAGATAGCCTCATGGCTGCTCCTTCTCATCATTCAAACCTTCCCTGACCCCTTATCTAAAATGATGACCCTGTCCCAATCCCCACTAAGGCTACTCTTGATCAGACAAATCTAATAGTAGCTAACTGAAACTGAAACTAATCTTGTTTGTTGACTTCTTTACTGTCAGTCTGCCTTTCTCAACAAGAAGGCAAGCCACTGAGGGCAGGGGTCTTGTGTATCTGGTTCCCTGATGAATCTCCAGTGCTTGGAACAGTGCCTGCTGCATGGTAGCAGCCCAACTAAGAGATGATTAATGAAGGAAAGCATGAATAGATGGATTTTTCTGAACAAACTTTCCATTTATCATCTTAAAAGTTGTTGATCTACAATTTTTTTTCCTAAGCAGGTCCAGTATTTTTGCTGAAATCATCTGGAAGCCCTTTCTGATAGGGGTAGAGGTTCTCAACTGGAGATGATCTTGTCATACAGGGACAATTGGTAATATCTGGGAACATTTTTGATCATCATGACTGGTGGGATGGTGCTACTAGCATCTGGTGGGTAGAGGCCAGGGACACTGCTCAACATCTGCAATGGACAAGACAGCCCCTGCAACATAGAATTATCTGACCTCATATGTCAATTGAAGTCTTTGAGTGGTGCAGTTAACACATGTGGCTGTTAACCATAAGGTCAGAGGTTTGAATCCACCCAGAAGTGCCTCAGAAGAAAAGCCTAGTGATCTACCTCTGGAAATCAGCCTATGTGGAGGTGGAGAAACCCTGCCTAGGGGCTGGGAGTAACTGCCCTGCTGGCCAGATCAAAGCCCTGTGAGAAACCTGACTGTACTTCCCCAGCACCCTGGAGAAGAGGTGGCTCTCCCACTGAGATTGGTGAACCCCATATAGACCCCAACTGTGGGCTGTATCCTGCAAACTTCCAACAAGAGAGGGTGTGCTAAGGGAGCCACCCAGGCTGGAACCAGCCAAAATAAACAATCCAGAAGATACACCCATTTCTTCAGGACAGGCAATGACCCAGAGGGCGGACCTGCATTTGTTACTGGTTGTTATTTGCCACCTGGGCCCCAGCAGCCTGGAAGTGGACAAACATGCAATTATGTGGAAATAGAAGCCCACACTGCAGGGCTTGGCTGTCCCAGTATTGAGGGCTTCTTGGAAAAGCCAGCTACAAAAGATTTCAGCTCCCAAAGCCCTTCCTATTCATCAAGAGAGACCGCATTTGCAAAATGTTTATTCAAGGCTTAATTGCAAATAAATCCCCACATGGAGCCACTCCATTGAAAAGATGCACAATAGCATGGCCTGTAGTAATCAATGCCCCATTTATGCGCTAATCAGTGGAAGACAAGTGGGAGAGAGAAGCACGGGGAGCAGGGCCTGGGACCACAGAAGACTCCCTCTCCCCTTCCCTCCTGGGCTGCTCTATAATTAGTGTATCTTTTACTTGCTAATCAGTGTTGGGATCCCTGGATGTTGGGGAGAGCACTCCCACACTGGATCCCCGCTCATGTAGGCAGATAGATTTTTCTACATGGATTTCCTCAAACCTGAAATGTTGGTCCTGTTTCTGGCCAGTTAGTGTCATGAGCCCTTTTTCAAAGAGGCTAGGGATTACCCCAGAGCTGACCTCCTTTCACGAACGCCCACCATCATGAGTCAGGCCAGGCCATGGTGCTGGGTGCTCGCAAACATGTGGAATAATTTTATTATTTTTATCCTGATGATCGAATGAGAATGTTGAGGTTATCTAACTTTTCTCAAATAATTTAGCCGGTAAGTAGACTACTTGGTTTCCAAATCACCGATGAATTAAACATTTATTTTACAAATGGATTGAATTATGGATTGAATCGCATGCCCTTCAGAAGATATGTTGAAGTCTTAAGCACTGCACCAGGGGATGTGACCTTGTTTGGGGAAATAGGGTTTTTCTTTGCAGAGGTTATTAGTCAAGTTAGTGAAGTCATGCCAGAGTAGGGTGGGTCCTAATTCTAATCCCTTCAGAGTGGTGTTTTATAAGAGAGAAGGGCAGACACAGAAACAGATTCATACACACAGGTTCAAGACAGCATGTGAGGGTCCATCTACAAGCCAAGGAACGCCAAGGGCTCCCAGAAGCTGAAAGAGACGAAGAAGAACCTTCCTCTAGAGATGACAGAGAGAGAGCATGGCCCTGCCGATGGCCTGAATTAGGACTTTTAGCCTCCAGAACTGTGAAAAAATAAATTTCTATTGTTTAAAGCCACTCACTTTGTATTATTTTGTTAGGGCAGACCTAGGAAACTAAACATGCATGTATGGATATCCAGTCCAATGAGGAAGACGGGCACAGAAGAAGATAATATGACATTGCTGCATATACAGGGCTCACCAGAAGGGTCTGCTCCATTCCCAAACCCAACATCCTTCTGCTCCCCACAGTGACTTACCTTTCACTGATAATCCAGGTAGGGGATAGTGGTGACTTGGACCAGGGTGTAAACAGTGAGAAATCATTAAAGTCTTTTAAGACACAATTAATTCCCATATTATTAAAGTTACTTCAGATAAGGAAAATAGAAGAAATGTATAGTCCCATTTCGCTTATTAATGTAGATGTAAAAAAATCCAGCACGATATTACCTGAAACTAACAACAACAAAAAACTGAACCTGGTGCCATCAAGTGGATTTCGACTCATAGCGACCCTATAGGATAAAGTAGAATGGCTCCATAGGGTTTCTAAGGAGTGGCTGGTGAATTTGAACTGCTGACCTTTTGGTTAACAGTCAAGCTCTTAACCACTGTGCCACCAGGGCTCCTGAAACCAACAGTATATTTTAAAAAATAACATACAAGGAATTCCTTGTGAATAAATAAGAAAAATGGTAACATCAATAGAAAAATAGTTAAAGGATATGAACACATAATTCATGTAAGAGGAAACCCCAAAAGTACCTGAAGAAATTTAAAATTATTAATAAACAAAGAGAGGCAAATTATAAAATAGAATATCACTTTACATTTAGTCAACTGGCAAAATTAGAAAGCTAGATAATGTCAAGTGTTGGCCGGTATTTGAGGATGGACACCCTCAGGCACTACTGTCAGGAGGGCAGATGGGTGTGTACATTTTGGAGTCCACACTGGCACTATGGAGTCCAATTTAGGAGATGTTACTGCATGACTCAGCAATTTTACCCCTAGGTATGTAGTCCAAAGAAATCCTTACAAAGCTCTATAAGGAGGCTTAGATAAGACTCTTCGTGGCAGCATTGGTTATGGTGGTAGGAAGTTAGAGACCACCTGGGTGTTGATCATCCAGAGACTGGATAGGTAAACGCAGAAAGTGCACACAGGGGAGTGCAAAGCAGCTTCAGAAAAAACAGATCAGCTGTAGCCATGGCAACATGGATGAATCTTTTAAAAAAAATTATAATTGGTGAGAAAGGTAAGAAGCAAAATGAAATATGTAACTCAATAATATTTATGAAAAAATTCCAATATATTCATACAAAACAACACTGTTTTGCACGAACACATATAAACACAGTTGTGTAAGTGCATTGGGATGGTTTCCACTGAGGGAAAGAGACCAGGAATGGGTGCATCAGTTAAGATTTCAGCAGGAAACAGATGGCACACACAAATTAAGATAATTCAAGGGAGGTTTATTTACAAAGGTGTGGGCCTATGTAAGGAAACCACAAGAGATGCAGAAACCCAGAGTTAGTGGCAATAAAGCTGTTGCTTCATCCAGGTTTGAAGGGACTAGAGGAGAGAACAGCTACTGAGACATGAAGCTGTGAAGAGATGGCTGTGGAGAGAACAGTTGACCTTTAGCTGACAGACCCAGCTAAGGCTAGGTGATCCAAAGAGAGGGAGACGGGAAGGGGGGGGCGGGGGGGGTGGAATACATTATTCTGACCTCCCTCTCTTTATCTCCAGCTACAGCTCCCCAAAAGCCAAAGGACAAGGGAGGCTATTGACGTAATCCATCCTGAACAGAAAGCAGAATGAAGAAGCACGGGGAGCAGATCTAAAGGGAAAATGGCAGCTACGTGACTCAGGGGATATGAGAGAAAGGGAAATGGTGAATAAAATAAATAAATAAATAGAAACATTATGAGGAAGCTTGTAAGAAAAGGAAAAAAAAAAAAAAAAAAGGCAAATATAAATACAAACCTAGGAGGAATCCCAGGGCCAGCTGTAGAGGAAATGAAAAAAAATTTTTTTTATCACATTATTGATATTGTACATTGTGTACATATGTTTAGCATGGGTAAATGTGTTTTGCATGTTCACGTTTATGATACTTATAAAGCTGGTCAGTTATAACATGAATTAAAGCATCAATGGTCTCCAACAATATTAACATTTTGGAAACATAATCTTTGAATATGCAAGTTTTTATTATACCTTTTTAAAAGCAGTTAAATATATGAGAATTTCTAAATCAAACTTTTATAGCATCCTTGCAGACCTGAAGTACCCCCACAGGACCCCAGAGTTTTAGGGCCAGAGTTTAAAAATCACTTTCTTGAAGGAACAAATATCTCCCTGTGATTATCTGAGCCAAGTCATCAATCTCCATAATATGTCCTCTCTTCCAGCTCCTGTCTTTGATTAATCCAAATCTGTTCCAGTTTCTTTTATTATAGAGTCTTAATATTTAAAATACCATAGTCTATAAGAGTCCAATTAAGTGGCCTTTGGAAAATTCCACTCCTTTTTCAGCTTGAATGATGAAATTTCCAAGAATAACTTGACCACAGAATGAGCAGAGGAGAGGTCTTTATTTATTTATTCATTTGCTTCACAAAAGAGTTGGAAGCTAGAAGTGTCCCTTAGGTACAATACAGAAATTTGCTGGTTTGCTAGAACTGTGAGGAAGTCTGTTTTGAAATCAGGAGAGACAATCCATGTAACCAATGGTGACGAGCCCCAAGGTAAGACGGCTTCCACTACTGATATCCCCTCAGGCACTGGAGGGAGAGGCCCCAAACTCAGTGAGATCACTAGGTTATAAAGTCCAGCTTTGTTCAAGGCTATAGAGCTATAGAGTTTGGTAAGAGATGATGTAAATGGTTCAGACACACCAAACACATTGGGTGAATGTTCCATGAAGAGGAAGACTGTCCTGAGGTGTGGGAACCACAACCACACAGATCTCAGTAGGAGTGATGGAGGCCTTGCAAAGTGACGCCAGTCGACCAGAAGCCCAGGGGAGGCTCTTTGGAGGCCAGTATGAGGAAGTGTTGAGGAACGAGGAGTGCCACTTGACATGCTCAGCTGCTAACCGAAAGCTTAGAGGTTTGAGCCCACCCAGAGGCACCTGGGAAGAAAGGCCTGGTGATCTACTTCCAAAAAATCAGCCACTGAAAACCCTGTGTGGGAGGTTTGGAGTCATGGTTTCATGGAATATCCCAGTTAACTGGTCTAATATTGTGTTTAGTTCTTCTGTTCTATCTCCCAGTTTGTTGTGTAGTGCCTGGGGTCTTAAAAGGTTACAAGTGGCCATCCAAGTTACAATAATTGGTCTCTATTCACCTGGAGCAACAGAGTCAGAAATAGGAGGAGGAAATGCCTAACTGCCTCCATGAACAACTGCCCCCTTTGCCATGAGACTAGAAGAGCTGAGTGGTGCCCAGCTACTAATACTGAATATTTGGATCAAAGATTCTATAGAAGAATCCTGATCAAAAGAGGGAAAACGGAGAACAGAATTTGAAATTTTCATGGACTCCAGGTTTTCTGCAGCCATGTGACAATGAACGCCTGAGACTATTTTCCTGACATAATCTTTAAATCTTAAACCAAAAATATCTCCTGATGTCTTCTTAAAACCAAACAATAGTTTAGCTTAACTAGTAAAAAATGTTTGCCTTGAGCACTGTGGTCTTTTAGGATCTATCTATATTTACAACAGCTACTCGAAAGGTTAAATAGGAAACTTAGGGGGCAGTGAGTTTATGTTAATGTTAATGGTGGGGGAACAACTGGGAAAAGGAGGGTGAGAATGATTGGACAACTTGAATCATGTAATTAATGTCACTGAATTGTACATATAGAAATTGTTGAATTTGTGTTTGTTCTGCTGTGTATATTCTCAACAACAAAAATAAAATAAATTTCATATATTCATATATATATTCGTATATATATATATGAAAACCTTATGGAGCACAATTCTACTTTGACACATGGGGTCACCGTAAGTTGGAGTTGGAGTCAACTTGATGGAAACTGGTAGGAAAAGAGACACAGTGGACAGGAGAGTGGCTGCATGGGAATGCTAGAACTTCTGGGAGCTCAAATAAGGAGAAAGAATGGAAAAGCAGGTTTGGGGAGAGACCTGCTTTCCACGAGAGTTGAGTGTGCACCACTGTCTCTGCTAGATATTAGGATATTTGAGAAACCTGGGCTAACTGGATTCCTTCATGGTTTCTGAGACTTTGTTGTCTTTGTTCTTCTTCTTTGTTACCTATGTTCTTCTTCTTGTTGTTTTCTAATTTCATAGAAAAATTATCTTTGTAACCCTTAAAGTTTGTGGATTCTTCCACAACAAGATAGGTATAGATGGGGAAGTGGAAGCTCTTTGGGATCCTGCTGGTATGATGGTAGAAGACCAAACAACATAGAACCAAGCAAGATCTGGGAAGCTGAAAGCCTGGCTGTAGAATCTGGTGGAATCCTCATAGAGGGAACCCAGGCTGATTCGCAAGGTCAGGCAGGATCCTGAGAGGGAAGGTCTAAACCTGGCCTTGCTGGTGCTTCCTTCCCTGGCTCTGCTCACTCATTGTCAACCGTACACTGCTTAAACTGTTAGTTAAGTGAGCCTCAGCCACGCTGCTTGTACACGATTCTCACATGGCATCTATCTTGCCTCGTTTGTGCTTGTGTTTGTGTTTAATCTGCTCTTTTACAAATCAGAAGTGATTGGGTTTATGATATATCCTACACTGAGTTTAGGAAGTGATTGGATTTTGGATATATGGGTACACCCTACACTGATATGGCCTCATTAACATAATAGGTATTTCTAAACAGGATTGTATCCACAGATACAAGGCTTAGGATTCCAGTACATGTTTTGGGGAGGACACAATTCAATCCATAACCCTTTCCTTCCTTCCTCTCTTTATCCCTCCTTCCTTCCATCCTTCCTTGTACTTTTCTTTCTTTTATCTCTCCATCCATTTGTCCACATATGCATTCATTTATTTATTCATTCAACAAGTACTTAGTTTCAGGCACAGTGCTAAGCACCAGGGATACAGATAATAACTAACCTGAAGGGAGTAGGTGAAAGCTTGAGGTGATTCCAAAACAGGGGTGTTCAAACTTGGCAACACATTGGAATCACTGGGGGAGCTCTAAAATTGCTGATATCTGGATCCCACCTCAGAGATTCTGACTCAATAGCTTTGAGGCGAAGCCAGTGCACTGGGCTTTTTGGAAGTTCTCCAGGTGATTCCAATGCCAAGCTGAAGTTGAGGAGCACTGGTCTAGAAGGGGGAGTTTAAGTTTGCTGGGCAAATAAGGGGAGAGAAGATGGTGTAGGAATAAACATGTACACAGAGGCACAAGAGCAAGATAGAGAAAGATTGTGTTCAAGGCACAACAAAGAGAATACCTAGGTGAAGAATGGAGTGTTAACTGGGGCAATGGAGAGATGGGGCTGGGCTGCTGTAATAGACAAGGGAACAAGATGCAATGGAAGGGAGCCCAGGCAGTTAATTCCCTAAGCCAGGCAGACTTGGGAAAAGAGGGTTAAATTTAAGTCTCTTCCTTGATGGAAAGCTGGGAGTTAACAGGCAGAGATGGGATGAAGTCTTTCCAGGTAGAAAGGGGAAGAATAAGTGGGATAAAGTTATGCTATGTCTAGTAGCCACCAGCCATCTGTCAGTTTGTTGTACTGTGGTGGCTTGTGTGTTGCTGTGATGCTGGAAGCTAGGCCACTGGTATTTCAAATACCAGCAGGGTCACCCATTGTAGACAGGTTTCCATGGAGCTTCCAGACTAAGAGAGTAGGAAGAAAGGGCAGCTGATCTACTTCTGAAAATTAGCTAATGAAAATCTTGTGGCTCACAATAGAACATTGTCCAGCTTTCTTGCTTTGGACACATCATCAGGAAGGGTCAATTCCTAGAGGAAGATATCATGTTTGATGAAGTGGAGGGCCAATAAGGGCATGAAAGACCTTGGTGAGATGGATCAGAAAAGTAGCTGCAACGATACACTCGAACATGCTGGAGACTGTGAGGATGATGCAGGACTGGGCTATGCTTTGTTCCCTTGTATATAAGGTCTCCAAGAGCTGGAGGTGACTCACTGGCAGCTAATGACAACAACAATGCCTAATAGAGCTGGAGTTTTTGGGTCAGGAGTGAGGGAGTACCAGGATGAAGGGGGGGGAAAAAAAGATTAAAGTGGAGGCTAAGGTTTTTTTTTAAGGTTAGATCACAAGAAATTTGGACTTTACCCTGTAGGCAATGAATCACCACTGAAAGGTAGTTTTTGAGGAAGGCAACACCATGGCGATGTTTGAGATTTAGAAGCCTGAAGCAGTATAGGAGGAGGCTGGCAGGTGCGTGAGCCTGAAATGAGGCTAATGGATAATTTCAAGGCAGTAGACTTCACGTGTCTCCAACACGGCTAATGGGCACATTATTTTAGTCTAAATGAGTAAGAGACATTTTCTTACTCTTTAAAACTCAGAAGCTGATTTAAGTGAGGAGTCATTTCAAAGATCAATTTTAAAATTGCTGTTGGTAGAAAGCAGCTTGTGGGGGTGGAAACAAGGACGTTGGGGTAGAAACAGAATTGAGTTTTTATGAAAAATCCCACTGCCTATAGAGATGGAGCAATTAGCAGAGAATGAGTGGTGCGACTTCCTTGCTACCTGCTCCAGGAAGCTGAGAGCTCCAGAACTCACCTGTACCTGCCCCTCAGAGGCAGCCAGGGTGAGCACTGAAGGAATACCCCCAAACGGCTGCCTGATCCCCGCCAGTGTCTGAAGTGGGAAAAAAAAGTGCACAAAGCTCCCCTTTACAGTCTGGGAAATGTAGAAAGAGAACGAACAGGAAGTGGGTCAGCCTGCTTCACCCATCCCTACCTGGCTGTGGGCACTGGGGCTCTGTATCTGTAGTTTGAGCCCTGCTTTTTCTGGAACCCAACCTGACCAGGGAAGAAGCCTTTTGACAACACAAACCCCACAGTGGTGTGGAGGGTGTCTGGAATTTAGCTGGTAGTTACAGGGCTGACATTTAACCAGGATGTACTGGTACAGATACAGTGGTTATCAAAATACTGAAACACTTTCTCAGGGATTGGAACGTTATTATACCCACAGCTTCCCTCGTGGGATCCCCTTGGATACTCCAGGCTCCTCCATGATCCAGTAACTAAAGGGTCTATGTTCTTGGCAAAGCAGGGAGCTCCAGGCCCCTGCTCCAGTGCAGTCGCCTGCTGGGATGTTCTTGTCTCATTGGTTGTAAGATGTTTTGAATATCACCCTGTGTGTGTGTGCACAGGCTTTCCTCCTGGTAGATTTCTGTATTGCCCTCTAGTTCCCAGCAGGATGGGTGCCGTCCCTGAAGCCAGGGCCCTGACTTTTGTTCTGCCTCCCCTGTCTCTTCTTCCCGGGGATTGCACTCTGCCCTCCCACCCCACTTTGCCCGCTGCTGACTGGGATCTTGCTTTGAATTTAATAGACCACCCTTCTCCAAGAACAACTGCCTAGATACTACCTATAGTGTTGTCACAGAGCTAAGGTCTGGCTTCATATTGGTTAGGATGTCTCAAAGCATACCTTCTTTCACCAGCCTCTGGGATCTGGATTTTGGTCCCCTGGTCGACCTCCCCACTATTGGCTCTCTGTATCCAGGCCCTGCTGAGTCCTGATTCCTGCTGTGACACTATCAGCTGGTGGCTGCTGAAATCCCAGCATATCCCAGCATACCCCAGCAGCCAAGCACACTGGAATCAGGATAAGTGCGGTGTCATATAGGATAATCTTGGGTATCTAAAGATACTTGTTCAGTGGTGAGGAGAGGCTCTTCACTCAACGCAGGTGAAGAAAACCTGAGAGGCAGAGGGTTAAGGGTAAAACCTTGGTGGCTGGTGGACAAGTTCCATGACCAGCTCTACCATTTAGGAGCTGACTGACTTCTGGTGATTTATGGGACTTCTCTGAACCTCAGGTTCTTCATTTGTGAAATGGGGGAATTATGCAATCCCCCAAGGGCGAGATGAGGACTAAATGGGATAATAACGAAAGTGCTTGGCAATAGAGGCATTCAATAAGTGGGAAATCTTGATTTATTGTATTATATTCCTCTTCTCTTCCTGTACCTGCTAGGCCTGTGTCTCCCGGGCTCCACTCAGGGTCAAGTCTCAGGACACTTCTGGGTGCCTATGCTCATTCTCCCCTTTCTACTAACAGATCCCTGCTTTTGTTCAGGACAGCAATGTAACCTGCTAAAGTACTCACCTTCCCAGACTCTTTTGCAAGAGGGATAGTCAGGCGTTTATTTAACAAACACTTATGTTGTGCTTACCATGAACCAGGCATGGTTCTAAGCACTTTGCAATTTCATCCTCATAACGTCTCTGTGAGGTAGATACTATTATTATTCCTATTTTACTGATGAGCAAACTGAGATGCGTAGAGGTTAAGCAACTGGCCTAAGGATTCCAAAGCAGTCAGTTTTTAACCTCAGTGCTCTTAACTATTATACTTGGCTGGTTCTGGCCAGTACAGATTGAATTTCAGAGGAAGTTTGTGCTTTGTGGTCACCTTACCTACCTGTTTCCTCTTTGCTTCTTCTAGCCAGGAACGCTGACAGGAGGCAGAAGGTGGAGCTACCATGCTCTGTGGCCACAACTCTTTGTGGTCGAGTTGATTCCAACTCATAGTGGCCCTATAGGACAGAGTAGAACTGCCCCATATGGTTTCCAAGGAATGCCTGTTGGATCCAAACTGCCCACCTTTTGGTTAACAGCCATAGCTCTCACCCGCTACAGCACCAGGGTTTCTTTTATGGTCACAAGGTTACTGTCTTAGTCATCTAGTGCTGCTATAACAAAAATACCACAAGTGGATGGCTTTAACAAAGAGAAGTTTATTCTCTCACAGTCAAGTAGGCTACAAGTCCAAATTCAGGGCGTCAGCTCCAAGGGAAGACTTTTTCTCTCCATCGGTTCTGGAGGAAGGTCCTTGTGATGCATCAACCTTCCCTTGATCTGGGAGCATCTTAGCGCAGGAACCTCGGGTCCAAAGGACATGCTGTGCTCCTGGTGCTGCTTTCTTGGTGGTATGAGGTCCCCATGTCCCTCTGCTCTCTTCTCTCTTTTATACCTCAAAACAGATTGGCTTAAGACACTACCTAATCTTGTAGACCTCATCAATATAACTGCCACTAATTCATCTTATTACAACATAGTGATAGGATTTACAACATGTAGGGAACGTCAGAAGATAAAATGGTAGACAATCCTACAAGGGAATCAAGACCCAGCCAAGAATGACAGGTATTTTGGGAGGACACAACTCAATCCATGACAGTGACCAAAAAAAGAAAAAAAAAACAACCCAAAAAACCAAACCAAACCCATTGCCATCCAGTTGATTCCAACTCATAGCAACCCCATAGGACAGAGTAGAACTGCCCCATAGAGTTTCCAAGAAGCGGCTGGTGGATTTGAAAGGCTGACTTTTTGGTTAGCAGCCATAGCTCTTAACTACTGTGCCAATACCAGTCGCCCTTTAATGATGATGGAACCTGGGGCAGTGATGGCACCATGGATAGCTCTACCACATCTGGATGCTTTTCCTGGAATCCAAGTGACCAGTAAAACCAGTTGCTAACAAGTCAACTCTGACTCATAGGGACTCCATGTGTGTCAGGGTAGAACTCTCCTCCATAGGGTTTTTGATGGCTGATTTTTTGAAAGTAGATCACCAGGCCTTTCTTCCAAGCACCCTTGGAAGGACTCAAACTGCCAATCTTTCACTTAGCAGCCAAGCGTATTGATCATTTGCACCACACAGGAACTCTAGGGTCCTTGTAATAAAGGAGAAATAAACCTCTATTTGGTTAAGCCGCTGTAGTTGGGTATCTGCAGCCAAAAAATGAGCCCTAACTGGTACCCTAGCCCTTGTCAATAACAATATAAGCTTTTTTCAGGGCACAGATTGCTTCAGGCTCCTGTCCAACGGCAAGAAAGCAGCCCCTCAAGTAACCCAGTGAATGTCACAGTCCTGCTTTTTGCACGCAGTGAGATGAGAGGCTTCAAGCATCGTCACAGCCTCTCCCAAGCTCACTCCAAACTAACTGTCAGCAAGAATAATGCAGAGACTGGATCAGACCTCTCTGACATGGCTGGAAAGATTGGGACTCCATTCTCTTTGCCTCCCTGGCTCTGCATGTCAGGAGAGCATTCATGGTGTGGTGAGTGAATGCTCAAGCAAGACACAAATGACCAGAAAAAATCAGGAAGATCTGCTGAACAAAGCCTTGATGAGAAAAATGGAATAGCTTCAAACTTTGCCTCCTAAATACCTAGCAGGGTGCCTAGCACATAGTGCCTGCTCAGTAAGTTTCATTTATTCATTTGTTTAAATGTCAAGGAATAGGGGAGGAAGGGATTCATACATGGACATGATACACAAAAGATCAGAACAGAGCCTGGCTCATAAATAATTGCTATGTAAGTTTTTGCCATTATTATCATTTTTGCCTATAGAGCTTGCTCATCGAACAGATGTCTCTTGAATGAGAGAATGAAATTTAACCCCTGTTCATTGTGTCCCTCGTGCTGAGGGAATGGAAAGGAAGGGGGAGCTGTAGGTTAGGAACTCAGTAAATACAATGCAAAGATAGCACTGCAGACGAAGTCTAGTCCAGTCCATGAGAGAAAGATGTTGCTTTCAGATTTTCTGGCAAAGCTCCTGCACCGTGCTGAGCCTCAGGACCTGATGCCAGCTCTG
Organism: Elephas maximus indicus; assembly: GCF_024166365.1. Taxonomy (NCBI): domain Eukaryota; kingdom Metazoa; phylum Chordata; class Mammalia; order Proboscidea; family Elephantidae; genus Elephas; species Elephas maximus. The sequence continues at coordinate 82,488,385 of NC_064831.1, read as the reverse complement.
CATTTGAAGGCCTTTGGGTTCATATGATGAAGAGCACCACTGGGCAGATTTGTGTCTTCTGCCTGGGAAAGGACTAAAGTTGGCATGCCACCAAAGCCCTGCCTGCCACTTGCACCAAGTTCCTTCAACCATGCAGGACAACCACACAAAGCCCTTTAAAAGGCTTTTGCAGTGATTTAATTAATTCTGACAGTTTTATTTTTTTAAACCACGAACTGGAGACCTCAACCTTATTTCCCATCTATTATTTTCCTGCTTCTAAAGGTTAACAGCAGGCTTAACTCCTTCCTTCGCCCCAGAACTGTATTTCTAATGAGCATCCCAAGGGAACATCCCTTCCTCTCCTTTTCAATGCACCTACTTCACCTACTTTGCTGAAAGGGGAAAATACACACAGGCAACAATCTGTCACTGTCTGCGTAGAGAGCTTAGAATATGCCTCAGCATCAGCGCACACATCCAAAGCCGGCGTGCATCCTGCTGTGATGACTCTGCGTCTTCAGCCCAAAGTGGTCCTTGTCTTACAAATATTACTCCGGGTTTGCACACAGGTTCTTGAACAAAGAGACTCCTAAAGCCACCAGAGTTTGATGATGAGAATGGCTTTGATACAAGCATACCACAGAGTTAGTGGAACGAGTCTGAAGAAGAGGTTAGGAATGAAATGACATGAGAACCAGATTATTTCTAAACTGGATTCAGGCTGGCTTCGCCTTCCCTTCAAAGAGTGAATTGTTAATAACAGGCTCATCCGAATAAGGGCGTGGGATGTGAAGAAATTCACATTGATGGAGCAACTTAATGTAGAATTATCTCCCCTAATCCCTGTGTTAATTCTGACCCGTCAGCCTCGCACTACATGTGAGAACCCTGAGGCTCACTTTTGTCAGGGAGTTTGACCAGGGTCACATGAGTTGTAAGCAGCAGATCCAGGGCTTGAACCAGGGTCTCCTGACCACTTGTCCAGTGTTTTCCCCACTCACCTTTGTTGAGTTTCTCCTCCTAACCATCCAAGGGTTCCTCAAGACCAGTGTATTTTTTTATACTGCCATGATACTCCTGCTGTGGGGCTTTTGAGGTCTGCTCTTCCCTGTAAGAACTCACATTCCTCCCATCCAGTCCCCCATTCCCTGCATCCCTAACCTCCCAAAACTTCTCTGTCCAGGACCCATCCTCTCAAGAATGTACTCTCTAAATCCAAGGGGATAATCAGGACTTTAAATTCCCTGAGTAGCCATTAGCAGTGGGTAGCAAGTGGAATTCTTTTTTTTTTTTTTTTTTTTTAGCAAGTGGGGCCCTATGCCTCCTAATGGCTGTGGGGGTATTAGCATACCTAAGGCATGGGCGAGAGAGGTGTTGACTGAAAAAGGATAATCAAAACAATTATTGCTTTGCCTTGTTTAACAGCATCATGAAAAGTCACAGCCTTGAAAACCCTATGAAATGCAGTTCTACTCTGCAATGCATGGGGCCACCATGAGTTGGAATTGACTCAATGGCAACAGGTTTGGTTTTGGTTTGGTATTCCATTTACATTGAAATTTCAAATAACTCTAAAGAAGCCCACGAGATTTTTGTGTTTATCAAAAGGTGGCTTACATTTTGAAATAATGAAAATATTGATATGACTGTCATTAAGGTTTGTGTGGCAGATCACGGATAAGTAACTTTTGCACTCCCATTCATGTCTACATAGTAAAGAAACAGTCTTGGAGGTGTGGGAGCCAAAGTCCTCAAAATCACCTCTAAAATGGAATCTCGGGCTCCATTGGGGACAATCTTTAGTCACAGAGCTCTTCTCTCCTTTCCAGCTATACCATCAGGTGATCACCCACTGGATCTTTGGGTAAAACCAAAACCAGAGCTAGTTGCTTTTGAGTCAACTCCAATTCATGGCAACCCCATGTGTGTCAGAGTAGAACTGTGCTCCATAGGGTTTTCAGTGGCCCATTTTTTGGAAGTAGATCACCAGACCCTTCTTCCAAGTCACCTTTGGGTGGACTCAAACTGCCAGCATTTCAGTTAGCAGCCAGCACTAAACTTTTGCATCACCCATGGACTCCAGGTCTTTGGATAGGGCTACGCTAAGCCCAGCCTTCCCACCAGCAGCCATGCAAAGCCTTCACAAAAGGCAGGAGGACCAGTTCTGAGAATGTGGCATGTCCCATCATCTTCTATCATCTCTCTCCATGGAGATTTTCAGGGTCAAAACATCCAACGGTGGCAGTGGGCTTAAAAAATTGTGAAAATCAAGAAAGAGAAAATATTCTGAAAGAAACATACACATGTCAGTGTGCTATTGAGAAATGTATGGTTCTCCCCACTCCTCAGTCCTTATGGCCCTTTCTCCATTCCTGCCATTAGGTGAAAGACATCTGGTCCCTCAAGGAAGGGGCATCCCAGAGCCAGAAAACAAAAGCATTAGCTTCCTGGCTTTGAAATAACACAAACAAATGAAAAAGTGGCCCAGGCTTAAGGGAAGGAGGTACCATAGTATAGCTACCAGTGTGTTTTTCCCACCTGAGAAGAGTTCAAAATATCTTTGGGAGATGGCACCAAGACGGTGGAGTAGTCAGATGCTTCTTGTGGTCCGTCTTACAACAAAGACCCAAAGAAACAAGTGAACTGATTATACATAACAATCTAAGAGCCCTGAACATCAAAGACAATGTTGAAGAATCAGACTGAGTGGCAGAGATAGGGAGAAATGGTTCAGAAGCAGCCAGGAGTTGCCAGACCTAACCTGGCTGGCACCAGCACCCTACAGGCTGAGTCAGTTGGTGCACTTGGTGAGGCTAGCAGTGGTGCTTGGGAAGCATTTTCCATATCGAGAGAGACTGAACAGTGGAGAGTCTGCTCAAGCCTACAGAACGAGCAAGAAATGGCACTCAATTGGTGACAGATAAGTATAAGTGTCTAACCTACCATGTGGATAAAAAAAAAAAAAAATCCTTTGAGAAGCAACTCTTTCCGATTTATCTTCCCCTTCCCTGCTCTGCTATGAGTCCTGGTCCAGCTTCAGTGATTGCAGTGCTCCCTGGGCCACAAGTAGGACCTGTCACACAGCCTGAGCCATTCCCCCGGCTTTGGAGAGGGAACAAACTAACTAAAGGGAAAAAAATAATCTGTCAGCTCTGCTAAGCCAGAAACTAAGGGCTGGCACAGTCCCTTTGCTTAGGCACAAGCGTAACGAGTCCACAGACCTTGAATGCCTTTTGCCACTGCATAGATTTGTGTGGGCCTATTTTAACAGTGTAGGCCCTCATTAGCACAATATAACGGTATATACCTGAAGCCTATTTTCATCTGTACCTGCTACAAGGAGGAGTGGCAGATTCCTGATATTTCACACCTCCCTGATCATTAAACAGGGTCCTTACCTACGCACATCAGGGGCCTGAGGACTGGTGGCTCCACCCATCCACCAAGCCACCTGAGACAGGGGTCCAAGAATAAGTGGAGATGCCCAGTCCTTACAGCCAACAGCATTGGGTACCCATAGTCTGGCTGCAAAACCCACCTACCTACGTGCCGTAGGGAACGGAGACACACCTTCTGCCCAGATACTCAGGGGCTGCTGTCAGCTCTGTACCTTGATTAGTGCATTACCCCTACTGCAGCCAGATGCCTGTGCCTGCTCCAGTCACCCCTGCCCATCTAGGACTGTAGGTGAGAGCCTGAACCACACACTTGGTGGCCAATGACCTGGACACCTGAGCAGAATCCACACAAGAAAAGTAAATGGACCCCTGGGTTTGCATACTTAGTAACAGCTCTACCTACCAGGTGACAGGATGTGAGAGCTTCCAAGAGGCCAATAATCAAACTAGCTCACGCAACCAGCCTATTTGGGCATATCAAAACAAAACAAAACAAGAAGCTAAGACACAGTAAGCAAACATAAAATAAATATAATAACTTACTGATTGCTTGGAGACAACAGTCAATATCAAATCACATAAACTGGCAGACCATAATGACTTCAGCAAGCCACCAAAACAAAGATTTGAGAAACCTCCCAGAGGAAGATAGCTTTTTGGAATTACTGCAGGTAGAATTCAAAAGACTAATATACAGAACTCTTTAAGAGATTAGGAAGGAGATCGGGCAAAATACATAAAAAGCCAAGGAACACACAGAAAAAGCAACAGAGGAATTTAAGAAGCTTATACCACAGTATAACAACAAATTTAACAGGCTGCAAGAATCTGTAGAAAGACAGCAAACAGAAATCCAAAAGATTAACAATAAAATTTCAGAATTAGACAACTCAATAGAAAGTCATAGGAGCAGAGCTGAGACAATGGAAGTCAGAATTAGTGAGACTGAAAATAAAGCACTTGACACCAACTTATTTTAGGAAAAACTAGATAAAAGAATTTTTTTAAGTGAAGAAACACTAAGAATTATGTAGGACTGTATCAAGAGGAATAATCTACAAGTGATTGGAGTACCAGACCAGGGACAGACAACACAGAACACAGAGAGAATTGTTTTCTAAGATTTGTTGGCAGAAAGCATCCCTGATTTCATGAAAGATTAGAAGATATCTCTCCAAGAAGCTCATTAATCCCCATGAAAGGTAGATCCAAAAAGAAAGTCATATCATGAAAGACGAAAGGATATCTATCCAAGATGCTCATCGAACCCCATATAATATTGATCCAAAAAGAAAATCACCAAGACGTATTATCATCAAACTTTCCAAAACCAAAGATAAAGAGAAAATTTTAAAAGCAACCAGGGATAAAAGAAAGGTCTCCTCCAAAGGAGAATCAATAGGAATAAGTTCAGACTACTCAGCAGAAACCATGCAGTCAAGAAGGCAATGGGATGACATATATAGAGCACTGAAGAACAAAAACTGCCAGCCAAGGATCATATACCCAGCAAAACTCTCTCTCAAATATGAAGGTGAAATTAAAACATTTACAAATAAACACAAGCTTAGAGAATTTGCAAAAACCAAACCAAAGCTACAAGAAATACTAAATGAAATTGTTTGGTCAGAAAATCAATAATATCGGATACCAGCACAACACAAGGTCACAGAACAGAACATCCTGATATCAACTCAAATAGGTAAATCACAAAAACAAATTAAGATTAATTTTTAAAAAGAAAAAAATGCTCAAAACAGGGAATCATTGAAGTCAATATGTAAAAGATCACAATAATCAAAAAGAGGGACTAAATACAGGAGGCATAGAACTACCATGTGGAGAGGAAAACAAGGCGATACAGGACAATACAAGTTAGGTTTTTACTTAGAAAAATAGGGGTAAATATTAAGGTAACCACAAAGAGGTATAACAACTCCATAACTCAAAAGAAAAACCAAGAAAAACATAATGACTCAGCAAACATAAATTCGACTACTATGAAAATGAGGAACACACAATTCACAAAGAAAAATGTCTCAGCACAAAAAAGTAAGTGGAAAAGTGAAATTGTCGACAATACACACAAAAAGGCATCAAAATGACAGCACATACTTACCTATAATTATGTTGAATGTAAATGGACTAAATGCACCAATAAAGAGACAGAGAGTCTCAGATTGGATAAAGAAACACGATCCGTCTGTATGCTGCCTACAAGAGACACACCTTAGACTTAGAGACACAAACAAACTAAAACTCAAAGGGTGGAAAAAAATATATCAAGCAAACAACAATCAAAAAAGAGCAGGAGTAGCAATATTACTTTCTGACAAAAGAGACTTTAAAGTTAAATCCACCACAAAGGATAAAGAAGGACACTACATAATGATTAAAGGGACAATTGACCAGGAAGATATAACCATATTAAATATTTATGCACCCAGTGACAGGGCTGCAAGATACATAAAACAAACTTTGACAGAACTGAAAAGTGAGATAGACACCTCCACAATTATAGTAGGAGGCTTCAACACACCACTTTCAGAGAAGGATGTGACTTCCAGTAAGAAGCTCAATAGAGACACGGAAGACCTAATTGCTACAATCAACCAACTTGACCTCATAGACTTATACAAAACACTCCACCCAACTGCTGCAAAGTATACTTTTTTTCCTAGTGCGCGTGGAACATTCTCTAGAATAGACCACATATTAGGTCATAAAAACAAACCTTTGCAGAATCCAAAACATCGAAATATTACAAAGCATCTTCTCAGACCACAAGGCCATAAAAGTGGAAATCAATAACAGAAAAATCAGGTAAAAGAAATCAAATACTTGGAAACTGAACAATACCCTGCTGAAAAAGACTAGGTTATAGAAGACATTAAGGAGGGAATAAAGAAATTCACAGAATGCAATGAGAATGAAAACACTTCCTATCAAAACCTCTGGGACACAGCAAAAGCAGTGCTCAGAGGTCAATTTATATCGATAAATGCACACATACATAAAGAAGAAAAAGCCAAAATCAGAGAACTGTCCCTACAATTTGAACAAATAGAAAGCGAGCAACAAAAGAACCCATCAGGCACCAGAAGAAAACAAATAATAAAAATTAGAGCTGAACTAAATGAATTAGAGAACAGAAAAACAATTGAAAGAATTAACAAACTCAAAAGCTGGTTCTTTGAAAAAATTAACAAAATTGATAAACCATTGGCCAGACTGACTAAAGAAATACAGGAAAGGAAATAAATAACCCAAATAAGAAATGAGATGGGCCATATCACAACAGATCCAACTGAAATTAAAAGAATCATATCAGATTATTACGAAAAATTGTACTCTAACAAATTTGCAAACCTAGAAGAAATGGATGAATTCCTAGAAAAACACCACCTACCTAAACAAACATAATCAGAAGTAGAACAACTAAATAGACCCATAACAAAAGAAAAGATTGAAAAGGTAATCAAAAAACTCCCAACAAAAAAAAGCCCTGGCCCGGATGGCTTCACTGCAGAGTTCTACCAAACTTTCAGAGAAGAGTTAACACCACTACTACTAAAGGTATTTCAAAGCATAGAAAATGACGGAATACTACCTAACTCATTCTATGAAGCCACCATATCCCTGATACCAAAACTAGGTAAAGACACCACAAATAAAGAAAATTACAGACCTACATCCCTCATGAACATAGATGTAAAAATCCTCAACAAAATTCTAGCCAATAGAATTCAACAACATATCAAAAAAATAATCCACCACAACCAAGTGGGATTTATACCAGGTATGCAAGGCTGGTTTAATATTAGAAAAACCATTAATGTAATCCATCATATAAATAAAACAAAAGACAAAAACCACATGATCTTATCAATTGATGCAGAAAAGGCATTTGACAAAGTCCAACACGCATTCACGATAAAAACTCTCAGCAAAATAGGAATTGAAGGAAAATTTCTCAACATAATAAAGGGCATCTATACAAAGCCAACAGCCAACATCACCCTAAATGGAGAGAGCCTGAAAGCATTTCCCTTGAGAACGGAAACCAGACAAGGATGTCCTTTATCACCGCTCTTATTCAACATTGTGCTAGAGGTCCTAGCCAGAGCAATTAGGCTAGACAAAGAAATAAAGGGCATCCGGATTGGCAAGGAGGAAGTAAAATTATCTCTGTTTGCAGATGACATGATCTTATACACAGAAAACCCTAAGGAATCCTCCAGAAAACTACTGAAACTAATAGAAGAGTTTGGCAGATTCTCAGGTTATAAGATAAACATAGAAAAATCACTTGGATTCCTCTACATCAACAAAAAGAACATCGAAGAGGAAATCACGAAATCAAAACCATTCACAGTAGCCCCCAAGAAGATAAAATACTTAGGAATAAATCTTACCAGAGATGTAAAAGACCTATACAAAGAAAACTACAAAGTACTAGTGCAAGAAACTAAAAAGGACCTACTTAAGTGGAAAAAGAGACCTTGCTCATGGATAGGAAGACTTAACATAGTAAAAATGTCTATTTTACCAAAAGCCATCTATACATACAGTGCACTTCTGATCCAAATTCCAATGACATTTTTTAATGTGATGGAGAAACAAATCACCAACTTCATATGGAAGGGAAAGAAGCCCCGGATAAGTAAAGCATTACTGAAAAAGAAGAAGAAAGTGGGAGGCCTCACTCTACCTGATTTTAGAACATATTATACAGCCACAGTAGTCAAAACAGCTTGGTACTAGTATAACAACAGGCACATAGACCAATGAAACAGAATTGAGAACCCAGATATAAATCCATCCATGTATGAGCAGCTGATATTTGACAAAGGCCCAGTGTCAGTTAATTGGGGAAAAGATAGTCTTTTTAACAAATGGTGCTGGCCTAACTGGATACCCATTTGCAAAAAAATGAAACAGGACCCATACCTCACACCATGCACAAAAACTAACTCCAAGTGGATCAAAGACCTAAATATAAAGACTAAAACGATAAAGATCATGGAAGAAAAAATAGGGACAACCCTAGGAGCCCTAATACAAGGCACAAACAGAATACAAAACATTACCAAAAATGATGAAGAGAAACCAGATAACTGGGAGCTCCTAAAAATCAAACACCTATGATCATCTAAAGACTTCACCAAAAGAGTAAAAAGACCACCTACAGATTTGGAAAAAATTTTCAGCTACGACATCTCTGACCAGCACCTGATCTTTAAAATCTATATGATTCTGTTAAAACTCAACCACAAGAAGACAAACAACCCAATCAAAAATTGGGCAAAGGATATGAACACGCACTTCACTAAGGAAGATATTCAGGCAGCTAACAGATACATGAGAAAATGCTCTCGATCTTTAGCCATTAGAGAAATGCAAATTAAAACTACGATGAGATTCCATCTCACTCCAACAAGGCTGGCATTAATCCAAAAAACACAAAATAATAAATGTTGGAGAGGCTGCGGAGAGATTGGAACTCTTATACACTGCTGATGGGAATGTCAAATGGTACAACCTCTGTGGAAATCTATCTGGCATTTTCTTAAAAAGTTAGAAATAGAATGACCATACAACCCAGAAATCCCACTCCTCGGAATATACCCTAGAGAAATAAGAGCCTTTACACAAACAGATATATGCACACCCATGTTTATTGCCGCACTGTTTACAATAGCAAAAAGCTGGAAGCAACCAAGGTGTCCATCAACAGATGAATGGTTAAATGGTTAAATAAATTATGGTATATTCACACAATAGAATACTATGCATTGATAAAGAACAGTGACGAATCTGTGAAACATTTCATAACATGGAGGAACCTGGAAGGCATTATGCTGAGTGAAATTAGTCAGATGCAAAAGGACAAATATTGTATAAGACCACTATTATAAGATCTTGAGAAATAGTTTAAACTGAGAAGAACACATTCTTTTGTGGTTACGAGGAGGGGAGGGAGGGAGGGTGGGAGAGGGTTATTTACTGATTAGTTAGTAGATAAGAACTACTTTAGGTGAAGGGAAGGATAATACTCAATACACGGAAGGTCAGCTCAACTGGACTGGACCAAAAATAAAGAAGTTTCCGGGATAAACTGAATGCTTCAAAGGTCAGTGAAGCAAGGGCAGGGGTTTGGGGACTATGGCTTAAGGGGACTTCTAAGTCCATTAGCAAAATAATTCTATTATGAAAACATTCTGCACCCCACTTTGAAGTGTGGCATCTGGGGTCTTAAATGCTAAAAGCAGCCATCTAAGATGCATCAATTGGTCTCAACCCACCTGGATCAAAGGAGAATGAAGAACACCAAGGTCACACGATAACTATGAGCCCAAGAGACAGAAAGAGCCACACGAACTAGAGACTTCCATCATCCCGAGACCAGAAGAACTAGATGGTGCCTGGCCACAACCGATGACTGCCCTGACAGGGAGCACAACAGAGAACCCCTGAGGGAGCAGGAGAACAGTGGGGTGCAGACCCCAAATTCTCATAAAAAGACCATACTTAATGGTCTGAATGAGACTAGAAAAATCCCGGTGGTCACGGTCCCCAAATCTTCTGTTGGCCCAGGACAGGAACCATTCCCAAAGACAACTCATCAGACATGGAAGGGACTGGACAATGGGTTGGAGAGAGATGCTGATGAAGAGTGAGCTACTTGTATCAGGTGGACACTTGAGACTGGTGTTGGCATCTCCTGTCTGGAGGGAAGATGGGAGGGTAGAGAGGGTTAGAAACTGGCAAAACCATCACGAAAGGAGAGACTGGAAGGAGGGAGCGGGCTGACTCATTAGGGGGAGAGTAAGTGGGAGTATGGAGTAAGGTATATATAAGCTTATAGGTGATAGACTGACTTGATTTGTAAACTTTCACTTCAAGCACAATAAAAATTATTTTAAAAAAAAAAGAAACTCATCAAGACATATTATAATCAAACTTGCCAAAATGAAAGATGAAGAGAGAATTTTAAGAGTGGCTAGTGATAAACGAAAAGTCATCTACAAAGGATAGTCAACAGAGCTGAGTTCTGACTACTCAACAGAAACCATGCAGACAAGAAGGCAATGGGATGACATATATAAAGGCTTGAAGAAAGAAAAAATTGCCAGCCAAGAATAATATAGCCAGCAAAACTGTCTCTCAAATATGATGGTGAAATTACGGCATTTCCAGATAAACAAGCTTAGGGAATTTAAAAAACGAAACCAAAATTACTAGAAATACTAAAGGGAGTCCTCTGGCTAGAAAATTAATAACATCAGATAACAACCCAAGATCTATAGAATACAGGACAGAGCAACCAGATATCAACCCAGATAGGGAAGTCCCCAAAATAAGTCAAAGCTAAAACACTGAAAACAGGGAAACAGAGACATCAGTGTGTAAAAGATGACAACATTGAAACAAAAAAGAGGGACTGAAAGAGGTAGTCATAGATCTTTTATATGGAGAGGAAATCAAGGCGATATAAAGAAATAAAAGATTGGTTTAAACTTAGAAAAATAGGGGTAAATATTAAGGTAACCACAAAGGATACTAACAATCCTACACATCAAAATAAAAAACAAGAAAAACATAAAGACTCAGCAAATATGAAATCAACAATGAAAAAGATGAAAAGAAAATACGTAAAGAAAAATAACTCAGCACAGGAAATTAAGTGGAACAAAGAAAGTGTCAAGAAACACATATACAAAAAAATACATCATACCTATCAATAATTACACTGAATGTAAATGGACTAAATGTACCAATAAAGAGACAGAGAGTGGCAAAATGGATTAAAAAAAATGATCCTTCTATATGCTGCCTACAAGAGACACACCCTAGACTTAAAGACACAAACTAAAACTCAAAGGATGGAAAAAAAATATATCAAGCAAACAACAATCAAAAAAGAGCAGGAGTGGCAATATTAAACTCTGACAAAATAGACTTTAAAGTAAAATCCACCACAAAGGATAAGGAAGGACACTATATGATGATTAAGGTGTCAATATACCAGGAGGATATAACCATAATAAATATTTACACACCCAATGACAGGGCTCCAAAATACATAAAACAAACTCAATAGCATTGAAAAAAGAAATATACAACTTCACAATAATAGTAGGAGACTTCAACACACCACCTTTGGTGAAGGATAGAACATCCATAAAGAAGCTCAATAAAGACAGGGAAGATCTAAATGCCACAATCAACCAACATGACCTCACAGACATATAGAGAACACTCCACCCAACAGCAGCCAAGCATACTTTGTTTTCCAATGCACATGGAACATTCTCCAGAACAGACCACACATTAGGTCAAAAAGCAAGACTTAACAGAATCCAAAGCATTGAAATATTACACAGCGTCTTTTCTGAGGGCAGAGCATAAAAGTAGAAATCAATAACAGAAAAAGCAAGGAAAAAAAAAATCAAATATATGGAAACCGAACAATGCCTTGCTCAAAAGCTACTGGGTTATAGAAAAAATTAAGGATGGAATAAAGAAATTTCACAGAATCAAATAAGAATGAAAACACATCCTACCAGAAGCAAAAGCAGTGCTCAGAGGTCAAGTTACAGCAATAAGCGCACACATCCGAAAAGAATAAAGTGCCAAAATAAAAACATTAACCCTATAGTTCGAACAAGTAGAAAGAGAGCAGCAAAAGAAGCTTTCAGGCACCAGAAGAAAGCAAATAATTAAAATTAGAGCAGAATTAAATAAAATAGAGAATAGAAAAACAATTCAAAGAGTTAACAAGACCAAAAGCTGGTTCCTTTAACAAAACTGATAAACCACTGGGCAAATTGAAAAAAGAAATACTCAAGAGGAAGTAAATAGCCAGGATAAGAAATGAGATGGGTGATATCAAAACAGACCTAACTGAAATTAAGAGAATCATAACAGAATACTATGAAAAATTGTACTCCAACAAATTTGAAAACCTAGAATAAATGGACAAATTTCTAGAAACACACTACCTATCTAAACTAACAAAATCAGAGGGGGAACAACTAAATAAACCTATAACAAAAGAAGAGATTGAAAAGGTAATTAAACACAAAACCTCCAACAACAACAACAAAAAGCCCTGGGCCTGACAGCTTCATTAGATAATTCTCTCAAACTTTTTCAGACAAGAGTTAGCACCGCTACTACTAAAGGTATTTAAGAGCATAAAAAAGGATGGGATACTCCCAAACTCATTCTATGAAGCCAGCATAACCCTTATACCAAAACCAGGTAATGACACCACAAAAAAAGGGAATTACAGACCAATATCCCTCATGAATATAGACACAAAAATCCTCAACCAAATTTGAGTAAATAGAATTCAACAACATATCAAAAAAAAAATTTTTTTTTTCACCATGATCAAGTGGGATTCACACCAGGTATGCAGGGATGGTTTAACATTAGAAAAACAATTAAAGTAATATAGCACATAAATAAACAAAAGACAAGAACCACATGATATTATCAACTGATGCATAAAAGGCATTTGGCAAAGTCCAAAACCCATCCATGATAAAAGCCCTCAGCAAAATAGGAATAGAAGGGAAATTCCTCAACATAGTTAAAGGGCATGTATAAAAAGCCAACAGCCAACATCATCCTAAATGGAGGGAGTCTGAAAGCATTTCCCTTGATATAGGGAACCAGACAAGGATGCCCTTTATCACCACTCTTATTCAACATTGTGCTGGAGGTCCTAGCCAGAGATATTAGACTAGAAAAAGAAAGGGCACCCAAATTGGTAAGGAAGAAGTTACAGGATCCCTATTTGCAGATGATATGGTCTTATACACAGAAAAAACAAAACAAAGAATCTACAAGGAAACTACTGGAACTAACTGAAGATTTCAGCAAAGTATCGGGATACGAGATAAACATATAAAAATCAGTTGGATTCCTCTACGCCAACGAAGAGAACCTCAAAGAGGAAATCACTAAATCAATACGGTTTACAATAGTCCCCACGAAGATAAAATACTTAGGAATAAATCTAACCAGATATGTAAAAGACACACAAAGAAAACTGCAAAACACTACTGCAAGAAACCAAAAGAGACCTACATAGGTGGAAAAACATGCTTTGCTCATGGATAGGAAGACTGAACATTGTGAAAATGTCAATTCTACCCAAAGCCTTCTACAGATACAATGCAATCCTGATCCAAATTCCAATGACATTTTTTAATGAGATGGAGAAACAAATCACTAACTTCATATGGAAAAGGAAGAGTCCCTGGATAAGTAAAGCATTACTGAAGAAGAAGAACAAAGTGGGAGGCCTCACACTACCTGATTTTTGAATCCATTATGCTGCCATGGTAGTCAAAACAGCCTGGTACTGGTACAGCAACAAATACATAGACCAATGGAATAGAATTGAGAATCCAGATGTAAATTCATTCACCTATAAGCAGCTGACATTTCACAAAGGCCCAAATTCCATTAAATGGGGGAAAAGTTTCTTTAACAAATGGTGCTGGCATAACTGGATATCCTTCTTCAAAAAAATTAAACAAGATCCATACCTCACACCATGCACAAACACTAACTCAAAATGGATCTTTATAAAGATCAAGGAAGAAAAAATAGAGACAATACTAGGAGTCCTAATATATGGCATAAACAGAATTACAAAACATTACTAACAATGCACAAACACCAGAAGAGAAACTAGATAACTGGAAGCTCCCAAAAATCAAATACTTTCGCTCACCAAAAACTTCACCAGAAGAGTAAAAAGATAACCTACAGAATGGGGAAAAGTTTTTGGCTACAACAAATCTGATCAGGGTCTAATCTCTAAAACATACAAGATACTGCAAACCTTAACAACAAAAAGACAAATAACCTCATTAAAAAATGGGCAAAGGACATAAACAGGCACTTCACCAAAGAAGACATTCAGATGACTAACAGATACATGAGGAAATGCTCACGATCATTAGCCACTAGAGAAATGCAAATCAAAACTAAAATGTGATACCATCTCACCCCAACAAGGCTAGCATTAATTCCAAAAACACAAAATAATAAATGTTGGAGAAGTTGTGGAGAGACTGGAACACTTATATATTGCCGGTGCGAATGTAAAATGGTAAAACCACGTTGGAAATTGATTGGCACTTCCTTAAAAAGCTAGAAATAGGAGTACCATAGGATCTAACAATCCCATTCCTTGGTATATATCCTAGAGAAATAAGAGCCCTCACATGAATAGATATATGCACACCCTTGTTCATTGCAGCACTGTTCACAATAGCAAAAAGATGGAAACAACCTAGGTGTTCATAAACAGATGAATGGATAAGCAATTTATGGTATATTCACACAATGGAATACTATGCAATGGTAAAGGACAACAATGAATCCTCAGAACATAACATGGATGAACCTGGAAGGCATTGTGCTGAGTGAAAGTAGTCAGTGACAAAAGGACAAATATTGTAGGAAAGCACTATTATAAGAACCCAAGAAAAAGTTTAAACAGAAGAAAACATTCTTTGATGGTTTTGAGGGTGGGGAGGGAGGGATAGGAGAATTCACTATCTAGATAGTAGACAAGAATTATTTTAGGTGAGGGGAAGGGCAACACACAATACAGGGGAAGTCAGCACAACTGGACTAAACCAGAAGCTAAGAAGTTTCCTGAACACAACCAAACACTTCAAGAGACTGAGTAGAAGGGCAAGGGTCTGGGGATCATTGTTTCAGGGGATGGCTAGATCAAATGGTTTATTAAGAAAATGTTCTGCATCCCACTTTGGTGAGTGGCGTCTGGGGTCTTAAAACTAGCAAGTGGCCATCTAAGATGCATCAGTTGGTCCTAACCCACCTGGAGCAAAGGAGAATGACGAACACCGAGACACAGGAAAATATTAGCCTAAGAGACAAAAGGAGCCACATAAACCATAGACTCCATCAGCCTGAGACCAGAAGAACTAGATGGTGCCCAGCTACCACCAATGACCACCCTGACAGGGAACACAACAGAGAGTCCCTGACAGAGCAGGAGAAAAGTGGGGTGCAGAACTCAAATTTTAGTAGAAAGACCAGACTCAGTGGTCTGACTGAGACTGGAGGAACTTCAGAAGACATGGCCCCCGAACTCTCTGTTATCCCAGAACTAAAACCATTCTGGAAGCTGACTCTTTGGACAAAGAATAGACTGGACTCTAAGACATAAAATGATACTCATAAAGAGAATGCTTCTTAATTCAGGTAGATACACGAGACTAAATGGGCAGCTCCTGTCTGGAAGGAGATGAGAAGGCAGAAAGGGATAGGAGCTGGTTGAATGGACACTGGAAATCTGGGGTGGAAAGCAGGAAAGTGCAGTCACATTATGGGGATAGCAACTAGGGTCACGTAATAATGTGTGTACAAGTTTTTGTATGGTGAACAAACTTGAGCTGTAAACTTTCACCTAAAGCACAAGGAAAAAAAAATTGAGTTGCACGAGACAGAAGAGTTTGAAATGAACTGAAAGATTTACTCTAAGGAAGGGAGAGATATGCTGAAACAACAGAATTCTCAGAGGACTTTAGGGACCCAAGAGAAGAGAGAATTCAGGAGGCAGAATTTTTCACCACCATAGCCTGGGGCCACTAAAGAAGAGTGTCAAGGTCAGGGTTAGTGAGAGCCAGAAAGCTCTCAGAAGGCTATGGAGGAAACATGACAGAACAGGTACTGGCTGACCTGGGGAGGTTTGACTGCATTAGCTGATGTTGCCTGAGACCCATTGTTAGGGACCAGAGAGGAATGCAGATGCCTACATGGGCAGACACCAATCATAAGAATTTGAGGGGACTCATAAATGATGTTTCCATTCATCACCCCAGTTCAGAAGAATTGAGAGATAGATACAAAAGTCAGGCAGTAATAAATCCAAGTATCATCTTAATACTGAGAAAAGCTTGGTTGGAAGATGTTGCTGAGCTCGGTGGAAACAATGGGCGTTGGAATTAGACGGACTCATTCATTCTTAGACGGCCAGATCAATTGCAGATCTTTCTTGGGAGATCAGAGTGGAATGGGTGCTTTCTGCAGACAGACAGATCCCAAAGAGAGGCAAACACTGAGAGGGGCAGGTCTTGTTTTAGATGAGGAGTGAGGAAAGGGCCCTGGGGTAGTACTCTATGAAAGTTCCGCCACCTAGAAACCAGCCCTGGGGGATACAAACTCTTTCTTTTCACCCAATATACGACCAGTATCAGGAGGCTGATAAGGGTCCCTAACCTACAGTGTTATTCCTGAGAAAAGGGAGGGGATGGGAAACCCTGGATTGTATGAGTTTAAACCTGAAATGTTACATTTACCTAGAATTGACTAAGATTACATTTTCTGCCTTCAGGCAGAATGGATTTTCAAATAGAATTTAAGTTGAGTTATAGCAAAATAAAGTAAAATAAAGTTACACTTCTTGCAAATCTGAATTTTATGAACTAAATTCATACCCACTGTATATGCGGATATTGGGAGGATAAATAAATCACAAACCATGGCCTTCTGAGTTTGGTGAATGCTTACCCCTTAATGAAATTATTGCAGGCCATGGGGCTGTAATCACTCTATGGTTCCTGAAGCCCCCATGTCCAGGGCTTCCCTCTCAAAGACAGCTACAGTGGAGTCCCTTGGTATGCTCAGTAGGAAATTGGGCTGTGGTCCTCCTGGTTCTCTGTAATACCTGAAGAAGTTTTTAGGATGTCAAACCACTCTGCTAGTGGATCCCAACAGCAGCCCCAGAAGAGTAGGAATTCCATTTGCATCACCTTCGCTTTATAGATAATGTCAAGAGAGTATGGTAGGTGTTGAGACTTGCCTAATGTCCTGCGGTTGGCCAGTGGCCAGCTTGGGGTTTGAGTTCAGCAACTGCACACCCAGGAAGCCCAAGGTGCCCTTATAGACTAGAAGCTTCTTGAGAGCAGAGTTGGTCTGATTCCTCCTTTTATACCCCCCATACACACCCTTGCCCACCTCTGTGCCAGCATAGGTGGAACCAGTATAGTAGTAAGTAGCATCAAGACATCAAGAGGGCTCTTTTCCCAGCAGCAGATGACAAGTGGGCTTTTGCAGCAGGGGCCTTGGCAGAAAATCATAGAGGTTGGTGTCCATTTGGATTTGTAACTAATGCCATTGGAAACTTTGGTTCCCTTTTTCTTCAGTTTCTCTTCTTGGTACAAAGCAGTTCTCTTCTTGGTACAGCAGTTCCACGTAGGCACACGAACTCCTGTTCCACCGTGCAGAGTAAGACGTTTCTGCTGACCCAGAAAGAGGAATGCACTTTTTCAGTTCCCTATACCAAATGACATATATGGTGCCAGGATTATTCAAGGGCTCACTCTATTTGCAAAAGTGAAAAATATTGAGGAGCCCAACACCACTAAGGAAGGAGGGATCAGCAGGAGAGACCCAGCAGCAGAGACCTGACAGCAGGAGATGGCACAGTGAGATTCCTGGCCCACAGAGAGAGAAAGCTGAGTGCCTTTGGGGAAAGACTGAGGGCCAGAGAGAGGCATGCCTGCAAGCACAGCTGGGGAGAGGCAGTCCTGATGGAAGAACTATATCCTGAGTGTTCTTGAACCTGAATAGTAACCTGCTACTTCCCTTATAAACCCTGTAATTAGGCAGAGCCAACATGGAGCTATAGACAGAAGCACCACGTTGTCCCCCCACAGCAAAAACTAGAGAAACTAAGTAAAACAGAGACAGACCTCAATCCTGGAACCCTAAGCATCAAATGAAGAGATAAAGAACTCAACCAAGCACGGAATGGAATAAGAAACTGACAGAGAACAGAAAATGAGGAGAGATTCAGATTGGAGGTCCCCTACCAGCTAACGCAGCACAGATTCACCATCCTGGATTCCTATTGGAGATCAGTGGACAGGGAATATGGGAAAGCAGCTTCATGGAGCTCCCAACAGGAGACAGACCACTCACTGGACCTGCCCTGCTGCACCATAGCTGAGCAACTGCTTTGCCCACTGGACAAGGTGGTGAGAATTACTGTGCCCACAGATGAGCTGTCTTAGTTATCTAGTGCTGCTATAACGGAAATACTACAAGCAGATGGCTTTAACAAACAGGAATTTTTTTCTCAGAGTCTACTAGGCTAGAAGTCCTAATTTAGCATGCTGGCTTCAGGGGAAGGCTTTCTCTCTCAGTCAGCTCTGGAGGAAGATCCTTGTCATCAGTTTTCCTTTCTTCTGGGAGCATCTCAGCGCAGGAACCTCAGGTCCAAAGGATGCGCTCTGCTACTGGCACTGCGTTTTTGGTGGTATGAGGTGCCCGTTTCTTTCTGCTTGCTTCTCTCTTTTATACCTCAAAAGAGATTGGCTTAAGACACTATATATAATCTTGTAGATCTCATCAATATAACCGACACTAATCCATCTCCTTACATCACAGTGATAGGATTTGCTACACATAGGGAAATCATATCAGATAATTTTAACAAAATAGTAAGCAAACAAACAATACTGGGAATGATGATGTAAAGAAGTTGACAGATATTTTGGGGGAACATAATCCATGACATTCCACATTTTGGCCCCCAAAATTCTTGTCCTTGTCACATGTAAAACATATTCACACCATCATATCATAACAAAAGCCTTAAATCAACTCCAAGCCTGAAATTAAAAAATTCCTCTTCATCTGTGAAATCTAGAATACAAATTATCTGCTTCCAAAGTACAATGGCAGAACAGCCACATGATAGACATTTCTGTTACAAATGGGAGAAATTGAGGGAAAGAAGGGATAACAGGTACCAAGGAAGTCAGCAGAACATATTACCTCAGCCCTAAAGCTTTGAAGGAAACCCTGGTGGCGTAGTGGTTAAGTGCTACGGCCGCTAACCAAAGGGTCTGCAGTTCAAATTCCCCAGGCACTCCTTGGAAACTCTATGGGGCAGTTCTGCTTTGGCAATGGGTTATGGGTTAACGCTTTGAAAATAATCCTCTGTTGTCTGAGGCAGTTTACACAATGCCCAGCCCTCCAGGCTCTAGGTATTGGCCACAATCTCTGAATTCTTGGGTGGAGGCCCCTTTGCCCTGGGATTCAGCTCCACCTTCCAGGCATACTGGGACGGCAACTCTGCTCCCTTGGCTTTAGGTGCACTGTTCTCCTAGTCCATCTGAGGGGCAAGTCCACCCTTAGAAACTCCAGAGGCCATGGCTCCACCCTTTGAAACCCCAGAGGTTGTGGCCATACCCTTTGAAACTGAGACACCTCGACTTCCTGTGTTCCTTGTCTCTTCAGCTTCTGCTTCCTGGTTTCTTGGCCTCTTGGACGTCAGGCCTCATGCCCACATCTACCCTGCTGGGGCAAGTGTTCAAAAGCTCTGTAGCTCCACCAATATGTGCGTGGAGGTACCCCACTCTGCCAGTAAACTCTGGCCTGAAGACACTCAGCTGTCTCGCTCTGTGGGCCAGCAAGCCTAGCTCCACCAATAAGTGCCCAGGGGCACTACACTCCGCCAGGAAGCCTCCTGTGCATAGGCACTCAGCTCTCTCACTCTGTGGGTTGGTTCCAAAGCTGCTTGGCACTGGTGTCCTGGTTCTGCTGTTGCCAGCTCTCTGCTGTTACTGGTTCTCTGCTGCTGCCACTCCTCTATCCATTCAAAATTACAAAACTGCTTTCGTATTTTAGGCAACTGTTAGAGCAGCACCCCACTCTCAGTACCAAATTCTATCTTAGTCATCTGGTGCTGCTATAACAGAAATACCAAAAGTGGGTGACTTTAACAAAGAGAAATTTATTTTCTCACAGTTTAGTAGACTAGATTTACCCAATGCAATGCATCTCTTGATTTCTTGACTGCTGCTTCCATGGCTGTTGATTGTGGATCCAAGTAAAATGAAATCCTTGACAACTTCAGTCTTTTCTCCATTTATCATGATGTTGCTCATTGGTCCGGTTGTGAGGATTTTTATTTTCTTTATGTTGAGGTGCAATCCAAACTGAAGGCTGTGGTCTTTAATCTTCATTAATAAGTGCTTCAAATCCTCTTCACTTTCAGCAAGCAAGGTTGTGTCGTCCGCATAACGCAGGTTGTTAATGAGTCTTCCTCCAATCCTGATCCCCCGTTCTTCTTCATATCGTCCAGCTTCTTGTATTACTTGCTCAGCATACAGATTAAATAGGTATGGTGAAAGAATACAACCCTGATGCACACCTTTCCTGAAACTTTAAACCAATCAGTATCCCCTTGTTCTGTCCGAACAACCGCCTCTTGATCTGTGTAAAGGTTCCTCATGAACACAATTAAGTGTTCTGGAATTCCCATTCTTCGCAATGTTATCCATAGTTTGTTATGATCTACACAGTCAAATGCCTTTGCATAGTCAATAAAACACAGGTAAACATCCTTCTGGTATTCTCTGCTTTCAGCCAGGATCCATCTGACATCAGCAACGATATCCCTGGTTCCACGTCCTCTTCTGAAACTGGCCTGAATTTCTGGCAGTTCCCTGTCAATATACTGCTGCAGCTGTTTTTGAATGATCTTCAGCAAAATTTTGCTTGCATACGATATTAATGATATTGTTCTGTAATTTCCACATTTGGTTGGATCACCTTTCTTGGGAATAGGGATAAATATGGATCTCTTCCAGTAAGTTGGCCAGGAAGCTGTCTTCCACGTTTCTTGGCATACATCTGTTTGTTGAAACATCTCAATTGATATTCCATCAATTCCTGAAGCCTTGTTTTTCACCAATGCCTTCAGAACAGCTTGGACTTCTTCCTTCAATACCATCGGTTCCTGATCATATGCCACCTCTTGAAATGGTTGAACATTGACTAATTCTTTTTGGTATAATGACTCTGTGTATTCCTTCCATTGTCTTTTGATGCTTCCTGCACCATGTAATATTTTCCCCATGGAATCCTTCACTATTGCAACTCGGGGCTTGAATTTTTTCTTCAGTTCTTTCAGCATAAGAAATGCCGAGCATGTTCTTTCCTTTTGGTTTTCCATCTCCAGCTCTTTGCACATGTCATTATCATACTTTACTTTGTCTTCTTGAGAGGCCCTTTGAAATCTTCTGTTCAGTTCTTTTACTTCATGAATTCTTCCTTTTGCTTTAGCTGCTCGACGTTCAAAAGCAAGTTTCAGAGTCTCCTCTGACATCCGTCTTGGTCTTTTCTTTCTTTCCTGTCTTTTCAATGACCTCTTGCTTCATGTATGATGTCCTTGATGTCATTCCACAACTCGTCTGGTCTTCGGTCACTACTGTTCAATGTGTCAAATCTGTTCTTGAGATGGTCTCTAAATTCAGGTGGGATATACTCAAGGTCATAGTTTGGCTCTCTTGGACTTGCTCTGATTTTCTTCAGTTTCAGCCTGAACTTGCATATGACCAATTGATGGTCTGTTCCACGGTCGGCCCCTGGCCTTATTCTGACTGATGACATTGAGCTTTTCCATTGTCTCTTTCCACAGATGTAGTCAATTTGATTTCTGTGTGTTCCATCTGGCGAGGTCCATGGGTATAGTCGCCATTTATGTTGGTGAAAGAAGGTATTTGCAATAAAGAAGAAATTCAGGCTGGTTTCAAAGAGGACGTGGAACCAGGGATATCATTGCTGATGTCAGACGGATCCTGACTGAAAGCAGAGAATACCAGAAGGATGTTTACCTGTGTTTTATTGACTATGCAAAGACATTCGACTATGTGGATCATAATAAATTTTGGATAACACTGTTAAGAAAGGGAATTCCAGAACACTTAATTGTGCTCATGAGGAACCTTTACACAGATCAAGAGGCGGTTGTTCAGACGGAACAAGGGGGTACTGATTGGTTTAAAGTCAGGAAAGGTGTGCATCAGGGTAGTATTCTTTCACCATACCTATTTAATCTGTATGCTGAGCAAATAATACGAGAAGCTGGACTATATGAAGAAGAACGGGGGATCAGGATTGGAGGAAGACTTATTAACAACCTGCATTATGCAGATGACACAACGTTGCCTGCTGAAAGTGAAGAGGACTTGAAGCACTTACTAATGAAGATCAAAGACCACAGCCTTCAGTATGGATGCACCTCAACATAAAGAAAACAAAAATCCTCACAATTGGACCAATGAGCAACATCATGATAAATGGAGAAAAGATTGAAGTTGTCAAGGATTTCATTTTACTTGGATCCACAATCAACAAACAGGAAAGCAGCAGTCGAGAAATCAAAAGACGCATTGCTTTGGGTAAATCTGCTGCAAAGGACCTCTTTAAAGTGTTGAAGAGCAAAGAAGTCAGGTTGAAGACTAAGGTGCGCCTGACCCAAGCCATGGTATTTCCAATCACATCATATGCATGTGAAAGTTGGCCAGTGAATAAGGAAGGCTGAAGAAGAATTGACGCCTTTGAATTGTGGCGTTGGCAAAGAATACTGAATATACCATGGACTGCCAAAAGAATAAACAAATCTGTCTTAGAAGAAGTACAACCAGAATGCTCCTTAGAGGCAAGGATGGCAAGACTGTGTCTTACATACTTTGGACATGTTGTCAGGAGGGATGAGTCCCTGGAGAAGGACATCATGCTTGGCAGAGTACAGGGTTAGTGGAAAAGAGGGAGACCCTCAGCGAGGTGGTTTGACACAGCAGCTGCAACAGTGAGCTCAAGCATAACAACAATTTTAAGGATGGCTCAGGACCTTTTTTTTCAGGACCAGGCAGTGTTTTGTTCTGTTGTGCATAGGGTCGCTATGAGTAGGTACCGGCTTGACGGCACCTAACAACAACAACATCAATAATTACATTGAATATAAATGAACTAAATGTACCCATAAAGAGACAGAGAGTGCCAGAATGGATAAAAAACAGGATCCATCAATATGCTGTCTATAAGAGACACACCTTACAAAAATATAAAAAAAAAACCCAAACAAAGATATAAATTGATTAAAAATCAAAGAACAGAAAAAATATATATCAAGCAAACAGCTACCAATAAAGAGCAGGAGTGGCAATACTAGTCTCAGATAAAACAGGCTTTAAAACAAAATCCACCATAAAAGACAAAGAAAGGCATTATATAATGATTAAACGGGTGATCCATCATGAAGACATAACCATAACAAATATCTACACAACAAATGACAGCGCTCGAAAATACATAGAACAAACTCTGAGAGCACTGAAAAGAGAAATTGACAGTTCCACAATAACAGTAGGAGACTTCAACACACCACTTTCAGTAAATGGCAGAACATCTAGAAAGAGACTCAACAAAGATACAGAAAATCTAAAGGCCAGAATCAGCCAACGTGACCTTATAGACATGTATACAACACTCTACCCAGCAGCTGCCAAGTGCACATTTTTTTCCAATGCACATGGAATGTTCCTTAGAATAGACCACATCTTAGGCCAGAAAACAACCCTCAGCCAAATCCAAAACACTGAGATAATACAAATTATCTTCTCTGGTCACAATGCCATCAAAGTAGAAATTAACAACAGGAAAAGCATGGAAAAAAATTGATTACATGGAAACTGGATAACACCCTGCTTTAAAAGCACTGGGTAAGAAAAGAAATCAAAGATGGAGTAAAAAAATTCCTACAATCAAATGAGAATGAAAACTCATCACCCTAAAACCTTTGTGACACAGCAAAGGCAGTGCTCAGAGGTCAATTTACGGTAATCCAAAATTTACATACATCCAAAATAAAGAAAGGGACAAAATCAAAACATTGGTTACACAACTCGAACAAATAGAAGGAAAACAGCAAAAGGAGCCCACAACCACTAGAAGAAAGGAAATAATAAAGATCAGAGCAGAAATAAATGAAATAGAGAATACAGAAACAATAGAATGAATCAACGAAACCAAAAGTTGGTTTTTTGAAAACAAAACAAACAAAAAAAAAACCAAACCCAGTGCCATTAAGTCAATTTTGACTCATAGCGACCCTATAGGAAAGAGTAGAACTGCCCCATGCAGTTTCCATGGAGTGCCTGGTGGATTTGAACTGCCAACCCTTTGGTTAGCAGCCATAGCACTTAACCACTACACCACCAGGGTTTCCGGTTTTTTGAAAGGATCAACAAAATCAACAAACTATTGGCTAAATTGACAAAAGAAAAACAGTAGAGGACACAAATAACCCAAATGAAAAATGAAATGGGGGACATTACAATAGACCCAACTGAAATAAAAAGGATCATAACAAAGTGCTATGAAAAACTACACTCCAACAAATTTGAAAACCTAGAGGAAATGGACAAATTTCTGGAAACACACTACCTACCCAAATTAACACAAAATGATGTTGAAAATCTGAACAGACCCATAACAACAGAAGAAATTGAAAAGGTAATTAAAAAAAAAAAAAAAAAACTCCCAACAACAACAACAAACAGCCCTGGCCCAAAAGGAAATTAATAGACACTTTAAAGAAGATATTAAAGTGGCTAACAGACACATGAGGAAATGCTCGCCATCACTAGCCACTAGAGAAATGCTCATCAAAACCACAATGAGATACCATCTCACCCTGCCATTACTGGCAGGAATCAAAAAAACAGAAAATAACAAATGTTGAAGAGGCTTCAGGGAGATTGGGATTCTTATGCCCTGCTGGTGGGAATGCAAAACGATATGACCATTTTGGAAAACGATATGACACTTCCTTAGAAAGTTAGAAATAGAAACACTGTATGATCCAGCAATCCAACTCCTAGGAATATATCCTAGAGAAATAAGAGTCATCACACGATCAGACATATGCACATCCATGCTCATTGTAGCATTGTTCACAGTAGCAAAAAAAATGGAAACAACATAGATGCTCATCAACAGATGAATGGATAAACAAACTATGGTACATACATGCCATGGAGCATTATGCAACAATAAAGAACAGTGATGAATCTGCAAAGCGTCTCATTACATGGATGGATCTGGAGGGCATTATGCTGAGTGAAATAAGTCGATCACAAAATGACAAATATTGTATGGGACCACTACTATAAAAACTCATGAAGAGGCTTACACACAAAAAGAAACAATCTTTGATGGTTATGAGGGAGGGAAGTGGTGTGGATGGAAAAACACTGAATAGACAATAGATAAGTGGTAACTTTGGTGAAGGGTAAGACAGGACACAATACTGGGTAAGCCAGCACAGCTGGTACAAGGCAAGGCCATGGAAGCCCCATAGACAACATCCAAACTCCTTTAGGGACTGAATTGCTGGGCTAAGTGCTGTGAGAACATCTAGCTCAATTGGCATAACATAATTTGTAAAGAAAATGTTCTACATTCTATTTTGCTGGGTAGTGTATAGGGTCTTAAAAGCCTGTGAGCGACCATCTAAAATGGTCTCACTCCTTCAGGGGCAAGAGAGAACGAAGAAAACTAAAGATACAAGGGAAAGATTAGTCCAAAGAACTAATGGACCACAACTACCATGGACTCCACCAGACTGAGTCCAGTACATCTAGATGGTGTCCGGCTACCACCACTGACTGCTCTGAGAGGGATCACAATAGAGGGTCACAGACAGAGCTGGAGAAAAATGTAGAACAAAATTCTGACTCACAAAAAGACCAGACTTACTGGCCTGACAGAGACTGGGAAACCCTGAAAGTATGACCCCTGGACACCGTTTTAGCTCAGTAATGAAGTCACTCCCAAGGCTTGCCCTTCAGCCCAAGATTACACAGGTCCATAAAACAAAATGAGACAAAAGGGGCACACCAGCCAGGAGCAATGACTAGAAGGCAGGAGGGGACAGAAAAGCTGGTAACAGGGGCCCCAAGGTGAAGAAGGGAGAGTGCGGACATGTCATGGGATTGTTAATCAATGTCATAAAACAATATGTGTACTAATTGTTTAATGAGGGGCTAGTTTGCTCTGTAAACCTTCATCTAAAGTACAATTAAAAAAAAAAAAAAGCCCTGGCCCGGATGGCTTCATTGGAGAATTCTACCAAACATTCATAGAAGAGCTTACAACCAATATGACTCAACCTATTTCAGAACATAACAAAGGAAAGGATACTTTCGAATTCATCCTGTGAAGCCAGCATAACCCTGACACCAAAACCAGGCAAAGACATCACAAAAAAAGAAAATTACAGACCAATATCTCTCATGAATATAGAAGCTCAAATTCTCAACAAAATTCTACCCAATAGAATCCAGCATCATACCAAAAAAAAACATACCACGACCGAATGGGATTCATACCAGGATGATTCGACATCAGGAAATCAATCAACGTAATCCATCACTAAATAAAACCAAAGAAAAGAATCACAGGATCATCTCAACTGACACTGAGAAGGCATTCAACAAAGTCCAACACCCATTTCTGATAAAAAATCTCAATAAAATAGGTATAGGAGGAAAATTCCTCAACATAATAAAGGGTGTCTACAAAACCAACAGCCAACATCATTCTTAATGGAGAGGGGCTGAAAACATATCCCTTGAGATTGGACTAAGACAAGGATGCCCTTTATCACCACTCCTATTTAACATTGTGCTGGAAGTCCTAGCTAGAGTAATAAGGCAAGAAAAAGAAATAAAGGGCATCTAAATTGGTAATGAAGAAGTAAAATTGTCCCTATTTGCAGATGATATGATACTATACATAGAAAACCCAAAGGACTCCATGAGAAAACTACTGCAACTAATAGAAAGATTCAGCAGAGTTGCAGGATAAGAGAGAAAGGTACAAAAATCAGTTGGGTTCCTATACACCGATAAAGAGAACGATGCAAAGAAAATCAGGAAAACAATGCCATTTTTAATAACCCCTAAGAAAATAAAATACTTAGGAATAAATCTAACCAGGGATGTAAAAGACCTATACAAAGAAAAGTACAAAACACTACTGCAAGAAACAAAAAGAGATCTACATAAATGGAAAAACATACCATGCTCGTGGATAGGTAGACTCAACATTGTGAAAATGACAATTTTACCCAAAGCAATCTACAAATACAATTCAATCCCAATCCAAATACTAACAACATTCTTTAAAAAGATAGAAAAACCAATCATTAACTTTATGTGGAAAGGAAAGAGGCCCCAGTTAAGTAAAGTACTAATGAAGAAGAATAATGTAGGAGGACTCCAATTACCTGACCTCAGAACCTACTATACAGCTACAGTAGTCAAAACACCCTGGTACCGGTACAATGACAGATACATTGACCAATGGAACAGAATTGAGAACCCAGATGTAAATCCATCCACCTATGGTCACCTGAACTTCAACAAGGGCCCAAAGTCCATCAAATGGGGAAAAGTCAGCCTTTTTAACAAATGGTGCTGGCAAAACTGGATGTCTATCTAAAAAAAAAATGAATTAGGACATACACCTCACACCTTACACAAAAAATAAAATGGATCAAAGACCTAAATATAAAACCAAAAACTATAAAGATGATAGAAGAAAAAAAATAGGATCAATGCTGGTGGCCCTAATACATGGCATTAACAGGATACAAACCGTAACTAACAACACACAAACTCCAGAAGATAAGCTAGATAACTAGGATGCTCTCAAAAAAAACAAAGTGATCACTTTTGCTGCCAGAAAGACACAACAGAGCCTAATAGAATATTTTAATCCTTCTTATCCCTTGGAGTGAACTCTAGTGTCTGTGTGGCCTTCATTTGGGTATATCAGGAGGCTGGTTAAACATGTTGTTGTTGTTAGCTGCCCTTGAGTTGGTGACCTTGTGTACAACGGAATGAAAAGTTGCCCAGTCCTGAGCTATCTTCACGACTGTTGGTATGTTTGAGTCATTGGTTAAACATACAATCTATTTATGCTTCTGATAGATGTTAATAAGCATTTGTTGAGAGCGTGCTTTATGCTAAATACTCACAGGGACAAGTAGATAAACAAGACCTGGTCTGGGTCATCTGAGAAACAGTAGGGAAGAAACCCTTTGCATGAAGACAACGACATCTCTTCCACATGCGCCATTCCACACCCTCACTTTCACAGAGCAGAAGGTCAGGCCGTGCAAGTACCAGAGAGAAGCGAGAAAACAGCTCTGCCAGGTTCTGTGTCATTTTGGAATTCCCAGTTGGGAGTTCAAGTAGCTGCATCTATTATTGGCCCTTGAAAGGTTAAAGACAGAGAGAGAGATTCATGTCACTCTGACACAGCACATATTTTTTCTCTAGATAGCTTTTCCTAAATTGAGCTGAGAAGTCAGACTCTGATAGCAAGATGAAGCCCAAAGAGAGGGATCCAACTGATAACTCTGAATCCTTGCATCCAGAAGCGTTCCCATTAAATGCTGGTTGATATCATTTACCCAAGGGAATGAGGAGGAGTTAACACATGTCTAAAATTTTTTTCTTTCCAGATTTTTTTTATGCATAGAATTTTTATTACTTCATTGATAAAATCATAATATACGTTCAAAATGTTATGGCCTGTTTTCATTACTTAACAATGTATTGTGAGAGCTTTCCACATTACCAGTCTTTTTTTTTTTTTTCGGTCTGATAAAGTCTTTACTTCTCCATCACTTTAAAAAAAATTTTTTTATTGTGTTTTAGGTGAATGTTGACAGTGCAAATTAGTTTCCTATTCAAAAATTTATACACAAATTGTTTTGTGACATTGGTTGCAATACTTGCAATGTGTCAACACTGTCTCCCTTTCCTTTCCTACCCCGGGTTCTCCATGTCCATTTGTCCAGGTTTCCTGTCCCTTTCTGTCTTCTACTCTTTGCTTTTGGGCAGGTGTTGCATATTTGGTCTTGTAATCTCGATTGGAATGCAAAGCATGTGTATTACTGTTCTTTTATAGGCCTGTCTAATTTTGGCTGAAAGATGGACTTCAGTTCTGAGTTATTACGGTGTCTGGGAGCTTTAGTCTCAAGGGTTGCTACAGACATCATCAGTAAGTCCGATCTTTTTTCGTGAATTTGAATTTTGTTCTACATTTTCCTCCCACTTTTTTTTTTTTTTATCTGGAACCCTCTATTGCAATACCTGTCAGAGGCCTCAGTGGTGGTAGCTGGGCACCATCTAGTTCTTCTGGGCTCAGGCTGGTGAAGGCTGTGAGTCATGTAGTCCATTAGTCCTATGAACTAATATTTTCCTTGTGTCTTTAATTTTCTTTGTTCTCCTTCACTCTGAGCATGATGGGAGCAATAGATGTATTTTAGATGGCCGCTTGCAAGCTTTTAAGACCCTAGAT
This sequence comes from Elephas maximus indicus, assembly GCF_024166365.1. Lineage (NCBI taxonomy): Eukaryota > Metazoa > Chordata > Mammalia > Proboscidea > Elephantidae > Elephas > Elephas maximus. Next base: position 82,458,779 of record NC_064831.1, on the reverse strand, counting down.
GCTGCTCACCAAAGTAGGATATAGAACATTTTCTTTATAAGCTCTGTTATGCCAATTGAGCTAGATGTCCCCTATGACCATGGTCCCGAGGCCTTGGCCCTGTAACTGGGTCCCTCAAGGTGTTTGGA